>NC_138104.1:34624275-35289275 GCF_964146895.1 Miniopterus schreibersii
GCCTTTAAGATTCTCTCTTTGTCTTGAATTTTTGGCATTTTTATTATTATGTGTCTGGGCGTGGGCCTCTTCTGGGCATGAGATTCTTCTTGCTTGGGACTCTCTGTGCCTCCTGAACTTGTGTGACTATTTTCTTCACCAGGATAGGGAAGTTTTGTGCCATTATTTCTTTAAACATGTTCTCTAGCCCTTGCTTATTTTTGACCATTTCTGGCACTCCTTTGATGTGAATATTGTTATGTTTCATGTTGTCCCACAGCTCCCTTAAAGTGTCCTCCTGTTCTTTAATTGTTTTTTCTTTTTAAATCTCTCATTGATTTTTTCTACCCTGCCTTCTAATTTGCTGATCTGATCCTCAATTTCCTCTAATATGCTGTTTATTCCTTCCAATGTATTACTTATTTCTGCTATGTCATTCTTCATTTCTGACTGGTCATTTTTTATAGTTTTCATATCTTTTTTCATGCTGTTGAACGTCCTTACAATCAGTATTCTGACCTTTCTGTCTGAGAGATTGCTTATCTCCATTTCATTTAGCTCTTTTTCTGGAGACATCTCTTATTCTTTCATGTGGGACTTGTTTTTTTGTCTCCCCATTTTGGCTGCCTACTTGGGTTTGTTTCTATGTATTAGGTAGGCCTGCTAGGACTCTCAGTCTTTTTGGATGGTCTTTGGTGCAGGCCAATGTCAGGCAGTGTTTGTGATTAGCCTTGAGTACCCTGTTTGGAGCTATCAACAACCCACTGCTTGAGGTCCCCTGTTTTGGGGCTGCGTGCCCTTGGACAGGACCAAGATGCACACCAAAGTCAGCTTTTCCAAGGCCCTGTTCCAGAAACAAATCAGGCAAAGACATAGAACTCTGATGTCTGCCTCTGCCTGCAGGCTGATTAATCAAATTCTCTTAATGAGCCTCGGGCTGTAGAAACTCCATGGGGTGGGTCCAGGGGTTTCCCTGCTGGGTGGGACAATTGCTTCCCCCTCGGGCAAAAGCTGCTTGGAAGAGATGTCCTCTGCAGTATGGGGGAATGACTTGGCACAGGGATCCAGAGAGGTCTCTTCTGAGTTCTATCTTCAGAGCCCACAACCCTATATTGTCCTCAAACTTTGTGCATTGACTCTAAGAGGGCGCCTGCATTTCAAGCTGCCTCTCCCTGGCAGACAGAAACCCTGCTGCTTTTCACGCCCAGATGTTATGCGAGCACCTTCCTCAGTTCTGGTGCTCTTGGCTGGGAAGCCCAGCCTGGGGTTTAGGCCCCAGAGTCCTCAGAGGGAACTCCCCACAGCTGAGATATCCCTCTGGACCTTCAGCTGCTGCCTATGGGAGCCCAGCCAGTCCGCTTTTGCCTCCACACTTCCTACCAGTCTCTATGCAATCTCCACTTTTCCTCCTTGGTTATGAGGGTGCCCTCCAGCTCGTCTTCATTTGCAGTTGAATATTCAGGATGGTTTTTCTATATTTTAATTGTAATTCCAGTTTAGCTGCAGGAGAGTGTCAGTGTAGCTTCCACTCAGTCCTCTGCCATCTTTAATCTCCTGCCACAAGAGTTTTTAAAACATGCAATGCTTGACTATTTATTCAGGGGCACTGACTTCTTTTCACTTAGATTGTCAAATAAAAATATGTCAATAGTCAACACAATAGCTGTCCAATGTGAATGAATCAAAATTACACCTATTTTTTTGAGATTGACAAAAAAATATATTTTTTGGTGTGCTGCACAATTTTAGTAATTACTTTATGTATGCCTTGAGATGAAAAAGGTTGAAAATTGCTGATTTACAGTGTTTATTGAAAAAAAATCCACATTGTTTGGACCTGTGCAGTTCAAACACGTATTGCTGAAGGGTCATCTGTATACATTTGGTTTATAATATCAGCTCATTCATGAAGTATCAAAATAAAAATTTTAAAGGTTCTTGAATTTTTTCTGGACAGAGGAGAAAGTGTAGGGATGCTTTAACATTTTCCCTTTAATTCCCACAGGTGTTTTAACATGAAGAACAGTAATCAGTTGTTCTGAGATTTTATTGGGGAATTAAGTGATTTCAAGGAAATTAACTTTTAACATCAGTATGGAAAGTTAAAATAAGATGTGAATTATTTGCTGACATTGAGTTATTAATATTAGAATGAGTTACTAAAAGAAGATGTGCAATTTGAGGGCTCATAAAATTTGAGAAAATTTTAAAATTTATTTAGGGTAAATCTATCTACATAGTTCACTGAAATAGTATTTTTCATATGTCTACATAGAGAAAAACAGTAACAAAAATGGTTTGGACTAAACACTTGGCAAATAAATGAAATTTTCTAAGTGTTTTTATTTTAAAAATCTCATCTGTAACTCTAGGAGTCAATTAAAAGAAAGAGTTAAGGGAAAGAGCATGCCATACAAAGAAAATATGGGCTTTTGAAGGAGACAAATCTATGTTTGATATTTGGCTTGGATAAATAACAGGTCTACAATCATAAGAAAGTTATTTAACTACTCTTTTTCTTTTTTTAATTCTTTCCTGAAGATATGTTTAAAGAGAGGAAGGGAGAGAGAGACGGAAACATCAATGTGAGAAACACCGATTGGTTGCCTCCCATAGGCGACCTGACCAGGGATCGAACCCACAACCTAAGTATGTGCTCTGACAGGGAATCAAACCCGCAATCTTTTGATGTATGGGATGACACTCCAATCAACTGAGCCACCTGGCCAGGGATTAATTGCTCTAGAATGTAAATGTCTCATCTGTAAAATGGAAGTAATAATGCCCACAATCCATTGTTTTCTTCAGGATTGACAATAATGCATATGAAGTACTTGGTACATAGTAAATGATCAATAAGTGGTAAATCTTATTTTTTGTGAAGTAATGGGAGCTATGATCAAAAGAGCAAATTGATTATGAAACTTTGTGAATGCCAGTAGTTCTAAAGAAATAATAGCATCAGGAGATTCTGTCTTGGGGAAAGAGACAAAGGGTAAGACTAACAGAGAAGAGAAGCCACTAGTTAAGCGAAATAGATACTGAACAATTCATTTATTCAACAAACACTTACTGAGTTTCTGCTCAAACAGCTGTATTCACTGTTCTAAGTTGTAGAGATTTAGCAATGAACAAGACATAAAATGGTCAAATTAGCAAAAAAGAGACCACCAAAGCCTTTTTCTTGACCTTATTTATTTCAGCATTGGTAAACTGCGTAATCAGGATTTAGTTAGTTTCATTAAGAGATATATAGTTAGAAGAAAACATTTTTTAAAGTAGGAGATTGTGTTTTAATTTTTGAAAGTAGCTATACCTGAAATGACCAAATTCTCTTGGTTATTATTCCATAAAATGTTACCTCCACTATCTCATGGTAAGTACCCTGAAATTTAGGTTGACAATTCATATAGGTAATAAAAAGATGGTAACTAAAGTGGGTCATCGGTGCATGGATATATTCAACAAATTACTCTAAGTGCCTTCTAAGGTCCAGGCCCTGGACTTATAGTGATGAACAAAGAGAAATAATTGCTAATTTACAGTGTAATGTGGGTAGTAGACATTAACACATTAATGCACATGTTTAACTAGAGGTGCAAATTTTATGAAATTATGTGAAGGAAGAAAATCAAAGTCTATGAGAAAGAATGATGAATGAGAGCTGATTTATAGTATGGTAGTGAGTAAAGTGCTCTCTGAGTAAGTGCTATTTAAATTGCAAATTGAAGGATGAATAACAGTTAACTATGAGAGAGAGAAAGAGAGAGAATTAGAGAATGTACCCTATATTCTGGGAGAGGGAACATATGTGTGAAGCTTTTGAGCAAGAACATGACTTGTTTGAAGAGCGCAAAGAAAATGAGCATTTAGGTAATATCAAAAGAACAAAATTGGCCGACCAATACAACTTCAGGAACATAAACATCTTATCACCCCTAATTCTAAAATTTGGGGAAATAGCTCTTGGCCAAGCTCCTTCTAAAATTTAGGTGTTGGGTAGGCCCATTCACAATCTCATGCCATTTCATATTAAGGTAGGTCATGCAGTGCCCCTTACCTAAATTATACCTAGAGAGTATGATGTTGAAATCAATACCTTTTCAGACCTTTTAATCTACTTCCAATTCATACTATACTGTTATAGCAAATAAATATTTTTAAAAATTGGAAAGTTTTTCTCATTTACCTCTTATAACTACTAGCTTGACTGTGCCCCTTACAGTTTTCAAAGAAATACACCCAAGAAAACTAGATATTTTATCCAGGTAGAAACCCCTATCAACACACACACATACATACACACACACACACACACACACACACACGCAAAGTTTCTTTTTACTGTGAGATAGTAGGGGACCTGTAAAATACATTAAGCTTGTCTGTTCAGAGCTTACTTTCTTAATGAGGCCTCTAAAAGTGTATCTTGGATTTGTGATGTTGTCAGAAAAAAAATGGACTACACAGAAATATAATTTTTAAACTAAAAATATCACTTTCATGGAGGTATTGGGCAAGATGTCAGGGGAGTGTGCAATAAGATTTTTAATATAAATTAATGCCTTGATATTTAAAATCAGGGGCTCCATCCATGCTGTCCCAAAGGATAAGAGAGCCTTCTTTCTCACAGCTGCATAGTGTTCCACGGTGTAAATGTACCACAGCTTTTTTATCCACTCATCTACTGGTTATGCTACATGAAATAAGCCAGTTAGAGAAAGACAAGTACCACGTGATCTCACTCATATGTGGAATCTAATGAACAAAATAAACCGATGAACAAGATAGATAGAGATATAGAACCATGGAGCAGAAAGACGAATTTTAGAGGGAAGGTAGGGGTGGGGAGTAGGGGTGGGGAGTGTGGGGGAGAGAGATTAATCAAAGAACTTAGATGCAAATATACATGACCTATGGACACAGACAATAGTGTGGAGAAGACCTGGGGGAGGGGGAGGGTGATGCCTGGTGGAGGGGTTCAATGGGGGGTGGCAAAGGGGACATCTGTAATACTTGCAACAATGAAGAAAATTTTTTTTAAAAAATCAGAGGGGTAAGGTGCAAATGGAAGTCTTGCCAATTTCACAGCCAAGAATACAAACCTGTTTTTATTTTTAGGTTAAAGCTATCTAAAAGCTATTTAAGAATACTGGAGTAATATATTATCCAACAAAATTTGAGGAAAATGTAACAGTGGATGAATAAGGCATTTAGATCATAAGATACAAGGAGAGGTTCAACACTTTATTAGGTATTCTTCAGAAGACTTTTCTGTTTTGACTGATGGGGCAAATTAAGGAAATTGTACTCTATTCACTATGTTCTATTTATAAAGCTTTTATGCCTATTATTCTACAGCCTAATTTCATTAAAATTTTATTTGGCTATCTACTAGGAAACACCTGGCCTTTCTATTGAGCTTCGCTGCAGACTAGAAACTGTAAAAAAAAAATAAAAATCTAATATACCAAAAAGGAAAACCTTCAGACTATGTGTCTGGGGTCAGCTACAGATGATACCTGGTGTAAATCTGGAAGATTATGAGATTCATCAGTTATAAAGCAACATATAAAACCTTTAGACACATCCTCACCACTCCCTGAAACCTCCTCCCCCTTTCATAACCTTACTTCGCCACTGGAATAGTAACGCTTAATATTTATTTCTGTTTTTCATAATTCCTTAAGACCTTTAAGAATTACCAAATTGCTAAACAATAAAGTCTGTATCAGAATGTCTCCAAGGGTAGGTCAAATAAACATTTCCCAGAGCACATAAATCTATTTGAAGGAGTTAACCTAATCACCAGCATGTCTGGCAGACCTCAAGGAAAGTGATAAGTAAATCAAGTAATTCCATGAAATATGGACTTTTACTTGGCTGGCTTGACCTTCCTCTCTGCTGTTTAACCTTTATGCCCTTCAAAACTCAAAGAATGTGTGTGCAACTAAGGTTCCTGTAAAGTTCTCCTCTGTTGCATCAAACAGGGCTAATGCATTACGACTCTCCCCACAATAATGACTGGAAGAAGGACAGTGGGATGCAATTGGAAACAAAATTGCTGATCTTGAGCATTTGGTTATTTCACAGATGCTATCATTAAATTATGGAGATTTGGAGTGTTTTTTAAAACAGACAAAAGACATTATAGAAAATGAAATAAAATAGTAAACTTAATTGGGGAATGTTTTACAAAGCATATTTATATTTCTTGGAATGTAAAAGCTTGTTGCTGTGTGTTTACTTACATTGGCAGTGTCTACTTACATTTTGCTGCTGTTTAATGTTTTTGAACATATCTTAAGAAGATCAGCAAGAATGCCTCACTTTATTACAATTATATACAAGTGAGTGTTCACTGTATTCCCAATCCTGCCGAAACTATAGTGTATTATGTGTCTATGTTATGAATATTTGGAGCATACAAGGGAAGAACAGGTGAGTGTGATTCAGTCACCGTCTTCTGAAATTTGCATTGACTTGAACTAAGGGCAAACAACAGTCCTTGGTTTGAGCCAGGACACACTGACTCCCAGCCCATAACCAAAGGGGTGCTTCGATGTGCTGCCTCACATTATTTTGGAGAAAACAATGTCTGTTTGTTTTTAGACATAATTCCTATGGGGCAGTACACAAGTCAATTCATACATATTAAAGAGCAACTATGATAGTTGACTTTGAAAAGAGGGAACAGTTGGCTATTGCAAGTCCTTAAACATGCAGACTGTGTTTATTTCTAAATCACTGATTTTTGGAATGGAGATACAGCAAAGACTGGAGAATCAGATGGTCCTGGGTACAAATTCAGGATTTCCCATATACAAGTTGTGTGATCTTGGGCTGATTACTTGACTGTTATGAGCTGAATTATGAGCCCCCTCCCCAATTCAAATGTGACTGTATTTGAAGACAGGGCCTTTAAAGAAGTAATTAAGTTAAAATGAGATCACTAAGGTGCGCCTTAATCCAATCTGACTGGTGTCCTCACAAGAAAAGGAACTGTAGACACAGGCAAGTACAGAGGGAGGATTGTGTGAAGACACGGGGAGAGAATGGCCATCTGCAAAGCAAGGAGAGAGGCCTCTGAAGACACCAAACCTGCCAACACCTTGATCTTGAACTTCTGGCCTCTAGGGTTGTGAGAAAATAAATTTCTGTTGTTTAAGTTACCCAGTCTGTGATAGTTTGTTAGGGTAGCCCTAGCAAACTAATGTAGATTTGACTATAATGAGTTTTAATATTCACATTAAATAAGGATTGCAAAACACGTGGTCCACCTTAGGCACTCAATGAATGTCAGTCCCTTTGTCACTATGTATCATAGACAAATACTGTTTTTACTTATTTTTTCATATTTGAAATAGATAATATTCTTATTGATAATAAACTCACGAGACTGTTCTTTGAAACTCATAAAAGAAATTATGACTTAGGACATTTTCACTGAAATTGGATTATTAGAATCAAATATCCTTGACCTCTTCTATGCTGCTTGCTCTTAACCCTTTAATTGCCAATTTACTGGATTGTTCCAGAACTCAGTGGAGCAAGCTCTCTAATGTTATAGCACCATTTCATAACTTAGCAAATTTTAGTTGAGAAAATTACAAGTGCTTGAGACTTGAAATATAGACGATTAAGGCATAAATGGGCCATTTATTATACAGTAAAAACAATTCCATATCTTCCCTTTTAGCTTAGCACAGGCTGAGGAGATAATAATAATAAAAAAAAGAGTTCTGCTTTTTGCATTCTCCATTAAGCCTGAAGTAACCACTACTTCGCCATCATATTAAGAAAAATGAGCTTTTTGGTACTCAATTAGTTAGCTAAGTGAAAGACCAGATATTGAATCCAGTCAACTTTAATAATTTCCACAGTGCAAGAGAAAGGACAGAAATCTGGGCAGATCAGATCATCTTTTAATAGAGTCCCTAACAGTAGCCAGCACAGTGTTCTGCACTGAGTGGACTCTCAGTAAATATGTGCTATATAGAAACAGGAGGAAGTAGGACAGTAGGTAAGCCAGTTTCAAAGTGGTTTACCTAACAAATTAAATATATATACATTGGCCTCATATTCATACTCTTTTTAGGCCATTGTAGATCCTGGGATCTAAAGTGGAGGGACTCAACTGTTGTTGATAGTTTGAGAATCAATTTAAGAAAATATACTCACCTTCAAGATGAATATAAAACACAGTATAAAATGTATTACAATCAATAAGTTGGTTACAAAATAAAGGAATACAGTTTTCACATGCACACAATTTCTGAATGTGTAGGGAAGTATGAATAAAATAAATGTTTTTTTCTTGAAAAAAAATTGTGATTATTGTCTCAGGGCATTTGCTTAGCATTGCATTTGTTTATTGTTTTTAAATGTAGCTAATGACCTCTCTAATATTACATAGTAAGGGTTTTCTGCAGCATAGGATAACTGTCTTCTCCTAGATAGTGTGATTTCTCTTCACATTATTTGGAAAAAATTAGATTACAGTAGTCCATGGGCGATGCCTTCTAGGACCCCCAGAGGATGCTTAAAACCACGGATATTACTGAACCCTATATCTACTATGTTTTTTCTTATACAAGCACACCTTTTTAAAATTTTTTTTATTGTGCTTCACTTTATTGTACTTCACAGGTGTTGCATTTTTTACAAATTAAAGGCAAGACCCTCCACCAGCAAAAAGATCATGACTTCCCCTACTGGGAGTGGCTCAGTGGTTGAGCATTGACCTAGGATCCAGGAGATGGGGGTTTGGTTCCTGGTCAGGGCACAGGCCCCGGTTGCGGGCTCGATCCCCAGCAGGGGGCGTGCAGGAGGCAGCCGATCAATGACTCTCTCATCATTGATGTTTTTCTCTCTCTCTCCCCCTTACTCTCTATGAAATAATAAAGATATATTAAAAAAAAAAAAAAAAAAGGATCACGACTTGCTTTATTGCGGTGGTCTAGAACCAAACTCACAATATCGCTGAGGTATGACTTAAAGGTATCACTTAAAGGAAGCACTTTCTAGCTTCGCTTTGGCATATTGAATTGCCAGCGTCACTACTGTTGCTCTTTGGGGCCATTATCAAATTAAATAAGGGCTACTTATTTAACTAAGTACTAAGATACAGCAACAATTGATCTGGTAACTGAGATGACTACAATTCTACTAATGTGTGGGGAGCATATGCAATGTGGAGATGCTGGACAAATGGATGACTCATGCCCAGGGCTGGAAGGGGAGGGAGGGCTCGAGAATTTCATCACCATACTCAGAATGGTACACAATTTAAAACTATGAATTATTTATTTGTAGAATCATCCATTTAATATTTCCAAACCATGGTTACTCACAGGTAACTGAACTGTGGAAAGTGACACTGTGAATAAGGGGGGACTACTGTATATTGAATTTAATTGTAGCAGGTGTTGCTCACAGGGTCTGACCTTTTAACCCAAATTTTTCTATTATGCTCTTTTCCCCCCTGCTTTCATGTGATTGCTTTTTTTGTCTTTCACGATGCTTCAAGACACAGCTACTGATAACCTTGAACAGTTTACTTCCAAGTTCTCAAGACCTACCTTTGTTTCCAGTTCTTTCTAAGATTAGGTATCTAATCTCCTGCTGAGAGAGAATAATGGTAGATTATAAATTGAAGAGACTGTGCTTTTTGTTGTTTGCCATGATGTCACTAGCAGGGTATTTCTAACTTAGTCCCTAGAGCCTGTGCCTGGCACATAGAGGAGCTCAATAAATATTTAATAATTTATTAATTGCCTTAAGAACAAAGGAACAAACTTTTAATGGTGGATTTGGGGCTTCAGCTCAGTAAAGCACATCTGTATGTACACAGGCACATGTGCTTGGTTTGGGCAGGGTGCATGCGGCACGCAGCTCTTGCCGCACTGTGTGAGAGAGCTGTGCATGTAGGCTCTCCACATGGACTCCAGCCCTGTTCTCAATTGCATGCAGATGGCTTGGATGTTCAATAACCTTATTTTCCATTCCTTCCCAGTACAAACACCCTGCTTCAGGAGAGACATTGTCCTCACTGTTCCCCAAATACACCTTAGGCATCCACAAGTCCAAGTTAAGATATGCAATTTCCTATATTTATCTCTTCCACCTTTGGAAAAAGGAGAAGGGTTGTCATGTGTATCAGCATAGCAGAACACCTAAAAGGTAGATCTCAAGCTAACATACCCAAGATTCAAAACCTAATTCTATCATTTATGAGCTATATGTTTTGGACAAGTTCCTTAATCTTGCTATGACTGTTTCTGCATCTGTAAAACAGGGCTAATAATGGTGCCTAACTCATTTTGGGGGGTCACATTTAAAGTTAATATTAGCAAAGGACTTAGCTTAGTGCTTGGCACATAGTGTTGTAGACATGACTAGTTTTCAGCAATAGCAGGTTCTCTTCCACTTCTGGGCATATTGGAAGATCACAGTTCTCAGTTATTGCCCACACTGCCACCACATTTAAGTCAACTTGCTCTGGAGAGTTGCCTGGATGCAGTAGCTTTTTATTGGGTTAAGTCACAGCATGAACTAGTCTATGCAGACTAATATGCATCCTACTATAATACTATAAAAGTGTTGGCTTATTTTGCTATATATTCACCTATTCTAGCAGTCATTTCCATAGGATCACATATATATTTTAGGTTTATGTCTTTTGTCTTCCCAGCAAACTGTTAGAGGGGAGATGTCATAGTTTATACTTCTTCCTGTTCTCTCTCCCCAGTGCCTAACACCATATGAGTGCAATGCACCCTGTGAATATCAATCAAATGAAGAAGATATTTCAATATTCTAGCCCTTTAGGAGACTTTGTAGTTGCCTCGCAGGATCTTTTTTTTTTTTTTTTTTTTAATATAACTTTATTGATTTCAGCGAGAAGGAAGAGGAAGAGAGAGAGAGAGAAACATCAATGATGAGAGTCATGGGTCGGCTGCCTCCCTCACGCCCCCTGCTGGGGATCGAGCCCGCAACCGGGGCCTGTGCCCTGACCGGGAATCGAACCTCCGATCTCCTGGATCCTAGGTCAACACTCAAATGCTGAGCCCCGCCCAGCCGGGCCCTGCAGGATCTTTTAAAAAGACTGATATCTCATCAGAGAGGATTATAGCAGGTATGTATAAATCCACAATCGCCAAAATCTCTTACTCTCAGCTTTTGTGTCTACCCGAGGTCTGCACCAGAAATTGAAAAGTCATACTTGTCTCCTTCCTCTTCTTCACCTCCCACATTCAGCCTCCAACTCCTATTATTTCTATTTCCCAAATCTCTTTCAAATCTGTTACTCCTCTCGATCTCTTCAGCAACTGTTTTAGTTCTGTTCACTATAATTTTGTTCATGGATAATTGAAGCAGCTGCCTAACTCTTCTTTTCTTTTTTTTCCCAATTCTCACCCAAGGATATTTGTTCCATTCCTTTTCAGAGAGAGTGGAAAGGATAGAGAGAGAGAGAAACATCGATGTGAGAGAGACACATCAATTGGTTGCCTCCCTCACTTGCCCCGACCTGGGCCAGCGATCGAGCCTGCAACCCAGGTACGTGCCTTTGATGGGGAATAGAACCCGGGACCCTTCAGTCCAAGGGCTGACGCTCTAACCACTGAGCCAAACTGGCTAGGGCCTAACTCTTTTTATTTCTAGTCTTTCCTCCTCCAATCTATTTCGATCCAGAGTGAACACTTTAAAAAAAACAAATCTGATCATGTCACTTGCCTTTTTAAAAATAGGTCTCCCTTTGCCTTCATGATTAAATTCCAAATTCTCTAATTTGGCAAATGCTGTCCTCTATGATCTCTTTAACTTTTCACAATGATTTTCCCTCACTACCCCTCTCAGACACTATGCTTCAGCCACACTGAATTATTCACAGTTATTAAAACAAGCCCTGTTTTTTCTTTACGTTAGGCCTTCTCACATGCTTCCTTTAGCCTGGAACATTCTTCCTGTTCCCAGTTTGCTTGATTATTATTTGTCCTTCAGGTCTCAGTTAAGATGATCATCTCCTCTGAGAAGTCTTGCAGACCTCCCCAGAACTGTTTATCCATAGGACCCCCCCCCCCCCCCCCCCCGCTCACCTTCATAGGATGAGGTAGTTAGTATAACATATTGACTTGTGGTCAGAAGCATCTGGGCCTGAGTATCAGCTTTGCCAGTGATTAGGGGAGTGACCTTGGGAAAATTACATGGCACATTGTGATAATAATAGTATTTTCCTCCTGTTATTAGAATCAAAAGCTTTTAGCACAGTGCTCAGAGCATGTTAAGTACTTAATAAAAATTAGCTATGGGTGTTGTTGCCTCGCTTTCTAAAGAGACTGTCCCCCAGAGTCCTAAGTGGACCATCCCACTCTCAGTTCTGAGAAACAAGTTTATCTTCTTTCCACCTTTTTTAAATGAGTGAAAACAACTGAATTTTTAGTGGCAGAGAATTAAAGCCTGCTTCTCCTAATACTACTGGAGTTCTCACTCAATGCCTTTGGGAAAATGTGGAGAGAACCTGAGTGAGAAGAACTTTGAATAAATTTTTGTACAAATGTCATTAGTATCTTAACCTCTTCAATTTTGAGGGGCTGAGACCATTGCCTAATCATAGAAGTGCTTTTTAAATAAAGAAGGTGCTTTGTTCCTTATGTAGGGATATTAGGATGCTACACTGAGTGATTGCCTTGGTGCATTTTCTGGGTTATCTGTTCTTTAAATGATAATTCCCTCGTGCTTAAGTAAATCCACAGAGGTTCTCTTTACTAGACCTTTAGAAACCATGTGGTTGATCAACACTCAGTGAAAGCCTGTATCTGAATGAGTCAAGGATATTTGTTTTACTTTTAGAGATCTAAAATAGAAAGGAATCCTTTCAAGATATATTCCCTTTGCTAAAAGTTAAGCACATCTCCCCAGTGTGCTGGTTCTTTCTAGTTTCCATGTAATAATTTTAATAGTGGCAGTGAGTTATTAAGATTATTCTATGCTCTCAGCCTTCTGAAGACTACACCATATATATTCTTTTGATTACTTATCATTCAACGTTTCTTCTCTGAGTATGATCATGTGATTCGGTACTAGAAAACAAGATACATATTTGTACACATGCATAGTAGTATTTCTAGCTTTTTAAAAAATTTGACTGATTAATTATATTTTATAACATTTTATTATTTATTCATCATAAACAAAATGTGATTAGTGGCATTGGGAAAGAATGAGGTGATAAAAAAGGAGGAAGGTAGCGTAGTAAATAAGTGGAATATTCCTAGAGTTCTGGGATTCAGGGATTTCTTCTATATCGAGTGTATCTTCTTTCTCAACTTATTCTCAATTTGGATATGATGCTTGGCATAGATCTGAAGAATCCTGAGGCAGAGATCCCCTCCCCCACCCCAGAACAAGTAATTTACATTTTAATGACTGCTTTGAGATTAGCAAAGGGCTAGCAGTGAACCCCTTACCCCCATCCGTAGAGAAGAAGTAGTTTCTCTAAATTGTTTCTATTAAATCCCATGTCTCACAGTCCTAGTTTGACAGGGTGAACTCTGGAGAGCCACATTTCATATTACCCAAGGGCAAAGAGTAGGTCCTAGCCCTGCACTCGGGTAGAGAGTAAGAGTTACCACTACAGAGATGAGGGCTACAGATAGTTCTAGAACAAACTCTCTGTAATCACCACCTGGTAGCCCCCTTCTCCACTCCCAAAACCCATGTACCTTCCCACTATACCACCTTTGTTTTTTAGGTGGGTAAAAAAATGGGGTATTTTAGGTAAGATGGAGTATCAAAGACTAATTTTTCTTGGGAAGGGCATAGTTGCCCTGTAGAAGTTTTCTCTTCAGGTACAGAAAAGGAAGAAGCCTTGCCTCTTTCTTTCTTTAGAACAGCAAGGTTTACTAGAGAAGCCCAAATCACTCATTTTTATTTTTATTGTGGTTCCCCAGATCTAGGGAAAAGAGCTTATTAAATAACTGCTACCAAGAACACCTGAATCAAGTACACTGGATGGAAAAGAGTGAAAATGGTCAAATATTGCTTTTTCCCTAAGGATAAATAATTCTAAGGGCAAAAGCATGGATCCCTCCCTGCTGTACTTTACTACCGAGTGAATTGAGCTTTAGGCAGATTTGTCTTGAAGTTCTCAAATCTGCAATATTTCTGATTAACCAATAGGTGGTGCTATATGATCAGAAAGATGGATTAGCCTCCAAAGAACAAAAAATTATGAGGGAAGATAACATAAGTAAGGAAAATTCAGAAATAAAACGGTAATTTTTGTATTTAAATCTTATTCTTCTTCTAGCTAGATAAGTAAAAATATTTTTTTTCCAGAGAAGCATTCTAATATATATGGAAATGTATATTTTCTTTCAGAAATTAACAGTGGTACCTACTTGTCGGTACTGAAATTCCCTGTTCTGTGGGTGATATCACTTTGTAGCAGGATTATATTATTTAGAGTTCTGTATGGAATTTCAGCAATTTGGAACATGTTGGTCTTTTGAAAATGTGCAACTAGCAAATGAACACACACATGTGCGTGCGCGCGCACACACACACACACACACATACACACACACACAATCAAAGATGACCTTGGCAACATTGAAAATGATTTACAAGCTAAGAGATCTATGTGAGAAAATGTGTTCCTTACTCATCCATTTCAATGGGATATCTTTTCTTTCCTTTATCATTTGAGACAAAGATTTTTCTAGAGTCAGCTTTGTCCCTTTATATTCTACCTCCTTCTTCCTTCTGCATGAATTTATTTACTTGTAATCATCCCTTAAGCAGCTGGCTTTGTCGATTAGGCTCAAGTTATTTAAAAGAACTAGGTAATCAATAGGATGGAATGGGCTACAAATATTTTGAAATTTGTTTCTTGCCCATATTCTTAGCAATAGTGTTATTTAACTAAAATGAGTTCAAACAAAACACACTTCATGCTGTGGATACAGGCAGCTAGTTGCTTATATAACCCAGAAGTGGGGGGGGGGGAATTCATTCATGAGAAATACTGATGGAGAAGTAGCCGTAGCTTAAAAACCACTTTGTCATTTTAGTCCTGTGATCTCTTGGCTATAAGAGAGAAGAGAGCTCTCCTTTTAAAAAAATTTTTTTTTTAGTATGGCTTTTGAAATAACTCCTTTTTTTTCTGTTGCATTTGGGGAATTTGGCATGAGAGACAAAAAGTTAAAACAAGTTAAATAATTAAGTGTTTAACCTTCTTAAACTTCTAAAAATACACTCAGTCCATTTCTTTATATTAAGGCTCTCTTTAAAAAGGGAGATTTCATCCGGTTCTGGAAGGACGTGGCAGAATGTTAAGAACTCCGAGGGTTTTATAGATCTGATCCTTTAGGCGCTCTGTGGGTCTTGGGAGATTACTCCCTTGGAAGCTTGAATTGAGGGGAATTGGGGCAGCCCTGTCAGCTGGCTCCCTTCATCTTGTGGCACCAATCCTCAGAGGTACCATTCTGCTCAGGGAGAAAGAAAGAAAAAAGAAGTATCTTGTGTATAAATGGCTCCCCTTTGTCTACACCTGCCCTGCACGCATATCATAATGCAAGTAGTTCTATGAGGGCAGCTACTATTTTTCTCTTTCCTTTTTAAAGAGCTTTTTACAAGTTCTGTGGCCTTGGTGGCTAACACAGTGGCAGGCACATACAAGTGGCTCGGTAAGTCTGATAAATGAATGTCTAAATGAATACATCAATGTCTACTCCCTCATTAGATCAATTTTTTGTTGTTGCAAAGAGCTGATGTATAAGTGGTATATTGATACCTGGGGCAGACAAGAAAATAAACTTACGTGGTGCACAATTCATTTCTCATTGCCCCAAACACATCAAGAAATAGAAATATTAGTAGGGCTATATTAAGTAGGAATTTTATTTTGCTTGAGTATTAGAAATAAAGGGTGATATATTTATTATCATGCTATCTTTTAAACATGGGACACATGGGTGTGGGCATGCACGTGCACACACATATGCATGTACACACAGGTATTTAGTCAGGAAACAATACAATGATTAAAGGTTCAGGTTGTGGAGTAGAGTCACTCGTCACATGACACATTGTCTGGGTTAAAAACTTGACTGTTAACTTTATTAGCTGTGGACTTAGCCAAGTGACTGACCTTCTGTGCCTCTATACTGTCAGCTATAAAATGGGAATATTAATAGTTCTCACTTCATAGAGCAATTGTAAGGATTTTGTAAAACATAAGTAATGTCCCTAGTACGTTAGTGCTCAATAAATGTTTTAACTATTATGATTTTTATTGGGGACAGAAATGTGACTAATAAATGGTAGATAAGCAGGAAAATAGTCTCAAAGTTATTTTCCAAAGAAAGCTTGTGTACATTTTTATAGACAATATCACATCATCTAATACATTAATGTATTGTTCTTAAGAAGCACCTCTAAAAACATTTTCCCTGCTTTGTTAGGCAACTACCAACCTAGGCTGAATAATTGGAAATTCAAGCTAAGTTAGAATATCATTAATATTTTCTAGCTCAACTCCATTGCTGGCATCTTTTAACCTAGCAACTTAATGCACATTTCTTGCATAAATTTAATGAGGACAGACTTATGTAAACTAAAATTACATCACATTTGTTTACTGGAGTGTAAGGTAGCCATTAGGCAAACCAGTCTAATTTAGAGAACGTTGAAAGATCCAAAGTGTAGGACCTGAGAATAAGTGTGAGTCAGCAAAAGTGTGGAGACTTGCTAATAAAGACAAGATACTTTAGAAATAACAGACCCATTTAGCTTGGGCTCTTAAACTTTTAAAGTTCTATTTAAGAATATCTAAGCTACCAGGTGATTATTTGACAAAATGGAAGGGGACATTAAAAATAAACACAATTATTTAATTAATATAATTTTGGGTTTATGAATTTTTATTCATTGTTCTGTGGAAGACCTGTGAATTTTATAAGAACAAATTTATACGGCAAATTTCTGGGCTGTCCAAATGTTTTCTTTTTTTTTTTAATCCTCACCTGAGGATATGCCTGTATTAATTTTTAGAGCTAAGAGGAAGAGAGAGAGAGAAACATGGATGTGAGAGAGAAACATTCATGGGTTGCCTCCCGTCTGCACCCCGACCAGGGATCAAACCCGCAACCTTGGCATGTGCCCTCTTGGTGTGTGGGACGGGGCGCCAACCAACTGAGCCACCGGGCCAGGGCTGTCCAAATGGTTTTATAGTACAATTCCATTATGGCTACACTGTCAGAAATCACAGTTCTAGTCGGGAAGCTGAGAGATAAAACAGAAAACAGTAATAGCATTTTTGCCAGTAATAAATTAGTGAGTTAAAAGGACAACTTTTTTATATACTTTATAGGGCAATTATGAAGATTCTATAAAATAGCCCGGCCGGGTGTGGCTCAGCAGTTGAGCGTCAACCTAGGGTCCAGGTGATCGGGGTTCGATTCCCAGTCAGGGCACAGGCCCGGATTGCAGGCTAGGCAGCCGATCAATGACTCTCTCATCATTGATGTTTCTCTCTCTCTCTCTCCCTTTCCTTTCCTCTCTCTGAAATCAATAAAGATATATATATATAAAAAAAAGATTCTATAAAATATACGAATATTAAGGCTGGATATGTGCAAACTAAGTGTGTTAGAATAAGATGTTGAAGATGGAGAAAGGAGTGTTTGAGGCGAGACTTGCTTCCCTCTGCTAAGCTGTAAATTAACTTACTCTTTGTTTTATTTATTAAGGCAGAGAGTGATAAATTTAAAACTCTAAGAGACAGATATGAATCCAATAAGGGTTTTTTTTTAAAAAAAAAGCCTGTAAGTTTTCTACTCAGGATAATAGTTAAGTATTAATCAGGTAATATCTTAAGTTTTCTACTCAATATAATAATAAGTATTAATCAGGTCTCTTGGGTTTGTCTTAGTGATTTTTCTTTCTTTGAATTACTTCAGAAGTTCAAACACTGACGATACCTTCACCATACCCCACCCTTTCTCTTTTAGGTTGAGCAGACAAAGGATTATCTGTGAACTCAAACTATGCACTGCTTCCTAGGGAGCAAGTTCATCTTCTTTTAATTTTGTACACAAGTTAATTGACAGTGATACCAGGTACTAACAGCATTCTCTTTCTCACTTGAGGCTTCCTGTAGTCTTTAAGAGAAATATTACGAAGTAGAAGTGTGTAAATATTCTCAGACCAGAGAACAAGATATTAAGATTTGAAGAGCATGTTGGGTTTTTCTTCTCATGGTTATAATGTTAAATGACCAATTGTGAGTGAAATGGTCTATGTATGAAACCCCCTTATTGACAGTTTATGAAGACCATCATTTTCCCAGAGGAAGGGAGTTTCATCACATAGCAAATGGCTGTGAAGCCATGGCTTGTAAGGTGGTATTTCCCAGATGCTTCCTGGCACAGAATGGTAAGAACGATTGAGAGAGATTTGCTGCTTAATGACAGGAGAATGGCTCTGTGAAAAGTTGCATTCTGTTTAGTTTTTCTCTCCTGTCTCTCTCTCTCTAGAAGGCTGGATCAATTTACCTGCATCAATAACATATGATTACCATGGACGAGCCTCTTAAAGGGCAAAACTTTTATAATATAGACTATGTTTCTATGGTAACAGTTGTTTAAAATGACATTTTAACCTCTAAAATACCATATTTATGGACTGGATGGAGGTATTTACAATTTATTTATTATATTCTGTTTATGTTATATGCAGAATATGCCTACATATGAGAATTATTTGTACTCATTCCATATCTTTTAGCCTAAGCTAGTTTATTGGTGCTATAGCTGTTTTTGGCTGGGAGAATGTTAGATTTTATTGGCAACATGGTTTATGTCATATCATGGAAGTCAAGTAATGTCTAGGGCAAAGTCAAGACAGTTTTTATAAATGTAGAAATATTAGAATTATAGAATGTGAATGCCACTATCAGGATTTACCCACTCATCTGTTCTGGCTCGTGGTGGAGGAACCTGCTTTTGTTCCTCACAAAATACTGTTTCCCATCTCATTTTGTTGTGATGACCTTCCTCATTCAATTCTACGACTGTTTTATTAAAGACCGAGGAGCCTTCAGACATTCATCTATCAAGGTTCTCTATTAAGTGCCTTCCATCACCTTTTCCACTTGAACCAAAGGAGAGGAAGGTTCCTATTTGCCCTGGTGGTAAATAAAACAGTCACAAGAAGGAGAGGTAACAGAGCTGAAAGGAGTGATGGCAGAGTGAAGTACAGAGAGAGACAAAGCACCATTAACAAGGCTTGAGTCAAATTTTGCATAATTTATGTTAGAGGGGGACTATGCTTTTCCCCAGCTTCTCCGGGTTCCATGAGAATTTTCCAAATACAGTGCTGGCAGATCTACACTCCTTTTAATCGCTGTGCCCCAGTTAAATTGGAATGACTTATGTCATTGGTAAACAATGGGCATACTTGGCTAAGCTCCTTTCTCCTTTTTAAGAATATACCTGCCCACAGGGAGCGGTATTATGCTCTGTCCCTACAGGGAAGGGGACCTATCCTGGATCAGTGCTGCTATGAATCAGTGAATTCACTCATTTCATTTCAGGGTTTATTATTAATAATCTTACCTGATTAACAGAATTAAAGTTACATCCTTCAACTTATACTCTATCAATAATAGAGGTGATGCTTTTGGTTCTCTACCTTTCTTTCCTGTGTATTATTTTTCAGTTTTTTCAGATCCTGGGCAGAAAGCCTCTCAGAGACCCGAAGAGTATGCAAGAGGGTGGGATAAAACATTCAAATGAATAACAAACTGTATGGTTGTCTTTACAATCACTATTCAGTTTTAAGAACCTAAAGAGCAGATTCCAAGTATAAGTTTACTATCTGCAAAACTATGAGAAAAATAGTATCTCCTACATGTAAAATACTTGGACAATTTAAATAACTGCTGATTCTGGTTCTGACCAATCTAATTATCATTTGAACTTTGACTTGTGTTGAAATTTCATGTATTTTATAGGTAAATAAAGTATAGTAAGGATATATTTGATTGAAAACTATCATGTTCATTATTAATATTTTCAGACTTCCTTTTTGTAAAAGAAGAAAAAATTCTAATGTTGAAGAGATATTTGATTTTTAACAAAGATAATTTTAAAGACTGATTTTACAACACTCCAGTGTATGAACAAATATAGCCTTCCAAATTCCATAAAATAAATTTTAATTTAAAAACTAAATATGTGTCAAAGAGTATTTTTGAGGGAGCAATGTTAGGAAATCAAATAATCCCATGGATGTACTCAAATTCTTGAAGGATTTCAACTCATTCTTTTAAATGATAATAATAAAGAAAAAAGATCCTCATGGTGGAGAAAAAAAATTCCTTCTATGTGACAAGATGTGAAAAATACAATTTGATACTATTAGAAATTGTCAACAAATGATGTTGACCCATTCAGTAGTGACCTTTGCAGGAATGGGCTGACAGAGAAATCAGAGAAAGAAAAATTTCACCACATGAATCATCAGCTAGTATGGGGAAACTTTTTCATTAAAACTTAAGTCAATATCCATTTCTACTCACCCATCAGATATACCTCTTGGGCTTTTCGAGTTTATAGATGATTCAAGTGGATGGTTTCATGCCAGAAAAGTTACCCAGAGGGGTTCACGTAAGGACTTTGAATTCCTTGTCAAACAACCTTACAAATATCCACTTTCTAGAGTAGTCCAGGGCTTAGCTGCCTTTTGGGTGATGCCTAACAAAAAAAACCTGATAACATTGTACTGGTACTGTCCCAGGGAACAGCTTAGGCACAGGGCAGTTCTGCTTCACAGCTCATAAATCTCTCTAATTATTTTTTAAAATTAGCTGACATATGTTAATTCATGGTATAAAGTACACTGAACAAGGATTCAAGAGAAGTTGATTTTAGTTCTGGGTATGTTGTTATTGAGCTATATAATCTTAGGCCAACCACTTAGGATCTTTGGGTTTTAATATCCACATGTATAAAATACAAGAGCTAAGTTATTAAGATTCTATTCTGTTCTGATCATACTAATTCTATTATTTTACTCATTGTGGGACAACAAAGAGTATAAACGAAGAAACAAAATTATTTAAGTATTGATAAAAATGACCCATGGGAATCTGGGGGCACATATCTTTCACTGAGCAGATTAATTTTATGGCATTAAACTGAGTCTGCACAGAAGACGCAATACCTCTATATAGCTATATTTATATGGGAACTCCTAGAATCTGACACTATTTATTCAAACTTTTATCCCTAAATTTTCATCTGCCTTTTGCTCAAATGGAAATTAAAACACCTTCTTGTTGGTGGCAGCAATAATATAATTTTACCTTTCATAAAAGTAAATTAAGCATAAGATTTACAGGAAATTAAGTGGAAAAAGTTAACTATATAGTAGAAACTTTTTCCTTTCCCAACATGCTGAAACACATTTTAAACTATTAAATACAATAAGTAGGAAAGGTATTTCATTCTTGTCCATGTTACAAATAATAGTAAATGAATTTACATATCCAGAGTATGCACATACCCATATTGGTGAACCTTTCAATGGCACAGAGATGTTAACATTTTTTTCTGTATCTCATTCTGTTTATTCCTTTGTACTGGTCTCTAAATAGCTGAGTATTGAACTTGGTAGGTTTACAAATGAAAAACACAACCTGGTTTGAGCAATTCTGGGCAGCTAGCTTAACAGGCAAATGTTTGAATTCAGTTACTATTTTAAATCTCCATTCACCTTTTTCTTTCCCTTCATTTTCACTGACAATGCTTCTGTAGCTCTTAAGTATTCTACATTTTCTTACTGATGGATAGAGCTACCTGCTTATGACCTGCATCCCCTCTGGAAATGCATATAGTTTATATTTTCTCCTATGTATATAATATTGGTATTTGACTTATCTGTAGGTATTGGATATTGTTAATGAAATATATGGGCCTAAACCAAACATATGCAACCAGTCTGCCATTGGTGTGCAGCTCATGGGTCACAGATGAGCTGAGACATCATTATGCTCGGTCCTGAGGTGGCTGGGTAGGGCCTGAAGCAGCCAGAGCCCCTGGAGTCCAGTTGTTTCTTGCTAAGAGCAGTCTTATCTGGAAATGGCAGTGCTTTACTAATATAGATTATTATTTTCTAGAAACAGAGAAGCTTTTGCTACTCAAATTATAGCCCCCAACAAACTGCAACATCATTAGAGGCTTTAAGAAATGCAGAACCTCATTTCCCAACTAATGAATCAGAATCTATATTTTTACAAGATCCTAAGGTGATTCATACGCACAGTAGAATTTCAGAAGCTCTGGACTAAGATATATCCTTCTTGCCCAGATGTTTTGCAAACTTATCTGCACTTCAAAACCACCTGGGGGTGAAGTGGGGGGCTCTTACAAGTCCCGATGTCCAGGCTGCACCTCAGGCTGCATTTCTGGGACTGGGTCCTAGGCATAGTGTTTTTAAGGTTTCCCAGGTATATGCAGTCAATGTTGGGCACCACTGATCTGGCAAGTTTTTCACTTCTAATAGGTGAGAACTACATGTCATGAGATAGCAGAAATCCAAAAGGAAAGTATAATATGGTAATCAGCTGCTCATTGTGCATTGTGTGATATGTGAGTGTATGTGTGTGGTGGGAGCAATGAATTAAGAGGAAATTGTGTATTATAGAAATGAACATAATTTGTGGAAACCTTTTAGTGTCTGCAACTTTGAGTTGGGTTTGTAGTGTCATATTGTCAATAAAATAATCAAAGACTCTACCCCAAGGAAACACTTTGTTGCTTTTCTCAATTATACCACCCCTGGGTCCATGACTACTGGTACCCTGGTCTGAGTTCCAGGGTAACATATTCAACAAATGCTAGCTATAAATACATTGTTTTCTTTAATCAACTTAGGTAAGCCCTTGCTTTTATCTTTTACTTTGATTCTGCTATCAAATTTTCAAAGACATAACCCATTTCTCTTGAAAAACTGTCTTCAAATAAAAATGCTATTTTGATAGCTATAACTGAGATATTTCTTTAAACTATTTATGTGCATAGACAATTTTGTCAGGAAGAAAAGAACATAACAAAATAAGAATATTGAAAGCTAACAGCCATGGAAATGGGAAGAATTAATAAGTTTATTTCCTCATTCTGGTTTTAAAACTCCTATAAAATTTTTATAATAATCCTTAGGAACAGTAGTGAGTGTCCACCCCCGAGATTTAAGGTGTTGTTTCAGGGGTATGACCTTAGGAACTCAGTTTTTGCCCCCTGTCTCACTTAGTAGTGACTTAGCACCCAGACCAGCTGTTGGCCATGTCAAATATTTGTATAAAGTTTTCTGTGACTGCTGTAACAAATTACCACAAACTTGGTGGCTTAAATCAATGGAAGTTTATTCTCTCAATGTTCTGGAGGCCAGAAGTTCGAATTCAGTATCACTAGGTTGAAATCAAGGTGTGGGCAGGGCCACGCTCCCTCTGCAGGTTCTAGTAGAGAATCTGTACCTTGCCTCTTCCAGTTTCTGGCGGCTGTCAGCACTACTTGGCTTGTGGCTACATCACTCCAGCCTCTGCTTCTGCACTCACATTACCTTCTTTAAGCAGTGCAAAGAACCTGAGGGTATAAATGATAACTCACAGGTATATATTCTAACTACAGTGTATACCTAAGAAGGTTTCTTAGAGAAATCATGTTTCTAGATCCCTTTGTTCATCACCAACGGTTATCATTGCCAGCCCAGCTCTTTCTGCCTGGAATCCCATCACGTCTGATTTCATCTACTAAGTTCACCCTGGTTTTATCAGTAGCCCAAGCCAGCACCTTTACTTTCCCAATGTCCTTTGCCCCAGCTCCACTAAAATGGTCTTATGTGATACTGGCGTCACTGAAATCGGGCTGACCTGGCAGAAATTTGGAACTAGTGAATGCTTACATACTTAAGTAGCTACTTCTAGAGAGTGCTTATGGCTCTAATGTATAAAACTGAAGAGATCAACACTATATATAAATCAATGTTAATATATCATTTCATTAAGAGGTAAACAACACAGCAACTGTTCATTTTGCTGTTCAACAAGTATAAAGTTTCGGTTATACAAGATTAATAAGTTCTAGAGCTCTGCCGTACAACACTGTGCCTGTAGTTTACAATATTGTATTGTACACTTAACAATTTAAGAGGGTAGACCTCATGTTGTGTTCTTACCACAATAAAAGTGAATATTTTAAAAAAGAGGTAAACAGCACATATGCAAAGTGGACATGAATCACATCACAAGAGCTAGTGTCCTATTTTACCAGCCTCCTATGACCTGCTCTTTAACTCTAGAAATGGTCTAATGTTGTCCTTGTTTCCACTGTGCTCTTTTATTCTCTAAATACTCTCAGAGATCAACTGAGCCTGGCAGCCATGTTTCCTTAATTGGAATGAACCTTTCAACATCTGGGGTATGTTTCTCAGATGACTCTTAACTCCTCTTCTATGGCTTTACAACCGTATTTCAGTGCTTAACCCAGAGCCAGTCACATAGTAGGTGCTTGCAAACTGCTTGCTGAATGAATGAAAGGAATGGCTGGCTATCTTCTGATTTGGTGAGGGAACAAACAAACTGGCTTATTACTGATTAAAGCAGACTGGTAACATCTGGTATTGAGCATGAACCGTTTCCCTTTCTAAATTATTTATAGAACTATTTGTTAAAGGCATTGGACTTTCTATCCCTTGAAAATGTTCAAAATATCTTGAACCTAACCAATTTTTAAAAATGGTTTTGGTATCTACCCCATACCCAATATCTAGCTTTGATTCTATGGAATGACCTATACTCGACTGACACGAGAGAAGCTATGGAGTAAGCCATTCTCTTCCTTGTCACTCACTGCTGCTTTTTTCCCCAATTCCTCACTAGTTTTCCTTTCCATGAATGTTTAAATCTGTATTTTTGTCTATTACTGAGTACTTATTATAAATTTATATATGTAAGCAACCTTATTTACATAGTTTTACTTAAGATTTCTGTCTGAAAACATGGATAATGCATACGCCACAAAAGATTAATCATCTACCTAGCTTCATAAAAAAATGTATTCATTGGAATGAAAGACTGGTGTCCAGTATCATAGAATAATATTTTTCAAATTATAACCATGGTAAATGAAAATGTGTTTGAATTGCTATAAAGTTAGTTTGCATTTCACAGCATAAATCCCATCTCGCTTCCCAATTTATAGGCTGAAATTTGTAAACATGACATAATGTTAAATAAAAGGAAAATATACTGCGGTAATAGAAATCTAAACATAATGATTGCAAACTTGTTCATTTGTTTATGACAATTCCCAGATGGAGTTACATGGAGCTGGAATGCCTGGAGAGAATGTTAAATGTCTTTGTATATTGCTTAACTCTTTAGAGCATGAATAAGAGTTAAACTAGTTGGTTTCTTAGGACACATTCATGTAGCCAAATGAAGCAAAAGAAACACAATTACTTGGTGATAGTGAGGACAGCTAATCCCAATATGTTCCCTTCACTCAGTTTATGACATTTATACCCAAAGAATGAAGGAGGCAAAACATTTTGTATAACTAAGATTGCCATAGAGCAGAAGTTAACTCTGAGTACCAGAGCTTTATTTAACTGATTTCGTTTTGTAGAAGTTTCCAAAAATGGGATACACTTTTTTTGAACCTCATTAAGTATGTTACACTGTCGTCTAATTTTCATTAGTGACTCAGAATCATCATTTCAGGCTTGAAAATATAGCGTCGGTTACTCTTGATGGTGTAACGACCTCAGCAAGACTTTGGGCCTTCCTTTCTGGAAAAAGATCCTGAAGTGAGCTTTCATTTTAATCTCATACCTCTCTGTATAGAGGGTTTACAAATGAACATCCTGAGTATTATAATACAGCTATCTTTATGCACAATTTATTAGTATATTGAATGCTAAAACCAAGTGGTTTTCTTATTCGGCGTCTTAATTTCTCCTTGACTTAGATGCAAGATTCAGAACACTATCTCTTATTTCTTCATCTTTAATAGAATATATCATGGACTTATCTTCATCAGTTCATATGTAATTCTCTTACTCGCATTATTTGCTACCAGGGTATAAGAAGAATCCACCATCACCATTTCAAGAATTTGTAAAATTGTGCTCTGCTGGAGGGTATATCTCAAGAGTGACAAATTGTTCATTCCCTATCAGGCGGTAGCAGTCCTGTAGATGAAACATCACATCTCTATTTCCTCAAGCCTTCCATAATATTTGACTTCTAATAGAATCCCAAGCAAGCAATGACATATTAAAATGTCTCTATTCTATGTTAAAATCAGAATGAGAGCCTTGCATCATCCCTGCATAATGCATCAACTTTCCCAAGAAATTTCATCTGTCATAATATATCACATTCTGAAAAGCACCTTGTGTCATAGGATTAGTAAGGTAACATTCTGGGAACAGAGAGGTGGTAAAAAATTGTATTTCCCGGAGAACTAATGATGGTTCACTTGCTGTTTAAAAGTGAGCTCTTAAAAAATCCAAGGCAGTGGCTCTCATACTTAATGAACCATCCCTTGGGAACTGGTTAAAAAATGCCCCACCTCCTATCTCCGGATTTTGTTAGTGTGGGGTGCAAGCAAGAGTTTGCATTTTTAATAAATACTCTAGATAATTCTGATACAAGTGGTCCAGAAACAATGTTTTAATAAACAATGTCTAGACAAATAGTTTTCAACCCTGACTGAACATTAGAATTATCTGAGGATATTAAAAAATGTCAGTGTTTGGGCCCCACAGCAGACCAATGAAATAAACCTCTGGGAGTGAGGCACAGACATTGGTAGTTTTAAAAAAAAACTCTCCAGGTGATTTCAAAGCGCAACTGTGATTGAGAACTGAGAATATAAAGGTAGCTGTTTTCTTATCTTCTGGTTCTAAAGGACACAAAAGATAATGGGACAAGAAAAAAGAAAATATTTCTTTCTATCCATGCATTGACTTGCGCTCTGTTGCAAGAGGCAAAGGGTGATGTTTTTGAAAACTCTAGGATGATTACATTTTCCAAATTTTCTTTTTTGAGAGCTTACAGCATTAAGCTGTACAGATCTATACTGCAACTGGTTCCAGCAGAATCGGGCTGTTACACTGCAGCTGCATGAAACTTCCACCAAATCCAACTGTAATAATATATTTGGTTCCCAGCTCATGTAGCCTCCCTAGCATTGCAGGGCCATGTAGCTCCTACATGTATGTTCAGAATCGGATTAAACCTGTCACTGGGCAGGAGGACTACAAAGAGCCCTACCCTAGTAATTTACCCACTCAGCACTGAATTAGTTATGCTGCTGGTCTCTTTTGACTCTGGTTTTGTCAACTGAGTTCTTGCCTGGTTCCTTGCTGACTAGTCTTTGTTTTACATTCTGGTGTTAAAAACCTGGTTTCTTTATTATCCACTGGAAGCCTGGGCCCCTACCTACAGTCAAGATTTGATACCTCCACACATTGATATTCAAAAGCATTCAAATCCCAAGATGGAATCCTAACTGTCTTGCCTGAGGATTTTTGTGTTTTAAATGTTTATTTTGGTGTAAATTTATATTTACAGATAAGTTGTAAGAAAGTACAAAGAGCTCTCACATATCCTTTACCCAGATTCACCAATTGTTTATATTTTGCTTCTCTCTACTGTGTATTTTCTAGGAACAAGAGCATTCTCCTACAAAACCACAGTTGCTATCAAAATGAGAAAACTTAATATTGATATACCACTATTGTCTATTCCATAGTCAATATTCAACAATCCGACCTCAGATCACCCACTAAAATT
The DNA here is from genome assembly GCF_964146895.1 of Miniopterus schreibersii. Lineage (NCBI taxonomy): Eukaryota > Metazoa > Chordata > Mammalia > Chiroptera > Miniopteridae > Miniopterus > Miniopterus schreibersii. Next base: position 34,652,120 of record NC_138104.1, read on the forward strand.
AGTAGTCATGTCTCTAGGCTCCTTTAATTCAGAATAGTCCCTCTATCTTTGTATTTTCTGGCTTTGACATTTTTGAAGTGGATAGGCCAGTTAATTCGCAGACTATCCCTCAATTATCTTTCCTTTTCATTCAGGTTGTATATTCTTAGTAGGAGTATCTCACAAATAATATTGTGTCCTTCTCAGGGAATCTTAGCAGGAGGGTTGTGATAGTGGTTTGACCCAGCACTGGTGATGTTAGCTTTGATGATTTGATAAAGGTGGTATCTGCTAGTTTTCTCTATTATAACTTTGTAATTAATAAGTTATTTGTATGGAGGTCCTTCAATGCTGGGGGTATACATTGTTTTTTGTCAAACTTTCACCCATTGGTTTGAACATACATTAATGATTTTCTAACTCCATTATGAACTTGATGTTTATTAGCTGTTTTCCTACTGTAAGAAAGCCATTCCCTTATCCCCTATTTATTTATTTATATCCACATGGCCTCATGGATTCTTATTCAGTGGGATAGAATCTCTCACTATTATTATTTATTTGAATATTCATATTGTTCCTTTAGCTATCCCGTGTCCTTTGGACATGTCCCCGATATTCCTTAAGTGCTTCTTTATTTTCTAGTTCCCAAAGATGTTCAGGGTACATCTTGTACTTTCCCTGTCCTCACTCTGGAATCAGGCATTTCTCCAAAGAGCCTTGGTTCCTTTTTTGGAGACTAATATTTAGAAACCGAGATCTGAGCTTCAGGTGTTCTTATTGTTATTGAGGTGTCATTTCTTTTAGGTTTTTCAGTAGAATGAGCTAGGCAACACATCTTTGTAGGGGTGTATATTCTCCTCCCCCCTCTCTATATATGAGTTCACATGAGTTGATACTGATACTTTTAATTCCAATTCAGCAAAACAGGATATATTTTAGTATCCTTACTTTCCATGTTTTTAATGTGTAGGAAAAGGGGCCACATACTAAACCTGACAAGCTCAGAGAAGGCCAGCCTGGTGGCCTTGCAAACTCAGAGACCTAAAGTAACCACAAAAGATGGTCTGAAATTAAAACTTTTTAACTAAAAGCAGTCTATGGTGGGTAATCATGCCCTAAGGCAGTATTTTTCCTTTACAAAGGTTAATTTTCACCTTAACTAAGCCTGTCCTTTGTCTTTTGCATCTGAGATAACATACCTGATTAACATAGGCCTTTGCAAAACAAAGTAATCCCTCCCCCTCAATGCACCAGGGCAAAGACCTGGAATCTTCTATTTACAACTCCCCCTTTGATTGTAACCTATAAAGCAAGGTCCAAAACTGCCATTCTCTCCAGCATTATTTCAATCCGTTGAGATTTTGTTTTCTCAGCATATGTCAACAAATTTTGCTCAATTAAACTCACAAAAAAATTCTTCACAGGTTTGAATGTCTTTCTAAGTTAACAGTAATTCTCCCAACAGTGAGAAACTTAGCTCTTATTACCCTCGACATATTTAATTATTTGCTCAAGTCTGGAATATACAGAAGACAGTTTCAAAATGTCTAACCCATGCCACTGTAAAAACCTTGCCTGGGTTTTAAGTTTAAGTTCCAAGCCTCTAAAAATGTAATCCTAATGAACAACATCCCAGTTTGTTCTCCCAAAGTCCTTTCTGAGATTAGTCTTTTTCTTAAGTGTTTTCAAGTTCTAACCCACAACATTTGCTGAGACTTCTCTGAATTTTAAGATTTGCTTCCTTGAACCTTTCACTTATTTTCAATAACACTCCCAGTCCCCTAGCAGCACATTGCAAATGATTTCTGCTAGGGCTTCTCCATATCTCTTGCAGGTCTGTGTGATCTCCAACCTAGTTCACTTCCAGTCAAGCCATGGTTCAGACCAATACATGAAAAAATTGATAGGTGATCCTTAATTGTGTTTAAAAGTTAACTTGAACTCTGCGCGCGCGCGTGTGTGTGTGTGTGTGTGTTTGCGCGCGCAGTCACACATATGCGTCTGTGTGTAGAGGAGTTTGTGGATGTGTGTGAAAATGATTTTTTGACAGGCTCTTACGAAAGTCAGAGTTAGCAACTATTGTTGAAACCGTTCAGTTTTACCAGCATTGCAAATATATAACATATTCAGGTAATTTTCAGAGTCTTTTTTTTTTTTTCCTGGAAAAAATTACATTCTTTTGCTGCATCATAAATCGCTGTCTTTTTTTTTTTTTTTAATACCAACTCTATGTAGCCTTCTAATGCTCCATCTCACTTTGAAATGTCAAACTCATCCTTCTAAAAAGTCACATAATTAGGTCAAATATATTGCCTAATAAAAATCTTTCACCTTCTGTGTCAATGAGCACTGGGATAAAGATAAGAGGCTTTTAAGAACCATTCACACAAGATATGGCCTGGGTCTTCTAATTTGAATATCCAGAGTTTTAATGATTCAAAATCTATTTTAAAAATCAAACACTAATCTTTCAGGGAAGACACTGACGAGACACAATATATCATTAAATTTTGTGAATTCTTGAGTCAGACATAGCTGAGTCTAAGTTACTTAACTTTTCTATGATTCGGTTTCTTCTGTAAAATGGGTATAATGATAGTACTTAATTTGCAGGTTTGTTGCATTAAATAATACATTGCAACAAAACATTTAATGGTGTACCTGGCACCTAGGAAATACTCAGTAAATGTTACCTTTTTTTATAAATATAATTCAGATTTGCAATATTTTCCTATGCTTTTAGTTCTCCATTGTTTTGCCTTTCCCCTTGTAACCATTTTACAATTCTGCTCTTTGCCCTTCATTGAAGGGAGATTGTTTAACGATTTCTGTGCTGCACTCGGTTCAGCTGAATTGCTTGCACACACGGTATTGGTTGAGGTTTATTGTTTATTCCAATATAGTTCAGCTTGTGCCTGTGGAGATTCCAGATCTTCAGAGGCACTGTATTGAGGTTTCTAATATCTAAAGTGATATTAATGAGGTGCAAGAGACTCTCAATCTTTGTCCTACCTCTAACTACAGTGCCAAGCAGGTTTTATCTTTTGTCTTTTTATTGTTGGCTATCTTCTCTCTGATATATGCTGCTTTTTGCTCTTCACGCCTCCCAACTGCTTCAAGCCACTGCCAATATACCAAACTTTTCTCTTTTCTTGCTTTATTACTTCTCTAATATTTTCTCTCCTTTTTTGTCTTAAGCTGATATTTTATATAAATCACCAATCAATGGAATACTCTTCACACTGCAAAGTGAATTGATCAATCATAATATACTAGTTGAAGTATTTGGGTCTCTGGTTCTTCTCTCCTTTGTTCATTTATTGGTGGCTATTTAGAAGCCACTCCTTTGATCTTAAATATAGCTTTATTTTGTTCGGATAACTTTTAAGATATATGCTATCACAGTAGACTAAAGCTTTTAAATAGCTTGCTTTTGAAGAACTGAAGTCTTACCACGCTTTAAACCCAGGAACATCTTTTCTATAACATTGTATATATATATATATATATATAAAATCAGGAGTTTCCTTTTCTGGGAAGATAGCAGGAAGAGGCAATATAGGATTTAAGAATGTAGCCTCTGGAGTTACACAGATTTGTCCTTGGAAAGGCTCAGATAACATCCTTTTTGTCTATCTCTTTTTCTTAATTTTTATCTCTAATGAAACTACTCACGGAGGCAAGGTAATCTGAAATCATGTAGGGCCATAATCTCATCACCTTTCTATTCCAAAAGGAGCACAGAAACCTTTTTTAAATAAGGGAATCATATTGGCTATAGGTGCTGGTTTCTGTTCCTCTTCAGAACCAAACTATCTGAGTTTGCACAAGCATGAAGCATGTGACTTAGTCGGGTAAGGGTGCATAAGAACCTGCAGAGGGCTTGGTCTAGAGTAATGATTTCAATGATAATAGCCATCAAAATATAATGTTCCCATAAAAGCAACATTTCCTGAGAGTTTATCATCTATCAGGCATTCATAAGCACATTTAGTTTTGCAAACACTTTTATTATTATCCTTGTTTTTACATATGAGTGAACTAAAACCCAGAGAGGTTAATTAACTTGCCCAAGTCACAGAGGTACAAAGATACAGAGTTGGATTCAGATTAAGTGCTGTTTTACTCTATTTTTTCTTTTTTCCATTGGTTTTCAGAGAGAATGGAAGGGAGAGAGAGAAAAAAACATCGATGTAAGAGAGACACATTGATTGGTTGCCTCTAGCATGCACCCTTACTGGGCCTGGGATTGAACCTGCAACCCAGGTACATGCCTTTGACAGGAAATAGAATCCAGGACTGTTCAGTCCACAGGCTGATGTTCTAACCACTGAGCAAAACTGGCTAGGGCTAAAGCTTATGCTTTTTATCACACTAGTCTGCTTATAGACATACATGAGTCTGGTATACTCTGCCCTACCCTAGACTCACACACAGAGAAGGAATCAGACTGGAACTCATTTGCAGAAATAAGGTTCCAGATGTCTAGGTAAAATAAAGACATATTTATTATTCACCCACGTTCAAAACCAACTGAACAATAAGCATAATACTCAGAAGACAGAGATTAAAAAATCACATTTATTACTGTTATATTTGAGGCAGTGGCTTAGCACCCACCCACCCTTATTTTGAAACTGTCCACCTGAGGGTAAATTTGGTTCTGCAGGGGATACCACTTATCTAGAGTTGCTGCCTTAGACTGATCCGGTGTGAAGAGGGAAGGAGAATGCTTAGAGATTTAGATTATTGGTTCACTAATATAATTTCGGACCAATGGCTATATTTTATCCACCAGATAACTTACAGCATCTCAGGGGAGGGGAGTACAGGGTGGGGCAAGAGGCCTAGAGGTTTAATTCTTACTCAGAGAAACCGGAGTATTGAGGAATAAACATCCCTCGTAATATCTTGAAAGTTTAGAGATTTTAACCAGTGACTTAAACATTAAAAATGACATATCAAGGATATAGTCTATCTGTAGATTTGTTTGAAAGAAAAATAAAGGTTAGGTGAAAAGAAGCCAAATAATTTTGCTTGTTAGAAATATAGCATTTCTATGGCCCATTCAGACATGGCTTTGAGGTCAATTTCCTTTTGAAATCAATGAAACTTACATAAGTGCTTTTCTGCTGAATCCTTTAGGTGTTTATATTTCATGAATAATCCATTTTCCCAAGAAAATCATATTACAGAAATGCATTCTCTTGGTCTTCCAAAAGCATATATTACTAAGCTGTGGGAATATGGAGGACACACTGGGCAAGAAGCAGAAGAGCAACTATGTGAATGTGTGTATATCTCTTTTGTCCATCACAGAAGTGAATAGATATATCTGTACAAATAAATGAAAATTGAACTCAATGAGTTTCTATGAATGATGATTTTTATAAAATGAAAAAAGAATGGTGATTTTTATCTTGTCTGTGTAGTTTTTAAAAGGAATTTCATGACTTTGGTACTTGTATACAAAATCAGATGTTGACAACATATCAATAGTAATAATGAAAATATTAATAATGCCAAAAGTTAATGTATGCATTCTTGTATCAGCAACCATGCCAAGATTTTACATATATGTATTATTTTATTTAATACTCACACATCCCTATTATATATATGACTATGAGTCACATTGTTATGCACATAGAAAACTAAGGGGCAGAGAGTTTAAGTGACTTGCTTAAGTTTACTAGTCTAAGTGACTTACTAGTAAGTGATTCAAGTCTTTCTCACTTCAAAGTCAATACTCTAAACCACTATGCTTTAGTCTTCATATGTTAAGATACATAATTCTAATCCAATGATTCTGGGATTTAAAAACCTGGAGCATTTAGGTATAATTTGTTCATGTAGTTATTTATTCTAGAGCTTTAATACATATTTATTTAGAGCTTACTATGCTAGGCCTTAGCAAAATCAGCACAGTCCCCTGCATTCATGCACCTCACCATCCAGTGCCCCGTTGAGACTCATCTCACTAAGTGAGGGCAGTTTAATTGTCCTGGTTTACCTCTGGATTGGAGAGAGGATGAAACTTTATAAAATACCACAGAAAAGCAAACTAATTCTCAGATTCCAAGATGATTGTAGGGCAAGTGGAAGCTCACTTGCTCCCAGAACCAAACCAAATTTACAGCTAAATTATAGAGCAATCAACTTGAATAACCAACTGAAGGCTAGCTGAACTGAAATATAATAACCAAGGGTTTACAGAAGATGCCACCTAGAGCCTGGCAAGAAGGGCTGAGATGCAGAAAAGGCTGGCCCCTGCACCCACATACAGTGTCTGAGAAGCAGGAGGGATAGCTTGACTGCAAAACTCCTTCCCACCAGGAGCATGGGGTCTCAATCCCATGCAGGGGTCTCCAACCCAAAGCAAAAGATATGGGATGAGGAACCTGCATAGCCTCTGGTGGTGAAAATCAGTGAGGATCAGTCTGCCTGGGAGAGAAGGAAGTCTGCCTGAGAACCAGACACCATCTTCTAAGGGATGGGCACTCTTATTGATACATCACTAGCCTGAGCAGTGCTCAATTTTCCAACTATTGGTGACAACACTCTGCTGTGCTTAGGTCCTGCAGAGAGGTTTGCTGGCTGTATGATGCAGTGACCTTTGGGGCACTTTTTTTTTTCTTTCTGGCTCTTCTTGATAGAGACTCAGACAGTGACTGAACTGTATGGCTTTGGAAAGGGGACCAGTCTTCCCCACCCCAAACTCAACCAAGACCCACTCCTGCCACCTGTTGAATCACTTGGCTGGTCCCCTCCTGATGAGTTCAGTCATGCAGGGGATCAGAGTGCCACAAAGATATGGGACTTTTGGAGTGTGTCTACCAGGGAAGCTTTTGTCCAGGAATCAGAAATGCTGTTGCTAGGTTGTGTGGCTACATTGTAGGGGGGGTCATTCCAATATCCCCTTGGAGTTCAGCCCCCACTATCCCAGGAAGGGGAAGAAGTGCCCACCCCACTCCTACAGGCAAGCTGGCAACACTCACAATGGGAGACTGTTTTGATCTGCCCTACCAAATCCTGGTGGCTCCACCCTGCTGAGCTAGTTCTGTAGGGGGAAAGCTCTGCTGCTTGGAGTTGGGACATTTGCAATGTGTCTCCCATGAAGGATATTATAGGGGACTAGGACAAAGTTCTTGGCTTCTTCCTGTGGGCTTGGCCTGTATGACCAGCAATGGGAGACTCTTTTGAACTGTCCTCCTGAACCCCAGTATATCCGTACTGTTGGACTTGCTTCTGCAGAAGGGGTGGCTGGCTACACCCAATCTGAACTTGCAGTATGCTCCTTGGGGATCCAGAGTTGGGGACTCTGTCAGAGACTGAGTGGTTTGGCTAAGGGACCTTTGGGACATCAAGTGTAACAACATCTGCATCATACAGATGCCAGAAGGTTCTGAGCCAGGGATACAGAACCTATTTGAAGAAATAATGGCTAAAATTTTCCCTATCCTGGTGAAGGAAAAGTTGCAAAAATTCAGTAAGCACAGAGAATCCCAATCAAGATGAACCCAAAGAGGACAACACCAAAGTACATCATAATTAAAATGGCAAAGGCTAAAGACAAAGAGAATCTTAAAAGCAGCAAAGGAGAGACGGTTAACTATGAGGAAGCTCCCACAAGGCTCTCAGCTGGTTTCTCAACAGAAACACTTCAGGCCAGAATGGATTGGCATGAAATATACAAAGTGATGAAAAGCAAGGACCCACAACCAACAACCAAGACTACTTTACCCAGCAAGAATACCATTTAAAGTTGAAGGAGAAATAAAGACCTTCCCAAACAAGAAAAAGCCGTAGGAGTTCATTTCAACAAAACCAGTATTGCAAGAAATGTTACAGGGCTGCTTGAAGAAGAAAAAAGAAGAAGAAGGAGAAGGAGAAGAAGGAGGAGAAGGGGAAGGAGAAGAAGGGAGAAAGAAAGAAATATATAGAGAGGAACATAGGTATAAAGAATAAAATGACAATGAATGAGTATCTTTCAATAATAACCTTATATGTAAATAGATTAAATGCTCCAATGAAAAGATATAGGGTAGTTGAGTGGATAAGAGTACATGACCCAAATATATGCTGTCTACAAGAGGCCTACCACAGAAGAAAAGATACACAAAGACTAAAAGTGAAGGGATGGGGAAAAAAATACAAGAGAACAGAGACATTAAATGACACATAGGATGGGATGGCTTTAATTGATATTTATAGAACACTTCATCCCAAAGCAGAAGAAAATACATTCTTTTCAAGTGCACATGGAACATTGCTAGGACACAAAATAAATCTTAATAAATTCAAGAACACTGAAATCATACCAAGCATCTTCTCTGACTACAATAGTATGAATCTAGAAACCAATTACAATTAAAAAAATTCTGAAAAACACTCAAACAAATGGAGGCCAAATAACATGTTATTAAACAATGAATGGGTTTACAAAAAAGTCAAGAAAGAAATCAAAAGTAACCTGGAAACAAATGATAATGAATACATTACAATGTGAAATCTATGGGACACAGTGACAACAGTCCTGAGAGGAGAGTTCATAGCATTATAGGTCTACCTCAAGAAACAAGAAAAATCTCAAGTAAACAATCTAACCCTACACCTAAACGAACTATAAAAAGAACAAAAACAAAGCCCATAGTAAGTACAAGGAAGGAAACAATATAGATTACAGTGGGAATAAATGACATAGAGATAAAAAAATGTATAAATATGATCAATGAAACCAAGAGCTGGTTCTTTGAAAAGATGAACAATATTGACGAACCTCTAAACAGACTCATCAAGAAACAAAGAGAGAGAGACTAAAGATGTAGGCAGATTGAGTGGAAACTACAATGACACTCTCCAGGGACCAAACTGGAATTACAACTAAAATAGAGAAAAATCATCCTGAATAATCAACTGCAACTGAAGGTGAGCTGGAGAGCACCTTCATAACCAAGGATGAAATGTGGAGAATGCATAGAGACTGGTAGAAAGTGCAGAGGAACCAGAGGGCTGGCTGGGCTCCCACAGGCAGCAGCTGAAGGTCTGGAGGGATATCTCAGCTGTGGGGGATTCCCACTGAGGACTCTGGGGCCTAAACCCCAGGCTGAGCTTCCCAGCCAAGACCTTCCAAGCAACTTTTGCCTGAGGGGGAAGCAATTGCCCCACCCTGGTAGAAAACCCGTCACCCCACCACATGAAGTTTTTACAGCCTGAGGTTCATTAAGAGACTGATAACAATCAGCCACACCACCCTGTGGAGATTCTATAGCCTGAGGCTTATTAAGAGAATCAGACTAATCATCCTGCAGGTAGAGGCAGACTTCAGAGAGCTTTAAGTATGCCTGATCTGCTTCTGGACCCGGGCCTTGGGAAAGCACACTTTGAGTGCATCTTGGTCCTGTCCAAATGCACCAAGCCCCAACAAACAGGACCTCAAGCGGTGGGTTGTTGATAGTTCCAAACAGGGTACTCAAGGCCAGTCACAAACAGCGTCTGACATTGGCCTGCACCAGACATCCTCCAAAGAGACTGAAAGTCCTTGCAAGCCTACTTAATACATAGAGACAAACCCAAATAGGCAGGCAAAATGGGGAGAAAAAAAACAAGCCCCAAATGAAAGAACAAGAGAAGTCTCCAGAAAAAGAGATAAATGAATGGAGATACACAATATATCAGATATAGAGATCAGAATACTGATTGTAAGAATGCTCAACAGCATGTAAAAGATATGAAAACTATAAAAAATGATCAATAAGAAATGAAAAATGACATAGCAGAAATAAATAATACATTGGAAGGAATATACAGCAGATTAGAGGAAGTTGAGGATTGTATAACTCAATTAGAAGACAGGGCAGAAAAAAAATCACTCAATCACAGATCCTAAAAAAAAAAAACAATTAAAAAACAGGAGGACAGTTTAAGGGAGCTGTGGAACAACATGAAATGTAACAATATTTGCATTACAGAAGTGCCAGAAGAGGTAGAAAATAAGCAAGGGTCAGAGAACCTGTTTAAAGAAATAATGGCAGAAAACTTCCCTAACCTGGTTAAGGAAAAAATCCCACAAGTTCAGGAGGCACAGAGAGTCCCAAGCAAGAATAATCCAAAGAGGCCCATGACCAGACAAATAAAAATTAAAATGCCAAAAATTCAAGAAAAACAATCTTAAAGGCAGCAAGAGAAAAGCAATCTGTTACCTACAAAGGAGCTGCCATGAGGCTGTCAGCTGACTTCTCATCAGAAACTCTACAGGCCAGAAGGGAATGACATAAAGTATTCAAGGTAATGCAAAACAAGGATCTGAAACCAAGACTACTCTATCCAGCAAGGCTATCATTCAAAATAGATGATGAAATAGAGAGCTTCCCAGGCAAAAAAAAGGCTAAAGGAGTTTATCACCACCAAACCAGCATTGCAGGAAATGTTAAAGGAACTGCTGTAATAATAAGAATAGAGAGAGAAACATAGGCAAAAAAGAATTAAAATGGCAATAAATAAGGACATATCAATAATAACCTTAAGGACTTTAAGGGAGAGATCAACAGCAATTCAATCAAGTCAGGGACTTTAACACCCCACTGACCTCACTGGATAGATCTTCCAGACAAAAAGTCAAAATAGAAACAGTGACTAAATTGCACACTACATCTGATGAATTTAATTTAAGAACATTTCACCACAAAGCTGCAGAATATACATTCCTCTCAAGTGCACATAGGTCATTCTCAAAGATATACCACATGTTAGGACACAAAACAAGTCTCTACAAGTTCAAGAAGGTTGAAAACATAACAAGCATCTCAGATCAGAAGGGCATGAAATTAGAAATCAACTACAGTAAAGACACTCAATAACATTCAAACACATGGAGGCTAAATAGCATGTTATTAAACTATGAATGGGTTACCAATACGATAAAAAAAGAAATAAAAAACTTCCTGGGAACAAATAAAAACGAACACACAACAACCCAAAATCTATGGGACAGAGCAAAAGCAATTTTAAGAAGAAAGTTCATAGCACTACAGGCCTATCTCAAAAAACAAGAACAATTTTTAGTAAACTATCTAACCCTACATATTACCCATGTACCATTTCATCAAAAAAATTAAGATAGTTAGGAATAAACTTAACCAAGAGGTAAAAGGCCTGCACTTGTAAAACTATAGGACATTGCAAAAAGAGATAGAGGAAGATATAAACAAGTGGAAGAATATACCATGTTAATGGATTGGAAGAATCAGCATCATTAAAATGTTCATATTACCCAAAGCAATTTATAAATTCAATGCAATCTCTATGAAAATACCAACAGCATATTTCACAGATCTAAAACAAACACTCCAAGAATTTATGTGGAACCAAGAAAGACTCCAAATAGCCAGGGCAATCTTGAGAAGGAAGAACAAAGTTGGAGGAATCACAAAACCAGATATCAAGTTATACTACAAACCCACCATAATCAAAACAGCCTTGTACTGGCAGAAAAATAGAAATATAGATCAGTGGAACAGAACAGAACAGAAACCCACAAATCAGCCCAAGCTATTATGCTTAATTAATATTTAACAAAGGAGGCAACAACATACAATGGAGTAAAGACAGTCACTTCAATAAATGGTGCTGGGAAAATAGGACAGATGCATGCAAAAAAAATGAAGCTAGACCACTAGCTTACACCATACACAAAAATAAACTCAAAATGGATAAAAGATTTCATTGTAAGACATGTAACCATAAAAATCCTCTAGGAAAACATAGGCAGCAAAATCTCAGACATCTCTCATAACAATATGTTTGCAGATACATCTCTTAGGGCAAGAGAAACAAAGGAGAAATAAACAAACGGTACTTCATCAAAATAAAAACCTTCTGCACAGCAAAAGAAACCATCAACAAAACAAAAAGGGAGCCCACTGTATGGGGGAACATATTTGCCAATGATACATCTGATAAAGGGTTAATATCCAAAATATATAAGAACTCATACAAGTGAACAAAAGGAAGACAAACAATCTAATTTGAAAATGGGCAAAGGACATAAATAGACACTTCTCCAAAGAGGACATATGGATGGCCAAGAGACATATGAAAAAATGCTCAGTCACTAATCATCAGAGAGATGCAAATTAAAACCATAATGAGGTATCACTTCACATATGTCAGAATGGCTATCATCAACAAATTAACAAACGACAAGTGCTGGTAAAGGTGTAGAGAAAAGGGAACCGTATTACACTGCTGGTGGGAATGCAGACTAGTGCAGCCACAATGGAAAACAGTATGGAGCTGTCTCAAAAAATTAAAAATTGAATTGCCATTTGACTCAGTGCTAGGAATATATCCTAAGAAACCCCAAACACAAATCAGAACAAACTTATGCACCCCTACATTCATAGCATCACAATTTATATAGCTAAGATCTGGAAACAGCCCAAGTGTCCATCAGTAGATGAGTGGATAAAAAAGCTGTGGTACATTTACACCATGGAATACTATGCAGCTATAAAGAAGGCTCTCTTACCCTTTGGGACAGCAATGGATAGAACTGGAGAGTATTATGCTAAGTGAAATATGCCAGTCAGAGAAAGACAAGTACTACATGATCTCACTCATATGTTGAACATAATAAACCAAATAAACTGATGAACAAAATAGATCCAGAGACACAGAAGCATGCAACAAACTGACCAGTCTCAGAGGGGATGGATTGTAGGGGAGCAATTTATCAAGGAACTTACATGTTTATATGTATAACTTATGGACACAGACACTGGTCTGGGGAAGGCCTGGGGGTGGTGTGGATGTAGGATTGAGGGGATCAATGAGGGAAAAAAAGGGACATCTGTAATACTAAATACAAAATATTAAATTAAATTTAAAAAAGAAACAAAGATAGAAGATCCAAATAAATAAAATTGGAAATGAAAGAAGAGAAGTTACAATCATCACCACAGGAATAAAAAAGAACTTGAGAAAATATTCTGAACAACTATATGTCAACAAATTTGACAACTGTGGCAAAATGGATAAATTCCTAGAAACATACAATCTTCCAAAACTCAATCAGGAAGAATCAGAAAATCTGAGTGGACTGATTACAACCAAGGGAATTAAAGCAATAATGAAAAAACTCCCATTACTCAAAAATTCTGGAAAGGATAACTTCATAGCCAAATTTTACTAAACATTCAAAGAACTAACACCTACCCTTCTCAAACTATTCCAATAAATTAAAGAAGAGGGAAAATTTTCAAGCTGTTTTTACAAAGCCAGCATTATCTTAATTCCCAAACCAGATAAAAACACTTCAAAGAAAGAAAATTACAGGTCAGTATCCCTGAGGAACATAGATGCTAAAATCCTCAACAAATTATTAGTAAACCAGATCCAGTGATACATTAAGATACCAAACTCCATGATCAAGTGAGATTTATTCCAGGGATGCAAGTCTGACACAATATTTACATATCAATAAGCATGATATATCACATAAAGAAAATGAAAAATAAAAACCACATGATCACATCAATATATGCAGGAAAAACATCTGATAAAATCTAGCACCAATTTATGATTAAAAAACAAAAAACAAAAACAACCTCTCAGGGAAGTGAGGATAGAGGGATCATGTTGCAACATAATAAAGGCCATATGTGACAAACCCACAGATAACATCATACCCAATGTACAAAAACTAAAACTATTTCCCTTAAGATCAGGAACAAGACAGGGATGCCTGTTTTCACCAGTCTTATTCAACATAGTACTACAAGTCCTGGCCACAGCAATCAGAAAAGAAGAGGAAATAAAAGGCATCCAAATTGGAAAAGAGGAAGTAAAACTGTCATTATTTGCAGGTGAAGTGATATTTTACATAGGAAAACTCATGACTCTATAAAAAAACTACTAGATCTAGTAAATTTGGCAAAACAGTAGGATACAAAATTAATATTGAGAAATCAGTGACATTTTAATATACCAATAATGAACTATGAGAAAGAGAAATAAAGAAAACAATCCTATTTACTATTGCAATAAAAAGTACCTAGAAATAAATTTAACCAAGTAGATAAAAGACCTGTACTCAGAAAATTATAAGATACTGAAGAAATTGAGGGAGATACAAATAAGTAGAAGCATATATCGTGGTCATGGATAGAAAAAATTAACATCATTAAAATGTTCATACTACCTAAAGGAATATACTGATTCAACTCAATTCCTATTAAAATACCAACAGCATATTTCACAGATCTCGAACAAAAACTGCAAAAACTTATATGTAACTCAAAAAGACCCCAAATAGCCTCAGCTGTTCTTATTGAGAAAGAAAAACAAAGTTGGAGATATCACAATACATAATATCAAACTATATTACAAGGCCATAGTAATCAAAACAGCCTGGTACTGGCATTAAAACAGGAACATAGATCAATGGAACAGACTAGTGAGCCCAGAAATAAGCCCACACCTTTATGGTTAATTAATATTTGACAAACAAGGCAAGAATGTACAATGGTGTAAAGACAGTCTCTTCAATAAATGAAGTTGTGAAAATTGGACATATATATGCAAAAATGAAACTAGACCACCAACTTACACTATATATAACAAACTCAAAAATGTATTAAAGACTTAAATGTAAGTTGTGAAACCATAAAAATCCTTGAAGAAAACAGGCAATAAAATTGCAGACATTTCTAAGCAATATTTTTGCCAATTTATATCCTCACGCAAGGGAAACAAAGGAAAAATAAACAAATGGTAGTACATCTGACTAAAAATATTTTGTACAGCAAAAGAAACCATCAACAGAATTAAAAGGGAAACCACTGAATGCACGAACATATTTGCCAATGACACAAGCGGTAAAGGGTTAATTTCCAAAATATATAAATTATACAATTAAACTCCAAGAAGATAAACAACCCAATTAAAAAATGGTCAAAGGATCTGATAGACACTTCTCCAAAGAGGACATACAGATGGCCAATAAACATGAAAAAATAATCAATGTCACTAATCATCAGAGAGATGCAACTTAAAACCACAATGAGATGTCACCTCATGTCTGTCACAGTGCCTATCCTCAATAAATTAACAAACAACAAGTGATGGTAAAAATGTGGAGAAGGGACCCTCGTGCACTGTTGGTGAGAATGCAGACTGGTGCAGCTACTATAAAAAACAGTATGGAGGTTCCTCAAAAAATTATTAATGAGGAAGTAAACAAGATGGTGGCGCAGGTACCAGCTGCACCCACTGCCTCCCACAGCCACATCAAAATCACAACTAAAATACAAAACCACCATCACTCAGAGACTCCTGAGATCCGGCTGCACAGAAGCCCCACAACCAGGGAACTGAAGCAGCACCTAGACCGGGAGGAGGGGCGGGGACTCGGGCGGATCCAGAATAGGTCCTGGAGACACAACCCCAGATACACACCCGATGCTGCTGTTTAAACCCGGGAGGGGATCTCTGCGGTGGAGGTTTCCCAGAAGCATGAAGGGGCCTAACCCTACAGCAGGCCCCCAGCCCAGGGCTCCAGGGCCAGGAAGAGATGTCCCCACAACTCTGAGCTGTGAAACCAGTGGGGACTATCTCTGAGGGTCTCGGAGGCTGCGGGAGCCCCAGCAGCTCCTCTTAAAGGGCCTGGCACGGACTCACTCGGACGCGCTCCCTCTGAGCCCCGGCACTGGGCAGCAGCCTGCAAGGACCTGGGACACTGGGGGAGGAACTAACCTGCCTGAAGTTGGGGTGAGAGCTGGAGGGGCGGCTTCCTCCCAGGCAGAAGGGCTGGCGGAGGCCGTTGCTCCTTTGGCGAGTCCTCCACGCACACAGCCAGCAGGCAGGCGCCATATTTGAATCACCAGCACCTGACTCACACCTTTGGCCCCGCCCCGTGATTCCCAGGGCCCCGCCCCTCCCCACCTGCAGCTCATCCAGGCCATTTCCAGGGGCTTTTCTGTGCAAGTGGCCTCTCAAGTCTCATGCTTAGGACTTTCCAAAAACCTCTCAAACAAGCAGCAGCAGGCCCCATATGGCTTGACAAGCGGCCCCAGGCCTGGCACTAGTTGCAGCCTGCATTGGCTCATAGCTTGGCCTCTCCTGGACACCCCCAATCCCAGCACAAGTAGCATCCAACTACAGTTTGCTGTGTAGCTCATGCTGGGTGGCCCTGGGCAAGGCACTGGCAGAGGCTGACATTGCGCCTCCCAGGAGGCCCCACAGACAGTGCACCTGGTGGTCGGACTCAACCACACGGGATTACAACCCTACCACACCCACCAGTGACACACTCAAGGGGCACACTTGGGGTACACCAAAGCTCCACTGAAGTAAATCCTGCTCCATAGGGGTGTCTCCAGGACAGCAGCTCTCTGGCTGTAGTTGCAGCTGGTCCTCACAGCTGATTGGCTTGGGGTCAGTTCCTCCCAGTGATGCCAACAGCAACCAAGGCTTAACTACAACCGGACAGTGCACACAGCCCACACAGAGGAGCACCTAGAAGGCCCAGCTCAGGTGGCTGGGGAGGATGGCTCACTGGACCCCAAAAGACACCTACTGCACAAAGCCACTCTACAAATTCCAGGAGACATAGCAGCTCTACCGAATACATAGAAACAAACACCTGGAAGCAGCCCAAATGTGAAGGCAAAGAAACATATCACAAAGGAAAGAACAGAAGAAATCTGTAGAAGAGGAACTAAATGAAACAGAACCAAGCAAGCTAACAGATACAGGGTTCCAAATTTTGTTTGTAAGGATGCTCAAACATGTTATTATAAAAACAACTGAGAAAATTGATGACATGATAAAGAACCAATTTGAAATGAAGGCTATATAAACTGAAATGAAAAATAATTTAAAGGGAATCAACAGTAGAGTAGAGGATGCTGAGAATGAAATCAGCAATTTGGAACATGTGGAAACAAAAAACACCCAACCAGAAGAGCAAAAAGAAAAAAGAATACAGAAATATGAAGACAGTATAAGGAGCCTCTGGGACAACTTCAAGAGGCCCAACATTTGTATTATTGGGGTGCCAGAAGAAGAAGGAGAGCAAGAAATTGAAAACCTATCTGAAAAAATAATTACAGAAAACTTCCCCTATCTGGGAAAAGAAATAAACTTATAAGTCCAGGAAGCACAGAGGGTCCCAAACAAGAGGAACCCAAAGAGGCTCACAGCAAGACACATCATAATTAAAATGCAAAAGGTAAAGACAAAGAGAGAATCTTAAAAGCAGCAAGAGAAAAGCAATTAGTTACCTACAAGGGAGCACCCATAAGACTGTCAGCTGATTTCTCAACAGAAACTTTGCAGACCAGAAGGGAGTGGCAAGAAATATTCAAAGTGATGAAAAACATGGAACTATAACCAAGATTACTCTACCCAGCAAAGCTATCCTTTAGAACTGAAGGTAAGATAAAGAGTTTCACAGATAATAAAAAGCTAAAGGAGTTCATCACCACCAGACCAGCACTACAGGAAATGTTGAAAGGTCTTCTTTAAGAAGAATCTAGTGAACAAAAGAATCTGACGAACTAAATAGGTCCAGAGACATTGACTCATGCAAGGAGGATCATATTTCAGAGGAAAGATGGAAGGGGGGGTGGAGGGGGGGAAGAGATTAACCAAAGAAGTTATATGCATATATGCATAACCCATGGACACAGTCAATGACAGGGTGAAGGCCTGGGGAGGGTGTGGGAACGAAGTGGAGGGGGTCAATTAGGGGGGGGGAAATGGGACACCTGTAAATACTTTCAATAATAAAGATAAATTTTTAAAAAATTATTAATGGAACTGCTTTTTGACCCAGCAATCCCACTTTTGGGAATATATCCTAAGAAACCTGAAACACTAATTCAAAAGCATATATGAATCCCTTTGTTCATTGCAGTGTTATTAACAATAGCCAAAATCTGAAAATAGTCCAAGTGCTCATCATAGATGAATGAGAAAAAAAAAAAAAATGCTGTGGTACATTTACACAATGGACTACTTCTCTGCCATAAAAAGAAGGAATTCTTCCCTTTTGTGACAGCATGGATAGACCTGGAGGTTATTATGCTAAGTGAAATATACCAATCACATAAAGACAAACATCATATGATCTCACTTATATGTGAAATCTAATGACCTAAATAAACTGAGGGACAAAATAGAAACAGAAGCATGTATACATCCTGACAGCTGTCAGAGGGGAGGAGGTTTGAATGAAATAATGTGAAGGGATTAAGCAAAAAATGGTATATATAACACAGATATAGACAACAATGTGGTGATAGCCAGAAGGAAAGGAGGGTTGAGGGTTGGGGTAGGGGGGTAAATTGTGAAAAATGGGGACAGAAAGAGATTTTTCTTGGGGGATGGAGCAGGATGCAGTGTGCAGATGATGTTTTACTGAGTTGTACATGTGAACCCTCTAGGGTTTTGGGGCCCAATGTCACCCCAACAAATTCAATAAATAAGAGGCCATTTTATCTTTCTTTCTTTCTATCTGTCTATCTCTCTTTCTCCCTCTCTACTTTCACCTCTGTAAAATCAATAAGAACATAAAAAGCCCTGGCTCAACTCATCCTATACACCCAAGAAGGTGGTGGGTTCAATCCCCTGGCAGAGCACCTATGGAAGGCAATAGATCAATGTTTCTTTCTCTCTCTCTCTCTCTCTCCTCTCTCTCTCTCTCTCTCTCCCTCCTTCCTCCCCTCTTTCCATTGCCCCTCTTCCTCTGTCTCTGAAATCAACAATGAAAAGAAAGAGGCCATTCATCAGTAGATGAGCAGATTAAAAAAGCTGTGGGACATTTACACCATGGAATACTGTAAAAAATGCAGCTGTAAAAAATAAGGATCTCTTCCCCTTGAGATAGCATGGATGGAACTAGAGAGTATTATGCTAAGCAAAATAAGCCAGTCAGAGACAGACAATTATCACATGATATCAGTCATATGTGGAATCAAATGAACAAAATAAAGGGATGAACAAAATAGAGACTTGGAAGCATGGAGCAATCTGACAAATTTCAGAGGGAAGGCGGGGTGGGGAGTGGAGTGTGGGGAGAGATTAATCAAAGAATTTATATGCATATATTCGTAACCTATGGACACAGACAATAGTGTGGAGAGGGCCCGGGGGGTTGGGGGTGAATGCCTGGTGGGGGGAATCAATGAGAAGTAAAAGGGGACATCTGTAATGCTTTCAACAATAAAGATAAAATTTTTAAAAGATAAATAAAAATTAATAAGTAAAGAAAAAATAAAGAAGCCATCAACAGGCCTCCCCCATGTGTAGGGGTGGGAGTGGAGGTAGAATCATAACTTTTCAATCCATCCAGCCCCTAGCAACATGAAACAATGTGCCTGGCAGCGGATGAGAGTCCTTTCTGGCAACCTGAACCCTATTCTTCTGTACTTTCATCTGCAATGAGAGAAGCTGGGGCCTTTTAGTTTGTATGTCTACCAACACCCACCCCCCCACATGGCCAGGGCCCACTCTCCATGACAACTGTAGCCACCTTTATGACATCATAAAGGACTGTGACTTAAGCAGCTGGTTGCCCCACGACAGAGACTCAAGAATTTTGAGGACAGTGTATATAGGTCATCCCTGCAGTGACCAAAGGCATTTCTGACTCTGGTGTTCAGTGATAAGATCCCGGGTAGCAAATGCAGCAGCTCCATGTCTAGTCACAGTATCAAGGGGATGGAAGAAGTCAAGCTGGCTCCATCAGAGGACAGAGCGCCATCAATAAGGGTCCAATATACATCCCCAGGTCCAGATATGGATCCAAGAGAGACTTTGGCGACACGCGAGGACCAAGCCAGGAGCCAAGATCCAAGCCCCCAAGACAACCCGCAACCACAGGACTCAAATCAAGGTGCCGCCAACATGGAAGTAAACAACGATCTTCCTGGGCTGTCCTTCCTAAGAAAGCTTTGGCGGGTAGTCGAGGATGACGCCTTCAGGTCTGTGTGCTGGAATGAAGACGGAGACAACGTGCTCATTGACAAAGATCTTTTCCCGAGTGAGGTTCTCTGCCGTAGAGGCGCAGATAAAATCTTTGAGTCAGACAGCCTGAAGACTTTCATCCGCCTGATGAACCTCTATGGATTCGTCAAAATACGCCTAAGTGACTCTTCAGTTGCCTCTCCAGGGAACAAGATTATGGTAAAGTAGAAAGTCCTCCTGTTTTTCAGGGTCTCTGTTACTGGAACATCTTCCTAGTAGACCAAAAAGAATGATATACTAGAAGGGTTTCATTTCAGGGGATAACTTTTTCCTGTGAGACAGTATTTATCAAATGATGAGAAAGTATAGATTTTCATATGAAACTAAAAGCCCCTTAGAGATAACCTGCAGGAATGGCTCAAGATTCTGAGAGGCCAGTTAATGTCAAATAGATATATTTTCTCCCAAAATGACTAAAATGATTAATTTTGTTTCAGATCTACCGCAACTTCAGCTTTCAAAGAGACAAGCCTTGGCTCATGGAGAACATTAAGACAAAAGGTAACCAGATGACTTCTACTTGGCCAGGGACCAGCGCAACACCTTCAAAGAGAAAGAAGCAGCTAACCCCTAAAAGACACTCCCCACGGATTCACCGCAAGGAAAGCACCAGAGAAGGAAACCGAAAGGCCCAGAAGAAAGCCACGGATGCTTGGGGACCCAGTGACAGCTGGCCATTCAAGTTCTCAGGCCTGAAGTCCACAAGCAGTGCCATGAGGGTCCAGCACACAAGTGAGCCAGGTGGCCCAAGTGGGGAAGGCACATCTAGGAATGCCATGTTTGTGCCCACGGCTACTGCCGGAACCAATGGCACAGGGGCCCTTCCCACCAGGCCCCCAAATTACCCACTATATGATTCAGTGATGTGTTTGTACAACACCTGTTATTCTCTCCTAATGGCTGCCCTTTCAGTCATTTCCCCATCCGAGGAGGAAGAGGGCTCTTCAGATTATAAGAGTGTATTCTGTGAGCCCGTCAAGGACAACACACGCCCCTAAGCTCACGGGTGACTAAAAACAGTCACCACTCTGTAACCATGAATCCATGGTAATAAATAAACAATCCAATGAGAAAAAACTAATTCTTTAATTGGTTTATGTTCCCCTTATTCTTTGCCCAAATTTATATGTCAACCAGATTCTGTGACTTGAAAGCAAGTGATTCTGTAAAAGAAAATTATCCCTAGGTGATGTTGCATGTGGGAGTTGGACGGTTAATGCCTCAAGAAGGATGCCTTCCAATTCTGGAGTAGCAAAGGGGGGAGGAGCACAGCGTGTGGTGACTTGGTGCTATGTTTTGTCAAGGACACAGACAGATTACTGGCTATATCCCTAGCAATTTCATTAGAAGCCAACTGGTAGCAGCTACACAGCTGTGGTACTCCTCAGTGCTGGCTTTCTGAGTCAGCCCCAACAATGGGAGGGAGTAGGGGCCAAGGTGGTATTTGGCTCTTGGGTGCTAGTTTTGCATGCCACAAGTGTGGAGGGAAGATGGCACACAACAGATAAAATAAGAGCTCATGTATTAACATAAGCCAGCTTTCATCTAAGTGGACTGTGGCTTCTATTCTACCTTTGTACTTCACTGAAGCAAAGTACACTGAAACATCTGCTTCCCACTTCCTGCCTTCATTTATTATAAACGCCTTATGGATGATACTATTGATCTTCCTTTCACTACTGTAATTTAAAAATGAGATATAAAATTTTAAATTTGCATGACATTTGAAGGGCAGTGTAATCTAAAGTGATTTTCTACTAATACATAGGCTATAATATTAAAGACTTTATTCTTTGGGTAGATGTTAATAGTTCTGTTACCATGGGACATTTATTCCTTTAATTTCATGTAAATTTAAATTTTATGATGTTTGCTTCTCCAAGATTATGTAATCTTTTTTTATTATTGAAAAGAATCCCAATTATGAAAATGATTATATCCAAGGAGGCAAGCAACAATTAACTGTGAAAGACAGGCTGTTACTGTAAGAATTGTATTTGCACTGAATGCAATTGGGCTTTTCTTAAAAAAAACCAAAACCTTTAATAAGAAAATTCAGTTAGTGCAATTTTAAAGCCAAGCAATTCGTTAAGACAAGTTTGTACTCTTGCCATAATAGTTTTGCATTTTAATACTTATAGTTTTCTTTTACTCTAGTATGCTTTTAGCTCCTGACTTATAAAATACGAAAAGGACTGCTTCAGCAAGTAAGAAATATGTGCAGACAGAAAAAAATCTCACTCAGGTTTATATAACTTGAACTTAACTACTTACTCTTGTTATTAAGAAAACTGGACAATGATAATCCTTTTAAAGATTTTTTTTAAAACCTAAATGTGCTTCATTTTTATTTATAGCTTCTCTAAAATTAAAACTAGTTTTCATTATGATTCTTCAACATGTATTGAGCTGGAATTTCCCTTGGGCCTACTCTTTGGTAGTAAATTGCACACAGAGTGAAGGGCTTTTACTGCTTTAAGTGGTGAGGCTTCATTTACTGCATTTCTTTCGCTGCTGTCAACAATCACAATTCAAGGTGGTGTAACATACTACTTAAAAGTAAAGATTATTTTAGAACCCAGCAAACTGGGTTCAAATCCTGCTACTTTCATTTATTAACTCTGTGGCCTTGGACAAATTACTTAACCTCTTTGAGTCTCAGTGTGTCCGTTTGCATAAAGGTTCTAATAATAGAACCTTCTTCATGAAAATTAACTGAGTTAATCCAGGTTTAGCACAGTGTCCAGCACATAGTAACTACTCACTGTGATAACTGCTATTATTATTACCTGCCTTATTGAGTAGTGTATACTCTGGAGTACTGAGTCTAAGAAAGCAACATTCTAGTAGCATTCTTTGGTGAAAAGCAGAGATGGGATAAAGTACCAAAGTTTACACTCAGACTAAATTTCTTAATCCAATTGCTTATGTTCATATGGTGATTTCTCACATTTGCAAGGGAGAACAGGAGGAAGATCTCATGGACACAGACAACAGTGTGGTGATTATGGGGGGTGGGGGAGTGGGTGGAGGTGGAAGTGGGTAAAGGGGGGTAAATGATGACGGAAAAAATAAATTTTAATAAAAAAAATAGGCATGATGAAAAAAATCTGTCATCAATTGCATCAAGTCATCCCAGGAAGAACCAGATGACTGCATATGTTGATCAGAACAAGAAAATCATAAAGCACCAACCAACACACTTGAATTGACATTTAAATTCTCATTGGGCCTATAATTTAACTGGAAGAAAATGCAGAGGCAGGTGCATATTGTGATAATTTGGCCTAGAGGTTTCATTTTAAATTAAGAGCCGCAGGTTTTCATAGACTCTTTGGCTGGAAGGAACCCATTAAGGAAATTTAACCTCACTTATTAGCCTGGGATCATTGGGGTTGGATTGTAATTTAAAACATCTAATATAAATAGCTTTGAGGACCAAAGGATTTAAAAGGCAGCATCGACTCCTCTAAACTACCAGTACCACCACCACCATCTACACATTCAGTTTCCAGTTATGCATGCTGAATCCCAGTTAATTACCATGGATCTTGGGGGGAGAGCAAATAATGGAGCAGAGGCAACAGACTTCAGAATGAAGCATATCAGAAGAAAAGCCATTGCATGTTTTTCCCTTTCTTGTCCCCCATCCTTTATAATTTGCTGAGTTGTAGTCCTGGCTCTGCCACTAAGTGCCCATGGACAAATTACGCATATCCTCTCCCTCTTAGTTTCCTCTCTTATGGAGAGGGTAACATTATTAAGGTTCTTCCTAGCTCTCACAGTTTATGATCCTTGGAGAAGATTGTAAGAGTATGGGTAGCTCAGTGAGTCTGATTCCAGCAATATGATAATGGATGAATTTTCTCCCGCAGACAGGGTTATTCTCACATGCTAATTCTAATAGGAGTGGTGCTGGTGCTGGTCATTGTGTGTGTGTGTGTGTGTGTGTGAGAGAGAGAGAGAGAGAGAGAGAGAGAGAGAGAGAGAGAGAGAGAGAGAGAGGCAAGAGAAAAAAGAAGAGGATGGGGAGGGGAGAGGAAGAAGGGAGGGGATGAGGGGGAGGGGAGCAGAGGGGAGGGGGAGGGGAGGAGGGGAGAGGGGAGGGGGAAGGGGAGGAGGGGGAGGGGAGAGGAAAGACAGAAACAAATGAATCAAAGAGAGAAGATGAGAGGAGAGAGAGAACATGATTGTATACATTGAAAGGAAGTTGGGACTGGGGAAATTTAGACTCAGAATCTTTTGAAATGTTTCCTTTTATACTTCTACTCCTTTTGGTTCCCTGTAGGAGCTCTAACTTTAGAATCACACACAAACTTAATTAGTTTTTCTCAAATTATTAATAAGTTATTCAAACCAGATCCTCAAGCCCAGTGAGCTTCCCCAGACAACTGCTACCACAGAAAGCGTCCTACAGCCTGATAAAAGAGAAGCAGCAGAAGTACTCCAGGGCTTCTGCTCCTCACCCGCGAACAGACAGACCTAGCTATGTGCTTTTAAACAAGACCAATTCATTAACAGAGAAAGCTGTTTTTAGTGCTGGATTAGCTACCTGAGAGACCATCTGTGCCTGCTATACCAAAGCAACAGAGAATGACTGTGTTGGGAGGATTGTATCATTTTCATAGAGGTCAGAATCAGGACTTGGGGGAATTAAATATTTGAGACCATTCTTCCCCTTAATATTTACTGAAGATTTGTCTCTCTCAAGTCAGCAATCTTAAAGTAACACACTCTTTCAAAGTATTTGCTTTCATAAGTTGTGGGTTAGACTCTCATAAACTGCGACATGGCTATAAGAGATGGTATTTTTGCATGAATGTCTTCATACAGTAGAAATTACAATAAACTTTTTACTAGAGACATCCTAATGCATTGCTGCTTATTTTATTTATTTATATCCAAGGGTAATTATAGTAAAGCTTTATGCAGGAAAAATCATGTTTGAAGTGCCCTCAACTCTTTTCTATATCAGTTGTCAGCCCAAAGTACCAACCCTATCCTCACCCCATGTTGGTGGGAGGTACTTCAGTATACTGGTTATACACAGGGGTGTGGAAAAGTTGGTTTACAGTTGTGTGTATACAAAACACAGACTTTATTCTTGTATTAATTCTTAATTATTGCATTATTTATTTGTGTTACAACTGTAAAGCTACTTTTGCCCACCCATACTTTGGAGTGTTTATGCCTTGGAGAAAGACCTGGGTTCAAATCCTCTCTCAGTCACTAAATCCAGAGACTGTTCTCTCATTTGTAAAATAGGATAAGTAGGATGTAAGGATTCATTGAGATAATATTCATAAAGAGCTTGACCATGTTTTGGTCATAACAATAAATCTGAGCTTTTATTATTGTTGCCCTAAAATTACCCATAGTGAACGTGTGGTTTCAAAAATATGTTGCAAGCTTTTTATTTGTTTGTTTGTTTGATTGTTTTAATCCTCACCTGAGGATATTTTTTCCAATAATTTTTTTTTTTTCTTTTCTTTCAGAGAGAATGGAAGGGAGGGAGGTTGGGAGAAAGAGAGAATGGGAGAGAGAGAGAAACATCAATATGAGAGAGACATATCGATTGGCTGCCACCCACATGTGCCCCAACTGGGACTGGAGATTGAACCTGCAATGCAGGTAGGTGCCTTTGACCAGGAATAGAACCTGTGACCCTTCATGTGTCCAGGCTCACATTCTAACCACTAAGTGACACTGGCCAGGGCTGTTGCAAGCTTTTAAACATTTAAAAAATAAGGTTATTGAATATGACATTGCATCTCCTTGTTAAAATAGGGTTTTAAATATTTATTTTTTTATTTATTAAAATGCTTATTTTAAAAACTTTTAATTTTCTGATAATAGGAGATTTATATGCACTTGTGAGACATAATACAGAGATCTCATGTAACCTACACCTAGTTCCCTTCAATGGTAACATCCTGTAAAACTATAGCACAATATCACAATCAAGGTACTGTCATGATACAAGTCACAAATCTTACTCAGATCTCCCAGTTTTATTTGTACTTATTCGTGTGTATGTATGTGTGCACGTGTGCATATTTGTTTTAGTTTAAATTTATCATATGTCTAGGTTCGTTTATCCAACACCACAAACAGGCAAGGAAATGTGAGTCATGATCCAATCATCCGTGGATGGATGTAGAGTTGATACTCTTAACAGTGCAGTAAGATCTCTCTCAGGAAATCTTAGTCCATGCTAAGAGTCCAAATGCTTCTACTACTAAAGGAAGTCTTTGATGAGCTCCAAAATATTTTTCTTTCTCACTCAGACCTTATTGAGCCTCTGTCATGAGTTAAAATTCATGCTTGGCACTGGGGATATGAAGATAAATAACATATAGTCTTCATCCCAAAGAATTTTTAAGTTCTGTTTTTCTTAATACTGTACTTTGATGCTCCCTCTGCCTTTATATTTGCACTAGGATTAAAATGGAAAGAAAACTGTTGTAAAGCTCCAAATTTAATACTGCTATGTGATGAGAGGAACAAAAGTGTTTTAGAAAAAAAAAATAGCCAAGTGGCATGATTGACAATGTTTCCATTTTTATAAGCATAATGCTTCATTGTGTATATATCCAAGAGCTAATGTGCTGTGGTGAAGAGTGCCCAAGGTTTAGAGCCAGACAGATCTGGCTTTGAATGCTGGCTTTGCTACTTATATGTTCTATGACACCTATGAGCTTTATATTTTTATCTACAAAATGGGAATAACTGAATCTAGGATAGTTTTGGAGATTAAATGAAATGGTATATATAAACAGCCTGGGACATAGTAAACATTTAATAATTGTTAATCCTTAAATCTAAACCTTACCGACCTCCCTCACAGTCTCTCTCAGTGGTTGATAGTTACACTTTTTAATAATAGTCCAGCTCTTCCCTGCCAGTGGGACTCGGTGGTTGAGCATCGACCCATTATCCAGGAGGTCATGGTTCGATTCCCAGTCAGAGCACATGCCAAGGTTGTGGGCCCAATCCCCAGTAAGGGGCATGCAGGAGGGAGCCAATCACACTCTCACTGATGTTTTTAATCTCTCTCTCCCTCTCCATTCCTCTCTCTAAAATTAAAAAAAAAAAAAAAAATTAGACTCAGAAGATGGCAGTAGACAGGACCTGACTGAGGGTGAGAGTGAGAGTGGGTGAGTGTGTGCTAAGGTGAGTGTGTATGGGTGTGAGTGTGGCAGGCATCTGTCAGTCTGGTGGGTGGGGGCTCCCCTGAGGTTCGGAAACTGATGACAGAGGAGCTGCCAGTCGCAGCTTGAGCTGCTCAGGCTCACTACTCTCTGATTGAGAGTGGGGAGCACGTTATTTTGGAGGATCCTCAGGGTTCTCCTTGGGAGGAGGCAGTGGAGAGTGGCTGATCCAGTGTCCTGAGGCCAAGGAAGGGCTCACGGACCCTGTGGGTGAACAACCAGTGCTACCCCTACCAGCCTGACACTTGACGCCTGACACAGCACACCTGAACTAGTGCCCTCGGAAAACTGCACCACCTCATTGATCCAGAGTGTACAGCCTGCCTGACAGTGGTGCCCCTCCCAGTCTGCCTGCCTGCCTGCCATGCTCCCTTTACCCAAAGCCCAAGGCCTGCCTGCTTGGCCCACCCCCTTGACAGGGTGTGCATGGCCTGCCTGCTTGCTTGCTGTGCCCCCTTGATGCACAGCCTGCCTGCTTGGCCTGCATCCTTAAAGGGGCACTCCCAGCCTGCCTGCCTACCTGATGTGCCTCCTTGACTCAGTGTGCAAAACCTGCCTGCCTGCCTGGAGTGACTGCCTGCTGCCATGCTTCCTTGATCCACAGCCCATGGCCTGCCTGTACTGCCTCATTGAAGGGGTGTGCCTGGCCTGCCTGCCTGCTGCCTGCTTTGCCTCCTAGATGCAGCATGCACAGCTGGCCTGCCTGCTGGCCTGCTGTGCCTCCTTGACACTGTGTGCACGGCCTTCTTGCCTGCCTGCCAGCGGTGCCCCCTTGACCCACATCCCATGACCTGCCTTCCTGCCTGCCTCCTTGAAGGGGCAAGACTGGCCTGCCTGCCTACTACTTGCCTGCTATGCCTCTTAGTTGCAGGGTGCACAGCTGGCCTGCCTGCTGTGTCTCCTTGAAGAGGGACACACTGCCTGCTTGCCTGCCTGCCTGCCTGACCTGCACCCTTGACACTACATGCCAGGATTGCTTGCCTGCCTAACTGACTCCTTGATGCAGATCAACCGGCCTGCCTGCCTTCCTGGCCTACAGACTTGAATAGTTCATCCAGCCCTGCCATGGTGACCCAATGCCTCCCAGACACACAGACCTGCCATCAGGACCTGGCTGCCTGACCTTATCCCCAGGGACTATGGGGCACGAGGCTTTGTTCACGTCCTGCAGCCCTGACCTGGCGACCCCTGACAACTGGCCCACTAAAATGAGGAGACAAAGAAACAACACTCAAGTGGAAGAAAAGAAGAACTAAGTGAAATGGAAGCAAACAATTTATCAGATATAGCATTCAAAGTAATGGTTATAAGGTTGCTCAAACAACTTAGTGAGAATTACAAGCAACTTAATGAGAACTATAAGGATTTTAGTGAGAAGGTCACAAGCTTGAAAAAGACGTAGAAACCATGAATAAAAATCAATTGGAAAAGAAGCATGTCATAGTTGAAATAAAGAATACACTGGAGGGAATCAAGAGTAGATAAGAAGTTGAGGACCGAATCAGTGAATTAGAAGACAAGGTAAAAAACAACAGCAACCAATCAGAGCAGCAATTAGAAAAATAATTTAAAAAGCCAGAGGACAGTTTAAGGGAGCTTTGGGACAACATA
The DNA here is from genome assembly GCF_964146895.1 of Miniopterus schreibersii. Lineage (NCBI taxonomy): Eukaryota > Metazoa > Chordata > Mammalia > Chiroptera > Miniopteridae > Miniopterus > Miniopterus schreibersii. The sequence continues at coordinate 34,680,952 of NC_138104.1, forward strand.
AAACATAACAATATCCATATCATAGGGATACCAGAAGGAGAAGAATCTAAGCAAGGATTAGGGAATGTGTTCAAAGAAATAATGACAGAAAACTTCACTAACTTGGTGAAGGAAAAAGTCACTCAAGTTCAGGAAACACAGAGAGTCCCAATCAAGCTGAACCCAAAAAAACCCATACCTAGAGACATCACAATTAAAATCATAAACATTAAGGATAAGGAAAGAATCTTAAAGCAGCAAGAGAGAGACACAAAGTTATCTACAAGAGAGCTCCCATTAAACTTTCAGCTGATTTTTCAATAGATACACTTCAGGCCAGAAGGGAGTAGAATGAAGTATTCAAAGTAATGAAAAGTAAGGGACTGAATCTAAGAATTCTCTGTCCACCAGGGCTATCATTCAGAACTGAAGGTGAAATAAAGAGCTTCATGGGCAAAAAAAGTTTAAAGTAATTTATTACTACCAAATGAGAACTACAAGAAATGCTAAAGAGGCTGGTGTAAGAAGAAGAAATATAGAGAAAGAGAGGAACACAGACACAAAGGAAGCATGACAATAAATAAGTACCTATCAATAATAACCTTAAATGTAAATAGATTAAATGTTCCAATAAAAAGACATAGGGTAGCTGAATGGATAAGAAAACATGACCCATATATCTGCTGTCTTCAAGAGACTCACCTCAGAACAAAAGACTCACATGCGTTGAAAATGAAGGGGTAGAAAAAAATTTACCATGCAAATGGAAATGAGAAAAAGCAGAGGCAGCAATACTCACATCTGACAAAACAGACTTCAGAATAAAAGCATAACAAGAGACAATGAAGGTCACTACATAATACTAAAGGGGTCGATCCAACAGGAAGATATAACCCTGGTAAACATATATGCATCCAATATAGGAGCACCCAAATATATAAAAATGTTCTGGAGGACTTTAAAGGAGAGATTGACAACAATATAATCATACTAGGGGACTTTAAGACTCCACTGACTTTACTGAACAGAGCGCCTAGACAAAAAATCAATAAGAATACAGTGACTCTAAATGACAAAAGATCAAATGGATTTAATTAACATTTACAGAACATTTCACCCCAAAGCTGCAGAATATACATTCTTCCCATGTGCACATGGGACATTCTCAAAGATAGATCACATGTTAGGACACAAAATAAGTCTCTACAAGTTTAAGAAGATTGAAATCGTATCAAGCATCTTCTCGGACCACAGACATGAAATTATAAATCAACTACAATAAAAACCCTAAAAACCTTCAAACACATGAAGGCTGAATAACATGCTATTAAACAATGAATGGGTTACCAATGAGGTCAAGAAAGAAATAAAAACTTCCTGAAAACAAATGAAAATGAACACACAACAACCCAAAATCTATGGGACACAATGAAAACAGTCCTGTGAAGGAAGTTCATACCACTACAGGCTTACCTCAAAAAACAAGAAAAACTTCTAATAAACTAATCCTACAACTCAAAGACTTAGAAAGAGAACAACAAGAAAACCTCAGAGTAAGTACAAGGAAGGAAATAATAAAGATCAGATAAAAAGTACATGACATAGAGACTAAAAAATAAAATAAAATAAAAGATCAGTGAAACCAAGAGCTGGTTCTTTGAAAAGGTAAACAAGATTGATGAACCTTTAGCCAGACTCATCAACAAACAAAGACAACCCTAGCGGGTTTTGCTCAGGTGTTGGAGCATTGGCCTGTGGACTGAAGGGTCCCGGGTTCTATTCCTCACAAAGACACTTATGTCAATTACAGGCTTGATCCTTGACCCCGTTTGGGGCACATGCAGGAGGCAACCAATTGATGTGTCTATTTCACATCTATGTTTCTCTCTCTCTCCCTTCCATTCTCTCTGAAAAGCAATGGAAAAAATCCTCTGATGAGCATTAAAAAATAAATAAATAAAAGGAACAAAGAGAGAGGACCCAAATAAACAAAATCAGAAACAAAAGAGATGAAGTGACAACTGACCCAACAGAAATACAAAGGATTGGAAGAAAATACCATGAACAACTACACACCTACATGCTGGACAACCTGGACGAAATTGGACAAATTCCTAGAAAAATACAACTTTCCAAAGGTGAATCAGGAAGAGTAAGAAAACCTGAATAGGCCGATAACTACCGGATGAAATTGAAGTAGTAATGAAAAAACTCCCAGCACACAAAAGCCCTGGTCCGACAGCTTCACAGGGGAATTTAACCAAACATTCAAAGAACTAACACCTATCCTCCTCAAATTATTCCAAAAAGTCCAAGAGGAAGGAACACTTCCAAGATATTTCTTCAAGGCCAACATTAGCTTAATTCCAAAATGATATAAAGACACAACAAAGAAAGAGAATTACAGGTCAATATCCCTGATGAACATAGATGCTAAAGTTCTCAACAAAATATTAGCAAATCGGATCCAGTAATGTATTGAAAAGATCATACACCATGACCAAGTGGGATTTATTTCAGGGATGCAAGGCTGGTACAATACTCACACATCAATAAACATGATACATCACATAAACAAATTAAAAGAGAAAAATTACATGATCATATCAATAGAATCAGAAAAAGCATTTGATAAAATCCAACACCCATTTCTGATAAAAACTCTCAGCAAAGTGGGAATAGAGGGATTATACCTCAACATAATAAAAGCCATATATGACAAACCTACAGCCAACATCATATTCAATGGGCAAAAACTAAAACCATTTCCCCTAAGAAAAGGAACAAGACAGGTGTGTCTACTTTCACCACTCTTATTCAACATAGCACTGGAAGTCCTAGCCATAGAGATTAGACAAAAAGAAACAATAAAAGGCATTCAAATTTGAAAAGATGAAGTAAATCTCTCATTATTCTCAGATGACGTGATATTTTATATAATATACCCTAAAGAGTTCACCAAAACACTACTAGATTTAATAAATAAATTCGGCAATATAGTAGGATACAAAATTAATGCCCAGAAACCGATGACATTTTTTTTTTCCTCACCCGAGGAAATTTTTTTTCCATTGCTTTTTCAGAGAGAGTGGAAGAGAAAGGGAGATAAAGAGAGAAATATCAATGTGAGAGAGATGCATAAACTGGTTGCCTCCAGCACACACCCTTACCAGGGCCAAGCCTGCAATCAAGATATGTGCCCTTGACCTGAATTGAACTCAGGACCCTTCAGTCCTCTGGCCAATGCTCAAACCACTGAGCCAAACCTACTAGGGCTGATGGCATTTTTATATACCAATAGTGAACTCACAGAAAGGGAACTAAAAAAACCCACCCATTTACCATTGCAACAAAAAATTTAAAACACTTAGACTCTGTCTACAGGAATCCCACCTCAGAAGAGTAGACTCACACAGGCTGGAAAAAAAACCAAAAACTTTCTGGAGGACTTTAAAGGAGAGATTGAAAGCAATACAGTCACAGTAAGGAACTTTAACACCCCAATGACTTTACTGGATAGATCTTTCAGACCAAAAAATCAACAAGGATACAGTGACCCTAAATGACACACTAGATCAGATGGATTTAATTGACATCTACAGAATATTTCACCCCAAAGCTGCAGAATATATATTCTCCTCAAGTGCACATGGGACACTCTCAAAGACAGACCACATGTTAGGACACAAAACAAGTCTCTACAAGTTCAAGAAGATTGAAATCATATCAAGCATCTTCTTGGACATTTACACCATGGAATACTATGCAGCTGTAAAAAGAAGAACCTTTTACTCATTGAGACAGAATGGTGGGACATGGAGAGTATTATGCTAAGCAAAATAAGCCAGACAGAGAAATACAAGTATCACATGTTCTTACTCATATGTGGAATATAATCAACAAAATATATAGAGAGACATAAAAACATGGAACAGACTGATGAATCTCAGAAGGAAGGTAGGAGTGGATGGGTGGGTGGGGAGAGAATCACCTAAGAACTTATATGCATATATGCATAACCCATGGGCACAGACAATAGTGTGGTGAAGGCCTGGAGGGGGGTGTAAGGTAAAGGGGATCAATGTGGGGAAAAGGGGGACATTTACAGTACTTTCAACAATCAAGATAAATTTAAAACAATTAAGATACTTAGAAATAAACTTAACCAAGGAGGTGAAAGACCTGTACTTGGGAAACAATAGGACGTTGACATAAGAGATAGAGGAACATATAAACAACTGGAAGAATGTACCGTGTTCATAGATTGACAGAATTGACAGCATTAAATTGTCCATACTACCCAAAGCAATCTATAAATTCAGTGCAATCTCTGTTAGAACACCAATAGCATATTTCACAGATCTACAACAAACACTCCAAAAATTTACATGGAACCAAATAAGACCCTCAGTAGCTGCAGCAATCTTGAGAAACAAAGTTGGAGAGATCCCAGTACCAGATATCTAGTTATACTACAAAGGCACTGTAATCAAAACAGCCTTGTACTGGCACAAGAACAGACATATAGATCAGTGGAACAGAAGAGGGAACACAGAAATTGACCCAAGCCTTTATGCTCAATAATATTTGACAAAGGAGGCAAGATCATATAATGGAGTAAAGATGGTCTCTTCAAAAACTGGTATTGGGGAAATTGAACATGCACATGCAAAAAAATGAAACTAGACCACCAACTTACACCATACACAAGAATAAACTCAAAATGGTTAAAATACTTAAATGTAAGGCATGAAACCATGAAAACCCTAGAAGGAAACGTAGGCAGCAAAATCTCAGACATCTCTCATAGCAATATGTTTGCCGATATATCTCCTAGGGCAAGAGAAACAAAGGAGAAAATAAACAAGTGAAGCTGCATCAAAATAGAAAGCTTCTGCACAGCAAAAGAAACCATCAACAAAATGAAAAGGGAGCCCACTGTATGGGAGAACATATTTGCCAATGACACATCTGATAAGGGGTTAATTTTCAAAATATATAAGGAACTCATACAAATTAACAAAAGGAAGACAAACAATCCAATTTGAAAGCGGGCAAAGGACCTAAATTGACACTTCTCCAAAGAGGACATACAGATGGCCAAGAGACATATGAAAAAATGCTCAAAGTCACTAATCATCAGAAAGATGCAAATTAAAACAGTGAGATATTACCTCACACCTGTCAGAATGTCTACCATCAACAAATCAACAAACTACAAGTGCTGGCGAGGGTGTGGAGAAAGGGGAACCCTAGTACACTGCTGGTAAAAATGCAGACTGGGGCAGCCACTATGGAAAACAGTATGGAGGTTCCTCAAAAAATTAAATATGGAACTGCCATTTGACCCAGTGGTCCCACTTCTAGGGATATATCCTAAAAAATCTGAAAGACCAATCAGAAAGAATATATGCACCCCTATGCTCATAACAGCTCAATTTGCAATAGCTAAGATCTGGAAATAGCCCAAGTGCCCGTCAGTAGGTGAGTGGATAAAAAAGCTGTGGGACATTTACACCATGGAATACTATGCAGCTGTAAAGAAAAAAGATCTCTTATCCTTTGGGACAGCATGGAGGGAGCTGGAGAGTATTATGCTAAGTGAAATAAGCCAGGCAGGGAATGACAAACATCACATGATCTCACTCATATGTGAAATCTAATGAACCAAATAAACTGATGAACAAAATAGATCCAGAGACATAGAAGCATGGAGCAGACTGAGGAATTTCAGAGGCAAGGCGGGGTGGGAGAGTGGGGTGGGAGAGATTAATCAAATAACTTATAAGTATATATACATAACCCATATTCACAGACAATAGTGTGGAGAAGGCCTGGGAGGGGGCAGGTGTGGATGTTGGGTCGAGGGGTTCAATGGGGAAAAAAAGAAGACATCTGTAATACTTTCAACAATAAAGATACATTTTTAAAAAGCTAAGTTTCAAAATGAAATATAAGAAGATGTTATACTAACACTGAAAAATACTAAAATAAAATACTAAAATAAAATAAAATCCTGTTCTGTAACAAGAAGTTTTCTTTAAAACTGAGAATGGCAGGCCCTAAAAAATTGAAAACATATCAATTCCCCTGTGAGAATGAAGTCAGATTTTTGTAAGCACGAACCCTGGCAGAGGATGCCACATGCCCCCCTCACACTCCATCCTTTAGTGACTGAGTGGGTGATCACCGTGCCAGGAAGTTTCCACTGTGTACATGGGGTTCAGTGAGAGAATGCTGCCAGTCTGAACTCATTGATATCTACTTTTTCAGCTTTAAGAAAAGAATATGTCGCTTGTGTAAACATATTCAGTACACTTTCTTCAACTATATATGTCCATTTCAAAGATGGAAGGCAGCAAGCTTGTCAGTCTCGTCAGTTTATAAGCGTTGGAAGAGAAATGTGGAGCCATTTAGCTGACAGTTTCAGGAAAACAAATCTTACAATCTTGAACTCTCAGACTTTAGTGTCTGTTTTGCGTGCTCACCTGAAATAGATTTACAAATTAAAGGATGACACCCTGGGAGATGGCCGCCCATCTTAGGGGCCCAGACAATCACAGCTGGCTGGTGGCCCTGGCCTGGTGGGACAGAGGCCAAGCTTGTGTTATGTTTGGCTTCTACTACCCCTGTCTTTAACCTTTCCTCTTCCATCAAGTCACCCACTTTTCTTTCCTTTCTCCCCACTCACCCAAACATGCTTTCAGGAGCAAATGAAAAACAGTTATTTAGATCTTAGCATGAACTTAAATCAAGTTGATTACCTCTTGTAGGGATATTTTTAAGTCTTACATTGACATTTTTTTACTTACTCAACAAATACTGAATAAGAGAATTGCTTGGGCATTCTGAGTACTGGGACTATACACATCTTTTCTGCCATCATGAAGTTTACCATTTAAAAGAAAGAGACAGACACTTTTTAACCTCATAAATGTATATAATTGTATACTTTGATGAATTCAGTGAATTATAAAATGTAGGTACTATGATAGAATTTAACAGAAAAGCCTGAGACTGGGAGGCCAGGGAAGATACCTCTGGGGCAAGTTCATGTAAGCTGAGATTTGAAGGAAAGGTAAGACACATCAAGCTGAGTTGATAGCGGATAGAGTCAGGGCTGAGTGTTGAGGTCAGAAGGACTAGCAGGTGTAAAGGGCATGTGGTGGGAAGGCTGAACTTTTACTAAGTCTGGTGAGTCTGAAGGGCTTTGCTTCTAAGGAATGGAAGGCTCTCTAGTAACTCTGAAGTGAAAATCCTGCCTATAGCTACTTATTATCTCCTATGATATACTGGGTCTCATCCCTCTATACACATTTCCCTAATATAGTCTGTTAAGACGATATTTTTCTTAACTTAGCCTATTTTCAATTAGGCCTGGCTAACATCAGATTATATACTCGGGCTTTTATCCAATGCTTCTTATGTAAGAACACTCTGAAAGACACGACCACCTTTGATAGTCGCATGAGTCCTATGATATTGACATTATAATTATAACACTCATTTTACAGAAGAGGATACCAAGGCTCAAAGAAATTAAAGGACTTACCCAAGCTATAAAGAATTCATATTTGGCACCAAGTTTATTCTCTCCACCTCTTTGCAAAAATATCTGTTCCAAACTGGGATTTAATTTCAAATCTGAGTTTCATTAAATTAGGTCTCTACATGACAACAATAAGTAAGAATACTTCTTCAATTTATGGAGCTTAAATGGGTAGTCTTGGTCTACCAGTAGTTAACATTTTATTGGGGAAGCAATGACTGAACTAATATTTTTTAAGAAAATGCCAGCCTCTTGGCAAATTTTCATTGTGAAATTGTCAAGGAAGGTGTGACAATGCCCCATTTAAAATGTTAATTATCCTCAAAGATTTATTTTTTACTATTGTTCGAAACCATGAAGAACACCTTCTGCAACCAGATTTAGTTTGTTTGCTGATGCATTTATTAGAAGAGTACACATTCAGATGAAACATAAATTAAATCTGTTATGTGAAGTTACCGGTTATATAAGGCAACTTCTATAGTCTGAATGTTTGTGTCCCTCCAAAATTCTTATGTTGAAATCCTAATGCCCAATATGATTGACTTAGGAGGTCGGACCTTTTGGAGGTGCTTATGTCATGAAGGTGACCCTCATGAAAAGTACTAGTTCCCTTATGTAACAGGCCTCTGAGAACTAGCTCACCCCTTCCATGTGAGGATACAATAAGAAATCTGTAGTCTAGAAGAGGACCCTCACCCGACCATGCCAACACCCTAATCTCAGATTTCCAGCCTCCAGAACTGTGAGAAACAAATCTCCATTGTTTATAAACCACCCAGCTTGTGGTATTTTTCTTATAGCATCCCGAACGAACTAAGACACGTACCATTCAAGTTCCACTTGTCTGGAAATATTCCCATATAACAGTAAGTTGCTCTCTCTGTTTAAAGTCACATACTACTATCATAGGTGAATATGGCACATAGTCAAGACACAGCTTGACTAATTCAAGGTGTTTTAAAACCTGGCCACAGTGGATAGGGTTTGATGAGAGGAGTAGTTAGTTTGCAGGAGTGAGAAGGCCGTGGTTGGAGGGCCATGAATGGTAGGCAGGGTTGGATCTTCTCAAGTATTAGTGGATGAGGCTGGCTGAAGAAGCAGAGATGATTATAGTAGGGTCAAAAACACTGGTCAAAAAAAGCCAGGTGAGCAAGAAAGGCTGGGTTATAGCTAAGGAGCTGAGATTAGACAGAGAAATGGCATTGGCAGAAACTAAGGTCAGAATTTAAAAATAACTCTAATTGATCTTATTAATATAACAGCAGCGTTTTACAGATTAACTGAACCAGAGGTTGCAAACTGGCTCCTGCAGGACAGATCCAATCCAAGATGTGGTCTTTTCTGGCCTGCACAATGTTGTAAAATAATTCAAATTAATTTCTATCATTTAAAGGGAGAAAGTTTGCATACAAATCTGGATATCCGGTTTCTTTTCATGAATCAGAGGTTTGTCAAAATGGGACCCATATTCTCTCAAAGCAATAATCTGCTGGAGAAATTACCTTAGTCATGGCTGCTCCCTTTAAATCAAGCTCAGACTCTCAAGTTTACCTCACTTCCCACCACTCCCTATTGTTTCCCTGATTCTAACGCAGAGAATCAATTGTTATAACCCTGTTGCTGAGGCTGTTGATTTTTCTCACACTGAGCACATTTATACGATCTGATGTATATTGTCTGCCTGGCCCTTTCAGGCATTTGAGTTTGGGGCCCCGAGATCTAGGCCAAAACTTCTATTTTAGAGATGCTAAGGTCCAGGGAAGCCAAGTGACTTGCTCATGGTCTCAAGGCTTGTAAATAACAAAACCTGGAATAAATATGACTCCTAGTTCATTGTACTAGTTTTTACTACATCCCATTGTGCTGTTAGGCATGTGTAGCACATTGTGGCTTTTAACTGGGAGAAGTGAGGTCTTCCCACATCAGTGATTTCTCATTCTTTCCTCTTCCTCTTCAGACAGGGAAGAAAAACTCTTCTCAGTTATAAATTATTATAGCCTGTCAAGATGAGTCTTATTTCTTTATGTATGCCTTATTATCCATGAACAGCCCATAGCTCTGTCAGGAAGAACTGTAGTTCCTTATGGCAGAGTGAGTTATAGCAAGGGTTTGAGAGGAGGCTGGGTCATTGGAGCGTCTATAATTATGGACATTGGATTTGTGCTCTTGAGCCCTGCTGGTTTCTGAGACCCAGCTCTTAATAGCTGTGATTTTGACTAGAGTTCTCATAGCTTTCCTCATGAAAGGACTGGGCAAATTTTTCTTCCTGTTTCTCCTAATAATGCTTCAAAAAATAAAGATGCCCTATAAAAAATTCTGTAAGATCTATTATCATGCCCTAAGCTTGAGCCTGCATATATTTTCAGGATGAATAGAAATATCTAATACAATTCACATGTAATATCTATGCTCATTCATTGTTAGCATTTTCCAATTCACAGAGTTGGTTCAACAAAGCAGAAATAGGGGAAATTTTTATTTGCTTCAAATTATCTAATTCAGCTGTCTACATATATACCAGTAATGGTTAATATTTCAAGTTACATAGACTTGGATTTTGACATCCAATTAATTCTGAATTGTCCATTAGTTTTATATCAACAATAAAACCAATGTGAGCCCTGGCTGGTGTGGCTCAGTTGTTAGAGCTTTGGCTTATGCTCCGAAGGGTCGTGGGTTCCATTCCCAAAGTCACCTACTTGTGTTGCAGGTTTGATCTGGTCTGGGGACCTGTGGGAGGCAACCAGTCAATCTTTCTCTCTCTCTCTCTTTCTCCCTCCCTCTCTCCCTCCCTTTCACTCTATCTAAAATCAATGGAAAAAATATCCTCTGGTGAAGATTAACAACAACAACAAAAAAACAACAAACAAAAGAAAACACAAACAAACCTAACCAATTTGAAATTTATTATTTTTAATTTGTCAATTACAGTTTAATATCAATATTACTATGTATTACTTTTAGGTGTACAGAATAGTGATTAAACAATCATGTACTTTACAAAGTGTTCCCCCTGGTAATTGCTATACTCACCTGGCACCACACATATATACAATGGAATATAACTCGGCCATAAATAAGAATAAAATCTTACCATTTGTGACAGCATGGATGGACCAAGAGGGAATTATGCTCACTAAAATAAGTCAATCAGAGAAAGAAAAATAACATATGATTTCATTTATAAGTGGATTCTAAAGAACAAGATAAACAAGCAAACAAAATTGAAACAAAGGTATAGACACAGAGACTAGACTGGTGGTTGTCAGAGGGGACGGGATGTTGGAAGACTGGGTAAAAGAAGTCAAGGGACTGAGAAGTACAAATTGGTAGTTACAAAATAGCCATGGGGATGTAAAGTACAGCATAGGGAAAAGTGATGTGAAATTTAAATTGTCAGAGATTCTTCTAAACATGGGGATCTATAAAAGCTTGGGATTTAGAACTTCAGTCCAAAGGCTTCTATTGCTCTTCTGAGCAAATTGAGTACTGGGAGCAGGCATTGGATGAAAGACCCTTAGTAGGCTTCAGGGAAGAGAGAATCTGCACACATTTAGGTTATGGATTTATCTTGCTTCCATTTCCATAAATATCAAGGTGTGTATGCATTTTATATAGCTTCTAGTTACAGAGGGAGAGTATGAAATTGGCATATATCTAAGAAGCTACAGGTTCTTGCAGAAATTTGCTAAATGGAAACAGAAATTCTCATCCCATTTTACTTAACATAAGTGTCTATGCTCATGAAGTGGATGCTAATCAATGAGCCAGTCAATTCAAAATGTATTAGCCAATTCATATTGAATTTCATGCACTGGGTATTGGCATTTAGTATTTCTCTTTTAGATTGTCTACTACTATACCAAATGATAAATTAACTATATGTTTAGAATAATGGAACTTAGGTTGCTAAAAAAATATTTCTAAACTCCTGGGGGAAACGTTAATGTTGTCAGAGAGCTTGAAAAATACCAAAAGAGTAATGAAAATAGTGAGTCATTTTTCCAACAGAGAGCTGGTTAAGACAGAACTCTACATATCTGAAATGTCAGGGTTTTCTCTGACATCAAGATAATTAGGACATATCTGGTCCAGTCTCCTATCTCTGACTTTTAACCTCACTGACAGAACATAAAATAGAATACTTTTCTGTTTTGATCAGAGTTTTATTTCAATTGTACTTTCTTGTGATAAAAATTGATCAAATATGGAGATGTTGAGTTGTCTTTCTCTTTACCCCCTCCCTCACCCCCCGGCCACATACATATACACAGTAGAAAATTAAGCTTAAAAACTGTTTGTGCAATGCTTCTAGCTGTTTTGCCTTTAAAGGTTTGTGAATGTGTAGGTTTTATCACTAAAGGTATTCAAGAAGAGAAGTACCACTGTCCATAGTGATGTTTAGATATTGCCCAAGACACAAGATGAGGTGACCTCTTGAAATAATGAGGCAAGAGATTGTTCTCTTCATGGTCATCACCCATATCGGTTTGGAAAGGAAAGTAGACCTAGCTGGTTTGCTCAGTGGTTAGAGCATTCTGGGTTTGATTCTGGCCAAGGAATCATACCTGGGTTGCAGGCTCGATCCCCAGTCCAGGTTGGGAGGCAACCAATCAATGTGTCTCTCTCACATCACATCAATGTTTCTCTCTCTCTTTGTCCCTTCCACTCTCTCTGAAAAACAAAGGAAAAAATATCCTTGGGTGAGGAGTAAAAAAATAAATAAATAGAAAGGAAAGTCATTTGATATATTGAAAGACCACAGGTCCAATATCCTGACATTATACAGATTAAGGGTAGTTTGGCAACATTCAAATGATTTCCTTTATAGTTTAACCATTAATATGGGACACCAGGCCCCCAGTCATGATTTTCCTTGTTATTGGTTACTGCAACTTGATTCATTTTAAAAACAACCACAAAAATATTAAGTGAGAATGCTTAAAAAAATAATTCCACTGTTTTGAGATAACTATTGCTAACACCTTGGTTTAGTTCCTTCCAATATTTTTCCTGTGCATAGGTTTTGTGTGTGTGTGTGCATGAATACATACAAAAGTTTAACAAAAATTGGGATTATAGGGTATGTGTTTATTTGTATGTTGGTGTTTTTATTTAAGAATATACCACAAAGATTTCCCCATGGCACAGGCAAACATGTTTTTGACAGCTGCTTAATGTTTCATGACTATACTTTATTTTGCCACTCTCTTGTTGGAAATTCAGGTTGTTTTCAATTGATCAGCATTATAAATAATTCTGCAACCATGTTTATGTACATATATTTTTCCTACAAATGATTAGTTTCTGAGGATACATTTTAAAAAGAAATATTACTGGGTTAATAGTATGGACAATTTTAAAGCTTTTGATATATGAAGTCATGTTGCCCTTCAGAAACATTGTTTGATTTAACTCTAGTACCAGAGATATCTTTTCTTTGCATTCTTTCCAGCACTAAAATGTGTGTGTATACACTCACAGATAATCTTTTGTCAGTGTGGGAAACTGTGATAGGCAAAAACAATGTTTTATTACTTGATTATCTAATTAGTCATTGTTCTTATCCACTAGGACATTAAATTTTGAGTAAATCCTTCATCCCTTAAGATAAAACAACCAAGTAATGCAACTTGTTGAATAAGGAATGAAAAGTCTCACTGCCTGATTCTCTGATATGTGTCTAGAAGGATAGGGTTGGGGGGGAAAGGTGATGATAATAAAAGCCATGATGTATAGAATCATTCATATATAGTAAATGTTTTAATTTATTTCTAACTTCACCATACTGTTTCAATAGACTTTCCTCGTTAAACTGATGAGGAAACTGAGGATCAGGAAGCAGACTGGTATAGCAAAGAAGGTAAAAGTATAGACATTAGAATCAAATAATCCTGATAAATTAGCTTCATAATTTATTGGCTTTGTAACTGTGTGTGAACTCATGTAAAATGTGAGTCATCATACTTACATGGTAGAGTTGTTATGCAGATTAATAAAATGATTCATTGCAACCTGGAACTTAATGATGCTCAATATATGGCATTGATTATTGCTGTTTTTATTATAGCAGTGATGGCAATCATGGTGGTGATTAAATTTGCCTAAAATCAAATTACTGTTGACTATTAAATTTAAAATTTGAACCCAAATCATACGCCTCCAGCCCCATGTTCTTTTTATTGCATACTATTGGTCAGAGCTATCACAGCAATGTTTGATGATTTGTAGCCAATGAAACAGCAGCAATTTGAACCCAAAATTATGTGATAGATGAGTTAGCAATGCTATTTTCACCTCTGTTTTTCCTCAGACTTCTCAACCTAGACACATGTCCCAGTAGGACTGCACAGACTCTGAAACACATGCTAAAAAACTCATGAAGATCCTTTCTTCAGAAAGATCATTCTTTTCTTCTTTTGTGTTGGGTATCAAGAGTTCAAAAATAATTAATTATATGTTGAACATACCACTGTCATTTGATTGCAGTTTTCTTGTTCTAAAAATGTTCATTTACTTTAAGATGTTCTTAAATGAAATGTTAGAATCAGAATCATAGACTCTTAAGTGAGAAGAGACTTTAAAGTTTATATAGTACCTTGGAGATTGTATGGTTCATCACTCTCATTTCCCCAAAGTTACACAATTATTTTATTTAGGGGGAAAACCAGAACTACACAGCACTTCTCTTGATTTCCAGTAGGGCTGCTATATACTATTGCTCATACTACAGTGTAATTGCCATCCCCCTTAGCACAGTGCAGCATTTGTACCTAATACCCAGTTTCCATTATGTCCTGCTTTTTAACTCCACTCTTATAACATTGACCACCCTCTTTTAGATATTGCTCTGTAATATTTCCCCTTAAAATGCAGTGTTATGAATTTAGTATAACATTAAAGAAGTGAGCTCACCACAGTAAAGGAACACAAGCACCTGTTGTTGTTCTTGTAGTGGAATCTACATTTTCTATATAAATCTACATAAATGCACCCTAATTCAACATTTACTTCTTGTTGGTCTTATCACATTTTAATATGTAAGTCAGTTTTTTAGTAAACTAAAATTCCTAGGTGTTTTTTTTAAATGACTCTTTTTCCAGGTCTCCCTCTATGTTTTAACAAGCTCAAGCTGTCATAACAAAATACCATATATTGAGTGGTGTAAACAAGAGAATTTTTTTCTCTCATAGTTGTGGTGGCCAGAAGTTCAAGAAAGGCCAGAATGGTCAGTGTCTGTTGAGACTCTTTTCCTGGCATATAGATGGCAGCTTTCTTGCTGTGTCCTCACATGGCAAGGAGAGAGAGAGAAAGCAAACTATTTGATCTCTCTTCTTATAAGGGCATTATAAGATCATGGCCTCACCTAAACCAAAGGCTCCATCTCCAAATACATCACAATGAGGGTTAGGGTTTCAATATATGAATCTGAGGGGTGAGACAATTCAGTACTTAGCACTATATATCATATGAAGTAGTTTTATGAACTTAGGTACTAGATTTTACATATACTTAAATTAATTTAACCTGGGCAATTTCATTCCCTTCTTTCTTGTACAGGATGAAGTCTCCTGAGCCTGGAGAGTAAACTTAGTTATTATAAACTTAGTGTCCTCTTATGATATATCCTTGATCCCTGAGTTTTAATTTCCTCTTCCCAATTTTTGTTCTGTCTTTTCCATTTGGAAAACCACTCTACTTGCTACAAACTTTTATTTTTTAGTCCACTTGACTAAAAATCTAAGTTACTTCTACAAATGCTATTCTACTGAAATCTTTCTACTAAATGACTCAAATTCTCCTTGACCAGAGCATAAGCTATGTACCACTGTTAACAGTGTCAAAGAATAGTAAGAGATATTCTTGTTACACAGAGTACAACTGAGCATTTCTTTTTAGCCTCTGAAGATCAAGAGAGATCTGAGCCTTTTATGCTATCAAAGGTCCCAGTGCAAAATTGGAGCTGTTGACATGCAACAGAGCCATAAACAGCTATATAGGTGTTAAGGCATACTTTTATCTTGTTTTCCATAAATTGTTCTAGCACTTTCCTCAGGCCTTCAGTAAGTGAAATGGTATTCACTATTTACAAGCCTCCTTTGTTTCTAGCCTCTTTCCAAAGATTGTTTTACTTTAAAATCTTTGTGTCAAATATCAGTACTCATATGCTGTATGATTTTCTGTGTGAAACATTTAAAACATATAGAATCATGCATAGATGTGCACACATGCATACACATACCCACATTAGATTTATATATTTTCTTCACTTTCAAATTAATGTTTCTTATTGTAGACCAAAGCTGTTCCCAAGCTAAGTTTTGAGGTCTGTCTTTGGCTCCCTTCCCTCATGTATTTACATAAATCTCCCTTCTTATTTTTTTACTTGTCTTGTCTAAGCATCTTGTCTTCATGTTACTGAGGAACTATCACAGGGAGTTTCAATATAAATCTACATTTTGTATACAGTAAATCTTGTTTTCCTGCCCTCATCAAAATGTACCTGTTTCCCTTCTTCCAAGTTTTACTCATGTTTTTCATTGCCACTCCTAGATAACCTGTGCAGACATTTAATAACTGGTAATGGTTTTATTCTTTGTAGGCAATATACTTTTACTTAAATTGGGATTTCATTAAGATGCCACCTTAATCTAAAATAATTGCTCTGATGGCTGGAAGGTCAGGCACTCTAGTGAAAATGACAGACATTTCTTTAGTGCCTAAATCTGATTCACTAACTAAAGTCTTTCTCCAGATCTAGCATGCTCACCTTTTTATAGTAAAAGAAAATATTAAATTGTAATTTAAGAAAGTTGAAAATGGAAGGTTATAATGTTACTATGATTGATAAGAGAGGATGATAGCATACTTGTAGAAGGAAATGATCTTAAATATAAGTTTCACAGATATATAACCCTTTCAGGCTGGTTTTAAAAAGCTTTTGAAATAGAACTGGGATCAGGAAAATACCACTTCATGGATTCTCTGACTGGTATGACTGTCTCTGTGGTCATAGTCTTAGAAGAAACTATAGCTCTTGGCTTGGAATATTTTCCCCAATACAGCAGGAAAGATGTGGTAGCATCTCAGTAAATAGAAAGGGGAACATTAGAATATAATCACTGGCTATTTCATGATGATTGCAGATAAGAAACTCTTATGTGCTGCACTAAGTTTTTTAAAATGTATCTTTATTGTTGAAAGTATTACAAAGGTACATTTTTTCCCCCATTGGTCCCCTCTCCACTGCACCTCTCTCCCCAGGCCTTCATAACACTATTGTCTGTGTCAAAAGGTTATGGATATATGCATATAAGTTCTTAGGTTAATCTCTTCCTACCCACACATCCACTTCCACCTTCCCTCTGAGATTCATCAGTCTCTTCCATGCTTCTATGTCCCTGGATCTATTTTGTTCATCAGTTTATTTTGTTCCTTAGATTCCATATATGAGTAAGATCATGTGATACTTGTATTTCTCTGTCTGGCTTATTTTGCTTAGCATAATACCCTCCAGATTCCACCATGCTGTCTCATAGGGTAAGGAATTCTTTTTTACAGCTACATAGTATTCCATGGTGTAAATGTCCAAGAAGATGCTTGATATGATTTCAATCTTCTTGAACTTGTAGAGACTTGTTTTGTGTCCTAACATGTGGTCTGTCTTTGAGAAAGTCCCATGTGCACTTGAGGAGAATGCATATTCTGCAGCTTTGGAATGAAATGTTCTGTAAATGTCAATTAAATCCATCTTATCTAGTGTGTCAATTAGAGTCTCTGTTTCCTTGTTGATTTTTTGTCTGGAAGATATATCCCATAAAGTCAGTGGGGTGTGAAAAATCCCCTACTGTGATTGTATTGCTGTCAATCTCTCCTTTAAAGTCCTCCAGAAGTTTTCTGTGTGTTTTGTTTTTCAGCCTGTGTGAGTCTTTTGTTCTGAGGTGGGTCTCTTGTAGACAGCATATATTTGGGTCTTGTTTTCTTATCCATTCAGCTACCCCATGTCTTTTGATTGGAGCATTTAATCCATTTATATTTAAGGTTATTACTGATAGGTGCTTGTCTATTGTCATTTTATTTCTTTATGCCAATGTTTCTCATTCTCTCTATTTCAACTTCTTATTACAGCAGTCCCTATAACATTTTTTGCAATGCAGCTTTGGTGGTGATAAACTCCTTTAGCTTATTTTTGTCTGGGAAGCTCTTTATTTCACCATCTATTTTGAATGATATGCTTGCCAGACAGAGTAGTCTTGGTTTCAGATACTTTTTTGCATTCCCTTGATTATTTCATGCCATGCCCTTCTGGCCTGTAGAGTTTCTGATGAGAAATCAGCTGACAGCCTCATGGGAGCTCCTTTGTAGGT
Organism: Miniopterus schreibersii; assembly: GCF_964146895.1. Lineage (NCBI taxonomy): Eukaryota > Metazoa > Chordata > Mammalia > Chiroptera > Miniopteridae > Miniopterus > Miniopterus schreibersii. The sequence continues at coordinate 34,698,850 of NC_138104.1, forward strand.
AACAGATTGCTTTTCTCTTGCTGTCTTTAAGATTCTCTCTTTGTCTTGAAATTTTGGCATTTTAATTATGATGTGTCTGGGCATGGGCCTCTTAGGGTTTTTCTTGCTTGGGACTCTCTGTGCCTCCTGAACTTGTGTGACTTTTTCCTTCACCAAGTTAGGGAAGTTTTCTGCCATTATTTCTTCAAACAGGTCTCTAATCCTTGCTTACTTTCAACCTCCTCTGGCACTTCTATGATGTGAATATTGTTACGTTTCATGTTGTCCCACAGCTCCCTTAAACTGTCCTCCTATTTTTTAATTGTTTTATCTTTTTGGATCTCTGATTGAGTGATTTTTTTACCCTGTCTTCTCATTTGCTGATCTGATCCTCAGCTTCTCTTAATATGCTATTTATACCTTCCAATGTTATTTTTTTTATTTCTACTATGTCATTATTAATTTCCTTCATAGTTTCCATTTCATTTCTCATGCTGTTGAGCATCCTTATGATCAGTATTCTGAACTCTATTCTGATAGATCTCCATTTCATTTAGCTCTTCTTCTGGAGAATTATTTTGTTCTTTCATTTGGGGCTTATTTTATTGTCTCCCCATTTTGGTTGCCTGTTTAAATTTGTTTCTATTTATTGGGTATATCTGCTAGGACTCCCAGTCTTTTGGGTGGTCTCTGGTGAAGGCCAATGTCAGATGCTGTTTGTGACTGGCCTTGATTACCTTGTTTGAAGCTTTCCTCACTCCACAACTTGTGATTCCCTCTTCTGGAGCTGGTTGTGTTTGCAGAGGACCAAAATTCTCACCAAGGTCTGCTTTTCCACACCCTGGGTCCAGAAGCAAATCAGGCAAAGACTCAAAGGATCCAGAGACTGATTGTTATTCAAGCTCTTAAGGAGTCTCAGGGTGCAGAAACCCCACAGGGTAGGGTGAGGGTTTTCCAACAGGGTGGGGCAATTGCTTTCCCCTTGGCAAAAGCTGCTTGGACAGTAAATATCTACCTGAGAAACTTTTCCTCTGCCTTATATGGGAATGACTCAGCATAGGAATCCAGATGGCTGCCCTCTGAGCTCTATCCCCCAAGCCAGTATCTCTGGGTTCTCCTTACACAGCTCCAGTCCACTCTGCCCTCCTTCTGCTGGAGCCCAAGGTGAGTAGCTGCACACAAAAGTTTGTTTGTTGGTCCTTTAAGAGGGTGCCTGCATTTCCACTGTCTGTCCCTGGCAGACAGAAACCCTGCTGCTTTTCACAGCTGGATGTTTTGTGGGCACCTTTCTCAGTTCTTGTGCTCTGGGCTGGGAAGCTCAGCCCGAAGTTTAGGCCTCAGAGTCTTCAGTGAGAACTTCCCACAACTGAGATATCCCTCCAGACCTTCACCTGCTGCCTGTGAGAGCCCAGCCAGCCTTCTCATGCCTCCACACTTCCTACCAGTCTTTATGTGGTCTCCTCTTTTCCTCCTTGGTTATGAGGGTGCTCTCTAACTAGTCTTCAGTTGCAGTTGATTATTCATTCAGGCTGTTTTTTCTATATTTTAGTTGTAATTCCAGTTTGGTCAGGGAGAGTGTCAGCGAAGCTTCCACTCAATCTGCCACCATCTTGGAATCCTGCACTAAATTTTTACCTCTAGATTTAATAGCTGGAATGTGACATTAAAAATAAGTTAAACTGGCCAAGGAAAATATTCAATAACTAATATCAACGAACTTTAATTGTGCTTGGCATTTTCACTATTAAAATAATATAAAATGGCATTGATAGAAGAAAAATTAAAACCGCATGTTACTACTTTAGTTGTTTAAAAATTATGTTATGTCTATGAAAATCTGATTCTTAAATAGAACTTTAGCAGTCGATAGTTTCAGGACAGCAAACACTGGAACAGATGTGTGTATCAAATGAAAATTAGGCACAGGAACTTGCCACAATCTGCTGCTCTTTCTGTCTACCCTGCCTTTTTTCTTAGGGGAATATATATATAGGCCAATTTAGAGGAAGTAAAATAAAAGTGTTTCTTTGAATTGTAGTAATTGCTATACCTGATAAATGTTCATGAAAGAAAAAAAGGAAGAATGGATGGAAAGATGGAGAGAAGTAGGAGAGGAAGAAATGAAGGAAGGAAGGCACAATACAATTCAATGAGAACTAAAGCTTTAAGCTTTTCTCTCCTTTATCATTTGCTTTGATAATGTGAGATAGAGCATCTAAGTGATTTCTGAACAAGATGCTTATGCACTTTTAACCTAATGAAATAGAAATGCTCTTACCAGTCTTATTTTCAAATTTTTTTAATTTTTATTTTCATAATCATTTGGGATTTATGTTACCAATCCAAACAACTTGATCCATCACATTTTTCATTATCCTTGCCCAGAAGTGGTCCATTTTATGCTTGTCAAAAAATAGCATGGACCCAACACAGTTGTAACAAAGTTCATATTTTAAAAATTAGAATAACTGAGCAGTTAAACAAATTTAATATTTTTATCAATAAGATGGGGAAGTTCATTTTTTTCTTTAAAGCTAATTAAGGTAAAAAAGAAGTTATGAAAATGACATAATTTTCCCTTAAGGAGAAATTCCTTTAGGTTGACTTTGGCCAACTAATAAAATCTCTGGAATATGATGTTAACAGTAGAATTTGTATTCATACATGGAAGGCAAGTGAAGCAATCAGAATAGACTTCTTAGGGGAGAAGAGTTTTGTCTGGGTCTTAAAGGTGGAAAGGAACAGAAAATTATGCATGGAAAGAAAAGATTCCACATGAAAGAAATATAGACACAGATCTGGAAGCTAAGGGAGATGAAATATGCATATATTACTTTACATAGAGAATAGCTTGACAAGGTAGAGCAGAGGAATGGTTGGGGCTTCATAAGAACTTTAAATATAAGGGTGCTAATGTATAAGGATGAAGGAGAGATTAGGGATCCTGAATTCAAAGCCAAGAGTTATTCCTACATGTAATAATGCAAGGGTTAATCATACCAGCATTAAATTACACTGGATTATACAAAAGACCTTGAGGTATACTTATTGAAACTTTCAGAGTCACTTTCAAATTTCTTACATGTATAGAGCAACTTTATCATCTTTATCACTGAAACCTGACAATACATCAATACATGAATGCTGAAAATGAATGTGAAATGGTGAGATAATCTAAGCTCCCTCCCCCCAAATGTGGAACTCAATCAGCTTAATTCAGTGCAGGTCTCAACACTGTTTATAGGTCCCACTTACAAGGCCAACTTTATTCTCCCACATCCATATCAATCTGCCAACTGTTTCCTTTTAGAGTGTGTTTTTTTAAAACAATCTTATGTAGAGGTCAGAAACTCTCAAAAACTCTTTTTTTTTTTTTTTTAATCTAAGAGGAAGTGAGTGTTGTGTTTGTTATTTACTTTTTTGGCCAGAGCAATTACTAGGTTCAGTGATACAATGAAAGAGAGGTAGACCTTTGATCCTGAGAGAAAAGTTTTAAAAAATTGAGTTGAACAATGGCTTTTTCGAAAATATAAAATATTCTGTGTATTGTAGATTAGTAGACTAGAATATTCAATTATCTTTAGCTGAGCAGGAGGTCAGTCCAAAAGCACAAGCACTGTGTATTAGAATCTAGAGGAAATTCCAAGATAGACAAGAGAAAAGAAAATAACAAGGACTAATTGCAGAGATATTTTACTGCTAAAAGTTTTAAGTTAAGCTTCATGTGAAAGAGCCAGGCAGCTGTTACTCTATTACTGCAGCTGCTGCAGTCTCCAGGTCGGAGTTTTGGTGGAGTGGTTTTTTTTGTTTTGTTTTGTTTTGTTTTTAACAATAGTAAATTAGCAAAATTGAATGGAGTTGTTGCTGGGGAAGTATAGGGCCATTTCTCCTACCAGCATAGTTCCCAAACCAAAAAAAAATGGAAAACAATTGTTGTAGATATAGCATCCAGATAAGAATTTTACTTTTCTATATTCACCCAGGTTTTTAATATTATGTGGGTTTTTACAAAAACTAGTTCTTGCCAATTCTATTTTTTTACAAAATAGCTTATTAATATATATTATACAAATCATAAAATTCACCTATTTTAAGTGTACACTTTAATGAATTCTAGTATATTTACAGTGTTGTGCATCCACGGCCAAAGCCTAATTTTAGAAGATTTCTATCATTTCAAACAGAAACTTTGTGCTCATTTATAATCACTCCCTATTATCTTGCCAGTTCTTATACTCTTACCAGAAACTGGTTTTATATATGAGGCACACAAGCCAGATATGAGCCAGGCTTTTCTCATTCCTTGTTATGGGAAATCAGTTTTCCAAGTCTCTTTTATGAGACACTGTAAAGCAGGGGTTCCATGGACAATATGTATACACCTGAAAATGTATTATAAAAGCAGATGGACCTGTTGTTAAGAGGGGGGTAGGGATTGGTGAGATAGCCTCATTGCAGTGAATCAGGGAATCATATTGTTTTTCTTTTCTTTCTAGTTACTCTGAGTGCCTCATAATAAGTTATATTTTTTGCATGACTTTTACCACTATATAGTGTGGGAAAGATGAAGATTGAAGATAACATATGCATTTACTGCTACAGAACAGGATGAACTGAAGACAGAAGTAGATGTTAGTCCCCTGGTATATAAATACACTTTTTTAGGTTCTGCTTTGGACTAATGACAAACAGAGCACTCAAAGTCCCCCTTTATGCCCTGTCTTCAATCCACTAACCCAGTCAAGATATCCCTTGTTTTTTCCTGGGCTCTTGATAAGCAGCCAAATTATTTTGCAGATTATCTTCTTTGGGTTTGATTTTCCTAAGAGAATGTGTGCCTCAGCTGAAATATTTTTCTTTTTGATAACATCTGTAGAATAGCAATAAGCCTTGTTTGGCATGAACATCAGGAAACCATGATGCCTAACCAAAAATCAGTTTTAGAGATGAATATATATACTGACCTTCAATTAGGGCCAGGGTTAAGACAGTATGAGAAAATCAATAGCTCATTTCCTCTCACTATTATTTTATGCTTACATTTTGGTGTTTTCTAAGATAAAGAGTCATAACACTAAAGGCAATCATCTTACTGAACATCCGGTGAGGTTACCATGGGCTCAAGGGGGTCATGCTTTGGCCTAATTATTCTAAATCTACCAAACCAAGTCTCTCAACATGCACCCCTTCCCACATTACACAACACTGTTTACTCCCGCATTGGAATCAAAGGTTGTCTCCCCCCGCATACCTCGCTGCATTCGCCATGCTCCACCTCCTAGGCTGTCTGCAATGAGCTTAACATGGAAGGTATTAGGCAATTGGAACTCTGATCCTAGGGGAAAAAAACCTATGATGTTGAAGCATGTTGCTCAAGTTTATCACTTTTGCAGGTGTCAAAACTTACATCACCTCCCACGAGGAAAGAAGAAATTATGATCCTTGTCAAAAATGTCCATGGAGAAGCTTATTGCAATAAATATGTACACCAGAAAGAATTATGGAATGTCTATTAGTCTGCAATAAAGAAAGAAATCATGCAATGCATGGTTTTCCTTCTTCATCCACACTGATTTTTCCCTAGCTTCTTTACATGTACTTAGTCAACTAAATACATGTAAGCAAATTGGCGAGCTTGAGCTAATTGGCAATGGCATTCATAACAGACACATATACCATGGATGTTGAGAATAATCAAGGACAAGCCATTAAATTCTGAATGGCAGCTTCTAATCTGTCACTTTCCCTTCACTAGGAAGTGGTAGAGCCAAGATTTTATTTACTCTTACAGCACATAGGGTACTTAACACTGTTGCTAGTTCTGACACAAGGCAAATTGGAAATTTAAATAAACTGAGGCAGCTATTATGTGTAAAGTTTATACTTTGGCTCTTTTAATTAGTACAAAGAGAACCCTATGACTCAATGGGGAAATAATATGAAAATTGTAGCTCTTGATGTACACAGTCTATACAAAAGTTCAGGGTGGGGATGGGACCTGCAACCCAGGTATGTGCCCTTGAGCAGGAATAGCATCTGTGACACTCCAGTGTGCAGATGGACGCTTTAACCATTAAGCCACACTGGCCAAGGCAGATAACTGCACTTTTAACCACTACACATACTACCTCTTGGACTCTCATAAAAAAATGAGTTCCTCATTCCAAGTACACCACATTTTCCATGGCAGTAACTCGAACTTCTAAGGTACAATTTAATACTCTTAAACAATAAGCAACTAGATGTGCCAAATTCTTCCCACACTTAAGTCACTTCTTTATTGGAAGTCAGATTTCAGGAGCTAAATTAAAGGTTTTAGGCCATTAGAATAACATTTAATTTACTGCTGAAGTAATGTGATAAAGCATTATATGGTGCCCTTGAATGCTGTGTGAGAAATATAAGCCTCTAAAATAGTGTGTATAACCCTCAAGCAAATGCCATCATGATAAGGGTTTCTTTGTCAAATCTTCACAGAGTTTTAACTTTTGATCATGTACAAGACTCTTTCTTAAGCACAACTGTAATTGAAATTAGTTATTTTGGTCATGATATGAGAAAACCTATTTGGTATTTCTTTGCTGGGAAAATTCAGAAATAGCAACAATATAAATAGCACTATGGTTAAGGACTTGAATTGGGCTATGGGCTTTGAAATGTTTCATATTCCTGTTAATGAACTCCATTCTAGCATCAAAAATCGAATGTATCATTCATTCTCCACCTCATTTACCACAGCAACTCTCACAGAAAAGAACACCTGTTTACATTGCTTATACCTCTTGTCTCTCCTGCCTGGATGCCCTTATCTCTAAATGCATTCTTCACGGTATGGTTAAGATTATATTCTCAAAGTGGGTTGCATTATGCCACCTCTTCAAAAGCCATCATTACTCCCTAATCTTACTCCAATCATTTTTTCCATAATGAACTGAAAATTTCTTAGCATGATTTTTAGTCTTTGATGATCTGCTCCCCAAATAGTCTAGCTTCTTTTCTCAATACTTCATTCTATCAAACACTCTGTGTCAGTAGCTCCAGAAGATTTAACATGCTCCCAAGAATTGTTATATTTTTCCACTACTGCTTCTTATATACTATGAGGGAGCAGTTAAGGATATGGGTTTTGTGGTCAGATTGCATGATTTTGAATTTCAGTTCTAATACTTACCAATGGTGTGGCCTTGGGCAGGCTATTTCATCCTTCTGATTTTTGTATAAATCATTTGCCTCGTGTATAAGAAAAATGGTATAATGATAGTGCCTACAACATACGGTTGCTGTGAAGACTAATGAGCTAAAGACATGAAATGTTCAGTAGAATTCTTGGCAGATAGTGAAAGTGCATTTTATTGTTGTTTTTGTTATCTTTATTTTATTTATATATTTATATATTATTTATATTCATTTTGTTATTATTTCTACAGCCCACAATATTTTCCTTCCAACTTTATATTTTTGTTCCTGTCATGGATCAGTTCAAATGCTACAGTCTCCATGAAACCTTTGGAAGTTTCCTCATATGTTATTAAACACTACTTTCATGTTTTAAGGTTAGTTATGTACTGGCTTTTTTACCTCTAATAAATGGCAATCTATTTTTAGGTCCTCTGATGCACATAACACAGTATCCGGCATACAGTGATCAATAAGTACATGTTGAATTGGGCAGAAAAATCTTGCAAGATTCCATGCTTAAGAATTCCTTTCCACAGTTATATAGTTGGAGCACCATAATACTAACAGCAATTTTTGCCTCCAGTTCTATATTAGTGTGGAAAAGCTCAGTGGAAGGGAAATTATGTCATTTAACCTAGATGCCTTTTCCTTACGCCTTTTCAATCATCTACCCAGCATGCCACAAACTGACTGCCAATTCAAACATATGCCATATGGGCATAGTTTTCTCATTGCTCAAATTGGATAAGATATGCACATATGCTATATGACAATTTGTTCTGAGTCTGGTTTTCTAATGGTAGTGCCTGCACAGTCATAATACATTGTGTTTGCTGTGTACTAATTCAGAAATAATTATGCCTTGGGTCCTTTGAAATGCTTGGGGTAGAGGGTTTGAAATAGTTTCTATCTATCCCACCAAGCAGCTAAGGTACCAAGGTTTTATTTAAGACACTAGTTTTCAGTCTCTACTTTTCTTTAATCCAAGGGACAGTTGAAATTTGACAGGTTGATAGATGCTACAGATTTTACAGGGCACTGAAGAATTGTAGGAATGAAACATGTTCCAAAAGCTTAATTCAACTCTCTTCAGGATACTGTTCAGTGGATTACTGAGGCTAGAAACCCACTCCCTGATACTGAACAGATGAGATACAACAATATGGTCAACCCAACAGTGTTGTTAAAGTTTTACTTAACTACTTGCAGTTCCTCAAATGTACCATCCTCTCTTTCCTCTCCTGGTCTTTATACATGATGCACTCTCTGCCTGCAAAGCCAGTCTTTCTGCTATCCCAGCCTGTCTTTGCTTGTCTACCTCTTTCCATCTACAAGTCTCTCTGGGATTTCTGAGACACCTTCTCTGAAACCACCAAACTTGGTTTGCTTTATCTCCTGTTTGCACCCACAGCAACCTATGCTTATATCCCATCGCTCCAGCCACTCTGAATCATGATCATGTTTTCTTGTTCACTCTCCCCAACTAGACAGCAGAGGACTTGAGACTCATATGTTACCTTATTTGTCTTTGTATTTCTCAAGTTTTGGCACATCATTTCTAATGCTTTCTCATGATAAATGGAAGCTCAGTAAATGTTGTGGAATAAAACAATCAGTTTTGCCATGAAGACAACAACATTCACAACCAGATCTCATTTGCCTCTCCCCTAACCTAATAGTACATGCATGAAGATAAAGCATTCAATATAGAAGTGGTCCCAAGCTGCCTAAAGTGGTCACTGCACACTTTTTGGAGTCAAACAGAGATACAGATTCAAATTCCAGTTGTACCACTTACTACCTTTTTGATCTCTGGAAAATTTCTTCTCCTCTTTGTGCCTGTTTCTGTGTCTGTGAACTATGGATCATTCACTACACTCACCTGATAGAAAGGTTGAAAGGATTTTATGAGATGTTGCATATAAAAATGCTCCATATAGTTACTGATGCGCCACAATAAGCATTTCATCAATAATAATCATCTCTTATTATCATTAGGATTAATTATAGCCAGAAAATAGTTAATATGGTAAGAAATTTGGGGAGAATACCTTCATATCAATTTTTCTAGTTGTGAAAGACTTTTTGATGGAATGTGTATTAAAATGTATAGAGTTAGGTGGTACCTGAAGACAACCATTTTTAATGAAACTGACTTTGTCAGTACTTTGATGCTTTTAGTTTAATTTCTTCTTTTTCTTCATGCTGCTAAGTTTCCTCTAATTTTTTCTGATAGTTTTTTTCCCTTTCTTCTTTCTTCTTTCTTTCTTTCTTTCTTTCTTTCTTTCTTTCTTTCTTTCTTTCTTTCTTTCTTTCTTTCTTTCTTTCTTTTTCTCTTTCTTTTTCTCCTTTTTCTATTTTTTGCTTAACCCTCTAAATGCTTGCATGGGAAAAAACATAAAAATGTTAATACTGAGGATTTATTACCTTCTCTATTCCTGTAATAGTAACTATGAGTTGCCATTTCTTCTATATTCTAAGACTTAGTTACGAAGGACACCTACTTTTCCCAGAAAAGTGGGTTTTACTTTGACTTTTTTTATGGTTACAAATATATGTATATTTACCTAAAGACTCTAAAGCCTGTTTTGGGAATCCTAAATTATAACTAATTGTTACCTTAAACATGTCACCTCTTCATCTTTCAAATCTCTATTTTCTTACTCATCTGTCATTTAAAAAGGTTAAGGTCTACTCAAATAATGAGTCAATACCATTTACGCATACCCCCTGGAAGTGAAGCACTTTATACACAAAACATTCCATGGGAACTTATAGTGGAATAAAAATATAACTTTAAATCAAAACATAATAAATCTGTGCAAGGCCTATAAGGCTATAATAAGCTAGCCTATGGGCAAATATGCCTAAATATGTTTAGCAACTTTTAAAACTGTCAAGAGAGGTCACTGTGATATTACATGAGTAGAATGTAATAAGAATTTGCTGTTATCTCATTACCCAAAGTAATTTTTTTCCCCTAAGCTCTGAGCATCTCACATATCTTGTTTGTTACATTGAAACCTAATGCAAGTCTCTTAAAATTGTGACTTCTTGTAGCTTTTATTCAAAGGGCACTGACATTTCAGTTTGGTTTAGAAACTGCTATTGTGTTATCCCTTTTTAAGGATGGGCATAGGCATGACAGTCTTTTAATAACCAGTTTCCACAAAAGCTTCACTGCATGTGCACAATCCATTTTGGCTGTAAAGAGATACGGAGAAGTCTTTGTAGACCTTCAACCAATCTCAATGTGGAAAACGGTGTTAGAGAAAAGTGAACAAGAAGCTGTTTTCTAAGAAGGGCATATTACTTGAAGCAGCTTTCATTTCAAAGTGCTTTCAGGTATGAGAAAAAGTTTAGGACGCCCTTTAATGCATTACGAACAAATGGAGATGCATTACATGATGTTGGTATTCTGAGAGATCTGAATCAAGAAGGATAAATCAATACTTCATGCATATATAACTTCTTCCTTTCAAAAAGCTCAAAGCCTTAACCCAAAAACTCTAACTGAAGGCTTCATTTGCTTTTAATAATTTTGCATAAATATCAGATAATCTCTCCTTCAAAGTTCTAGTAAGCACATCTGACTCCAGTTTTGCATATAGAATGCTGAGGATGTTAACATGTGTTCAGGTTTTTGAATGCAGAATGCTACTTGAAAATGCAGGGAAGAGAAAAGGCAATTTGGGTGAATTCCCCTTTCTTTTCTTTCTACTGTCTGTGTGTTGCTATATATTAGGGTTTTGAAATATGTGAGGAAAAGTAACACTTCACGCATCCACCTATCAAATTTCCAGCAAAAACAATCACCTGGGGTGCAACTGAAAGCCAGAATTAAATGAATCACCTGAAAACAGCAAGTAATGAAAAACCAGCTGTTTTATACTCTTACAAAAGTAGGACTGTATAGAAAATTAAAGTTATCATTTTACTTAGCTTGGCTACTTGCTTTCCTCTGAAAACATTATGCCTACCTTGCCTTAGAATGTACAGCCATTTTTACAGATATCAGCAGATGCTGTTTAAAACATATGTCCACAGCTGTGAAAACTGATAGTTAACTACACAGAAGAGAAAAAACCCACTAACATTTAAAGAGAATATCAAACTGTAGTCATTAGTTGACTGCAATGATTTAATGATTCATTTAATCACTCAACACATACATATTGAAAGAATATTTTGTGCAAATGGATCAGCATGCACAAATGTGTCGACATATGAGAACATTGCTTATATGGGAAACAGAAAATCACTCAGTGTAGCTAAATAAAGGGCATATTATTGCAGGAGACTAGATAGGAATGGTGATAGTCATAGCTTGGGACCAGAGTATGAAGGGTCTTCAAGGCTAGGGATTTGAATTTTATTTGGGGGCAATGAGAAGCCATCATCAGAAGCTTTAAAGTTTGACAGTGCCATAATAAGACTTCTTTTGTAGTAAAGTTCACTCTGTGAAAACACAAGGTACAATGGGCATATTCTCTTTTTGCTTGTGTAAAAAGGAGAATATTTGTATATCTGTATGTATATAGTATTCATGCATGTGTTTATATGCATAGACTATCTTTGGAAAGACACACAAAATCTGGTAACAGTGGATGCCTCTGGGGTAGGAACATGGGGATCTGGAACCCAGGTTTTGTTTCGGTACGACAGAGTTGCTTTTTACTGTCTACTCCTTGCACTGTTTGATTTTCACTCTGTGTCTTAGCCTCGGTTTCCTTGGTTTAGAGTCCGAGGCTAGATTAATGTGCTGACACTTTATTTGAGAGGGCAAGACCAGGGATTTGGGGATAAAGAATAAAAGGGGAAGTGAACAAGGAAAGGTATGAAGCTGTGTGAGGCAGAGAATTACTGAGCTGGTTTCTGCTTCATCATGCCGCTGGTGCTTTGAAGAGACACAGCAGGTTGTTTTCAGTAGGTTTGTTGTCACTGCTGTTGCTGGATATTTCCAGAAAGCTTGAAAAGGGAACCTGCTTTTCAGCAGAAGGGAGAAAAGAAGAGGGGTTTACTTGCCTGACACATTTATTGGGAAAGTACATCTCATGGGGACCCAATACTTCCAGGCTGTGTTATCCAGCCACTCAGACACCCCACAGGAAGCCAGATCATTCAGCATGGTGTGGCATTTTATTCATGTCCAGATATGAAGAAATGGCTTGCTGCATTTAGTCTTGGAGTGTGAGATATAATGGTCTTGGGCTTTAAGTTGGAGTCTGGCTAGCTGAATGAACTCTATAAAGGGGGTAGCCGTATAGTCCAAGAGGTAGACAAACATATTTGGAAAGCTGATGCTGCTATTTGAGAAGGTGCACAGATTTGTATCCAGAATGTTTTTTTTTTTAATGTATCATTTTAATAAACATTCACTGGGAAAAAACACAGCATGCTTCTTCTGGTAATGGTGTGAAAGGTGGTTTGAAGAGGAAAGGAATCGAGGTGAAGAATCTAGTTAGGGCAGGATATTGTGATTTTTTTCAGTGATAATAGATTAACTAAAGCAATAGAAAAAAGAGAGGTATTAGCCATATTCAGAAAGTAGTATCAATAAGAGTAGGTTACTGACTGGGTGTAAGGAATAGGGCAGAAGATATTAAGAATTACTGTAATGCTATAGATCAGGCTATGGATAAGGGAAATGGGAGGAAGGACAACTGGGCTTGGTTTGTGAGTGAAGATAATGATGTCAGCTTTGTCCACATTGAATTGTAGGTGACAGAAGATAGAGATATTCTGATAAAGATACCTTGTTAGAGTTAGAAATATGAACCTGGAATTTAAAAGATAGATCAAGGCTGGAGAGACACCTTGGGTCATATGGATATGCATGGTAGGTAAATTTCAGTTGTTTGAATCTGAGAGAATGGAGAAGATTGTTAAAGTGTATTTTCATTATCCTTTGTTTAAAAGGCAGAGATACATGCACTACATTTTATTAATATATCCATCAAAATTATTTGTCTTAGCAAAATAAATACATTTGTTTTGTTAATTCAAAACATAGAAGCCACACTATCAGTAGTCAGTCAACATATATTGGATCCCATCACGTATACATCACCACCCTAAGAGCTCTGAGGCCGTAATAAAAAAATGGTAGGCAAGATACCTCACCAGATGCTGACAATATAAGTCAAAGACAAGCTGGATGATGAAACATAGACATTAGCCACTTCATAAAAACTACTAAAGACATCATGAATCAAACCTGTATATCATCAAATCAACAAAAACATATATGCATAATAACCATAAATATTATTTGTGTTAAAAAGGCAATTAATTATTCATCTGAATAGATTTGTTCTGTAACCAGACTCTGCTATGTTTAATATATAACAATAATTATACCGATGGTAACAATATCAGGTCTAGTGGGTCCAAATGGAGACAGTATAAACATCAACATTTTTAGGTCCAATGTACGGTGATGGGAAGAACTGGTTTTAAAATAATGAATCTTGTAAGTATAGATAATAAAATTGTGTAATTCAATACTGTAAGAGTTGAATCTTTTCCCTTTGAACTCAAGTGATCATCATTTATAAAATATTTACTATGCACTGGACAATCTGTTCACTATTTTAAAAATATTTATCTGATTTAGTACTTATAATAATTACTGCAAGGTAAAGTTTATTATTTCACTTTTACAGTGAGGAAATTGAAACTCAGAAAGGTTCAGTCATTTTCTCAAGGATATGTAAAAGTGGTAGTCATGATTAAAATCATGATAGTCATTACTAGCAGCTCTCTTTTCATTCCAGTATGCAGAATATTATACTTTCCTACCTCCTTGAAATTAGAACAGGCCATATGACTAAATCTGCCCAATGTAATGAGATCAAAAGTGTCATGTGACTTTCTGGAAGAAGCACTGAAATGCTTGTGCTCAACTCTCCAACCCTGTCTTCCCATGCTGCAGTGGATCCAGAAATTTTGTATTAAGATGACAGCATTTTAAGTTGGTGGAGCTTCCATCAGCCTAAATGAGGCTTATGTGGAGCAGACAGAGTTCCTCAACCTCCTGCTCCCCACCTTATGGTCAACCTGCATTGGGTAACTACCAATAGCAAGAAATAAGCATTTGCTATTTTATTGAAACCACTGAGATTTTTGGAGTTTGTTGATACCACAAAATAATGTAGCCTGTCTTGACTGACAAAAAAATATACATATTCTGTCTTCCATTATGCCACACCGTGTTTTGTTTTGGTTTTTTTTTCTGGAATTGCCTGTTTTATAGATTAAATACACCACATTATTGTTCCTTATTTCATTGTATTCCACAAATACTTGGTGTCTTATTATTTTCATTTCTTAAGTAGAATGGTGAGTTATAGAGGTCTTGACTACTTAGATTTCTTCAATTAAGCTGAGGGAAATCACAACACCATCAAGGAAATCACCTTCCACATACAGAATCTGCTGCAAATACATGAACACTAAATCATTTTATGTCATGTACTTGATCTTAACGCTGCCAGGAGAGAGAAATACTCATTAGTCTGAGGATCCAACTTCCTACTCAGCCTGCCAAAGGAATCTGCAAGCTCCCTGGGTGCATGGAGTTTGCTACATCCCTGGGGACTGGATGTGTCAGTGTATACCTTACGATGGATATTGATCTTTAGCTAACTGAGAAATTCACCAGTAAGTTCTGGTGCAAAAGTAAGTCACAGTCCACAAGAACATAGGTATTTTCCTTGAAGTATAACATGATGTTTTTGGGACTCGGCCAAATTATATGCTCCTCTCTTGCTGCTTGAATGCACCTTAAAGAGCATCTTAAGTAGTAGAATGAAAATTAAAGTAGCTCTGTGCTCCTGGAACTGAGTTAGGATCAACATGTAAAAATCAAATTTACGTCAGCGGATTAGACTTAAATGAGGGCAACTACTTGATTATGATTCATCTAGGTTTGGCCATAAGGAATAAATATATTATGGAACACAGCCATTCTGATGGTGACTTTTGGTATCAATTGTCAGATTGTTTCTCTATTAGCCATCATGATTTGAATGAGTGGAATTATTCTAGCACTGTTTGAGAGAACAGGTGTAAAGTTTCTGTGGGCAATTCTATCCAGGGAATAGAAGAATCAAATCATCTTCTTTGTGCATTTGACTTGAACTGTTAGTGGGTCTAACTTTATTTGGTAAGTACACTGGGAGTATCACAGAGTCAAGTTTTGAGAAAAAGTTTAAAATCATGCTAAACATAACTACTACCAGATAAAATCTTATTTCAATTAAATCGCCCCAATTCTAGAAAAACCATGTTGCTTTTGTTAGGAGAGCAGTGTGTCTTCATCTCCTTTAATTTCCAATTTGCCTTACATCTAGTTTGTTTTCACATTTTTTCCCTTTAAAATATGTTTTAATTGAATGTCATCTTGCAATTCAATCTTGAAGCTCTGCTCATGTCAAAACACCAGTGTGAAGTTTGTGTGATTTAGAAACAGCTACAGAATTCATAGATTGAATTACAACCAAAATGTTCTTTTGGGGCTCAATGATTGTATGTGAAACATATTCAAGGCATATTTATAAGTGACTAGTCATTTTACTATTTTCATGGAACGTCTCTTACGCACCAGTTCAAATCTCTCAGCCTCACCTCTTATTCCAGTCACATCTGTGGTAACCAGGTCCCAACAGACTCTGACTGTCTTCGTGCAGGTGAAACCTGACAGCAGCTCATCTCAAGCCTGCACTAAATGTCTCTTGCTTCTTGCCCTGTACTTGATGCACGGACCATGATGGGAATCTGCTCATTGCTCACACAAATGCAACCTGAAGTACAGGGAAGTTAAATCTTCATAGGACAAGCCTTGACCAAGTAGGAATGAAATTCAATGGATAAATGCTTCCCCCTTCATTCTCCTGAGTAGATCATTATAAGGAAGATTTCCTGTCTTTTCACAAAGTTCACAGGAACCACTAGTCAGTCACCTGTAGGAATTGTCTCCTTGATAAAGTATCCTTGGACTGGCTTTCTTTCCTTCTCTATTTCACTCTCTCCATCCCTTGCTCCTGTTCCCTGAATTATAATTCCTAATAAGCCATTGTCTCTGGCTTTATTTTAAGAAAACTGAGGTTAAGACATTGTATAAATTCATTAATTAAATTTACATGAATTCCAAATTGTTATCACACTTTACTTACCACATTATGATAGGAAACATCCATATTATGTCCCACTAAAATAAATCTATGATTTATTAACTCTTCTTGGAAGAAAATTACATCAGGGAGAGAACAAGTTTATTCAAGATAGATGACAATAGGGATTATATACGAATGACAATGCATGATGAGATGCACATGCTTATGCTGTTGTAATAACCTGGTTATTATTTAACAGAAAAGAAGGAAAAGGAAGACTAGATATAGGCACTCCAGTTATACAGCCTTGCCAAAAAGCTGCATTTAACACTTTCCTGGTCTCTTCCCTGCTGATTGATGGGGGAAGGGACTAGACAAAGGCAATTTTGACATATGCCCAGTAAGGTCTGAGTGATATGGAAAGGTGCTTGACCATCAATCACACCTGGAAACAGGTAATTGGCCAGGATGGGAGTGGACACTGCAAGTGCATGAAACCTAAATATATAAACTTTTAGACAAAGGAGCTACTCTTTCTTGGGCCCAGGGTGCATAGCTCCTGGGACTCCTGCTGCAGGGGTACACTCCCTTGCACCCACATGGTGCAGGGCCATGTTGGTCTCTACACATGGACTAATGGACTTTAATCTGGCCTGAATGCTGAACCACCCCTGGCTGCAACATGGAATGGAGGATGTAGACACTGGCCTTGTTTCTGGCTCTGCTGAACTCCCAGCTGAGTCTCTTTCAGGACTGGATTGGGGAAAATGGGGTATTGGAACCAGAGAAATGTAACTCCACACCAGTAAAATCTCCCACATCACACCCTCCCATGGGGGCTTCTGAAAATGCTTATTTCAGCATCACCCCAAGAACCTCCACCTCACTACCCCAAATGACAGGGCAGTTTCATTCTCCAGCATCAAAACTAGAGAGTCCTTGGTCTCACCTACTCATTCATTCAATATTTATTGAGCATATACTAGATGCCAGGGACTATGCTGAGTATTGTGAATGTGGAGCTAAGTATGACAGATATAATCGTCCTTATGGAGCTTACAGTCTATAGATTTTACAGTCATCAATAGAGATACATATCAACTCAAAAAATATGATCGGCAGAGGAAAAATGAAATTCTTCTCTCAAAATCATCTCCACCCTCAACCCCTAATAAGTCCAGAAGTAAATACATAGATACAAGTACAGGCCACAGAAGGGAGAATAAGAATAGTTAGTAGATCCAGGAGTTCATGGCAACATGTAGAAAACTTTCTGATTATGTCACTGACTCAGTTCCCTATTTTACCCTGATGTTTCATGACTTCAACTCTTCTCTGAAAACTTTATTTGTAAATGGTTCTGCTCATGGACTCACTTGCTACAATAACACTGATTTCCTCCCAGTGGCATTCTCACCAGGCTATTGTCAACATTGACTCAGAGAACTTAAGCTCAATGATGTGTTCATCACCTACAACAGATATGCAGCTGTGCAACCAAGAAGGCAATTAATTACTTAAGAAACTAAAGTAATTACTAAAGGAAAAAAAAAAAAAACACGGTTCTGTTAAGACTTCACACTGTACCCTAGCTATCCAGATTAATTTGGGCCTGGGTTTGAAATACCATTTAATTATGCATCTTTGCTCTGGGGTTCACTAACCCTTTTCTCAAGCTTCAAGGACTGCCACGTCACTTTCAACTCGACTCATGAGACCAGATGTGACTAACAATGCTCAGTGTCTCAATATGTCAGAGAATTTACATCTCCGTCCAAGTGTTTAATCTCAGGGCCTCTGCAGAGCTCACAAAACAGGGGGAAGCAAAGTGGAATGAGGAAATTCTGTTTTAAAAGATAGCCTATCAAAGTAAGCATCACTTAAATAAAAACTAATCAGGTTACTTAGAAAAACGAGGCTTTTTTTGTTGATTGTTCTTTCTATTTATTGGAAGGTTAAAGAACATACTTTGTTTTGAGATAGTTTCCAAATTGAGAGTCTCCTATACTGCCTTGATAAATGTAAGAAATATTCAGTACTCTCAATTTTGTGTTTGAATTCTTTGTTGTTGGTGTTGTTTCTGTTTGGTTTGTTTATTTTGTTCATTAGATTCCACCTATAAATGAAATCATACGGTACTTGTCTTTCTCTAACTGGCTAATTTCACTAAGCATAATAATCTCCAGGTCCTTCCATGCTGTAGCAAAAGGTAAGATTTCCTTTTTTTTTTTTTTTTTAATACCTGAGTCGTATTCCATGGTGTAAATGTACTATGGATTTTTTATTCACTTGGGCTGCCTCCAAATCTTGACTATTGTAAATAGCTTCAATGAACGTAGGGGTGCATATATTCTTTTGAATCAGTGTTTTGGGTTTCTTAGGATAAATGTGTTTGGATTCTTGAATAATAATAACTAATATTAATAGCAGCTACAGGCCACTGTGCTAAATACGTTACACAATTATGTTATTCAAGCCTCACAACAAACTTGGCAGCCAAATGCTATTATTAGCCACATTTTATGGCTGGCTCAGAGAGGTTATGAAACTTGCCCAAGGCCATACAGGTAGTCAGTGGCAGTATTGGAAGTTGAATCTAGATTCAAAAGGAGATGATTGATACAGGAGACAGTGGAGATATAACATGTAATAAATAGTATCTTTGAAAGATGGAACAGAAGTTACTCATAAATTGCAAGATATAACAAAATAAAACTTTTGTAAAAAACTCAGACATTGCAGATTAAAAGGGTTACTAATATGTTACAAAAATATTAGTAAATGGTTAAGATCAAGCTATATCCTTATAAAATTATTGAACTTCAAAAACAAAGAAAGAGTCTTACAAGTATTCTGAATAAAGAAATAGATGATTTAACAAAACAAAATGAAACAAAAACAAATCTCCAGCTGGTCTCAAACTTCTCATTAACACTGCATTCAAGAAAACAATGGAGCGAATCTCCAAGTTTTGGAGTATAAAAAGCTGTAGCCAATAATTCTGTATCCACCTAGGATTTTGTTTATTTTAAAGGTAAAAGAAAAGCATTCTCAAATATGTAAGAACCCAGAGGTTTTATCATCTACTCCCACATCTTGAAAAATCTCAATAAAATGTCCCCAGTTAATATAAAATTGCACTTTACAAGAGAAACCCTATTTCAGGTACCTTCCTGGAGGATTAATTTGTAGTGCACCGAAAAAGTTGCTCTTCCCAAAGAGGTTGCTGTAACTCTAGTATTAGAAATTTCTTTAGGTTGAAACATGACTCTTTTAAAATGCAAATACTTCTGGGAAGGATGAGATATTAAGCATTTCACCATCATTGGTAACATCTTAATGAATAAGTTTAACTGATCAAATATTTTCCTCTTAATAGCTAAGCCGAGGTAAGGTTAACCTGCTGCGTAAAAATTTTGATGTAATGAGAAGATTTTAGAAGGAAAGTAGATGGAAAAGACTGAATGGTTGGCCAAGCAGAGTTGGAAGCATTTGTGCGCGCTTAAGGCAAAGTGACTTATTTGACAGTTTTGCTTAAGACAGGTTAACACAAGACAATGAATGTAGAAAAATCGGCAACATCTGAACTGAATCCAAAACAAAGAGTGGAATTTACTTTTAAACGCTATTCCTTCATATCGTTATCTGCGATTTGCTTTTAAATTCTCCCTCAAAAAGTACAGTTCACAAACAAAGTCTTGTTAAATGAAGGTTCAGTTTTAAAAAGTTGTATTTGAAATCATCCTTCTTAATTCAGCAAAGGAGATCTATGCTCAGATTGAACTACAAGGAATTTTAAAAATAGTTGACAAAGAATTTTAAAAAATATAACAGTCTGCCTTTTGTGTATTTCATATCAACATTGATTCCCCCTTCGGTCTTATATTTAGCACAACTAATTTTATGGTAAGCTTGTTAGCTTTGTAAGAAATTAGATATAACAGTATATGGACATGGACATTCATGTCTGTCACATATTTAATATAGCAACAGTACTGAAAAAAATCTAAAAGGTGACCCTGTCTCTCTACTACTTAAATTTTAGTACTTAAACAATTTATTGCATCCTAATGAATACATAAAACAGAAATTTTACTTGGAGCCCCACGGAGTTGTAAGACTCCCAACAGCTTCCAAAGGGAGGAAAAAAAGTATGGGTTCATTAAGGAACCCAGAATTTAAATGACGCCCTCCTAGATACTCAGTGCCAGGTCACAACATAATGTTCAAAAAGCTCAGAATTATGTATAGAAGATATCAGAGGTCAACTCTAGCCGAAAATATAGTTACATTGCATTGTGAGAAAACACATTTTCTGAAGAAAATAAAAGCCCTGTATTATTCATGAAGTGAAAAAGACTAGAATCCTAAATGGCATTCGACCACTGTTCCTAAGATGTTTCTTTTTCAGGTTCTTTCCTATAAGATGTGGAACTGTACAGTGATTAAGAGCACAAGATCTGGAGCCTGACTGCCTGGGTTTAAATGTCACTTCTGTCATTTCAGAGCTGTTTCACATTGGGTAGGTTTCTTAACTTCCCTTTGCCTCAGTTTCTTCATCTGTAAAAATGGGGCAGATATGAATACTAACCTCTTATTTTTGTTGCAAGTATTAAATAAGTAAAAATGTATAAAGTTGCTAGAACAATATCTGCCACATGCTAAGTACTACATGTGCTATTATCATTTAGAATTAACCATGCTGCTTCTTAGCAACAAGCTACCTTGATGCTTTTATATTGCATTCCACAATTTTTTAAACTGTCGTTAATACACCAATGACATGTGTGCTTTCCAGTTAAGATGAGATTTATCATGATTTTAGCTATTAAAAAATTAACCATTATACAATTAACTCAATTATCCATGAAAAGTCAAATGACACCAATGCTTCATTAATGATAGCTGTGAGGAAAAGGCAGAGTGAGGATGTCTCATGATTAACACCTTTTAAAAGATGGCTAATATAATGTTTGCTATTAGGCGTTTTCTTTCTTTCTTTCTTTTTTTCTTCTTAATTTATCTTTATTGTTGAGAGTATTACAGGTGACCCATTCCCCCCCCAATTGACCCCCTCCACTTCACTCCCACCCCCTCCCCAGGCCTTCATCCCGTTGTTAACTGTGTCCATGGGTTATGCATATATGCATATAACTTCTTTGGTTAATCTCTTCCCACCCTCCACCTCCCTTCCCTCTTTCCTCTGAAATATGATCGTCTGTTACATGTGTCAATGTCTCTGGATCTATTTAGTTTTTCAGATTCTTTTGTTCATTAGCTTCTTAAAGAAGACCCTTCAACATTTCCTTTAGTGCTGGTCTTGTGGAGATGAACTCCTTTAGATTTTTCTTATCTGTGAAGCTCTTTATCTGACCTTCAATTCTAAATGATAGCTTTGCCGGGTAGAGCAATCTTGGTTGTAGTTCCATGTTTTTTATCCCTTTGAATATTTCTTGCCACTCCCTTCTGACCTGCAAGGTTTCTGTTGAGAAATCAGCTGACAGTTGCATGGGTGCTCCCTTTTCTTTTTTTTAAAATATACCTTTATTGATTTCAGAGAGAGGAAAGGAGAGGGAGAGAGCGAGATAGAAACAATGATGAGAGAGTCATTGATGGAGCCCGCAACCTGGGAATCGAACCCCAATCTCCTGGATCCCAGGTCAATGCTCAACCGCTGAGCCACTCCCGGCCAGGAGAGGTTCTCCCTTTTCTAACTGCTTTTCTCTTGCTGCTTTTAAGATCCTCTCTTTGTCTTTAACCTTCGGCATTTTAATTATGATGTGTCTTGCTGTGGGTCTGTTTGGGTTCCTCTTCTTTGGGACCCTCTGTGCTTCCTGGACTTGTAAGTCTCTTTCTTTCCCCAGGTAGGGGAAGTTTTCTGTAATTATTTTTTCAAATAGGTTTTCAATTTCTTGGTGTCTTTCTTCTTCTTCTGGCACCCCAATAATACAAATGTTGGGCCTCTTGAAGTTGTCCCAGAGGCTCCATATACTGTCTTCATATTTCTGGATTCTTTTTTCTTTTTGCTCTTCTGATTGGGTGTTTTTTGTTTCCTCATGTTCCAAATTGCTGATTTGATTCTCAGCGTCCTCTACTGTTGATTCCCTGTAAATTATTCTTCATTTAAGTTCGTGTAGCCTTCATTTCAAATTGGTTCTTTATCATGTCATCAATTTTCTCAGTTGTTTTTATAATAACATGTTTGAGCATCCTTACAAACAAAATTTGGAACCCTGTATCTGTTAGCTTGCTTGGTTCTGTTTCATTTAGTTCCTCTTCTAGAGATTTCTTCTGTTCTTTCCTTTGTGACATGTTTCTTTGCCTTCACATTTGGGCTGCTTCCAGGTGTTTGTTTCTATGTATTCGGTAGAGCTGCTATGTCTCCTGGAATTTGTAGAGTGGCTTTGTGCAGTAGGTGTCTTTTAGGGTCCAGTGGCTCAGCCTCCCCGGTCACCTGAGCTGGGCCTTCTAGGTGCTCCCCTGTGTGGGCTGTGTGCACTGTCCTGTTGTAGTTGAGCCTTGGTTGCTGTTGGCATCACTGGGAGGAACTGACCCCCAGGCCAATCAGCTGTGAGGACCAGCTGCAACTACAGCCAGAGAGCTGCTGTGCTGGAGACACCCCTATGGAGCAGGATTTACTTCAGTGGAGCTTTGGTGTTCCCCAAGTGCACCCCTTGAGTGTCACTAGTGGCTGTGGTAGGGTTGGAATCCAGTGTCATCGAGTCTGACCACCAGGTGCACTGTCTCTGGGGCCTCCCATCCCGGGAGGCACAAAGTCAGCCTGTGCCAGTGCCTTGCCCAGGGCCCCCCAGCATGAAGCTACACAGCAAACCGTAGTTGGCTGCTACTTGTGCTGGGCTTGGAGGTGTCCAGGAGAGGCCAAGCTATGAGCCAATGCAGCTGCCGCTAGTGCCAGGCCTGGGGCCACTTATCAAGCTGTATGGGCCCCGCTGCTGCTTGTTTGAGAGATTTTAGGAAAGTCCTAAGCATGAGGCTTGAGGCCACTTGCACAGAAAAGCCCCTGGAAATGGCCTGGATGAGCTGCAGGTGGGGAGGGGCGGGGCCTCCGGGAGTCACGGGGCGGGGCCAAAGGCGTGAGTCAGGTGCTGGCGATTCAAACATGGCGCCTGCCTGCCGGCTGTGTGCGGGGAGGACTCGCCAAAGGAGCCATGGCCTCAGCCAGCTCTTCTGCCCGGGAGGAAGCCGCCCCCTCCAGCTCTCGCCCGGATCTCAGGCAGGTTAGTTCCTCCCTGAGTGTCCCGGGTCCTTTCAGGCTGCTGCCCGGCGCTGGGCTCAGAGGGAGCGTCCGAGTGAGTCCGGCCGTGGGCCCTTTAAGAGGAGCTGCTGGGGCTCCCGCAGCCTCGGTGACCCTCAGGGACAGTCCCGCTGGTGTCACAGCCCGGAGTTGTGGGGACGCCTCTTCCCAGCCCTGGAGCCCTGGAGCCCTGGGCTGGGGGCCTGCTGTGGGGCTGGGACCCCTCGCTCCTCCGGGAAACCTCCACCGCCGAGATTCCCTCCTGGGTTTACCCCATGGCACTGGGTGTGGGCCCTCTGCCAGGTCTCTGCCACCCAGCCCCAATCCGCCCGCATCCCCGCCCCTCCTGCCGGTCTCGATGCTGCTTCAGCTCCCTGGCTGTGGGGCTTTTATTCAGCTGGATCTCAGGAGGCTCTGAGTGATGGTGGTTCTGTATTTAGTTGTACTTTTGATGTGGTTGTGGGAGGCAGCGGGTGCAGCTGATACCTATGCCGCCATCTTGTTTCTCCTCTCAGGTGTTTTATTTCTTAGAAAGTATTTTCTTGGGAGTAAAATATAAAGGGCCAATCTAGATGGTCATATGCCCTGAGTTATGATAGATTTTTTTTATCATTTGGGGAAAATTTTAATTTAGAATGTTAAGCCCTAGCTGGTCTGGTTCGGTGGTTAGAGCGTTGACCCAGGGAGTGAAGGGTTGTGAATTAGATTCCAGTCAAAGGCATGTACCTTGGTTGCAGATTCAATCCCCGGCCCAGGTCTGGGCGCATGTGGGAGGCAACCAGCTGATGTCTCTCACATCGATGTTTCTCTCTCTTCCACTTTCTCTTAAAAAAAAAATCAATGGAAAAAATTTCCTTAGGTGAGGCTTAATCAAAAACATTTAGAATGTTAAATACTCTTTTAATTGGTCATAAGACAATAACATCATGAAATTGAGGGCAGGTCAGTTAAACCATTTATAGACATCTAACAAATCATTTTTGTTCTACCTACAACCTATGGTAACAGTTGCTCTTAAAGTCTCTTCTTATGTATTTGTGTAAGACAGAAGAAAATGAAATATCCATAGTCTTAAAGCTATGGGATTTTTAAATTTTATTTTACTGTTAGCTAATCTAATTCATTCATTATCTACTATGGCACTGTATTTCCATCAGCTTCAGGGAATCCCTTTATGACACAAAGGACTTAGTATCATAGTAGGAACATTTGTTGCATTATTCCTTAGTTCCATAATACCTGGGAAAGAAATAAAAAAATGGTCCATCACCCTGCCAGTGTGTCTCAGTGGTTGAGTATTGACCTAGGATCTAGTAGATCACTGTTTGATTCCTGGTTGGGGCACATGTCTGGGTTGCTGGCTTGACTCCCGGTGGGGGACTTGCAGGATGCAGTGAATCAATGACTCTCTCATCATTGATGTTTCTATCTATCTCTCTTCCTCTACCTTCCTCCCTCTGAAATCAATAAAGACATATTTAAAAAAAAAAAAAGAATGGTTCATCACCAGAAAGAAGTCTTACTAGTAGCCTGTTATGTACAAATATGGAATTGATGGATGGTTCAATGTATTTATTCCTCTATAGAATATTCCTTTGTCATTCTGTATCTCCCTAACATTCCTCACCCCACCTTACCTCTCTTTCTCTACTTTTTTGTCATAACTGCTCAATCTTTATTTATCCCTCTGCCTTTCCCCCGCCTTTCCTCCCCATTATTCTGGTTCTATCATGGAAGGTGCTGCCAGATCCTTTTAAGTACTGATTTTTTTCTTGCATCATTTTGAAGGAGTGACATTAAACTCTTAAGATCTTCAACATCCTAAAGACTGTAGGCCCCCATATAATGCCATCTAAACAAATGTTTTTCTTACAATATTTTATGGTATAATAACACTGGGCTTAATAATGTGGGCAATGGAGTCAGACTCTCATGCTTCAAGTCTTGGCTTACTCACTTCCTACTATGGCCTTAGCTAATTATACAACCTCTACATGCCTCACCTTCCTCTGCTATAAAATAGAGATGATAATAGTAATTACCACTACATAAGATCGGGGTGATAATTGAGTTAATACATGTAAGAAGGTTTGATTAGTGCCTAACATATAGTAAGCAGCCACTTAATAAACATGAACAATTATTATTGCTACTGGCTGAGGAACTCAAGGCTCTCATGATGGTAAGAGGTGAATCTGGGTCCCCAAAAGTGACATCTTACACAGTAGCTTGATATACCAACATGGCACTCATTTAATGTCTTAAGCATCATTCTCACAGGTCTTCCTACTACCTGGTAAAAGATAATGTATCTGATCAATCAGTTTTGTAAGGAGAGATAATTGGCACTGATGAAATAATTTCTCACAGGGAACATTTGCTGTTAGAGGTCTTTTTGAGACAATGCACCAAGAAAAATGGATAGCCAGCATGGGGTTCAATTGCCATCTCTATATGGAAGTAGCCCTGTTCACAGCCTGAGGCATTACTACCTTTACTTCAGAGATTAAGACTTGAAAGCTTGCCCTGAAGTTCTTTCATCTCAAAAGTATTGAGTTTTCAAGTAAACTATTATCAGGTGAGATTAGTGCCTCAGCCATAGTTCCTAGAAAAAAGCCATGGTTTACCATGAGATGAATCATATTCTTTCTGTCCCACACTCTTAATATTAGTAAACCACTTGGTTCTGTCAATTCTTTGTTCACAATGTCTGTCAAATATATCCCTTTCTTTTTTTTTAAATTTATCTTTATTGTTGGAAGTATTACAGACCACCCCCCCCCCCAGTTGATACCTTCCATCCAGCATCTGCTTCCTCCACCCAGGCCTTCCCCACACTATTGTCTGTGTCCATAGGTTATGCATATATGCATATAAGTTATTTTTTTATAATATGCCTTTTATCGATTTCAGAGAGAGGCAGGGAGAGGGAGAGAGAGAGATAGGAACATCAGTGATGAGAGAGTCATTGATTGGATGTCTCCTGCATGCCCCCTGCTGGGGGTCAAGCCCGAAACCCTGACATGTGCCCTGACTGGGAATCGGACCATGATCTCCTGGATCATAGGTTGATGCTCAACTGCTGAGTCATGCAGGCTGGGGGCATTTAAATTCTTTGATTAGTGTCTCCCCACTCACTCTCCCACCCCCGCCTTCCCTCTGAGATTGATCAGTCTGTTCCATGTTTCTATGTCTCTGGATCTATTTTGTTCATTGGTATATTTTATTTATTACATTTGACATATGAGTGAGGTCATATGATACTTGTCTTTCTCTGACTGACTTATTTTGCTTAGCATAATACTCTCCAGGTCCATCCATGCAATCTCAAAGGGTAAGAGATCTTTCTTTTTCACAACTGCATAGTATTCCACGGTGTAAATGTACTATAGCTTTTTTATCTGCTCATCTACTGATGGGAACTTGGGCTGTTTCTAGATCTTCACTATTGTAAATTGTGTTTCTATGAACATAAGTGTGCATAAATTTTTTCTGATTGGTGTTTCAGGTTTCTTAGGATATATTCCCAGAAGTGGGATCACTGGGTCAGATGGCAGTTCAATTTTTAATTTTTTGAGGAAACTTCAAACTGTTTTCCATAGTGGCTACAACAGTCGGCATTCCCACCAGCAGTATACTCAGGTTCCCTTTTCTCCACATCCTTGCCAGCACTTGTTTGATGATTTGTTGAAGGTAGCCATTCTGACAGGTGTGAAGTGATATCTCATTGTCATTTTAATTTGCATCTCTCTGACGATTACTGACTTGAGATCATTTTTTCATATGTCTCTTGGCCATCTGTATGTCCACGTTGGAGAAGTGTCTATTTAGGCCCTTTGTCTATTTTTTTAATTGAATTGTTTGTCTTCCTTTTGTTAAGTTGTATGAGTTCCTTATATATTTTGGATAATAACCCCTTATCAGATGTGTCATTGGAAAATATGTTCTCCCATACAGTGGGCTCCCTTTTCATTTTGTTGATGGTTTCTTTTACTGTGCAGAAGCTTTTTATTTTGATGTAGTCCCATTTGTTTATTTTCTCCTTTGTCTCCCTTGCCCTAGGAGATTTATCATCAAACATATTGCTAAGAGAGATGTCTGAGAATTTGCTGCCAACATTTCCTTGTAGGATTTTTATGGTCTCATGACTTACATTTAAGTCTTTTACCATTTTGAGTTTGTTCTTGTGTATGGTGTAGGTTGATAGTTGACAAAATCCAACACCCATTTTTGGTAAAAACTCTCAGCAAAGTGGGAATAGAGGGATCATACCTCAACATAATAAAGGCCATATATGACAGACCTACAGCCAACATCATACTCAATGGGCAAAAACTAAAACCATTTCCCTTAAAAACAGCAACAGGACAGGGTTGTCCGCTTTTACCACTCTTATTCAACATGGTACTGGAAATCCATGTTGTCCGCTTTTACCACTCTTATTCAACATGGTACTGGAAAACTGTCATTATTTGCAGATGACATAATATTGTATGTAGAAAATCCTAAAGACCACCAAAAAACTACAAGATTTAATAAATGAATTTGGCAAGGTAGTAGGATACAAAATTAACACCCAGAAACTGATGGCATTTTTATACACCAATAATGAAGTCTCAGAAAGAGAAACTAAAAAAAAAACCTCTCCCATTTACCATTGCAAAAAAAAAAAAGTTAAGACACTTAGGAACAAACCTAAGCAAGGAGGTAAAAGACCTGTACCCAGAAAACTACAGGACATTGCAAAAAGAGATAGAGGAAGATATAAACAACTGGAAGAATATACCTTGTTCATGAATTGGTAGAATTAACATCATTAAAATGTTCTTACTACCCAAAGCAATCTGTAAATTCAATGCAATCCCTATTAAAATACCAACAGTATATTTCACAGATATAGAACAAGCACTCCAAAAATTTATATGGAACCAAAAAAGACCCCAAATAGCTGCAGCAATCTTGAGGAAGAAGAACAAAGTTGGAGAGATCACAATACTTGATATCAAATTATACTACAAAGCCACTGTAATCAAAACAGCCTGTTACTGGCATAAGAACAGACATATAGATCAATGGATCAGAACAGAGAACCCAGAAATTGAACAAAATCACTATGCTCAATTAATATTTGTCAATGGAGGCAAGAACATACGATGGAGTAAAGACAGTCTCTTTAATAAATGGCGCTGGGAAAATTGGACATGCAAAAAAAAGGAAACTATATCCCTTTCTTTACCATTCCATGTTCCTTAATTAATTAAATAGTCTTATTTAACCCTTTATCTCCAGTTTTTCTCTCATCCAATCCATCCTGAGTGCTTATGTCACATTAATTTCCAGCAGGTTACTCTCCAATACAAACTATTCACTCCTAAAGAACATTTTTCTTGGCCTAACATGCAAAACTTTCCACTCCTACCAACAGGGATAAGTGAAAAAAGGAGGCTATAGAACTGGATTTCCTGGAGTTAGTTAAGAAGAGATTCATTTTTACAAGAAGACAGAAGTACAGAAGAGAGATGTCCCAAGAGTCTCTCTAATGTTACCAACCTTGCTTGATGGAAAATTGTTCCTTGATAGAGTGCTTTCCAAGGTCATGCTCAGCAACTGAGTAGGACATGAAAGATTAATTCCCAATACATTTCACAAGGGGGCACCAAATACCAACTGGGGGTTGTGTGAAAGCTGAGGGAGAAAGGGTGTAAAAGGTAAGGCAACTTTTCATTGTATTTTCCCAGTGAGATGGTACCTTACTGCCCCTTAGGTGAAGGTCAAATTCCAGAATGACCTTGGGAACTTGGTAGATATGTCGATATCTGGTCCTCACCCAGGTGATGTTGATACTGTTGTTCTTCAGACTCACTTGAGAAGCACTGATAGGACATCAAAACATCTAATATTGTGCTCTTCATTTTAGCACTACTCCTGTCTTTTCTTAGCCTGCTGCCACTTTTTATTGCTATTTGCTTCCATCTCTGCAGCGGTGAAATGTTTTTTCATTTGCTATTGCAAATACAACCTTCCCTCTGATATTTTTCAACTGCCACTCTCCTCCCCCAAACCCCAACAAATGATTGCTTCTGCTGCAAAGGATGGGATGGATAAGGCGAAGTTTTAGGTGTGTGTTAGGGGCACTGTGATGGGACTGCTGGGATGCTACTAGAAGGTGGGTTTTAATTTTTGCATCAAGTCTTTGCTGTTGTTTGTTGGCCAGTTAAAATGAACCCAAGGGCTAACAGCTAATTAAAACATTTGGAGAGTAGCCCACAAGTCAGGCCTGCCATAGATTAGAGTAGTGGTTCCCAATTGTTGTGCAAATCAGTGTTACCTGAGGTTATTTAAAAATGGACCTGGAGCTGATCTCCAGACATTCTGACTTAATTGGTATGAAGTGTAGCCTGGCAATAAGTATTTTAAATCCTTCCTAAGAGATTCTATTGTGCATCAAAGTTTGGGAGCTTTGGGTTAGAGAGCAATAGGTCTAACATTATTTGAGAGAAGGATCAGCCATGTCAGAGTAGCAGACTTGGGATGGGTAGAAGGGGAGATGAACTAGTTCCCAATAGTCACCTCCATAAGGACAGTTGTAGGGGAGAGGGATTGTAATACTGAGGTTGCTATTTAACTGAGTATGTGCAGTTTAAGGTAAGCAATATTAAAGCAGTTCATCT
The DNA here is from genome assembly GCF_964146895.1 of Miniopterus schreibersii. Lineage (NCBI taxonomy): Eukaryota > Metazoa > Chordata > Mammalia > Chiroptera > Miniopteridae > Miniopterus > Miniopterus schreibersii. Next base: position 34,729,050 of record NC_138104.1, read on the forward strand.
GCAATGGTGCACATAATGGATTGGGAAGCATTGTTGCAGCTTATAAGTAGTACATTTGAATTTAGCATTCAAACCTGGGAATACCAGATGCATGTGATTCCAAGCACATGTTCTTAAGTTTTCCACCCTTTATCAAATTTAATATTCATCAGGATCCCTAGAAATACTGTTAAAAACACACAATTCCTTGGACCCCATCCCCTAATAAATGTTTGTGCAAGGTGGTGGTTTCTGTTTTTACCAAGAGAACAACTTAGTCTTTTTGCTTTCCAGAAAACCTTATCTTGAACTTCCATGTATAAAACCAATAAAAGCAGAGCTGATTTAGTTCAAGCAGAAGTTTGGGAGTTCAGTTTAAATCACTATGCAACTTCTCCTTCACTCAGCCCATCCACTAAGACCAGTTCTTGAGGCTTCCTCTTACTGTTTGAAATCCACTTTCTGAACCTGCACTAAAATTTCAAATACAATTCTACCATAATTCTAGAAAAATAATCTACAGAATACTTTCACAATTGTGGCAGTGTAAATATAGAGGAATGTTCATTCAACTCTGTAAAAATGAAACCATTTTTAGAGATAATAAAAGTGTCAGTCAGTGTGGGAATGGTTACATCAATTATGGTAGTTAAAATACCTGATAGTTACTGAACACTTAATCCTGACCAAGTACTGCACTTGATACTTTAGGTCTATTATCTCACTTATCTGCTCAACAACTGTAAAAAGTAGTGTCAAAGCAAAAATTGCAATGGACAAAGTAAATGTAAGGAAGACTCTATTCAAGACTATTACAACAGAGTAAGGTCAGAACTCAGTCTGAACTCAGCTCTGCTGAAACAAAGGGTGTGGGCTGTTAAGCACTGAAGCGAACTAGTGGGAAAGTACTTGAGAACATTATGGGGAGTCATAGGCCATCTGTGTTTGCTAATTAGCTTTATCTAAAGGAAAAATAAACTCATATCTTCATGACAGCAGATAATTTTAAGTTTGATCAAAGCAGTTGTCCCAAAGTTAGGCTCCCACTCTTCCACAGAGATTGGGAGAAATGGGCATTATCTTTCCTGATGATTACATTTCAAAGGGATGGCTTATGGAACCTTGAGGAAGACATTCCTGGGTTGTAAAGCTGGCAAGAGTCTTTAAAAAAGATTTACATCTCAAAGGAGCAGGGAAAAAATTTACAGTTACTAGTTTTTTAAAGTAAATAACCCAAGAAAAGAAAGGCCAGGAGCCTAGAGTCAAGAAGAAGGCTGTCTAAAGTTTAGTTAGAGTGAGGGGAATATTAAGGTCATCTTGGTCAGTAGATACAATTATCTTCACTTTACAGATTAAAAAATTGAAATTTAGAGAAAGCAAGGGTCTTATTCTGGATTCCACTGCTAGTAAGTGTTGACGTAAGAAATTTGTAAGAATATTTAGTTTTGAGTTTGTAAGAATTTTGAGTTTATTTGAGCCAAACTGACAAAAATTGCCAGGAAGCAAGGCCTCAGAGGATTGAGAAAATTCTCCAGAAAATGGCAGTTTTACCACCTATTTTATACATTAGAATCAAATGGGGTAGACATAAGGAGGTTACATGAAATTCAATTGCTGATAGATTAGGCAGGTGGAGGTGATGGGGTAGGGTGGAGAAAGCAAGGTGCGTGTGAGATCTCTGAGGTTAGCTAAAAAGTAATTAAGATAGACACATATAGTTCTTATTTTACATAGGTGGGTATAGAATAGTTAACAGTTAACAATTAGCATGATAACAGTGACAGTGAAGGGCTTTATGGTCTCCAGCTCAGGTGGGAGATTGTGACCCTAGGGATCTGGAAAAAGGAAATTACCCTGACATTTGAAGATTTGTTATCACAGATGCAAAAAGACAATAGATAGGCTCAGTTAAGGTAAAGATTTATCTTTGTCAAGAAAGATACCAGCCTAGGATATGACTATCCTCCTTGACTTGCTTTTAACTACAAAGTTTTAATTTCAGACCATCCTTTAAGGTTACTTCAGGTCTCTGAATTTGTAAGTCCACAATGCAGGCCTCCCCTGAGCTTGTCAGGTTTAGTATGTGACCCCTTTTTGTCCACATAAGCATAGGAGCCATGTCAAAATGATACTGTTGTAAAATAACCCAGTTATTAATAACTGTGAAGGAGCAAAGGGGAGGCCAAGTATTATGGGCATTCATTTATGCAGTTTTGCCAGGAAGCTGCAATTTAACACTCCCCAGGGTACCACTGGCCCATTCCCTGGGGGAAGGGAATGCACAGGGGAGAATGGGCCTGCCCAGTAAAGTCTGGGTGAAATAAGGAAGGTATTTGTCTGTCAGTCACACCTGGGAACAGGTTACTGGCCATAGTAGGAGTGGCCACTGCAAGTGCAGGAAGACTTGAGATATATAATCCCCTAAATGAAAGAGTTCCCTCTCTTGGTTCATGTGGGACTCTTGAGACTCTTACTGCAGGGGGTGCACTCTCTTGCACCCCTACATTTGCCAACATTGCCCACAGCCATGTGGACCCCACACAATGGACTGATGGACTGTAATTAGCCTAATGATGTAGTGGATCAAGCTCTACCACTGAAAGGAAACTTTAGAAACCAGCTTTGCTTCTAGCTCTTCTGAATCCCCGGCTGAACTTCTTCCAGGACTGATTTAAGGGAAATGGTACTTTAGAATGTGAGGGATAGAATTCCACACAAATAAAAGTCACTCACCCTCCCATAAGAGTCTCAGAAAATGCTTTTTCTTGAGATATAAGGATCCAAACCCCAGTGTGGAAGGAGTACCCCACTCCCACTAGCAATGGAGAAAGGCCATCCATGCATTTCTCCAACAACAAAACTACATCTCTGATTCCAGTAACAGCAAGTTTATGCACTTTGTGATATTACCCCACCATCCACGTAATGGATTCCATGGAGCTTTTAAAAGGCATGAAGTAGACTTATATGCACATACATACAAAAATGTTATCAAAAAGGTTACATGGTTTAAAATGCAGAGCAGTTGATTACTACTGTGATCAAACAGATAATAACAACAACTGAAAAACCTCCCTCACTCAAGTCCAAAAGAAAAGGTATGAAAGGAGAAAAAAGCAAACTATGATTGTCTCAAGAGAGTTGGAGGTAGATGGGAAAGATTTCAATTACACACAATTCCAAATAATTTAGTTTTCTTCTTATATTTTGAGTATGCATGTTTTGTTTTAACACTTTAGAAGGCAGAGAAAAAATAGAAAAGGAGAGGAGAAAAGAAAAATGGAAGGAGAAGAGAAAGAAGGAGACAGAAAAAGGGATGAGAAAAAGAGAAATATAGAAAGAAAAAGAACAGGAGAAAGAAGAAAATGAGAGTAATAAAAAGGACTGAAGAAAAGAAAGAGAGACATGGTGGGAGGGAGAAAGGGAATGAGAGTGGGAGAAAAGAGGGAGACAGAAATAGAGAAGTTGTGAAAAGGAAAAGTGAAAAATAAAGAGAAAGGTAGTAGAGCATCATAGGGGAGAAGAAAGAAAAAGAAAGGGAAATAAATTTAAAACATTTTATTTTGTAGAAGAAAGAAAGGAAGAGAAAAAAAAAAGGAAAAAGAGCCACATTAGAATGCCTCTTTAAATCTGTCAACATAATACTAAGATTTGGATCAGGGAATTATGATAGATTCCTTCAAATTCTCATATTTTGTGGATTTAAGAATGGGAACCTAGTCAGAGAGGCCTTCCTTTACCTTTCAAGCACTCTTGCTACTTCCATGGGCACATTGCCTAGGGCAGGTTCCAGGTGTGAGTAGGGCTGTTTGATGAGTTTATGTATTTTAGTTATTTTCCTCCTAATCATGAGGAAGGAGTTAACTGTTCTTAGGAAAATCGTCTTAGTCCCAATAGGGATGAATTGTTCCTGTTACAGGATAGGAGTGTGGCTTTTCTCCTCTGGTTGCTAGTGGAAGTGGGGTACTTGGGGTACTTCTGAAATAAGCATTTTTGGAGGCCCCCACTGGAGGATGAGGAATAGTAGAAAGCTTTATTTCCATGGAATTACAACCCTGGGTTTCCATAGTACCAGCTCCCTTAGTCTAGTCATAAAAGAAGTGTAGCTGGGGCTTCAGTAGAGTTAAAATCAGAGCCAGTGTCCAGAGTTTCTTTTCCATGTTGGAGCTGGGTCCAGTCCAGCATCAGGCTAGCTTAGCTTGTGTATCCAGCTGCAGTCCATCAGTCCATTGTGTGTGGGATCCACATGGCTGTGGGCCATAGGGATGAACGCAAGGAAGCAGGAGCAAAAGAGGCCCACAAGCCAAGAATCAAGCACAACAAGAGAGTTCCTTTGTTTAGGGGATTATGCAGTCCCAAATTTTCACAGGCTTGCAGTGACCATACCCATTCTGGCCAACCATCTCTGTCCCAGGTTTCACTGACAGCAGGCACCTTCCCTAGTCCCCACAACTTTACTGGGCATGTGTCTGTCTTCCCTTTGTTGGATCCCTTCTCCCAGTGTTTTAAGCCTTTGGTTCCCCAGGGAGTGCCCAGTTGCAGCTTCCCGGTGAAGCTGCCCAAATGACAGGCCCTGAATGTCTGGCTTTCCCCTTTGCTCCTTTCCTATGGTTAATAACTAGCTAATTACAATGGTATCATTCCTAGTTTTTATTTTTCCTATTGATTTGTGTCATCTTCTCTAGCTGAAGAAGACCTCAGCAGTACCTTTAGTCCATCTGCTTTTACTGTTTTGATCTAGAGGATGAAGGTTTAGAATTTATTTCCAGAAGTTTTTGTATACTTACCAGAACAAAATATTTAAAAAGAATACTAAACATATTTTTAAAATATATTTTTAAAAACATATCTTTATTAATTTCAGAGAGAGGAAAGGAGAGGGAGAGAGAGATAGAAACATCAATGATGAGAGAGTCATTGATCGGCTGCAGCCCGCAACCCAGGCATGTGTCCTGACTGGGAATCCAACCCTGATCGCCTGGATCCTAGCTCGACGCTTAACCGCTAAGCCATGCCCGACCGGGCTAAAATAGTTTTAAAGAAATTATATAAAACAGCAGTTTTCTCTCTCAAACAAAAAATTTGCCTCTTCTCTTGTGTTAGAAACCAATAACACTTTTGTTACCTAAATTTTTCTCTGCATTGTTATTACTAATGTCAAATTCTTTTTTATTCCCATAACTTGTTACTTATGTCTATAGTGTTTACTCTTATTGTATTTAAGGCAAAGTTCATTATAGAGTGAGGGTATCTCACTAACAAAAAATTTTGTTGCTGTAAAGTACAGCTGTAATGGAGAAAAAATATATAGATGTAGGTATAGGTTGGTACCCTTCAGAAAATGACATTTTCCTCATTTTACTCTGCTTATAGCCCACTTGACAGACAAGATGTTTCTTTAAGCCACAATTATGAAGAAGTAGCTTAATTAGCTTTGCTCCCAACTCCAAGTCAGGGAGATTCCCACCAGGTAAAGGTTTCTTTTATAACAGTCCCTCACAGGTATCCTTAGTTTGGAAATTTATGAAGACCATGAAAGGTTTTGTTGGAAATGACTATAAAACAGTGTTTCTCCAAACCGACCTTACCTTTAAATCAAATGAGGGAGCTTCTTAAGAGTCCCAGGTCTCACATGTTTCTTGTTTCAGAATTCTTAGGACTATGTCTTAAAACTTGCTTATGCAGGCTTTAGGTTTTAAGTTCTTAGCACTCAATCTATATTGAATGGTTTGAGTCATTTCAATATGGCATCAAACAGCACTGTTCAATAGAAACATAATGCAAACAACATATTTGTAATTTTGTTTTCTAGTAGATGTATTTAAAAAGTAAAGAGAAATAGGTGGAATCAATTTTAATAACTTCATTTAACCCAGTAAAACCAAAATATTATCATTTCATTACGCAATCAATATAAAATATTTACTAATAAGATATTGTATGTTATTTTTAATTTGTACTGTCTATGAACTCCAGTGTATATTTTACACTTAGGGCTTATCTCAATTTGGACTATCTACATACATTTCAAGGGTTCAACAGCCACATACATATACAGTCTACTGGATTAGTGTAGCTCTAGAAGATTGTGGTAGTGGCCCTTCTCCAATTGCTTCAGATCTTCATCTATATTTTCTTATTGTTCATCATTCCTGCCATGAAGTAGCAAAGTTCAGTTTAATGGTGTCTGAAGTGAAACAGATCTCTCATGGTGCAGGAAAATGGTTTACAGATACTTTCATGTACAATGTTACTAAACATACCCTAGAAAGCAGTACCCCTTGTATTCCCTGTTTGTTTAATCTTGACTACATTATATGGGTTATATAAATAATCCTTCACTATGTATATTAGATATATTGTAAAAATCTGACTTTCAAGTTTGAATCTATTTGCAATATGAGGTATATGTCAAATATTAGGGAGTATGGTCAGCAGAATAGTCATTGTGAGTAGAAGCACTGTTAAGTGTGTATGGAGAAATTAGGCAAAGGCATATGTCCCAGGGAGGTATGAAACTGGAGCAATAGATAGAACGTATAAAATCACATACAAGAGAAAGGAGATGAGCATAAAGATAGAAAGATATCTACATTATAATGGATCTACATTTTTAAAATCATTGGATTCAAAGAAAAACTTTGTCTAGTGTCTTGGTACATTTTATTAAATAAAAATAAATTTTATTGTAAAAATAGTGACATGTGAAATCAAATGTTATTATAAGTGAGCAGCAAAATCAAACCATTTATTTTGGCATCTCAAAAGGTCAGTTTTACGTATCGTAATGTTAGTACCCATTTGTGAAGATTTACTCATGAAAAATATTGCCAATTTACAAATTGACCAATATGACTCACCAAAATTCTGGGCGTAAGAGGAATATAAAGACTCAATACAATCATGTCAAATTGTAATTGATGAAGATCTTCTAATCAAATCTCAAACAAACTGTATTGTCCAAGGATAGTGATGCCTAATTAAAAGGGCCAGGGAAATTAAAATGCAGAGCATAGACTAGAGAAAAAATACAGAAAATCTTGCGACTGGGAAAGAAGAATAAAAAATTCCATCAAACAGCCAGAGAAACTTTACAATAAAGTACGAAAAATAAATCAAGGAAAAACTACAGGTAATTCAATTTGGACGCTTTTAATTATATGGAACACAAAATTCAACTTAAATTGTTTTATACAATGAAATAAATGTATTGGCAAACACCATTGGAAAAGTTTAGTGGCAGAATTTCAGGCACAGTTTTACCAGACCTCTAGCTCAGCTTCACTGTGATTCTTTCAACTCCGGTCTCCTCCATGTGTTGTAATTGTTTTCAGACTGTTCTTTCTCATTGTTGCAAAATGGCTGCAGTAGTTATAAGATTTATATCAGCACAATGCACTTTTATACAAAAGTTGGCTACTTCATTCTGAACTAATGTTGTGGTCAGGGGAATACCATGCACGTATTGCTTTAAATCACTGTTATTCACTATCCATAGTTTAATTGGTATTGCAGAAGAGGTAAAACTGTGGTAAAACTGTGTATGTATCTCAGATCTCACTGTATTAGGGAAGGTCAATCCCACCCAAATTCATAACTGCCACACAATGAGGGAAGGATGAAATGGATGCTGTGGAGACAAACAAATATCCACTTCAATGCAGCATAGAGAATATGTTTCTGAATGATATATCTGAGAATCCAGGCAGAGAAATTTCAGTTAATCACAGTCTGATCTGACTAAAGAGGAAACCTGGCTTTTAGCAACATGATTTGCAGATGGCTAAGCCCTTTGCAAACAAACAGGCTATATTACATTTAGGCACAATTATTGTGAAGACTTTGAAAAATTATTCTAAATTAAATATTTAAACATTAAATATGGTACTTTAAAATACCCTTAATTAAGCAAAATTCACTAGTGTCTGCAGCACGATTTTAATAACCATTTCATTAAATGAATATAGTTTGTTTACTGAGTCTCACCAATGAAAACCATCTGTTCCATTTTATTTCTTCCCAAATAAATTGTTTTCTATTATGTAGACATATATAATGGAGACTTAATAATTACCTGATCAATTTGAGATAGCTAGAAAGATAATTTGTGTAATTTGAGAACCTTAACAAACTCTAAAATGTTTATCTTTTCTCTATCTATGAGTCTGTTTCTACTTTGTTTGTTAGTTTATTAGTTTATTTTGTTCATTAGATTCTACATATCTTAAAATTCTATGGTATTTGTTTTTCTCTGACTAGCTTATTTCACTTAGCATAATACCACTGACAGCTGTCAGAGGGGAGGGGATTGTGAGGCTGGGTGAAAAGGTGAAAGGATTAAACAAAAACAAAAACCCTTATAGACCCAGACAACAGTATGTTGATTACCAGAGGGAAAGGGGGTGGGGGGAGGTGGAAGAGGGTAAAGGGGGATAAATGGTGATGGAAAGAGACTTGACTTGGGGTGGTGAACACACAATACAATATACAGATGATGGATTATAGAATTGTACATCTGAAACCTATTTTAGGTTTAAAATAAAACAACAATATTTTATTAACCAATATCGCACCACTAAAATTTTTATTTTTATTTTTATTTTTAATAGTTTTCATTGAAAATAAAGTCTGGATTCTGGATCAGAATCAATGAAGAGTATTATTTTTGTGGAATTATTTCTGTTTTATTGTATGTTTATGTGAGTTTGTGTGTATTGGTCTAAGAAATATAATGCAAGCAACATATGTAGTTTTGTATTCATTAGCCAGGTTAATTCATTGGCACAGCATGGATGGACCTGGAGAGTACTATGCTAAGTGAAGTAAGCCAATCAGAGAAAGACAAATACCGTATGATTTCACTTATATATGGAATCTAAGGAACAAATTAAACAAACAAAATGGGAAGACTCATAGATACAGAGAACAGGCTGTCAGCTGTCTGAGGGGAGGGGTTGGGGGCTTGGTGAAAAAGGTGAAGGGATTAAGCAAAAAAAAAAGAAAAGAAAGGCAAAACCTCATAGACACAGGAAAAAAAGTACAAAATAAAGATTATTTTAAATAATAGATAGTAATCCAATATCTCTAAAACATTATTTCAACATTAATCAATTGAAACTATTAATGATGTATTTTTTTTTTTTTACTGAGTTTTCAAAATGTGGTGTGCATGTTATACCCTCAGCACATATTAAGTCAGGCCAGCTGCATTTCATGTGTTTCATAGCCCTGGGTGGCTAGTTGTTATATTTTAAAACATAGTTCTACAATTGTTTATGTTTATTTTCTATACAGTACGAAGGCTGTTGACATTAGTCAAGAATACAATGCACCTTTTACTGTATAGGATTTTTCTCAATATGTCAATCTTTGCTGCTACCTATGTCAAAGATATGCTTCTCTTATTTTGGTCATTGACACATTCATATGGTTTATTAATTCTACATGCTGTCTTCGGTGATCCCTTTTTTAATCTTAAGTTTAGTACCTTGGTATATTACTCATTTAGTTATTTAGAATTTGTTGGGATGAATGCCAGTGACTGCCTTAATTCCACTTTCTTCAATATTTTCTTCCTTTCTACAGTAATTTTGTTCACATCATTTTCAGCTGGATTCTTTAAACCTTTTGCATTAGCTTAAATCAGGTTTCCTGTTGTTTTCTCCTTTGGTGCATACACATTCACTTAATAAGTATTTAAATTTGAATTATATTTCAAAATTCCACATTCTTAGCTTCATGTATATGGACTTTATTCAGACTGTTCTAAGAAACATTTTGTGCATTGATAATACAATAAGCAAGTTAAAAAATACAATTTCACCTTCTTACAAAGGAAATTTGTTTCCAAAAGTATATTTATTTGAGTAAATATAGTTTATGATTAATATCAATGGGCTATTAGAACATATTTCATATACTGTACTAATATTAAAATGAGGCTAATGAAACACATGACATAGGGTTGTATTTAGAAGACAACAGATGGAAAAATATAGCATATTCTGTGACCTAATAACTTCCCAATATCCATTTGATTCCCTTTCTTTTTGCCACATCCTGTACCATTATTTCAATGGAATTGGTTTGGCCACAGAAAGTAGTTGAAATTGTGAACTCTTGAGTCAGACAGTCTTAGGTTCTTAGCTCTGCCATTCCCTAGCTGTGTGACCTTGAGCAAGTTTCTTCCCTTTTAGTATATTTTTTGTATATAAGTTGTAAATGATAAATTTAACTTATGTCACTGGTTATTGAGGAAATTAAGTGAAGTACTTTATGCTTGGACATAATTAGCAATCAATAAAATTCTTTACTATTGATTTTATTATTATTAATAACCATAGAACTTCAAGGTAAATTCACTGGTATATATCTGCATATGTCTGTCATTACTAGTACAACTTGAAAAGTATTTTTACTTGAAAAAGTGAGTAAAACCCATACCTTAATCACTTTGTATTAGTAAAAAGGACATTTTAAACATCAATGAACCTAATAATAGACTCCAGAAGCTAAAAAAATAAAAATGAAACAATAAAAGTAGCAAAGAGTCATTTAAGATAAAAATAATTAGAAACACTAATATAGAACTATTAAGCAAAACTGAAACCAATGGTTGTTTCCATGAAAGTAAATTCACTTATTACAGGACTAAGAAAAAAATAAAATAACAACACACACATGAGCAAAATTAAAAACTGAAAAAAACGAATGAGAAGAATTTAAAAACTAAGAAACTATTACATAGAAATCTATATCAAGAAATTTGCAAATCTAGATGAAGTGAAATTATAATTAATAACTTATATAAGCTAATGCACCCTTATGTTCATAGGATCACAATTTACAATAGCTAAGATCTGGAAATAGCCTAAGTGCCCATCAGTAGATGAGTGGATAAACAAGTTGTGGTATAGTTACACCATGGAATACTACGCAGCTGTAAAAAAGAAGGATATCCTACCCTTTGGGACAGCATGGATGGAACTGAAGAGTATTATGCTAAGTGAAATGAACCAGTCAGAGAAAGGCAAGTATCATATGATCTCACTCATATGTGGAATCTAATGAACAAAATGAACTGATGAACAAAATAGATCCAGAGACATAGAAGCATGGAACAGACTGACAAACTTCAGAGGGAAGGCAGGGGTGGGGAAGTGATATGGGGGAGAGATTAATCAAAGAACTTATATGCATGTATCCATAACCTATGAACACAGACAATAGTGTGGAGAAGGCCTGGGGAGGCAGGGGTGGATACCCGGTGGAGGGTATCAATGGGGGGGGGAGGACATCTGTAATACTTTCAACAATAAAGATAAATTTTTAAAAATATACTATTCAGTGAGAGGTAAAATATAAAACCTGAATAGACCAAAAACAGAAAAATGAAGAAAATTATAAAAATTATTTTTCCTAAAAGACAGTAGATCCAATTGTTTTGTAATCAATTTCTAGTAAACTTTCAAGTAGCAGAAAACTCCTGATATTTTAACTATTCCAGAGCACAAAAACAGGTATAAAAGATCCCAGTTCATATCACCAGGCTTGGGTTCTTAGCTCTGCCAAGAAAAGCAGAACTAAAGTAACTTGGGACCACTTGCATTAGTGAATGCAGACAAAACTGATATTTTTTTCCCATTTTAATTGAGAAATAATTGACATACATCACTGTGTAAATTTAAGTTGTACAGCATGATGGTTTGATTTACATATATTGTGAAATGATTATCACAATAGGTTTAGCTAACATCTGTCATCTTATACAGATACAATAAAAAATAAAATTCTCGTTATAAGAACTCTTAGGATATATTCTCTTAGAAACTTTCTTTTATATCATATGACAGTGTTAGCTATATTCATCATGCTGTATATTGCATCCCTTGTACTTGTTTATCTTATAATTGGAAGTTTGTAGCTTTATACTACTTTCCTCCAATTACCCCCTCCCCCTAGTTCCCAGCTGTGGTGACCATAAGTATGATCTCTGTTTCTATGAGTTTGGTGGTGGTGGTGGTGGGGTAAATTAGGTTCCACATAGTGAGACCATACAGTATTTGTCTTTCTCTGTCTTATTTATTTCATGACAAAACTGATTTTTGAATAGGTCGCAATATAGCAAAATGTCAATTTTTTCTAATTAGATTCATAAATTTAAATGCAATTAAAATCAGACACCTAGTGGGATTTTTTCAGAATTTAATAATTCCAAATTTTACCCTAAAGAAAGGAATGTGTGAGATTAACTATTTAAAAAATTTATGTATATATATATATGTAACTGAGCTGTAAAGAAAAGATGAAATACTGCCATTTGTGACAGCATGGATGGACCTTGAGAATATTATGCTAAGTGAAATAAGTCTGTCAGAAAAAGTTAATAACCATATTATTTCACTCTTATTTGGGATATGAAACTGAAACTCATAGACAAAGACAATGGTGTAGTAATTACCAGAGGGAAGGGAGTGGGGGCAGGTAGTAAAGGGTAAAGGGAGCCAAATATCTGGAAAGGGAAAATGATTTAACTATGGGTGGTGGCCACACAATGCAATATACAGATCACGTTTCATAGAAATGTACACTTGAAACTTATATGAACTTATTAACCAATATCTCCCCAATAAATTTAATTTAATTAAAAAAAATCAATTAGATTAATGAAGATATGGGGCTTGTTCTTATAGTTATCTAAACATAATTTAAAGTACAATAGTTAAAGGAATCTGGTGCTGAAAGAGGAATAAATGGATAAATCGATGGATTAGAGGGGAAAGAACAGAAACTCTTAATTCTCATAGCACATGATAAAAGTAACATTTCAAATTAGCAAGGAAAGAATGGATTGTTCAATATATGTTATAAATATAATTAGCTATTTGGATATAAATCAGTTAGAACCCCACTTCACTGTGAAATAAGAATACATTTCAGAAAAGCAAGTATTTTAATATATAAACAAAAATTACAAGTGGAAATATAAGGGTACATTTTAATATTAGACTCAAGAGGGCATTTCTAAACATGGAGTGAAACTCAGAACCTTTAAAGAAAAATGGAAAATATTTGATGACATGAAGTTATATTGTTTGCCCCAATAATATTTTGCAAAATATACTATACAAATAGTTAAAAGAAATGGCAAACTAGGATAATAGTCGCAACACATAGGCTAGACAAAGGGTAATTATAATTGCCATATAAAGATACATCAGATGGTTATTTTCTCTCCAGGTAAAATTCTCTGGCAATTAGGGAGTTTTCTGGTTGTGTCATTAGATTGTACCCCAAACTGACAGAGAATGAGTTAAGCCCCAGGAACCTCTCCAGGGTAATTATGCTCTGGCTTTTCTCTTTTTCTTCTAACAAAAACGCATGCCTTACCATGGGCTTTATGCTTTATTCATTTATCTCATATGCCATTTACTGTTACTTCATGTCCTTAGCTTTGCAGAATCAAAATTAAAAGGTGTTTTCACCTATTAAAATAAGACAAAAAGCCCACAGCTGCAAATTCAGCTTTATTGCCACCAGAGAGTAATAGACTACTATGACTGCATTATTCTGAGAGTAAGACTTTAAGTCATATGTGTGTTTAAGTTATTAGCACATTTTAAAACTTTTTCAGAATTATAACTTTTAATTAAGGCTTCAAACAGAAAGGATTTGAATCAGGCAACATAATATTTTTCAGAGCACCTTTACAAAGACATAGTTAAGCACTGAAAATGAACTATCCTGATATCCTGTATCCCAACCTCTCAGAACCTGCTCCTTTCCATGTTATCAATGGAATATTATGTTAATCCCAATGTGAGGGAGCTTGGGAAATTTCCCTTTCCTCTTATCTATGAAAAGTTTTTCAACATATTTTAAAGCAACTCCCTCTACTCTCCTTGTCTACTATCTGTTACTCAGGAGTGATTTAATGGTTAGAATTTAAGTTCCTAGAAGGAAATAATGGCTGGTGGGAAAGCTATCTTTGAACAGATGACACGTATTTATGTACAGTGTTCAGTGCATCTGCCATAAATAGGTCCATGCTTTGGATTAACAACCATCTAGAACTTTGCATCCAGTTTATAAATTCATAGATCATAGCTATCAGCAGTCAGCAAGGGAAAATCTAATGAAAGGACTCATTACAGGTGAGAATTCTAAGAAAGTGAGACTAGAGTGATAAAATAATTAAGTCTCAATGAACAATACCTACAGTAAGCTTAGGCCAGTTCAGTAATTTGGCATTTAGAATAAAAATACAGCATTCATTTCTCAAGTTGAGACATGTAATTTGCCTACTGCTAGTCTCACCATATACAGGCATGGAAATATGTTAATATTCTATTTAGAAATTGATATATTACCTAAAGGAGGTTTAAATATATTCAAATGTAACTCATTAAACAACTCACTGGTATTAAAGAGCTTACAAAATGGGCAATTTCTTTAAATTAAAATGTCTCCATGTGTAATTTCTAAATTTATAATAGAGCAGAATGCAGAATAAACTATTTTTATATGAAATATACAGCATGCTTTGGCATCTAAAGTATCATTGCTAAATTATTTTATTTGATACTCTGACTAGGTTCAGATAAACAGTAAACCTCTAAAAGGATCTCTTTGGTGAATTTATTCAGGAAGCAGAAGAATATGTACAATTTTATGTGTAGGAATATTTATTTATTTTAGTATATCTGCATCTGTATCATCTATCTATATTATAAGCACTAACTATGAACCAGGCACTATACAACTGCTTTATTTGAATTCTTTCATTTAATTTGTGCAATAGTTATCTGTGTCGAACTTGGAACCCAGATCTCATTTCAAAGCCCAGGAACTTTACCATGAAGTTTTAGTTGCAACCACTTTTTTAACCCAGCAAGCAAATCAGGGCTTTTTTTATTCTTAGTACAGCCTAAACTCTGGGAAAGAATCTGAGATGTTGAGAAGAGAACTTTTTTCCAGTTTAGCTTTGGAAAACAAATGCAGAAAAAGTGTGCATTTTCTTTTTAAAATAAGTGAAGTGTTATGTTATCAGTGCCATTCCACTTTTGATTCCATTTTATATTTATCTCAGGCTACATGAAATACAGGATAAAATCATAGGTTCCAATTTCCCACTTTGACCTCAAGAGGTATACTTTAGGTTTGCTCACTTTACCACTTCCTCAAGCATCTCTAAAAGAGCATCTCTAAAAGTCAACAGATCTTACTTATTTCTAAACCTCTTCAGATAAACATGGGGACTCTTAAAAATGTAAATCTTTATTAAATTATTGTGAAAGAAAAAAAAGATGTGTAGTTTATAAGTAAACCGAACTACTAATAAGGTACTAATATGCTTTCATTTCTTAGCATCATGATTATTAATATAATTGCAGGGACTAGGAATAAATGATTATTATTGTCATTTATCAGGCACAAACCTAAGAAATTGTCAAAAAGCTCAGAAATCAAGATAAAGGGTATTTTAATGCAATATTGTTAAAGATCAAAATGAATACAAAAAATTCTGTGGGGAACAAAGTATCAAAATTTTAAATAATTTATCATGGCAAAAGGCTCTCAGAAAGGAGGTCATCTGAGTTAGTCCTTTGCCTCCAGGGGAAACATAAAGTTATTGTATTTGGTTCAATGTTTCCTTAAGCACCCTCATACAAAGTTGTGAAAATTTTTATTCTCATAAAAAAGCTATATTGCACACCTGTCTTAGTCTGTTCAGACTGCTCTAACAGAAAATCATAGACAGAGTAGCTTATAAACAATAGACATTTATTTCTCACAGATCTAGAGGCTGGGAAGTCAAAGACCAAGGCACCAGCCAAAAAGGTGTCTGTGAGAGCCCTGCTTCCTCCCTCGTGGAGCCTTGTCACTGCCCTCACAAGATGGAGAGAACTCCCTTAAGTCTTTTTCATAAGAGCACTAATCCCATTCATGAGGGCTTCACCCTCAGGACCTAAACACCTCTCAAAGGCGCCATCTCTTAATGCCACTGCATTGGCATTAGGTTTCAACATATGAATTTTGAGGGGAAACAAATATTCAGTTGATAATAATACGTTTTTTAAAAAATAGACAAAATAGCCCTGGCTGGTGTGGCTCAGTTGGTTGGAATGTGGTCCCGTGCACCAAAGGGTCACAGGTTTGATTCCCAGCCAGGGCGCATACCTGGGGCACGTAGGGGAGGCAACAGATCGATGTTTCTCCTTCACATTGATGTTTTTCTCTCTCTCCCTCTCCATCCCTCCCTCTCTAAAATTGAAGGAAAACATGTCCTTAGATGAGAATCAAAAAATTAGAAAAAATAATTGTGCTCAATAAAACCAACTATGCTTAACTACTGCCATTTTGTTGGTTTCCTATCATATTTTTCCGTATGTACATATTTATGTTTCTGTGATTATGATCATACGTACCATTATTAGAAGCATTATTATATCTTTTTGAAGTTATAGGTTAGATCAAATAAAAATGGCCTTTAGTACTATTAATATTTTTTTCTCTAAACTCTTATTTACTTTTTGTTAATATATATGTTTATAAAAGTGACAGGATAGTAAATGCTACTGCATTCTAAGAACTGTGTTCTGGGTCAGCTACATACATTTTAGGGTCTAGTGCAAAATGTGAATGTGGAGTCCCTTGTTCAATAAGCAGGAGGGGAAATGCTGTGTCCTTGATCTGAGGTCTCTCACTATCAAAGCAGCTACAACAGTTTACATTCCCACCAGGATCGTGTGAGTTCCATTTGCTCCCAGTCCTTTCCAGGACTCATTCCTGTTTGTATTTTTTGTATTGGGTGTGAAGTGGTATCTCATTGTGGCTTTTTTTAAAAAATAGAATTTTTAAAAATTTATCTTTATTGTTGAAAGTATTGCAGATGTCCCTTTTTTCCCTAATGCTTAATGATGTTAAGTATCTTTTTATGTACTTATTAATCATTTTTGAGTCTTCTTTAGATAAATATCTATTTAAATCCTTTGCCCACTTTTTAATTGGGTTATTGGACTTTTATTTGTACTAGTTATTTATGTATTCTGGAAACAAGACTCTTATCAGTTATATTATATAAAAAATATTTTCTCCTATTCCTATTTTCCCTTAACATATCAGCCCTTTTCAGCCTTTAGTTCCTTTGTTCGCCAGGCTATGTCACATTTTCCATTACTATTCTTCTTGCCATGTTCTATTGTCCTCCTATTGCCCTCACTAATCAGACCCTATAGACCTCAATCAGCATTTATATACCTTTTCCTGATCTCCTCCAGGCCTATGAGCACTACTGTAGAAAAACACAAAAGTGCACACAGGCATCAGTACAATTCCATGCCTGCTCATCTTAGCTGTGCTTCCGATACTGCCCAGTAATAACCTTTATAATATCACTAGTCAACTCCTTATTTTAGTCTCCAGAACAAATGGTTTAACTAATCACATTTTTATCTATCCTTCTACATCCTCATTTTAACAGACTATTTCACATCTTAGTTAACAAAAAATATACTCTTAGGAATAGACTCTTTCACATTCCTGCTGGCCACTGACAATCCTAATTGTATTACTCTCATCTTGCCTCCCTTCACTCCAATTTCAGTGAAGGTGTCTTCATTAGTTTGATAGAACTGTCATAACAAAATACCACAAGTTGGGTGTCTTAAGCAACAAAAAAATTGTCTTAGAGTTCTGGAGGCTAGAAGTCCCACATCAAGGTGTTGACCACATTGATTCTTTCTGAGGGCTAAGAGGAAAGAATTCATTCCTGGCCTCTCTGCTTGACTTGTATGTGGTTATCTTCTCCTTTTATCTCTTCATATTGTCTTCTCTCTATGCATGTCTGCAAATGTCCCCTTTTTATAAGGACACCAGTCATACTGGATAAGGACCCACTCTAACAACCTCATTTTATTTTATTTTTATTTTTCAATTACGGTTGACGTTCAACATTACTTTATATTAGTTTCAAGTGTACAGCACAATGGTTAGACATTCTTATAATTCACAAAGTGATGCCCCCAGTAAGTCTAGTATCCACCTGTCACCATACATAGAAATTATAGTATTATGGACTATACTCCCTATGCTGTACTTTACATCTCATGACTATTGTGTAACTATCAATTTGTACTTTTTAATCCCTTTATCTTTTCCACCCAGCCTCCAACCCCCTTCCCATGTGGTAACCATCAGTTTGTTCTCTCTACTTAAGACCTTATTTTAAATTGATTACCTCAGTAAAGACCCAGCATCCAAATAAGGTCAAATTCTGAGGTACTGGAGGTTAAGGCTTTGACATATAAATTATGAGAGCACTGTTCAACTTATAACAGTGTCCTTCTTCTTATCAAAGCATACTGCTTTCTTCTACACATTCTCTGGATCCATTACTCCATTCAGTATTCTTCTCTGTTACTGGGTCTTTAAGCTTCTATTCTCACTGGCCTCATTTTGAAAATCTTCCTTTAACTATGTGTTGATATCTAGCTATTCCTTTCTTTTTTCCTTATCTTTCATTAAAACATCTTTAAAGAATAGTTTATGTACGCTTTTAATATGTATTCACCTTTATTCCCTTCTCAGCCCACTGGCTTTCATTCTCATGGCTATTACTTAAAGCACTCTTGCCAAGGTCATAAATGACCTATTTGCAAGGTATAAAAAGCATTTTGCAGGCATTATTAGACAAAATTAATCTCACCTTGCATGTTAAGATTCCTCCACTTGTTTCCACATCACTTCTTGGTTTTCTCCTATATCATTATCACCATTTTTTCTCATCTCCCAAGGTTCTTCTTATACATCTGCCTTGTATGTTGCTCATCCATGCAATTATTTTTAAAGATCAGGTTTATTGAGGAATAATTGACACAGAAAAAATTACCTTTTCATAGTGTTTTAAAGTGTGCAATTTTGACAATGCAAACTATATGTAACTACCACTAAAATGAAGATATAGAACATTTCCCTCATCTCAAAAAGTTCTCTGATTTTCCTTTGCAAGCAATTTTCTCCATCCCCACCCCTTGACAACCACTGATCTGATATCTGTCACTATGTTTTTGCCTTTTTCTGAACTTCATATAAATGGAATCATAGCATATGTAGTGTTTTGTATCTGACTTATGTTACTTAGCACAAGGCTTTTGAGATTCATCCTTGCTGTTGTCTTCCATCTTATGGATGTACCACGGTTGGTTTATTCATTCACCAGGGAGTCCACATCTGAGTTGTTACCTGATCCACAGAGTTTTATCGTCAGTATACTTTTCCAGTGTATATGTTCCTTCTTGATTATTATATTAGTACTTATGATGTTAACTATTTTAACCTTTACAATGATGATTCCACAAACTCTATAATGAATTCAGATTGTTCTCTCTAGGCACAGACACCATATAGGTCCTTCAACTCATGTCCAGAATTGAATTCAACTTCTGCTTTTTACAGTCATCCACCTATCCTTCTCTCACCCTTACCTCAGTAAAAGATACCTACCACCTACCCAGTTACTCAAAGCAGGAACTTGAGAGTTAGCATAAGTTCTTCGTGTCAATTAATGATGAATTCCTTAGTTGAGTGTATCTGGTTTGTCTTTGGCACAGTTTAGAGATTCAGGCACTTCAATTTTTAACCCATATTCAAGTGGCAAGAACCTCCATTAGTGGGGACACTTCTCACGAAGCTATCATAATGAACCTAAGTAAATGATTGGATTAGGTTGTGTCCTATTTATTCACTGTGAAGAGTGAATAAATCTTGTTATTTGTTCAATCCTTAATAGTAAACTCAAGGATATAAAACCCCTGGGCTTCAACAGAAATAGAAATTCTAGACAATATCAGCTACCCAAATTTAGAATATGTTTGAGGCTGGTTATAGTCATTAGTGTTGTATGACAATGTTACGGTGGCTGCTCTGTTAGCCTGGGATCTTTAGTAACTATGATGAGCAGAGACCCCCTGGTGATCTCTAATGAACCTGTCAAATGAGTGAAAAACAAACCATTGTTGTTTTAAATCACTTCGATTTGGGGACTGTTTGTTGCTGCACTATAATGCAGCCTATTCTAACTGATATATGTTCTCTTCTCCATACTTATTCCTGTTCTCACTGAGGTCAGGCTATATCAGTTACAGTAAGGACCCAAAATATTATTATTATTTAAAACCATTGATGACAGGGTGGTTAAAAAATAGAGTAGATAATAAATTAAAAATACATTGTAAAGTCCTGATCTTAGAAGGTATATGATAATCATAATAATGACAATAATGACAGCTAATATTCAATAAAACCTACCATGTGATAGCTGTGCTAAGTACCTCACATGCATTATATTAAATTTTCACAGCTTTATCAGAAATATTATTGTTATTATCATCACTTTCTATAAGAAAAACTGAGTCACATATGGTTTGAATGATTGGCCGTGTTCACACATAAGGCCATTTCAAAACTTTAAAATTAAAAATCAGGCCCCATGGGTCTCAAACAGGAAGAAAATCTCACAAAGTTTCTAAAAGATTACATTGCTCTGATTGCACAATCTAAACCACTTTGTATTCAAAGATTAGACCTTCTGCAGAAAAGACGGAAAATTAAATGCAAAAAACCTATTTAAGGACATTCAGATTCATTACATAATTACCATTGAAATTCCACAGTACCTCATAAAAAAGGAGTTTTCTACTAATAGTTTAGAAACAGCATAATGCATATATGTACAAATTCAGTATTTTAATGGTGTTATTTATTTATTTATTTATTTTTTGCAAAACATTACATCAATGAGACAAGTTCTTATGATTGTATTGTACCTGGTCTTTAAATTTACAAAACTTCACATCCAACCTGCTTCTTCTGTGAACATTTTAATATGACCAATATAATTTTTATTCATGCATTTCACACCTTGCTGATATAACAAGGCATATTCTTTTAAAGTATAAACAAATTCATGAAGTGTGGTTAAAGTAATTTGAGAAATTGCATTAACTTATTTCAGACCATTATCATTACAGCTTGAATTTTATACTGTTAGCAATAGGGAACCACTGAAGGACAGAGGGCTAGACATTAAGGCACAGGTGCTTTGAACAGGAAAGAGGAGACATAATTGGCATTGGATGGTCTAATTGATAAGACCTAGGATGCAGAACTGGGAAAACTGAGTTGAATGGGGAGGGAAAGACTTGCCTAAGGTATGTGTCATCTACCTTATTGC
The DNA here is from genome assembly GCF_964146895.1 of Miniopterus schreibersii. Classification (NCBI taxonomy): domain Eukaryota; kingdom Metazoa; phylum Chordata; class Mammalia; order Chiroptera; family Miniopteridae; genus Miniopterus; species Miniopterus schreibersii. Next base: position 34,750,261 of record NC_138104.1, read on the forward strand.
ACAATAAGCTTGAACAGTACACCATTATGGGGATTTTGAGGCAACCAAAGACTGACATGAGAACCTCTGGTACAAAAAGGCACAGGATAGTGTATACATGAAGGAGTAAAGAGCTAAAAGTGTAGAAGGATGCTATTTACACAAGTTTTCCTAGGGAAAGCTTTACTGTTAAGTCTCATGAGAAGAAACTTGCTTGTAAGCAGATAGGTTTCACTACACAGAGGTAGTACAATTCATGTTAAAACAGAAGGATCATCTCAGTTTTTTACACCTGTTAGTTGTTAAATGTCCTTTCCATACTGTTTGTTCTTCCTAGTCTATGATTTCTTTAGCTTATATCAATCTCAGTCACATGGCTTCCTGGTTGGGTATTTTTATGTCCACCATCCATCCAGTCTCCTAATTTCCCTCACATACCTTTAATCTCTGTTCCCTTCCCTGTTTTGCTACTATGATGAAATGGGCAAGTTGGATTAACTCACACACTGGCATCATGACCCAAATAATGTCAGGGCTGCCCAAATCTGAAAATAATTTTTTTCTTTATGCTATAAAATCATATGTGTATTCCAAACACAGCAGGCTACATTTTCTTCCAAAGCAAATCATACTTTTTAATACCTTCCTTTTAATGCTACTACTTTTTTCTCTATTGTGAAATTCCTTCTCCTTCTCTTCCTAAAGAACTCCTATTCATCTTTCAATGGACAATTTCATTGTCATCTATTTCATCAATCCTCTTTTGGCATTACTTAGATAGAATGCCTTGTTCTTCATCTGTATTTACAATACCCTGTACATGTATCAGAATACCTTAGGGTCCAGAAAACTGCATGGTACATGCTCAATAAATCTCAGTTTCTCTCTCTCTCCCTCCTTCTCTTCCCCTTCTCTTTTCTCTCCCTCCCTCCCCCCTTCTCTCTCCCCCTTCTATCTCTCTCTTATTCTGACACACACACACACATACACAGACTTAAGTGCCCAATTCAAAGGTTGACAGCACAGAAAGAAAGGGAAAAAAACCAATAACTCAGGTAATTCATTCAGCTGAGTCAGAGATCCAGCCTTACTTTGTCATTAATTTATATGGGATATATGAATTATGAGGCACTGGGAACCTTACTCTCTAGTAATAGCTTAGTGCCAGATTTTCTTCACTCTTTCCAGCTTCTGAACCTATCTCATTATTAGTGTGTGTTAAATTTCATTTCATGCATGTGTATTTATAGTACAATCGATCAATAGCCCTTCATCTTCATATGCCAATTCCACAAATCTATTGCTTTATGTATACATGCAAAATTATCATATAGCTTAATTCTTTTTCCCATATCATGCTTTATAATGTGCCTATATCAGATACCCTATGTCACTAAATAGCTTACTGAGTGTGAAATTATAATACACTTTTAACTGTTCATGTGCCTCTATTCTTTCCTCAAAATGATATTCAGTATCTGCCCTATCCTCCAAGTAAATCGATAAGACAAAACTTGAATAGTGATGAGAGCAATGCTCTTAGTGTTTTCATATAGAAAGACATATTGTTATGGAAACTATTTTTCTTTGTTTCTATTCACACCAAAAATCACTTAACAGTATTAGGTATTGTACATCTTGGCCTTATCAGGAAAAGGGCAAATGGATGATTTGAAAGTCACATATTAAAGGGAGAAAAATACATTAGTATACTCCTCTAACTAGTTAGCTGTCCCATTTGGCATGAGTGCTTTTATGCTAAACAGTTTCATAAAGTTATTTGGAAAAATAATGTAAGAGAAATATCTAGTTTGAAGAGTACTAAGACTTATGTGACTTAATAGAAGACTTCCTTTTAAATGTATTAGTAGAAAAAAAAGTAAATGTATTAGTAGAGTACTTAGATAAAGACAACTTAGAAATAAAACAGAACTTAAAAATGATTATGTAATATAGTATGTGTCTACCTTTGTCTTGAGTACCACACAATGGGTCAGATCATTTAACACCAAATACCTGAAAGAAAACTGAAAATAAAAATAATTCATCTAGATTTTCATGTCAGGTAGGAAAATTTTGCCATTCTGAAGCTACACATCATTTTCAGTGTTGCCTTCCAGCTTATAGTCCCTGTCCCCTATGATAGCAATTAACATTGTGACTAGTAGAGTTCCATCCCTTGGAGTCACTCCCCTTGCTCTAAGATGCAACAGGTTCTCCAACTCTAATTAGCCTTCTTTTCCTATGAGAGTTAGATTCCTAGATATAAATTATAAGATGAAGAGAGTTCCTATAGCACACTGTGATCACAGGAGAACAGATTACACTTTGTAAAGCCTTGAGTCAAATTCAATAATGGATTCTGATAGAGACCAAAATATTTTGAAGAAAATGAAGACAATTCTCCGATTCCCTAAGAAATAATCATTTCAGAAAGGGATGAAGCTCTCTGTAAAGACTCTGAGAGTAAAAATATATCTGTCAGCATTAATCATTTACAGAACTTTCTCCATAACAGAGTATTCAAGGGTACTGGATGACCTTTGCATGACACTTTCTGAGCCACAGAACCAGGGATCTATGTCCCTTTGCCGATTCTTACTCTCAAACTACCTTGGGCGTTTTCTTCTAATTATAAACAACTCCTGAATCAATTCAGTTGTCTAGGTCAGTGCCCTTCCTGACCAACCAGTTCAAGCTTTAAGGTAGTGTGCTTCCCCATCTTGTCTGCCCTTGAATTACTCTTTGCTGGTTTCTGTCCTCCCGTCCTCAACCATTCTTATCCTGGGGTCCCTGAACTGGGAGACCATTCCCTAGGTTGCTTGCACATCTTTGTGGCCTATCATTTCAACAGCAAATAATTATACACTCTCTCATAACTCAATCTAAAAACAAAGAACTGACAGACAATATTAACAAAAGGCATTGATGCTAATATATTTGATAATTGGTAAGTGAAAGGAACTTTTCTTGTGCCAACCTTCTAAACCAACATTTTCCATGTTATTGATGGCTGAAGAAGATTCTGATAACGTTTAGCACACTTTTATTGCTTTTGGGATTAGAATAATGAAAAGGACATCTTCATTGACTGGACATTACCATTCTGTTAAAGAAAACACTAAATTAAGAGGTGAAATAGAGTGGTAGACAAACAGGCTTTACTTGTGCAACACTAGAAGTGTGCAAATATTTGTGTTTCAGGTGTGTACATTTTAAAAAAATATATCTTTATTGACTTCAGAGAGAGGAAGGGAGAGGGAGAGAGAGAGAAATAGAAACATCAATGATGAGAGAGTCGTCATTGATTGGCTGCCTCCTGCGTGTCCTTGACTGGGGGTCGAGCCTGCAAGCTAGTCATGTGCCCTCACCGGGAATTGAACCATGATCTCCTGGATCCTCAGTCAATGCTCAGTTGCTGAGCTGCACCTGACAGGGCTCAGATGTGTAAATTTTTATGTCACTAAATGTGGTAGTGCACTGATATGGTGCAATAATTTAGGTCACATAAACATAGCTTAATTGTGACTTTTTTAAAAAATGTGTTTCACGTAGAATAAAATATAACTGTAAATTGTAGGATTCCATAGTTGTATTATATTTACAAGGTTGTGCAGCCATCACCACTATCTGATTATAAAACATTTTCCTCATCCAAAAAACCCCACCACCTTTCCAATTAGCAGTGACTCGCCTCCCCACCCACATTCTCCCTAGCTTGTGGAAACTGCTAATCTATTTTCTATTCCTATGGCTTTGCCTTTTCTGAATATTTCATACTACAATATCCATACAGAATGTGGCATTTTGAGTTTGGTTTCTTTCACTAGAAATAATGTTTTCAAGGTTCATTTATGTGCTAGCATATATCCATCAATATTTTTTTTATGGCAGAATAATATTCCACTGTATGAATATACCATATTTTGTTTATTCAGTCATCATTTGATGGACATTTAGGTTGTTTCCATTTTTTGGCTATTATGAATAATGCTTTAATGAACATTCATGTACAGGATTTGTCTGAATATATGTTTTCAATTTTCTTGGGTATATACCTGAGAGGAGGATTGCTGGGTTGCATGACATGTATGTATTGCTTTTAGAGGAACTGCTGGACAGCGTTCCATAGGGACTGCAACATTTCACTATCACATTAGCAATGTATTAAGGTCCCATTTTTTCATATCCTTGCTAAAATCTAGTATTTTCAAATTTTTAACTTGTAGCCATCCTAGTGAGCATAAAGTGATGTCTCATTATGGTTTTGATTTACATATCCCTGATGGCTAATGATGTTGAGCATCTTTTCCTGTGGTTATTGGCCGTTTTTATAAATTATTTGGAGTAATGTCTATCCAATCCTTCGGCCATTTTATAATTTCATCATTTGTCTTTATTGTTGAGTTCTAAGAGTTTTTTGTACATTCTGGATGCTGGACCCTTATCAAATATATATTTACATATTTATTCCATTTATATGTTATCTTTTCAATTTCTTGATAGTGTATTTTGACACATAAAAGTTTCTTATTTTGATGAAGTGTCATTTATTAGTTTTGTTTTTGTTGTTTGTTGCTTAGGAGTCATATCTTCCAAATCTTTGCCTAATAAAAGATAAAGAAAATTTACCCCTGTATTTTTTTCCAAAAATTGTATAGTTTTAGCTCTTACATTTAGATCTATGTGACTATCCAATTATCACAGCAATACTGGTTGAAATGACTAATTCTTTCCCCATTTGTTGGTCTTGGAACTTTTCTCGAAAATCAATTGACCATAGATATATGGGTTTATTTCTGGACTATTAATTTTATTTCAGTAGAAACAGAATCAATATGGTGTGTGTGTGTGTGTGTGTGTGTGTGTGTGTGTGTGTGTGTGTAAAGAGAAGTATTATAAGGAATCGGCTAACATGATTATGGAGGTGGGAAAATCCCAAGATCTGCAGTGTGTTAATTACCTGGAAACCCAGGAAAGCTAATGATTCAGTTTTCATACAAATCCCAAGGTCTGACAACTAGGAGAGCTGATGGCTTAGTTCCTATCTGAAGTCTGGCCACTTGAGTTCCAGGAAGTAACAAGGTTTTAGTTCCAGTACAAAGACACAAAAAAAGTTGATGTCCCAGCTGCAAGATACTCAAGCAGGAAGAATCTTAGTTTACTCAGGGAAGGGTAAGTCTTTTTGTTCTATTTAGGCCTTCAACTGATTGGATGAGGCCCACCCACATTAGAGAGAGCAATCTGCTTTACACAGTATGGCAATTTAAATGTTAATCTCATCCAAATATGTTCTAATAGAAACACCCAGATTAATGTTTGATCAAATATCTCTGTACTTTGTAGTCCAGGCAAATTGACACATAGAATTAACTATCATAAATCATATTGTCTGATATTTGTGTAGCCAATACAGCTTTCTTTAGGTACTATTTGTATGGAATAACTTTTTTCTATTTTTCACTTTTAACTAATTTATATCTTTGGATCTATAATGAGTCTCTTGTACACAACATATAGTTTAATACTGTTTTCTATCCATTCTGCCAACCTCTACTTTTAATTGTTGCTTAATCCATTTATATTTGTGGTGATTATTGATAAGAAGGACTTATTTTCTGTCATTTTGATATTTATTTTCTATAAGCCATATACATTTTTTTGTTTTTCATTTCTTACATTAATTCCTTCTTTTGTATTTTATTGATTTTTCTTGTGTGCTATTTTTATTCCCTTATTTCCTTTTTTGTATTCTTAGTTATTTTCTTGGTGGTTATGCTGAGAATTGCAATTAACATCCTAAATTTACAATAGTCCAGTTTTAAAGGATGCTAGTTTAGTGTCAATAGAATACCAGAATTTTGATCTTATACAACTTTATACCCCATCCTTTATTTTGCTATTGTGTTGAATGACAACTTTGTACTTTGAATACCTATTACATAGATTTCTAAGTTTTTATGCATTTGTCTTTTAAATAATATAAGGGGAAAAGAGGAGATACAAACTAAAACACAAAAGTGATAACATTTATATTTACCTATACAGTTTCCTTTATTGTTATTCTTTATTTATTCATATTTCTTTAAGTTACTGTCTAGCGTCCTTCCTTTTAAATTGGAAGAATATTATCAAACTTTTCTTGCAGTGTAGATCTTTTAGTTGGAAAATCCCTCAGCTTTCATTAATCTGTGAATGTCTTAATTTCTCCTTAATTTTTGAAGTAATATTTACCAAACATAAAATTCTTAGTTGACAATTTTTTTTCTTTCAATACTTTAAGTATTTCATCTTTCCTTCTGCCCTCTATGGTTTCTTTCTTTCTTTTCTTTCTTTCTTTCTTTCTTTTTCTTTCTTTCTTTCTTTCTTTCTTTCTTTCTTTCTTTCTTTCTTTCTTTCTTTCTTTCTTTCTTTCTTTCTTTCTTTCTTTCTTTCTTTCTTTCTTTCTTTCTTTCTTTCTTTCTTTCTTTCTTTCTTTCTTTCTTTCTTTCTTTCTTCTTTCTTTCTTTTCTTTCTTTCTCTCTCTCTCTCTCTCTCTCTCTCTCTCTTTCTCCTTCCTTCCTTCCTTCCTTCCTTCCTTCCTTCCTTCCTTCCTTCCTTCCTTCCTTCCTTCCTTCCTTCCTTCCTTCCTTCCTTCCTTCCTTCCTTCCTTCCTTCTTTTTCTTTCTCTTCTTTCACTGTCAAACGATTTTATTTTTTAATCTTCAGTGATGATTGACTGAATGTACTGGGTTTTTTGTTTGTTTTGTTTTGTTTTTCAGATTTTTGGAGGATATAATTGACATTACATTGTGGAACTTCAGAAAGTACAATATGATGATTTACTACACATATATATTGCCAAATGTTTACCATAATAAGGTAAGTTAGTACAACTTTTACCTCACATAATTACCATTATGTTTTTGCTTCTATAGGGAGAACATTAAAAATTTACTCTTATAGCACCTTTCAAATATACAATACAGTATTGTTAACTTATGGTCACCATGCTGTGTGTTGACAATTGGCTGTTAATCTTATTAAAGACCTCTTGTATGTGAAGAGTTGCTATTCTCTTTCTGCTTTCAAGATTCTCTTTATGGCTTTGCCTTTCAATAATTTGGTCATAATATGTCTTCATGTAGATCTCTTTTAGCTTATCTTGACTGGAGTCCATTGAATTTCTTGAGTATGTACATAGATGTATTTCATCTGGTTTGTGAAGTTTGCTATTATTTCTTAAAATATTCTTTCTTATTTTTCTGTCTCCTTGCGTTCTTCTATACTCTTACAATGTGTACAGTGATATTCTTGAGATTGTCTTTCAGATCCCTTAGGCTCTGGCAATTTTTCTTTATTTTTTTTCTTTTTCCTTTCAGACTACATAATTTCAATGGATATGTTTAAATTCACAAGTTTTTTTTACCTTTGCCTGCTCAAATCTGTAATGTAAACCCTCTAATTAATTTTAAAATTTCAGTTATTATAATTTTCATCATCAGAATTTCAATTTAGTTCCTTTTATAATTTCTATCTTTTTACTGATACTCTCAATTTGTTCAGACATTATCCTATTTCTATTGTTGTTGTTTGTCCACGTTTTCCTTTAGCTCTTTATCCAAGGTTTTCTTTAGCACTTAAGCATATTTAGGACAGTTGATTTTAAGTCTTTGTCTAGTAACTCCAATGTCTGGACTTCATCAGGGATGGTTTCTGTCAACTTATTTTTTTCCTATGAATTAGTCATATATCCTATTTTTTTTGTTTTTGTTTTTGTTTTTTGTTTTTTGTTTTTTGTTTTTGCATGTCTAATATCTTTTTGTTGTTGAAAACCAGACGCTTGACTATTATATTGTGTTAACTCTGGAAAGCAAATTCTCCCTCCTCCTCAGATTTTACCAGTGTTGTTTGCTTTGAACTATAATTGTGCATTTGTTTAGTGACTGTTCCAATTTATGTTTTCAATGATTGTATTTTTTGTCATGTGTGGTAACTAAAGTTTCTGTTCCATTTTGTCAATTGGTACACAATGGCCTTGCAGAGATTTCCTTTAATCTCTGATGCCAAAAAGAATAGAAAACAAAAACCAAACAAACAAAAAAACCAAACTCTCCTTTACTCTGCAGATTAGCTCTGAGATAGTACACTCCTTCCAGTCCTACCCAACTCTACCTTAGCTTTTTCATTCTCTTACTTTGTCCTCATTTCAGTATATAATTTGGCCCTTACTATTATCATCCAATAATGTATAATTCTTTTATAAAAAAACATTTGATTACTATGATTTTGATAAACCATGATTTATATTATGTATTTGCCTTAAATATGAAAACACAGCACAGTATATAATTCACATAGTTTACATGTAAGAGATTGGTACAGCATCCACTTACATGAAGTTCCTGTAAAAATTGAAAAATGTCTGTATTATTTTTTTTATTGTGGCTGAAACAAATTTCCACTAACAATGATTTAAACAATACATATTATCTTACTGAACGTATATTATTATATTATTATATACATTCAGTAGATCACAAGTCCAACATGATTTTATGGTGTTAAAATCTAGAATTTGGCACTGTTGCTTTCTTTTCTGGAGGCTCTAGGGCAAATCCATTTCCTTATTTTTTCCAGGTACTTAAGGTCTTTCACATTCCTGGGCTCCTGGCCACCTTTCAACTTCAAAGCCAGCAGTGTTGAATCTCCCTGTGAGCCCTCTTCTGTCATCATATCTATTTTTAAGCCACAGCCAAGAAAGGATTTCTTAAGCACTCATATGATTAGACTGGTTTTCTCTGGCTAATCTAGGATAATCTCTACATCTAAAGTGCCATGAAATCACCATAATCACAGCTTCAGAGTCCCTTTTGCCCTGTAAGGGAACATCTTCGCAGATTCTAGGAATTAGGGCATGGGCATCTTTGGGAGGTCATTATTCTGCCTATCACAATGCCTTCACTATGATTATTTTAGACCCCTGCCCTCACCCATTACTGTCTTCAATGAGTAGATGTGTAGCTACACACAATTTTACTTAGACTAGCTTTTTTTTTTTTTTTTTTTTTTAATCTATTTGTAGGGCCTCTCATACAACCTCTTAGGCTTTTATTTATTTATTTATTTATTTATTTATTTATTTATTTATTTATTTATTTATTTATTTATTATTTATTTATTCCTCACCCGAGGATATTTTTTCCATTGCTTTTCAGAGAGAGTGGAAAGGAGAGAGAAATAAAGAGAGAAACATGGATGTGAGAGAGACACATCGATTGTTTGCCTCTCGCACATGCCTTGACTGCAACTGAGGTACATGTCCTTGGCTGGAATTGAACCCAGAACCCTTCAGTCCACAGGCCGAGGCTCTAACCACTAAGCCAAACTGGCTAGGGCATCTCTTTGCCTTTTAAATATAGGCAATAACAATAGTCTATCACTTTCCATCTTGATTTAGTTCACCAATACTGTTTACTAGGTCTTCTAGCTATTTATATTTAATTTTTACATTTTTTGTTATTTTTCCATTAAAGAGCTAAACAAATAGATTATTTCATTACTTAATGGACTTTTATATTTTCTTCATAGAGTTACTGCTGTTTATTATATACAAGCATTTGAAATGAAAGTATATAGTGCAGTTTCTCAGATTTAATTTTAGAATGCAGGAATTATGCATAAAATAATAATGCCCATATAAACAACTTTTATATTTATTTTTCCACTCTTTAGATCAATAATCCCTTCCAGATTTTAAATAAAGTGAAATGTAAGAATATTTGAAATAAGCATTTAGACCTATAATTCCTTGAGATGAATTTTTCTATTTTATTATGTTTCTTATATTATGACAATGATTAGTCTAGATAATATTGTACTTTGAGGGTCAAAATAAAGTGGACCAAAAGTTTTGGGGAGGACATTTTTATAATTAGTCATGCAATTTGCTTTGCCCAAGAAAAGACAAAGTAGGTAACTGTATTTTCATTGCTTTCAAAATAAATGTGTTTATTTTCCTGTTCATTTAATTTGCTCTTCTTTCCACAATATTATAGATTAAGATCCCTACAAATTACATATTTTGAAGAAGTTTCAGTTTATAACGTCATTCATATTTTATTCAGTGAGTTTAATTAGAAAAGTTTACATTCAATTTAAATAGATAAACAGTAGTACAATTACAGATGATGCGTTTTTGAGAAGTTAGATCATTCTTTCAATTTACAGAAAATTGGAACTGGTCATATACAAAAGATTTTCCACAAATGAATTTAATAAGTAATTTACTGAGAATAAAATAATCTGGTTATACAGTCACAAATCTCCTTTTAGACAAAGATACTTTGTAAATCAAATATTTACTTTATTTGTGTGTATGGACAAATTCATATTCTCAATAGCTTATTTTTTAAGAAGTCCTAATATAATGTTATTATGAACCAAAGCAATGTTTTCCAATTGTTGGCTGTTTAAGAGCTTTCTTCATTCCATTTTCCATTTTCTTCCCTACATCTATTTTTCACCCATTAAAAATTGACTCAATTTTAATCATGTTTTTAGTGTTAGTTACATTCTTTGTAATATACTTGTAATTAACAAAATTATTATTATGAAAAGGTTTGCCTAGGTACTTTCTAAAATACTCTCATATATTACCAGTGTTAAAGGACCTCTTATTCTTTTAAATGAAGACACTATTAGTAGTCAGCGACTCCCCATTCATCTTGGTTTAGTTCACAAATACTATGCCTCCTGTCTTTTGGGTTTTTTGTTTGTTTGTTTTGAGTTTCTTATTAAATTTTTTTTAATATTGACATTATAACAGGTGTTCCCCTTTTCCCAAATACACTGTAAAGGGAGCTAGGGTGTAAGCATGAAACAAATTCAATTTGTAAAGGCTTTTTTTTTTTGAGATCAATGAGACCACTGATTTTAAAACCTAGTTTTTAAAGCTGTAGAGCTTGTTCATCAAATCAAATCTTCCACAAACAAAATTTTGTATTTTGTCAATATAAAAAAATTGATTAATACTTGAGTTGTTTGAGCTGAAACTGGTAATTTATTGAGCAGCTACAATGTGTTAGGTGTTGTGCTATACATTTCACAAATGCCATGTCGTTTCATCTTACAAGGTCCCAAATGAGGTAAGCACTATTATTTGAGGAAACTGAAGTTTAGAGTGAATATTTTATATCATCAGCTCAATGCCACTCCTTTTTTTATTTGCTCCAGTGTGTTGTGTTTTATCACACATTCATCTCAGTACTCAAGAAAGTGAATAAAAGACTTTTATTACCTTTCCATGTATAAGATGTATGTTTTCCACACTATTCATCTTTTCCCTCAGTTAAAATTGGGATTTTTCCTTCCACTTCTTAAAATAATTCTAGAAAACCAAGATCAACATAAAACTAAAATGATTCTAATTTGCTAAATTCAACTGTATCCTTGACAAAATATTTTACTCTCTTTCAAAAAATATCTAGTGAATCAGTATTTATATAAAGAAAACAGTTTAAAAAATTGAACTATAGCCAAATCAAATTTTCATTAAATAGCACCAATTCAAACATTAGTATATTTCCTACATTCAGAGCACTTATGAAATTTAATGTCCTGAGCATATTACTAATTCAGTGATGAAAAATGTTTCTTAGTTATCTTTTTTTCTTCATCCAGTTTAATTATCAAGGTTTTCTTAAGGATGTTGTTAATGGTCAATTTCAGGATAATGGTTTGTATCCATTATATAAAAGAAACAACAACAAACTTTTGAAAAATTATCTATGCTAGGGCCAAAGTTTAAGATATTTATCTAGTGTAGTTTTAAAGGATTATTGTTCTAATTAATCTAAAGCATATTCTACAAAGCTATTAAACATTTAACTTTTTATGAAGAGAAAAACAGATCTTTTTATGCGTAAAATTTTTCCACATTATTGAGCTCATTCAAAACTAGCTGTAACGAAGAAGGATCTCATACCCTTTGGGACAGTATGGATGGACCTGGAGAGTATTATGCTAAGCGAAATAAGCCAGGCAGAGAAAGACAAACATCACATGATCTTGCTTATATGTAGAATCTAAAGAACTTAATACACTGATGAACAGAATAGATTCAATGACACGGAAGCACAGATGAGACTGACGAATGTCAGAGGGATGGAGGAGGGCGGGTGGGTGGAGGGGGAGAGAGTAACCAAAGAATTTATATGCATATATGCACAACCCAAGGACACAGACAGTGGTGTGGAAAGGGACTGGGGAGGGGGGTGGGATGGGATGGAATGGGTCATTGGGGAGGAAAAGGGACATCTGTAATATTTTAAACAAAAAAACAAACAAAAAAAAACAACCCACAAAAACTAGCATTAAAGAATTAGAATTGCCTTATAAGTGCCATTCAGGGTATCTAAGGAATAATAAAAGAACGAAATAAGTTTAATTGCCAATATGTTACAAATGAGTTTCATTTTACTACTTTAAAGTGTTGCCCTATTTTAACACCCTTTTTTATTTAAAAGGCTTAAGAGCTTAAAAAAACACAAAATCAAAAACTTATTTACTTGACATGCAATTATAAAACAAGCAAAAATTGAGACAAAAATAGTAGCCATAGGTCCAAGGTGTAATCGAGTGTATGAATTAATTAATTTTCTCAGTGACTTGGGATCATCATCTGTAAAGGCATTTTTAATTGCATTAAGTGATTATTAGTTAAAGCATATTTATTTTAATGTGGAAAACTGAAATTCTAGGTTGTTTTAGGTATATTAATGCATAACCCCACCCAGCTTCTTTATTAACATTTTTGAAACAACTATGAAATATCATTTACAAATAATCAAAGTTGAGCAGTAGTTTGGCCTTCATCTTGAAAGATTCATTTAACAAAGGGCTATTATGTAGATTTTCAGAGATTATCACAATAAGAGTTAACCCTATGTTCCACCTTCAAGAAGAAAAAATAATAACAAAGAAATAAGAGTATCATACAATTGATCAATATAACTTGTGATAAAAAATTAGAGACAGAAAAGTGGGTCAAAGTTTTCAAACATATTTTTTTTCAGATGTGTAAAAGATATAGCATTAAGTGATCTTTCCTGTCTATTTTTTTTTTTTTCTGGTTAGAGATAGGGACATTAGTGCTTATGTGCAAGTGAATTATACTCCTGAAATTCTGAAATTCATTTCCAAGAGGCAAGTTATATGACAGAACAAAGTAGAATATTCACATTTTAGTTTGATTTAGTTCTGTAGATGAAAAATAATAAATTAAATTTCTGAAAACATCAAGAAGTAGTATTTAAAGCCAACAAAAACTTACATAATACTGTCCTTTAGCTTACCCGAACAAAAAGTATTAGTCTCTTATAAATATGATACACAGCTAAAATATCACTCAAAACTAAAATTGTCCTATAAATAGCTTTATAAACCATAGTTAAGATATTATGTCATTTAATCATACTCAGAAGGAAGCAAATATAATAAACTGGGGGAGCATAAGAAAAAAAAAAAAACTTCCAATGTTACCCCAATAAATTTATTTTTAAAAATTCCTTCATACCATAGAGGCAAAAGCAAAAAAAAAAAAAATCTTATCTAGCAAGTTTTCTCCACTATTATATAGTTAATTTTACATCTAAATTGCAGCCATGCCTTAAAACATTGGTTAAAAATTTTTCAGTGATTGTTCAGATAATTGTAAGTTTTTCACTTATGCTTTAAAAAAGAAAAAAACAAAAATACAAACCTCCAGAGAAACAGCTGTTTTAGGGGTTTTTTTGTTTGTCTTTTTTGTTTTTTTTTTTAATGTGGATGTGCTAATTTAGCTGTATATAAATGGCAAAGCTATATTTCCATTTATTACAATAGAGAATAAATATACTTTGTCTAATTTATTACAACATACTATAAATTTTAATGAGATTTATTATATTTTTAATATTTAAAATTAAAGAGAATAAAAAGTTAGTTAAACTTAAAAACCTATTGCTATTTACTAATACATACCGAATTCCACTTCCTAACCCTGAAGTAGTTTGGTGATTTGTAGGTCAGTTGTCTAAACAGGAATTGGTTCTCTGAATACCTGACATTTTTGAGATTCATTTTAGTTTTTGATCTTCTCTGAGTAGGATGGTGATAAATATCTGATTTCATTCTAATAATGGTGCATCTGGGTGCCACATGTGCTAACCAATGAATGAGAAGATACAGAACCTTATAGGGGAAAAAAGTATGAATCTTATATTTTATAACTTTGAAACCAGATTTGAATTAAAAGTTCAAAGTGATGTAGAAGTTTTACTTTTTAATATTCACCTTAAGTAAAGATCATAGCCACTTTGGGGCAGGGTGGGGGAGGGGAGATGACTTTTAGACAGTGCCGGGATATTGTCTAGTATGCTAACAATTTTTACTGTGTCTAGTTCATTTTTTCATCTCTGAGATTTATTGAATTCTTGAAAAATTCTTACAATGAAACAAAATACTTTTAAAATTAAAGACTTGTTTTGTGGTGGTCACTTTTCATTAATGCTCAACAAGTGGTTTTTTTCTTTTTTCTGTTTGTTAGTGTTTTTTTATAAGTGCAATAAATCAAGCTTATTTTGTTTTTCAAATCTAGTTTATTATTTTCCAAATCTCTTGAGAGAGCTGTATTGATTCTCTCACTATGTTGATGGAATTGGAAATATCTCTTTGCAGTTGTATTATTTTTTTGCTTCATATAATTTGAGGCAATGCCATTAGGTGTGACAGGTAGTAGAATGTGCCACCCCAAACTATACTACTTTGGTATGTGGAGCTGCAGGCAGTCAAGACCCAGCAGACTCAGAGAAAGCTTTTATCTCATTATCAGCTAAGAACCTCGAAGGGTATAGGGGAAATTATTTTACCTCCCCTATATAGGCGCAAACAAGTTTATGATTATAACTTATTTGTGCTTTGATCTTTTTCACTTTATGCAGTGACCCTCTCTCTATCTCTAATACTATGTTAACCTTATGTAATTGTTTGATATTAATATAGTGACCTCGGCTTTTGTGATTAGCACTTGATCAAAGTATAGCTTCTTTCATCATTTTACTTTCACATTTGTCATACTCTTATATTTTAAATATAGCCGAGAATTTTTAAGTGTTCCCAATCATCTCTATCTCTTAATTAGTGAATTTAGTGATTACTTTTCTATGGCAACTTGTTACTGCCATCTTACTCTTTGTATTTGTCCTGCTTTTTCTACATCTTTTTCTTGTTTATTACTTTTTAAGCATTGAAGTTTATTTATTTATTTTATTATTATTATTTTTTAAATATATCTTTATTGATTTCAGAGAGAGGAAAAGAAAGGGAGAGAGAGAGAAACATCAATGATGAGAGAGTCACTGATCAGCTGCCTCCTGCACGCCCCCTGCTGGGGATCGAGCCCGAAACCTGGGCATGTGCCCTGACCGGGAATCAAACCCTGATCGCCTGGATCCTAGGTCGAGGCTGAACTGCTGAGCCACGCCCGGCCAGGCAGCATTGGGGTTTATTAATTTTACTTCTCAACATGCTAATTTACAAGTTGTACACACTATTTTATTTTCCCTATGGTTTCCCTAAAATTCTGACTGTGCATAACTAACAAAATTTGCACTGTCATCCCCACTTGAACAAACCACAAACCTTAAAATGCTTTTATTTGCCTCGATGACTTATTGTAAGTCTCCTTTAATTCCAGCAACAACAACAACAAAAAACTCAGACATTTTATTCAAAAATCTAAAAGATTAGTAACTGGTCATGGGCCATATTGTCCAAAAAAAGAAGTCTTGAGAAAACTTAGGAGCTAATGATAATTTAAGTCATCTTATTGACAAATACATTTTTTTAAAAATCCTCACCCGAGGGTATTTTTTTCTATTACTTTTCAGAGAGAGTGGAAGGGGGGCGGGGAGAGAAGGAAACATCGCTGTGAGAGAGAAACATTGATTGGTTGCCTACCGCACTTGCCCCAACCTGGGCCTGGGATCAAGCCTGGAACCGAGGTACATGCCCTTGGCGGGAATCAAACCCAGGACCCTTCAGTTTGCAGGCCGAGACTCTACCCACTGAGCCAAATTGGCTAGAGCACAAATACATTTTTAAATAAATAAGTTCAAAATAACTTTCTTGAAAATAAACAACCTTTATATTCAACGTAAATAGAAAGCAGAAAACATAGAAAAATGAATTCATATGACCTTGTGGATTTCTCTTGTTTTCCTTTAAAACAAGTATATTATTAGGTCTGGTAAGTTATGGCCTGATGTCCATAGTAATGACATGTGTTAGTAGAGAATTACTTGGTATTTGAATGTGAGGAGAGATTATTTTATTTTTCAGATGTGGCTTTTATACATTTTGGCATTTGACATTTGATTCATATCTCACTTAGCAAACATTCAATCTATCATTGGGGATGAATAAGGGATGTGACATTAAATAAAGGTTGTCTTCAAATTTCTATACCTATTTCTAAATTCCTTCACCAACAATTATTTGCTCAAGTAAATTGATATGTATGAAAAATAATTAAGAAATTTTCATTTTACTTAAATTTCAAAAAATGATTATTTCAGTCTTTTTCAATATTTTGTCACCATGTCACAGTGTACTAATATTGCAATTAATTACACTTTAACACAATTAACATTCACATTCTTTATGTCTAATGAAAGGTCAATGGTCGGTGGTATGTGGACAGGCTAAATAGCCATCTCAGATGGGTGAATAAAGAAAAAATAAATTTATTAAAAGGGGATGGGAATATCCAAGGGGAAGGGCTACACTGCATTGAGCCAAACAGCATTGGGTCCATGATGGCAGAAAAATATACTTGGGACAGTGAAACAAGAAAGAGCATAGAAGAAGCAACAGGAGCTCCTAGGCTGGGCGGCTTTGGCTCACTAGATGTCAGAGAGAAGGGGGCCTTGGAGACAGGTTCAGGGGGCAAGCCTAGGACAAGCTGCCACTGCCTATTGCTCCCCAGCTTGCAAGTCTTGTGGGGTCCCCTCAGAGGGATGGAGATGGCACTGCCATGCTCCCTTGGAGAGGAGCATGTGCTGGGCTTTTTGTCCTGAGCATATTTATCTCTTTCTTGTAGGCGGGAATCTGAAGGGAGGTCTCAGGGGAGGGTCTCAATAGAATATTCGTCAGCTTTGCAGGTGCGCTCTTTCAGGGTCATGGTCTCCACTGATTGGTGGGTGCCATGGCAGGGGGTCATTAGTCAATATATCCAGTCCTGAGTCAACCAGGGGATGCTACTCGTCTGGTTTCACTGCTTATCTAGGCCTGGAGCTGAAATACAACTGAGGCCTAGATTTTAAAGATTGTTAAATGATATACATGTTTAAAACACATAGCACTGTACACATAAAATAGAAACCATTATTTTTTATGTATTATTTTTCTGGATCTATTTTATTCATCAGTTTATCTTATTACATCCCACATATGAGTGAGATCATGTGATACTTGCCTTTCTCTGCCTGGCTTATTTCACTTAGCATAATATTCTCCAGGTCTATCCAGGCTGTTGCAAAGGGTAAAAGTTCCCTCTTTTTTCTGGCCACATAGTATTCCATGGTGTAAATGTCCCACAGCTTTTTATCCACTCATCTACTGATGGGCACTTGGGCTGTTTTCAGATCTTAGCTATTGTAAATTGTGCTGCTATGAACATAGGGCTTAAATTCTTTCCGATTGGTGTTTTGGGTTTCTTAAGCTATATTCCTAGAAGTGGGATTACTGTTTTCCATAGTGGCTGCACCAGTCTGCATTCCCACCAGCACTGTAGGAGGGTTCCCCTTTCTCCACACCCTTGCCAGCACTTGTCATTTGTTGATTTGTGGATAGTAGCCATTCTGACATGTGTGAAGTGATACCTCATTGTAGTTTTAATTTGCTTCTCTCTGATGATTAGTGATGTTGAGCATTTTTTCATTTGTTATCTTTAGAGAGGAATGCTCAGGGGTTCAAACCGCATGACCAATGATGTGCTAGGGGAGGTTAGGTTGTCCTGAGGACAAAGGTCTTGTTTTCCCAGTTTCACCCCTTGCTAGTCATCCAAAGCTTCCTGCCCTGGTGAATCTCTATACCCTAGTTTCTGAACCTGGCTTCTGTACCTGGCCCATCTAACATATAATTTATTAGCTTTGAAATAAATTGGTTTAGCACAACTACTTCAGTGGGTAATAACTGAACTCAATATATGGATTTTTTGTCATATGCCCATTTTTTGCTTTTAAAAAATCAGATTCTGCTTTGGTGAGATTTAATTGCTTTAGATTTAGATTGTTGGTGGAAAAACAACCTAGTGATATGCTCCAGGGGATATTGCTTCCTTGAATATTTATGATGGAGGGAAATGACATTCTATTGAAATAGATAATCAAGAGTGTTTTTCTCTCAAACAAGAAAATATTCACTGACCTGCCTTCTCTTCAAGTCTAAGAGAAGGAGAAACCAAGGCCTTTGGGAAATATTTAAAGTTTAGCATTATATCCTAAGCAAAAAGGAGCTATTGATGGGTTTAAGCATCAGGATGATATGGTAAAATTTATGTTTTAAAATGATCTTTGGCTTAGACTTCTGGTTTCTGGTTCATCATGTAAAGAATTTGGATGCCAATTCCCTCATTTGCACAATAAAAAAGCTGAAAAGACTGAAAATCAACAACTCTTCTTAGATTCATCAGAAAACTGAGGTCACAGGGCAAATGCTGTCCCCAAAATGGCAGAGACAGACAGGCAAAAAGAATTGCAAGTTATCAGAGCAGAAACCCAGAAGCAGAAAATTCCAGGGGAACTGGTACCAGTGCAGAAAACCTAATCTGTAACTGATGAATTGCTGGAGGCTCAGTGTAGACAACTTTGAAAATTAAAAACTACAGGGGAGTGTAGTCTTAAGGGAGCCCTGACACTTTCATGACTTTTTGAACACCATAGAAAATTCCCTTTGTGCCTCCAGTAGGTAGAGGGAAAATGTGGTCATTTTAAAATATGCCCACAGTATTCAGTTCTTCTTAACAAGGCTCACCCTCAAGAGAAACTACCCTATCAGAAACTAACTTACTTGAGTTTTACCAGAGTTTTAACAACTTGGATGGGAAATACCCAACTCTAACACCTTCTAGTGTTCCTGTCACTCCTAAGTGGGAAAAAATCAACAAAACTGAGAGGCACTTGTGAAAGTCACAGGCCAGGGGCAAAGACTCATTAAAAGACTGAGAGTTAATCACAGAAATATAGAACACCTCCCCTTGTCCACACTTTATCACCACATCAATAGGAATCCTTTATAATAACAGAAATATAACCGGGGAAAAAAAAAGCTCTGCATTTCAGATGACATTTAAGATGTCTCTAGGGAAACTTCAAGCCCAAAAGGGGTCAGTCACAAAGGACACCAGAGGAAATTTTAGTCTTTGACAACTATTGAAATCTTTGGTATATATGAAAAGGTCTTGAAGAGATATTTATACACTCATGTTGATAGCAGCATTATTCATTATAGGCAAAAGATAAAGGCAAAACAAGAGTCCACTGATGGATGAATAATAAACAGAATGTTATATATACATACAATGGAATATTATTCTGCCTTAAACGTGAGGGAAATTCTGAAACATGTTACAACATCAACAAACCTTGAGGACATTATGCTAAGTGAAATAAGCTAGCCACAGAAAGACAAATACTGTATGATTCCACTTATTTCTACTTATATTAGATATCTAGAGTAGTCAAATTCATAGAAAGAGAAAATAGAAAGGTGGTTGCCAGGGTCTGGGGGCGGGGGGAATAAGGTGTTGTTTAATAGGTATCGAATTCCAGTTTTGCAAGATGAAGAGTTCTGGAGATTGACTGCACAACAATGTGAATATAGTTACCACTACTGAATTGCACACTTAAAAGTAATTAAAATAGTTAACTTTATGTTATGTGTATTTACCACAATTTTAATATAGACTTTGTTTAAATATGACATGATTGTCTATTTAGAAAATTCCAAAGAATTGATCCAAAACTCATGGGACTAATAAGTGACTATAGCAAATTTGTAGGATACCAGGTTAATGTACAAACGTTAATTGCTTTCTTATATACCAACAGTGAGCAATCTGAATTAGAAATTAGAAGCACAATACCATTTATATTTGAGCCCCCAAAGTGAAATACCTCTGTATAAATCTAACAATATATGTACAAGGATATATTTGAGGAAAACTACAAAATTCTGA
This sequence comes from Miniopterus schreibersii, assembly GCF_964146895.1. Lineage (NCBI taxonomy): Eukaryota > Metazoa > Chordata > Mammalia > Chiroptera > Miniopteridae > Miniopterus > Miniopterus schreibersii. The sequence continues at coordinate 34,770,497 of NC_138104.1, forward strand.
TGAAAGAAATCGAGGACAATCTAAATAAGTGAGAGATATTCCACGTGCATCGATAGGAATACTCAATATTATCAAAATCTTTGTTCCTCCCACCTTGACTTATAGATTCAATGCAATCTCAATCCAATCCCAGACATTTATTTTGCATATTTTGAGAAACTGATCCTAAAATCTATACAGGAGGCAAAAGATCTAGAATAACTAACAACAATGAAAGAAGAATAAGTTGGAGTGATGACACTACTCGACTTTTTAAGGCTTTAATGCGACAGTAGTGAAGATCCTGAGGTATTAGTGAAAGAACAGACAGATGGAGCATTGGAATGGAATAGAGCCCAGAAACAGAACCACATAAGTCTGCTCAACTGACCTTTGACAAAAGAGCAAAGGCAATTTAATGGAGCAAGTGTAGTCTTCTCAATAAATTGTGATGGAACAACTGGACATTTTTATGCAAAGAAAGAAAGGAAAGGAGGAAGGAAGAAAATATAAATAACAAATAAATAATAAATAAATAATAAATTTAAGTGCAGACTTTAACTCTGAATCCAAAACCTAAATTTTAAATTTTAAATATAAAACTCCTAGAAGATTACATAGAAGAAACTAGGTGACTTAGATTTTAGCGATGGCTTCTTAGATACAACACCAAAAGCACAGTCCATTAAATAAAATAAAAGTAGATAAAATGAACTCTTTCTTTTAGTTTAATGTATTTTAATCGGAAACTTACAGGAACAGCACAGAAGACAGACAACATTAAAAGCATGTACTTACGTTATCAGTGAAAGTGGGACATCCACTGGAGGAAGTGGGGTATCTTTCCTCACTGGGTGCTGGGGGTTGAGTCCTTATGATATCTTAAGAAAAATAATTTTCTGAGATGTACAGGAGGGTGAGTGATTTTTATTTGTGTGAAATTATATCCCTGTGTTTCCAAAATCCCATTTCCCTTGATCCAGTCCTAGAAGAGGTGCAGCTGGGAATTCAGCAGAGCTAGAATCAAAGCCAGTGTCCAAAGTTTCCTTTTCATGGTGGAGTTAGGTCCAGCACAGCATTAAGTTAGTTGCAGTCCATCAGTCCATTGTGTGGGGTCCAGATAGCTGTGAGTCATGTGGGTGAATGCAGGGGAGCTAGGAGAACATGCCCCCTGCAACAGGAGTCCCAAGAGTCCCTCTTGTACCAAGAGGCAAGAGAAGGAACTCCTTTGTTTAGGAGCTTATGTATCTCACATCTTCCCAGGCTTGCAGTGGCCATGCCTACTCTGGTCAATGACCTGTCCCAAGGTGTACAGAGAAGTACCTTCCCTATGTCACCCAGACTTTACTGAACATGCTTCTAAATTGCAGCTTCCTGGCAAAACTGCACAAATGGCATGCCTGCATTATTTGGCTGTTTCTTTGTTCCTTTCCTCTTATTAATAACTAGGTTATTATAATGGTATCACTTACAGGTAGGACAGCTCAGTTACAAAAGCATAGTGAATGGATGGAATCGACTGTATTATAAAAAATGCTACAAACACCATTTAGTTGCCATCAATAAGCAATTTCTTGTTTTTTTTTTTTTTTTTTAAAATCCAAATGCTGGCATTGTCCAGAAAAATATAAGAAGTTTATTTTATAATTGTTATAAAGTTGAACTGCAGAAACTTGTTCACTGAAACATTTTTAATTGCATTAATCCTTTATATCCCCGAATTGATACTTAAAAAAGAAGTCACACACAAATGAAAATGGATAAAAGGACAATACCCGATTTCTATCCCCTTTTTCCTACTTGCAGTCATAATTAGGTACCTTTTGACCTTATTGGAAAAATATCTCATATTCAGAACTATCAATAACAGGAAGAAAGGTTTTTTTTAAAAAAAGAACGAGATGTTTCCCTTCATAGTAGATGCTTAAGCACATTCTCCCCATATGCAGCGTGCTAGCTGGATGTCTTTTGGCATAATTGTTAACAAGTTTTGCATGGATAGCACACAGGTTGGTATCATCATATAAGCCCACCAGGCAGGCCTCACTTGCCTCCAGCAAAACACCAGTAGCTGCACTCTGGAAGGCAGGTCTGTTTTGAACTCCCAAGCAATTTCTCAAACTAAACTCTGGAAAAGAAGTTTACAAATCAGAAGTTCAGTGGACTTCTGATAACATTTAATCTCACAAGTACCAGACCTGTAACAGTGAGGTTTCTTACCCTTCCAGTAAAGGGAGCACTGGTACAAGTGGCTTTTGCAACCAGTTGCTTCCTTGGTGCTTTACCACCCAGTTGCTTTGCCAGTGATCTGCTTTGTAAGAGCCTTAGTATAGAGAAGTCCTTACTTTGCCACCTTCTCCTTCACTGGAGCTCACAGAGCTAGAGGCAGTGCTACAGCAGGGCAAAGGTGGCTGCAAACACCGAATTTGAACTTTATTAAAATTAAAAACTGCTCTCCAGAAGTCACTACAAAGAAAATGAAAAGACAAATCACAGAGTGGGAGAAAATCTTTTTGAAAACACATTATCACATAAAGAACTGGTATACAAAAAACAAAACAACAACAATAAAAACCTTAGTTGTTGCAAGCTTTTCACAAAGATGCCTTTGATATATTTTTTTAAAGTAATGCTATGGAGATAAGTTACCTCATTTCTAAAAGAAACCTGACTTTCAGTTAGATTGTGTTAGTGGTATACATCTCTTCCCAACTTCTTTTAGTAATGCTACATTGGTAGCTTTAAGTTGGCCATCACAGGAGTATTTATGCCACAAAAGAGACAAATAAAAGTGGGTTTTGTTTTTGTTTGTTTGTTTGTTTGGAGCACCATTTCACTGGCACATCAGTGGCCTGTGTTGTTATAAAACTTTTAAGTGTATGATTTCTATAAGATTTTTGAAATAATGAAAATAGCTTGTGAACCCAAACCCATCATTACCTTTGAGAATCAATAGAGGTTTAAAGACTTCCAGCTTGGTCTACATAAAACCAAGGCAGTGATTTAGCTTCAGCACCATGTGAGGGAGTACAACATAGTCTTTAAAAGCAGCTTCAAAGTTAGATATGCCTGGGTTTAAGTTTTGACTCCACCATTTACAGGATATAGGACCTTCAGAAATTTGCTTATTTTTTATGAGTTTTGGTTTCCTTCTGTATAAAATTTAGTTAATAATTGAACCAAACTCATAAATTAGTGCTGAAGATTCAATTATTATTGGTGAAGTGTTTAGCTCCTGCCACATAGAAAAAGTTTTTAAGTGCTATTTATTGGAGCATTCCACTTCTAGAATGGTAGTGCAAGAGGATCCGCAGTCTGCTCCTTAGCAAAGCTGGTAAAAACTGAAAAAAAAGATCATTTACAAGCAAAGCTAGTAAAAACTAAAAGACAATCATTTAAAGTCTCTGGAAATTGAATGTCATACAGCAAATGGAAAAAACACATTTTCCAAAGAAGATATGCAACTGACCAATAAGCATATGAAAAGATGCTCAACTTCGTTAGCTATGAGGGAAATGCAACTCTAAACCATAAGGAAATACAACTTCACACCCACTAAGAAAGTTTTAATTTTAAAAAAGGACAGATGATAACAATTGTTAGCAAGTATGTGAAGAAAATAGAACCCTCATGTACTGATGATGGGGATGTAAAATGTTGCAGCCACTCTGGAAAACAGTCGGGCAGTTCCAAAAAATATTGAACATCAAGTTACCGTATGATCCAGCAATTCCACTTCTAGGTGTTCACCCAAGAGATTTGAAAACAGCTGTTCAAATAAATATTTGTACATGAATGTTCATATCAGTAGTATTCACAATAGCAAAATGGTAAAAACAATTCATATATCCATCAACTGATGAATGAATAAACAAATTGTGGTATATCCATATAATGGTCTGTTATTTGCCATACAAGGGAATTAAGTACTGATATATGCTACAACATGAATAAAACATGAACACATTATGTTAAGAGAAAGAAACTAGAACACTAAGTCACATATTGTATGATTACATGTGTGTGTGTGTGTATCAATGTCCAGAATTAGCAAATCTATTGAGACATAAAGTACATTAGTGGTTGCCTAGGGCCAGGGGGCATGATGGCTAAGTTGTATAAACCTTCTTTGGGGAAATTGAAAATGCTCTAAATCTGATCGTGGTGATGATGGGCAACTCTCTGAATATACTAAAAGCTCCTGAATTGTACACTTTAACTGGGTGAATTTTATGGCATGTGAATTATATCTCGATAAAGCTGTTAAAATACTATTATTTATAATGACAGGTTAAAGAATGAAAATAAATTTATCTATTGAATTCTAATATTTGGGTGATCAAGAATATAGATATCTGTATCTATATATCTATATAGCTCTCTATATATTTGGCGTTAAAATTATTTTTTATTTTTTCATTTCACAAATATTTATTGAGTACTTAAAAGATACAAGACAATGTTTGCACAGTAAGTTATATTTGTCCACTTTTATATGTCTCTCAAATTTTCTTTCCTGAGGATATATTACTTTTACAATAACTAAAACAAAGTTTCACATCTGTAAGAGTGTCAACAATAAAAATAAAGAAAAAATGAAAATACTATAATAAAATAAAAATAAAGTTTCTTAGAAGGATACGTTCTTTTTGGGCAGAATAATGAGCTAGTTAGAAGAAAGGAAAATAGGGTACTTAACTAATTTGCTATGTTATGTTAAAAACTAAAGGAAATTAATATTTGAATGGAGAGCAGAAATATCATTTTTTTCTCTTTTATTTTTTGACATACAGAAAGCTGTACAGAATTAATGTTTATAATTTAATGAATTTGAGGATAAGCATACACTTTGAAACACTCACCTAATCTCTGCCATAAACCTATCATCTCCAGGTTTCTTCCCACCTTGTAATTTATTATTATTATTATTGTTATCATTATTATTACTTTTTGTGTTAATAATTGCCCCCCTAGAAAAAATTTAAGCATATAATACAATATTGTTAAGCATAGGAACTATGCTGTACAGTAGATCTCTAGGAGTTACTTATCTTGTTTAACTGAAACTTTGTAGTCTTTGACTAATACCTCCTCATTTTCCCCTCTTATTTTATATTTCAACATGTTTATTTTATTTTTTTGAAAAGAGGAACATTTTATATACAAGGGAATTTATATATTTTAACTGTTCAAGTCTGTGATCTTTGTCCACCACCAAAAAAGAAGACGTAGAATGTTTCTATCACCCAAAGTGTTCCCTTATGCCCTTCTCCTGTTCATCTCCACCATCTCCCCAAGACAACTACCTTCTGTTTCTATCAGTGTCTATAAATGAGTTTTTACGTGTTCTTGATGTTCAAACAAATGTAATTATATATTATGTATATTTTTGTGTCTGGGTGCTTTAGCTCAGTATAATATTTTTGAGATTCATCTATGTTGTTGAGTTTCTGTCAATAATTTTATTTTTTTATATCAAAATTTGTTTAACCATTCTACTGTTGATGAATATTGTTTTATTTCTAGGTTTTGGCTATTATAAACAAGGATGATATAATTATACAAATTTTTTTGTGAATTGATATTTTCATTGCTCTTGAATAAAAACAAAACAAGGAGTGGAATGAAAACTAAACAAGGAGCTTTGGAACAAGGGCACAGATATACTTAACTTCCTAAGATACTGCCATGCAATTTTCCAAAGCTTTATTATTTTATATTTCAACCAGTAATGTGTGACAATTCCTGTTTTACCCTGTCCTCAATTTAGTATTGTCTTTTTTTCTTTAATTTTAGCCATTCTGGCGCATGTCTGATGGCATCTTATTATGATATTTATTTCCACTTTTTCTTGCTAATAATGGTGTTAACCATCTTTTCATATGTTTATTGGCTATTTGTATATTTTAATTTGTGAACTGTCTGTTCAAGTCTTTTGCCTATTTTACACTGGGTTGTATGTCTTTTATTCTTTGTTTGTAGGAATATTCTGGATAAGATTGATATTAGAATATGTAAGATAGTCCTATATCAGACTTTTACTGTAATGTAGTAAACTATTCAGGCTGAATTATGAGGAAGTAACAACAGTTAACTATGTTTAAAAAACAATGAACAAAATAAATCCAGAGGCATGGAAGCATGGCACAGACTGATGAATCTCAGAGGGAAGGGGGGGGGGCGGAAGATATTAAGTAAAGAACTTATATGCATATATGCATAACCCATGGACATAGACAATAGGATGGTGAAGGCCTGGGGGGTGGGCAGGAGTAGGGCAGAGGGGATCAAAGGGGGGGGAAGGAGACATCTATGATACTTTCAATAATAAAAATAAATTAAAGATCAAACAAGCACCAAAAATAATAAACTGGTGAGCTAATGTGTCTTAAACATAGCTGCTGAACTTTTCATTCTTTCAAATGTAGATCCAGTTTCAGGTTTCTCCCACCTCTAGATTAATCATAAGCTTGTAGGAGTGATATCCAGGAGAGCAGTAAAGCAATTTTCTCCCAATCTGATTAGTAGCCTTGGTCCCCTTGGTACTCCAACATCTTTTTACAGCTTTTGGCCTCAAAACAGTCTTACCTGTTAACCAAGAAGCAATCGCATACTGAGTTTAGAAGGGGAATTTACCATTATTGATGATTTTATAACTTATTTCCTCCTAAAATGTTTTATAAGCAGTTTCATAATGACTATATGCAATAGGAAGTAACATGACCATTTTATGAACTCAGCATAAAATTGCTAGAAAATCAGTTTTAAGAGGAAAATTGTTACAGCTAGAGATAACACTGGCAAGTAAACTGTTAGGGAAAATTAAATTCCACTGGATACAGACAATTTGTGTTAACAATATACCTATCAGGAGGCCCCATCTTCCCAGAGTGGTACATGAACCTACAATTGCCTAATGTACTTTTTAAATATCTGATAAATACATTTGAAAACCATGTTATTTAATCTAGGTAATAGCAATTTAAATTGCACCTTCTCAAGTGCATTAGGTGAAAAAAAAAAAAATCCTTTATAAAGGGAAAAATAGCCATTGGCAAAGAGATTTAACCAGCTCGGAAGAAGATAAAAAAAGAAATAGTAAAATATATTATTACAAAATTAATTATAAACCTCCAGAACAATTCGTATTGGTAGAACAGAAATATTTATAAAGATAAAGCATTTCTAATAAAATACAGGAAGGTCTGAATACTTGCATGTTTGTCCTCTGATAAATAACAATTGAACAAATAATCAATTGTTATTTGTTTCCACTTCTGCCTTTTGTGTATGGAAAGTAAGATGGAGTATCTTCCTTTTCCAGGGCTCGCCTTGCATTCCACCCTCTTCTCAATTCTCCTCATTACTTGATAATCTTCTCTTTGTGGAGTGGAGATGAGAATAACTTTGGAATAGCCAGGTAGTACATGAGATCTGAATCACTGGTTTCACGAAGAGGATATAAAGTGCCCAGTTTTAAATTAACTCCTCCAGGAAATGATATATTTAGACACTGGGCAGTATGCAGATGATCACTAGAAGCCCAGTGCTTTCTGTCAACACTTAGGGGTCGAGTGAGTTATTGAATCCAGTCTTCTTGGTGCAATATCTGTGTTCTCTAGCAAAAGGTAAACTGCAAGTCCCACCATATATGCTGGAGTAATATCATTTAACAGAACCTAAGTTTAATGGACCATTGTTGCTAAAATCTTAGAAACAAGCATCTGTTCTCTGAGTCTACACAATATCATCATAATGCAATAAACTCTTATTCAATATTAGATCTTCATGTCATATCAATACAAAGTAGTCTGGAACATAGCTCCTCAAAGAGGGCAAACTTTTTCATTTGCAGATATATAATTTTTCTTTTGGATACATTATGGCTTTGGGAATATTTAATAATTTTTCATGCAATAAAATTGGTGGTGGAGATAGTAAAAAAAAAAAAGATAAATACTGTAGTCACACTCTTACCTTACCTCTTATATTTTTAAAGCTTCCTGAATAATCTTAAGAACCATATACATCCAAATAATGAGGATGCTACTCTGTTTACAGGACTTCCTCATGTTTTTTTCCCCTATTTATAATAATAGTAACGATATATTATTCTGAATGTCTTTCATTATGAAATATCTATTTTAAAGCTCTTGATCATCAAATGTTTCCATCCTAATTGTATAGGTTGGTTTGTAGTTAAACATTTCATATCTGAATGAACAGAGACTAGGTATGATCTGGATAGATGAAATTTAGAGAAATAATGGACAGTTGACCTACCATGGGAAAACTATTGGGTGCCATCTATTGGGTAAAGAGATATTTTTTACCCTGTTGGATGGACTAGAGTATGTACAATTGTAATATTATTGATATCACCTAACAATCCAGAAAAGTAGTGATCCAGATGGTCAGAGTGAGTGGAGGGTTACATATGAATAAAGTTAAAACCTGCTGTGTTAGAGAAACATAACCTATTTCTTATAAAATAGAGCATTCAGGGGTTTATGTAGCCCCAGTAGTTATCTTTTCTCTTAGATATTCTAATTTATGAAAGCAGAAATCATAAACCATGTGCACTGTCATTTCCCAATTAAGAACATTGCAGAAAATCTTACATTTTCTTAAGAGCTAGGAATTAGAAAATTCGAGATAAATTAATAATGAAAATTTAAGTGTTTGAGAATGCCAAGAGAAGATAAATGTAATTTGAAACCTAAGCACACACTAGAATAGTTAAAAATACAAGTACTAGTTATAGTTTATATTATTTCTATTTTTCATTTGTGTTGGTAGCATAAAACTACTTTTAACCATCATGCTTAATCTCCCTCATTGAAAAGTTCTAGATAAGAAGATGGACTGGCTCTGGCCAGTGTGGCTCAGTTAGTTGGGTGTCATCCCATGCACCAAGAGGTCACTAGTTTGATTCCCCATCAGGGCACATGCCTGGGCTGCAGGCTGGGTCCCCAGTAGGAGGTGTGCAGGAGGCAGCCAATCAATGTTTCTCTCTCATATTGATGTTTCTGTCTCTCTCTCCCTTCCTCTCTCACTCAAATCAATAATAATAATAATTAAAAAGACAGAGTGACTGTTTCCATGCAACCTGAATAATTTCACTTTTTGGAATGTGCAAGAAGTCCAAGTTTAATTCATAGAAAGAAATTGTTTATGACATTATGAAAACACAGGAAGCAAAGTACTCATAAGTTCTAAGGACAATATAAATGTTGTATAGATAGGATCATGAGCAATTCAATCAAGGCATGGTTTTGACATTTCCTAAAAATTTCCAGCTTAAATTTTAATTCAGCAATTTCCATGGGAGGAAGTACACAAAAATATTAGAAAAATACATACTTGACTAGGCAACAGATGAGACAAAAAAGCTAAGGGAGAAAGAAAATCATGAGAAGGAGGTGGGATTTAGCAACTAGTGAGCGTCGATAATTCTCACATATAAAATGTTAAAGATTTGAAGTAATGCAATTACCTCTCAGATTGAGGAAGTGTTAGGGCTTGGTCCAATGTAGAAAGAGAACCATACCAAATATTTCTCCTCCTCCTCATCCTCCTCCTACTCCCCCCCTTCTTCTTTCCTTCTCCTTCTCTTTCTCCTTCTCCTTCTCCTTCTCCTTCTCCTTCTCCTTCTCCTTCTCCTTCTCCTTCTCCTTCTCCTTCTCCTCCTCCTCCTCCTCCTCCTCCTCCTCCTCCTCCTCCTCCTCCTCCTTCTCCTTCTTCTCCTCCTCCTCCTCCTCCTCCTCCGTCTCCGTCTCCGTCGTCGTCGTCATCTTCTTCTTCTTCTCCTTCTCTCTCTCTCTCTCTCTCTCTCTCTCTCTCTCTCTCTCTCTCTCTCTCTCTCCTCTCTCTCTCTCTCAACAAATTGGCAGTATGTGACTGAGTCAGTTTAAGGTTTTTCTACCTGTCATTTAAATTAAGTACTAAACAAAAGATTGTTCACCAAATAGCTAATCTCTTTTGGTTATGTGTATTGGTTATTTGATGATCTTCACTGCACAGCCTGGAAATTGTTTATATTATAAGACCTTTTTGTATTCTTTCCAACTTGCTCATTTTCTACTCTTTCTACACATTTTAACTTGATCTTCAGAATTTGGCTACCTTATTTAGTCCTGGGACTATAGTTTTGTTTTTCATTTAATTGTCCTCATTACATTTGGGAACCACAAAATATGATTCTCCCTTACTTTTCTCGGGTCATAGAGATGATACAACTGATAGAAACAATAATTAAAATCCCCAAGAAAACCAAAAGATATGTGATACGTATTTCCTTGCCTTTTCAAACTAACTTCTTTGGATGATGGCTCTGTTGGTCGGCGTTAACTGGCAAGTATAATAGCACCAATTGTGCACAGTAATGTTATAGGTTCCTTCCTGTCTCATTAACATAAATAGAAAGCATACAGAGACAATCATTTTTCTCCATATGTACAATTAGACCTGGGATGAAATATTCTACTCAAGCAGGAAATGAATAAGTCTGAAACAAATATATGAACAGTATTTCTCTCATTCTGATTACACTAACTAGTAAAACATTTGCTAACTAATGGTTTTAGCTCGAGCTAAACACTTGACAAGAGGAAGAGGTCAAACAATGAGCTCTACCAGGAAGTATAAAAACTTGGGGCCAATTGTATTAGCTCTTTGTAATCTTCACCCATTTGTATATAATTACATAGATACTATAAACTGTTAGTTTACTCTTTCTGGATATGTTCCTCCCTTTCTTTACCACCTTCATGTGTACTCATTTGCATCTAACCATCCTAGATACCTATCACATTATCAAAATTATACCCATCTTCTAAAAGTCAATTTCAAATGCTATGGCTTCTCTTGGGGCTTTTCTGATCTTCTATAGCCAGTAAAGATAGCCAAAAATATGTTGGCACTCCCCCAATTGAGTGGCATGTTCTATGTACCCTTCTCTTTAATTTCTCTGGGCTCTGTGACCACTTTGACTACTCTAATATGATAGAAGTGACACTGGGTCAGTTTCCAGGTCCAGGCCTTAACAGATCAGCAATTTTCACTATGAGATTTGGATTGTTAACACTGAGGTAAGTGCACTGCCATGAAAGATGTTTGACTACTCTAAGACGACCATGCTATAAGGAAGCCCAAATTTCCCATGTGGATTAGGTATCGGGGGAGAGAAAGATATGTGGCCAGCCCTGTTATTATAGCCATCCCATTCCATGTAGCAGACGTGAGCAAAGAAGCCATATAGGACATAGTCCCAGGTGACAAGACAAAGAAAACAGAAAAACCCAGTCAACAGCCAGAGTCCAGTCCAGATATTTGTTACCTGTTGAGTTACCCAGCCACATCTAGCTATTTGAGGAACCTCCAACTTTTTAGCCACTCTAGCTGAGGCCTCAGTCACTGTGGAATACAGACAAACTATCCTCATTATACCCAGTCTAAATATTGATTCACCAGTAATTATAAGCATAATTGAATATTATATTAGGCTATTAAGTTTTGGGGTATATTTTTATGCAGCGCTTCTTAACTGGAAAATCCATCGAATTGGACGGGATCTACCTTGTTTTTGAGAATTATCAGTAAGCACTATATGTTTAATTCATGGAATTCTGCCTGTATTACTTTTATAAATTTGTCTTAAGCCCTCTATTTTGGTTTAAACTCTTTAGTAGTAAGTAGTTATATTTGTCCAAACACCTAGCTTAATATCCATTACACAAAGGAAGTGTTCAAGAAATATATGTTGGAATAAATTTCCTATCTCTTAGTTCTCAATATACTTTGCCACAGATTCTATAGTTTCAATAAATATAGAAAAGTACACTATTATGGGGGCTATATTTTCAACCAAATAATTTATAATGCTAACTACAAGCTACAGGTAAAATAGGGGTTAATCATAATAACAGTCTTCTAAGCTATACTGTAGAGAAAGGGGCAGATTTAAATCTTTGCAGATGGATTAAACTTTAATTCAAAGTACTATTTCCAGGAAGTATCCCTGAATAGGCAAAACTAAAATAGGAAGCTTTGACCTGAGTTTCAAGGCCTGTGAGAGCAAAATCTAAGAAGTAAATGTGTCCAGGTCTCAGACTAAATGAAAAATATACAAAGACTAGTTCTTCAGGTCGGTGTGTTATGTGTTAACATGCAGTGAATGAAAGTGCTGAAATGACAGGCAAAATTGCTTGCTTCAGAGAACACCATAATATTCTGTTGAAACTGATGACATTCAAAATAGCAAATTCAAAAGCAATTCAATATGCCTCTAAGTAATTATAAAAATACATTTTATGATAATGTAGCCTAGGCAGAAAGTCCATTTATTGTATGATCAGAACTCCAGCAGCCAATTGCCCACCCCCAAAATATAACATTTTATCAATATAAAAAAATCCATTTTGAATACATGGAATAATAATTAGCAGTCTCAAAGAAGAATTTTTATGTTATATATTTATGTGTTATTTAGCTTTGTAAGATGCATATTTAAATACCATAAAATAGTTTCAAAACATTTCTGTTTTCCTTGTCAAAACAAGCTCTGTCTGCTTGCAAGCTGCTCTTTTATTTTCTTATAAGACATTTTAAGAAAATAGCAATTCATTGCAAAAGAATGCCCAGTGTTAATCTACTTTTTAAAAATTATACATGCTTTGAAAGCATATTCTGGAAGTCTCTCCTAGGTTAACAGTTCTAACGTATTGCCTACATTATCGTTATTTGTACTTTTCTTGAATCCTCTAGTTGGTTATACATTTAACATTAAGGGCCTTCAAAGCATATTAAGTGATTACTGTGTGTCAGTTCCATAAACTAGACTCTAGGAACAGAAAGATTAATAAATTTACAGGAGAAACACTTCCCCCCACCCTGGAAATTCTATAAAAATGATTTTTTACCTATGCACATTCTGGGGCTCTCACTTTATCTTTAATCACTGTCTCTGAGAAGCAGGCGTGTCTTGTTTGATTGCAAATTTAGGAATGCAAAAGCAGTCCCCTTTTGCTATGTACAGTTGAGCTGTCCCCCAGTGTTGCCAATTCTTCTCGGCCCTGCCTCAGTTCTTATCTGAGCAATGCTTCCATGTGGAGTGGGCCACTCTGTTCCTGGAGTGACTGTGACAGGATGGGTTAATCTGAATAATTTTATGGTTCTCTTAGCATGCCCATTGTCTCTTGCAATAGGTTACATCTTCCAGCTTAGCATCTCTCAGTAATAAAAGCAATAGTTTGGCCACCAATTTTACTATGTGTTTGGTTCTCAGTGTTTTCAGAACTTGGGTGGAGAATATGAGTGTTTTTTTTACGGAGGGCTTTCTTTAGGATCCCAACAAATAAGTACCGATTCTTGCCTTTACAGTCTAATTGAGTAGCTATGTACAAAAATTATAAAACAAGTTATACATACATTGATATGTATATAGTATTAAAACAATATGATATATATGTATAAAATTAAAGTGTTATATGTATGGAAGAATGGGGTAGAGCATGCATAACATCCTAAAAGAGAACTATCAAGGTTTATGTGAAGACTACAATTACAACAGGTTCCATATTACTGGAAAATAAGTGTGAGGTAGGGAATGGTGTAAGATAATCATAGTGGTCTAGGCAGGGCCCTATGTGCTGTGTCAGGAAGTTTATACTCTATTTTGACAGGGATAAGAAAATACTGAAAGTTTTAGACATGGAAGTGAGCTGATCAGAATGTTTTATCACATCACTCTGTGGCATATATAAGAAATTAGAGATGGAGAATGGTAGAGACAGGAAGACCATTTAGGAGACTATTGCCAGAATTATATGCAAAAAATAAGTATTTGCATTAATAAATAAGAGTAGTAAAAAGACAAAAGTAGGGAGTGTTTTAGAAAATGCTTATGAAATGAAATCAACATGATTTTATATTTAAACAATTGTGGTAATGATAGGGAATGGGGAATCTAGGGTAATTCTCTGTTCTCTAGGTTATGTAAATACATGATGTATAGTGCCATCAACTATGAAAAATTAAAGAAAAAGAAATATTTGGGGCAATGATAATGAGCTTTAATTTTTGAAATGTTAGCATTTGATGGTCAATGGGAAATCTAGTCTTGAAATGTCTCTAGATGCTGTGATAAATGATTCCAAAAGCTTGAGGGGAATTTAGAGATAGAAACATATATTTGGGAATTATCAACATGAAGATAGGAAATAGGTAATATGAAGCATAGGTGTGTAGTATGAGACAAGTATTAGACCAAGGACGAAACTCTCATGATACCTTTGTTTAATTGGAAGTTGAGCCCATGAAGGAGACAGACAAATACAAAGTAGTCAAGAAAACACAGTGTCAGAGAAGCCAAGGGAGTAGAGAGTTTTAAAAGTATAGGGCCAATAAACAGTTGATGAATATAGTAGAGAAATCTAGTAAGGTAAAGAGTGAAAAAAATATCCATTGAGTTTTATAATTTGGACATGATTTGAAAACCTTAATGAAAGTAGTTTTAACTGGAATTATTTTGGACAAAAGCCATATTAAAGAGAAATAAGGAGAGAATGGGAAGTAAATAAGTAATGAAGTTAATATAAATTACAGTTTCACAAAGTATGCATAAGAATGGGAGAAGAATAATCTGAAGGTAGCTAGAGAGAGCAAGGATTAAAAGTATTAGAAACAGTAATCAGAAAGCTCCCAGCAAATGAAAGTCTTGGACCAGATAGCTTCACAGGTGAATCTTACCAAGCTCCAAAGAAAAACTAACATCTTTCCACTTCAAACTATTCTAAAAAATTCAAGAAGAAAGAAGACTTCCAAGCTCTTTTTACGAGGCCAACATTATCCTAATTCCAAAACCAGATAAAGATACTACAAAGAAAGAAAATTATAGGCCAATATCCCTGGTGAACATAGATGACATAATCTTCAACAAAATATTTGCAAGTTGGATCTAGCAATACATTAAATAGATCATACATCATGGCCAAGTGGGATTTATTCCAGGGATGCAAGACTGATACAGTATTCACAAATCAATAAATGTGACACATCACATAAACAAAAGGAAAGATAAGAATCACATAATATAATATACCATATATATTGTATAATATATCATATCATATATGCATAAAAATCATTTAATAAAATCCAGCATCCATCAGCAGTGTAGCAGGGTTCCCTTTTCTCCACATTCTCACCAGCATTTGTTGTTGGTTGATTTATTAATGGTAGCCATTCTGGCAGGTGTGAGGTGATACCAAATTTGGTTTAATTTGCATATCTCTGATGTTTAGTGACGTTAAGCATTTTTTCATAGGTTTATTGGTCCTCTGTATGTCCTCTCCAGAGCATTGTCTACTCAGGTCTTTTGCCCATTTTTTAAATTGGATTGCTTGTCTTCCTCTTGTTGAGTTGTATGAGTTCTGCTCATGGCAATGCAGACTGGTGCAACCTCTGTGGAAAACAGTATGGAGTTCCCTTAAAAAAAATTAAACATGTAAGTGATGATTGATTCAGCAATCCCACTTCTGGGAATATATACTAAGATTTGAGAAACACCAATCAGAAAGTATATACACCCCTATGTTTACAGCAATATTATTTACAATAGCTAAGATCTGGAAATAGCCCAAGGGCCCATCAGTAGATGAGTGGATAAAAAAACCTGTGAGACATTTCCATCATGGAATACTATGCACCTGTAAAGAAGAAAGATCTCATACACTTTGGGACAGTATGGATGGACCTGGAGAAAATTATGCTAAGTGAAATAAGCCATGCAGAGAAGGCAAACATCACATGATCTCACTCATATGTGTAATCTTAAGAACTTAAAAAACTGATGGACAGAAATGATTCAATGACATGGAAGCATTAATCAAAGGAATCTCAGAGGGATAGAGGAGGGCGGGTGGGTGGAGGGGGAGAGATTGACCAAAGAACTTTTTATTTATTTATTTATTTATTTATTTATTTATTTATTTATTTATTTATTTATTTATTATTTATTTATTTTTAATTTTTATTTGAATTAATTTAATTTAATTTTTTATTTTATTATTATTTTTTAAATTTTATTTTTATTTAAAATATTAGATGTCCCTTTTTCTCCCCAATGGCCCATTCCACCCCGTCTCTTCCCCCTCCTCAGTCCCTCTCTCCACCATTGTCCATGTCCTTGGGTTGTGCATATATGCATATAAATTCTTTGGTTACTCTCTCCCCCTCCACTCACCCACCCTCCTCCATCCCTCTGACATTCCTCAGTCTCATCTATGCTTCCATGTCATTGAATCTATTCTGTTCATCAGTTTTTTAAGTTCTTTAGATTCCACGTATAAGTGAGATCATGTGATATTTGTCTTTCACTGCCTGGCTTATTTCACTTAGCATAATATTCTCCAGGTCCATCCATACTGTCCCGAAGGGTATGAGATTCTTCTTCTTTACAGCTCCATAGTATTCCATGGTGTAAATGTCCCACAGCTTTTTTATCCACTCATCTACTGATGGGCACTTGGGCTGTTTCCAGATCTTAGCTATTGTAAACTGCTGCTATGAACATCGGGGTACATATATTCTTTCTGATGAATGTTTCAGGATTCTTAGGATGCATTCCTAGGAGTGGAATCACTGGGTCAAACGGCAGCTCCATTTTTAATTTTTTGAGGAACCTCCATAATGTTTTCCATAGTGGCTGCACCAGTCTGCATTCCCACCAGCAGTGTACCAGGGTTCCCCTTTCTCCACACCCTAGCCAGCACATGTCATTTTTTGATTTGTTGATGGAGCCATTCTGACAGGTGTGAAGTGATACCTCATTGTGGTTTTCATTTGCATCTCTCTGATGATTAGCAACGTGGAGCATTTTCTCATGTGTCTCTTGGCCATCTGTATGTCCTCTTTGGAGAAGTGTCTATTTAAGTCCTTTGCCCATTTCTCAATTGGGTTGTTTGTCTTCCTCTTGCTGAGTGCTATGAGTTCTTTGTACACTTTGGAAATTAGCCCCTTATCAGATACATCCTTGGCAAATATGTTTTCCCAGACTGTGGGGTTCCTTTGTATTTTGAGGCTGTTTTCTTTTGCTGTGCAGAAGCTTTTTAGTTTATGTCCAAAGAACTTTTATGCATATATGCACAACCCAAGGACATGGACAATGGTATGGTGAGGGACTGGGGAAGGGGTGGGGCATGGTGGAATGGGTCAATGGAAAGGAAAAGAGACATCTGTAATATTTTGAACAATAAAAAAATAATAAGATATTTGGAAACTGTAGTGTCCGTCTATTGTTGTTGCTTCCCATACTTTTCATCTCGTTATCAACCCTTTCCACATTTTGACTCAGATCTGTGCTTTGGCCAAATTTGTAATGTAAGTTTAAGCCATTAAGCTAAAGTAACATCCTCATTTCCAGCCTATCTCTATCCTCTTGTAGATTTGATTTTCCTTAATAGCTTCTAGCTTATATGTTTATTTGTTAATTAGATGTGTATATATCTTTCCTATCAGAAGATAAGCCCCAGTGAGGAAAAAGACATTGTCTGGATTTTTATTGAACTCACCAGCATCACTAAAAGCGTTGACACATAGAAATCACTCAGTAAATACTGGTTAAGTTTATAACCGAACAATATATATGGGAAGATGAAACACACACATATACAAACACAACACCAACAAAGAATGATCATGATATGTCAAGTATTTTATGGTTACAATACACCTAATTATCTGGGCAGCCATTTCATAAATGCTATAATATTCTGAGGAGACAAAGGAAAGATCTTGCTTCTTATGTACTGAAGCTATTATCTCCTCTGAGGAAAAAAAAATCTTTCTAAAAGGTACACTGATAGTTAAATGAGTATATAGATTTAAAAGTATTTTTGAATTGTATAATTCAAACATTGGTCATTACTTTTATGTTAGGTTAGAGGTAAAATAATTGTTATAATGTGTACATAGCAAAAAATTTAATGTTAGCTTTTTTATGTCTTGGATGTTGTTTATTTTGCATACCTTTATCATACTATTTTCCACATTATGTAGTAAATATTATCTGAGCACCAGTTAAAAAATGTATATAGTCTTTGATATTCATGACTAGCAGTTTTATCAATTCTTCATTATTTTATGTAAATACTCCTTTTTTAAAAAATATATCTTTATTGATTTCAGAGAGAGGAAGGGAGAGGGAGAGAGAAATAGAAACATCAATGATGAGAGAGTCATCGTTGATTGGCTACCTCTTACACACCCCCGACTGGGGATCGAGCCTGCAACCCCGGCATGTGCCCTGACCGGGAATCGAACTCCAATTGCCTGGATCCTAGGTCGACACTCAACTACTGAGCCATGCCTGGCTGGGCTGTAAATACTTCTTTGAGTTCATAGATACCCAATAATCCTAAAAGAAAGTGTCATTCTCAATATACATTTGAGTCAAACTTCAAGTTGTGGCATGAGCCTAAGGGAAGAAAGCTGATGAACTGCCTTGACAAACTACTGTTGACTTACTAAGAGGCTATACACTTATGAGGATCATTCTTTTTGAAATGGGGGATTGTAGAATATCTTCCACCTTCATAAATTGGAGCAGGTGCACAGGCACCAATAATTTGAAGTTAAAAAAAATCCTTATTCAATTTCAGTCTTTGATTATATATTTTCTATGTGTACTTTTAATGATAATGCTTATCACTTGTAATCCTATCAAAAATAAATATACATTTATATTATCAAGATTTCTCCATGTTTTTGTTTTGTTTTCAAATGGAATCTGACTGGTAGGGCCCAACACTGCCTCTCCAAAACTCTTATTAATATAAAATCCTTACAGTCTGAGAAAAATGTGAAAACTCATAATAAAACTAAAGCTAATACTGACAGTTCTCATACTGCAATATTTGGGGGAGATTGTCCAAGAGTATCAATTTTTTTAAGTGAACAAAGAATAATAATCAGTGGATGCCACATGATTTGTTGCTTGAAATTGTGTAGAGCTTGAAAAACTGAGTACTATTTTTCCTTTTTGTGCCTTGGATTAGAAATGCATAATTTGTCCTATCTAGAAAATTACAATATCCATATTTTAAGTAAAAAGTAACAATTTTTGAGTTGACTAGAAAATGGCCCTACCTCCTCACCACCTCACAACAAAACTTCTCCATCAAGGTAAATAATGGGAGGGACTGAGCTAGCAGATTGCTTAGAGTTTTATTCCCAACAAGTTAAACACTAACACTGGATAAGAGACTGATAAAAAACCTCATAGTATTGCATGTTTGAGATTAAAGTTTTTCATACATTGTGTTGAGTCATTGTCAGAGAAATGGACAGTGCATGGAGATTAATGTTAGGATTTAATTAAGCAGAAATACATTAGATTGCTCAGAAACATTGGGAAGTGGATTAAGACTGTTTAGAATACCTGATAAAATGTATTTAACACAAGAAAATTAAGTAAAATGATTGAATATGATATAAATATATACATACTTACATATATAATATCAGTCACCATTTAGAAAGCAAAATTCATTGATTCAACAAATACTTATTAAATATTATCTCCAGGGAACAGTGAAGATTCTAAAAAAAATTGTACAATTCAGAAAAATATAAGCAGCCTAAAATGAACAGAAAAAAGAATGTAAAGGGCCTATAAGAAGAAAACTAAAAAATAAAACACTCAGCTGAATAAAAAATAAAGACAAGTATATGGTGAGGTATTTTGTTTCTTTTGATAGGAAGAGTAATATTGAAAATATGTGGTAGGCAGAATGTTGCCTCATCTATCCCCAGTCATCCCCATATCCCAATTCCAAGAACCTGTGAATATATGGTTCTAGGTAATTTAATCATAACATCATTTTTTTGCAATTTATTTATTTGTTTATTTATTTATTTAGTTTCTTTATCTTTATTGAAAATATTACAGATGTCCCCTTTTAACCCCCGTTAATCCCTTACACCCTGCACCCACGCCAACCCCAGGCCTTCCCCAGACCAATGTCTGTGTCCATGGATTATGCTTAAAAACATACAAGTTATTTGATTAATGTCTCCCCACTGACTCCCCCATCTCCACCTTCCCTCTGAGATTCATCAGTTTGTTCCATGCTTCTATGTCTCTGGATCCATTTTGTTCATTAGTTTATTTTGTTTATTACATTCCACATATAAGTGAGGCCATGTGGTACTTGTCTTTCTCTGACTGGCTTATTTCACTTAGCACAATACTTTCTAATTCCCTCCATGCTGTCCCAAAGGATAAAAGATCCTTCCTTTTTAAAGCTGCATAGTATTCCATGGTGTACATGTACCACAGCTTTTTTTACCCACTCATCTACTGATGGACACTTGGGCTGTTTCCAGATCTTAGCTATTGTAAATTGTGCTGCTATGGACACAGGGGTGCATACATTCTTTGTGATTGATGTTTTGGGTTTCTTAGGATATATTCCTAGCAATGGGATCACTGGATAAAATGGCAGTTCAATTTTTAATTTTTTGAGGAAATGCCATATTGCTTTCCATAGTGGCTGCAAAAGTCTGCATTCCCACCAGCAGTGTAGCAGGGTTCCCTTTTCTCCACATCCTTACCAGCACTTGTTGTTCATTGATTTGTTGATGGTAGCCATTCTGACAAGTGTGAAGTGATACCTCATTGTGGTTTTAATTTGCATCCCTCTGATGATTAGTGATTTTGAGCATTTTTTCATATGTCTCTTGGCCATCTGTATGTCCTCTTTGTAGAATTGTCTATTCAGATCCGTTGCCTATTTTTTAATTGGATTGTTTGTCTTCCTTTTGTTAAGTTGTATGAGTTCCTTATATATTTTGGATATTAACCCTTTATCAGATGTGTCATTAGCAATTCTCCCATACAGTGGGTTTTCCCTTTTTGTTTTGTTGATGGGTTGCTTTTGCTGTGCAGAAGCTTTTTATTTTCATGTAGTCTCATTTTCTTTTTTCCTCCTTTGTTTCTCTTGCCCTAGAAGATGTATCAGTAAACATATTGAGACATGTCTGATATTATTCTGCCTATGTTTTCCTCTAGGATTTTTATGGTTTCATGTCTTACATTTAAGTCTTTTATCCATTTTGAATTTACTTTTGTGTATGGTGTAAGTTGGTGGTCTAGTTCATTTTTTTGCATGTATCTGTCCAATTTTCCAAACACCATTTATTGAAGAGGCTGTCTTTACTCCATTGTATGTTCTTGCCTTCTTTGTCATATATTAATTAACCATAATGGAGTGGGTCAATTTCTGGGTCCTCTGTTCTGTTCCACTGATCTATATGTCTATTCTTGTGCCAGAACCAGGCTGTTTTGATGGTTTTGTAGTATAACTTGATATCTGGTATTGTGATCCCTCCAACTTTGCTCTTCTTTCTCAAGATTGCCTTGGCTATTCAGGATCTTTTTCTGTTCCATATACATTTTTAAAGTATTTGTTCTAGATCTGTGAAATATGCTGTTGGTATTTTAATAGGGATTGCATTGAATTTATAGATTGCTTTGGGTAGTATGGACATTTTAATGATGTTAATTCTTCCAATCCCTGAACATGGTATATTTTTCCATTCGTTTATATCTTCCTCTATTTCTTTTTTCAGTGCCCTGTAGTTTTCCAAGTACAGGTCTCTTACATCTTTAATTAAGTTTATTCCTTTCTGAAGTATTTTGATTTTTTTGATAGGAAGAGTAATATTGAAAATATAGGGTAGACAGAATTATGCCTCCTCTATGCCCAATCATGGTTCTAGGTACTTTAATCAAAACATCATTTTTTTTGCAACTTATTTTATCTTATTTTATTTTTCCCATCAGCATTTATCTACCCTGTGTCCTCTTCCATCTCCATCCACCAAACTTCTGCCCAATCACCACACTGTTGTCCATGTCCATGAATTCTCTCTCTCCTTTTTTCCTCAGTCCTTCCATCCCCTCAACTACCCTCTGCCCCTCCCACACAGAGAAGTCTGCCTGCTCTCTATCTATGAGTCTATTTTGCTTTGTAGTTTGGTTTGTCCATTAAATTCCACTTGTCTTTCTCCAACTGACTTATTTCACTTAGCATGATAATCCTTAGGTCCATCTATGCTGTCCCAAAGATTCTTCTTTTTTTTTTTTTTTACAGCTACATAGTATTCCATTGTGTAAATATGCCACAGCTTTTTTTCTACTAATTTTCTAATGGATGCTTGGGCTGCTTCCAAATCTTGACTGTTGTAAATAATGCTGCAGTAACATAGGGGTGCACATATTCTTTTGAATCAGTATTTTGGGTTTCTTCAGATAAATTTCCAGAAGTGCAAGGGAAACAAAAGAGAAAAATGAACAAATGGGACTACATCAAACTAATGAATTTCTGCACAGCAAAAAAAACAAAACAAACAAACAACAACAAAATGAAAAGACAACCCACTAAATGGGAGAACATATTTGTCAATGATATATCTGATAAGGGGTTAGTTTCTAAAATTTATAAAGAACTTATAAAACTCAACACCAAAAAAACAAATAACCCAATTAAAAATGTGTAAAAGACCTGAATGGACACTTCTCCAAAGAGGAATACAGGTGGCCAATAAACATATGAAAAGATGCTCAATGTCACTAATCATCAGAGGGAAGTAAATTAAAACAATAATGAGATATCACCTCACACCTGTGAGAATGGCTATCATTAATAAATCAACAGACAAGTGCTGGCGAGAATGTGAAAAAAAGGGAACTCTTGTGCATTGTTGGTGGGAATGCAGATTGGTGCAGGTACTGTGGAAAGCAGCATGGAGCTACCTCAAAAAATTAAAAATGAAACTGCCTTATGACCCAGCAATTCCACTTCTGAGAATATACCTGAAGAAACCCAAAACACTGATTCAAAAAAATACATGCACCCCTATGTTCATTGCAGTGTTATTTACAATAGCCAATATTTGGAAGTAGATGAGTTGATAAAAAGTTGTACATTTACACAATGGAATACTACTCAGCTGTAAAAAAAGAAAGAAATCTTATCTCTTTTGACAGCTTAGAGGGACCTGGAGAATATTATGCTAAGTGATATTGACGATCACACAATACAATATATACATTATGTATTATAGAATTGTAAACTTGAAACCTATATGGTTTTATTAATGTAACCCCCCAAATTCAATAAAAATAAATAAAAATAAATGGTTCTATATCTAAAAAAATACTTAATGGTTTAACTATTTACAAATAAGGCAATTCATTATTGAACCAACAGTTATAAAGATCTCTTTTCTTTTAAAGCGCCCTCATGTTTATAACAGGCCTGACTGTAGTCTA
The DNA here is from genome assembly GCF_964146895.1 of Miniopterus schreibersii. NCBI lineage: Eukaryota > Metazoa > Chordata > Mammalia > Chiroptera > Miniopteridae > Miniopterus > Miniopterus schreibersii. Next base: position 34,793,811 of record NC_138104.1, read on the forward strand.
TGATAATCACTTCAGAAGCATAAAAAAAATGGTGTTCGGAAAAAATGTTTTCCCTGCTAAATACAGTTATTTCACATTGTAGCTGAGGCACGTCTCTGTTATATAATATATTGATATTCGAACCTAGATAATAGTATAACCTTAGTATACTGAATGAAAGAGAGGTGTTTTTTAGTTGAATTAAATATTTTTCTACACCAAGGGAATTTTCAAACTGTTTGTAATTTCCCTTGTTTTGTTCTTTCCTTTAGAAGCTTCCGATGTTTTCATCATGTATTAAGAAAATCTTACTAATAGCATCAGAATTAATGGATTCTGCAACACAATCATTCAATTATTTTTCAGTGCTGAATGGAGAAATTAATAAAATAATATGTCTGGAATATTTTCTTGTTCACATTGTTAAGAATAATTTGATCTTTCAACTTCTAGAACAAAAGGAGAGACTCCTGTCAAATTTCTAGCCCTTTAAAGTGGTAGAAAGAGATGAAGGTGGTTTTGTGGAAGATTTTTTTTTATTATTAGAGGTGAAGACAATAAAATTATGCAGCCTAGTGGAGTTCTAGTAGATTTCAGTATTGTAAACATTTGAACCATTTTTGATGAATTGACTGTAAAATTAATTAAAATTTGTTCAGATGAGCATGCTTCCACATACTAAATTTATGTCTTTTGTTATGTATAACTGAAGAGTGAACTTTTTATAAAAATAAACATTTAAGAGTAAAATTAGTTATATTTAACTTTTCTTTGAATCACACTGAAAACATAAAAAAGAAAATAGAAAAAAAACCTCATTCTTCAGTGGCATAAACACTGATAAACTCAAAATTTAAGAAGATAACTATAAAATACTGTGAGGTTTGAGTGGAAAGAAGGATTATGAAGAGCTCAAGAAATAAAAGGAAGAGGAAACTAAAATATGCTCTTTCAGAACTTAAGTAGTAAACAGATTTCCCTAAAAATAACTGTCAGAATCCTTAAGAGCTCAGCCAATGACCCAGATTAGAGTTCCCAGATCTAGAATTACACTAATCTCCTTAATCCTGAATTGAGAGAAGTAATACCCCCAAAGCAGAATATATAAGGAAGAGCTGAATGGTAGAGCACATGACCACAGACCTTCATTGAAGCTACTTACTGCTTCTCACACTGCCTTTATGTTCTTCAGACTATTCTCAAAAACATTGATCACAGACACAACTTCCTCTTTTCAAAGACAATTAATAACCAAGGCATAAAATCTATGTGATATCTGTATGCTTCAGTTAAAAGGAAAGGCACATATACAAAAATGTAGATACTGACTATAAATTAGTAAAGAAATTATGCCAGAAAACAGAAAACTTTAGGACAAATAAATATCCATAGACTCAAAAAATTTTTCTGGAGATGTAATCTTTTCTTTTTAAAAAATATATTTTTATTGAATTTATTGGGGTTACATTAGTTAAATAAAGAGGTTTCAAGTGTACTCTGTAGTACATTACCCATATATTGTATTGTGTGTTCACCACCCATAGCCTAGTCTCCTTCCATCATCATTTATACCCCTTTTACCCTCTTCTACCTACTCCCACCCCTTTTGTCTCTGGTAATAACCATTCTGTTGTCTATTTCTATGAATTTTTTTTTTTTAGCTTCATCCCTTCACCTATTTCACCCAGTCCCCCACCCTTCTCCCCTCTGACAACTGTCAGTCTGTTCTCTTATCTATGAGTCTGTTTCTATTTTTTTTACTTGTTTATTTTCTTCATTAGATTTCACATATATGTGAGATCATATGGTATTTGTCTTTTTCATACTGGCAAATTTCACTTAGCATAATACCCTCTAGGTCAATCCATGCTGTCCCAGAAGGTAAGATTTCGTTCTGTTTTATGGCTGAATAGTGTTCCATTGTGTAAATTCCTGCAATCTATATGTTAATTGATTTTTTTAGAGAGACAGGAAGGGGGGGAGACAGAGACAGACAGAGAGAGAGAGAGAGAGAGAGAGAGAGAGAGGGAGAGGAACATTGATGTGAGACAGAAACATTGAGCAGTTCCCTCCTGTATGAGCCCCAAATGGGGACTGAACCTGCAACTTAGGTATGTGCCCTGAAGGGGAATCAAACCAGCAACCTTTTGGTGTATGGAATGATGCTCCAACAAATTGAGCCACCTGCCCAGAGCAATGCCTGCAATATTTTTTTAAAAAAAAAACACAACTAAAAAAGAATTCAAAGAATTGATGCAAAAGAGTTAAAGAAAATAATGGAACAAAAGAAGGAGATTAAAAGTGAGTGAGCATAGCTCAAGTAAAAAAATGGAAAGAAATGAGAAATCCATTAAAACAAAAGAAATCACATTAGAAGCTATACAACAGTTATGAATACAATTGAGGACACAGTTATGATAATGAACATTAGATATTTGAAAATCAAACAAAGTTCAGGGTGTGGGAGATGTCTTTAATTAGAAAGTAAAAAAATAGCACACCAAAACAAACATTGTTGTGAAAGATAGCAATGGAGATCGAGCATATAGAAAACTAGTTTTCCTAAAGAGAGTGTCAAATAAATGAAATAGACAAACTATTCTAAGACATAATACAATGAAATTATCCTGAATAAGAGATTTGAATCTACAAATCTAAGACTATCAGTTATTTATTGCTGCATATAAAACAAATACAAAACCTCGATAGCATACAACAATTGTTCACTGCTTTTGGTTTTTGTTGTTCTTGTTGTTTTCTCCTAAAACTCCAATTTTATTTTTATTATTATTTTTATTTTTGAACTTGGCTAACCTCTTTAATTTATTTATTTTTAAATTTATCTTTATTGTTGAAAGTATTACAGCTATCCTCCTTTCTTCCCCCATTGGTCCCCTCCACCCCGCATCTGCCCCATCCCCAGGCCTTCAGCACACTAGTGTCTGTGTCTATGGGTTATGCACATATGCATATAAGTTATTTGAGTAATCTCTCCCCCCTCACACCCCACCTCCACCTTCCCACTGAGATTCATCAGTCTGTTCCATGCTTTTATGTCTCTGGAACTGTTTTGTGTTTCTCAGTCTATCTTGTTTATTAGATGTCACATATGAGTGAGATCATGTAAAACTGAATCAGGAAGAATCAGAAAACCTGAATATGCTAATAACAACTGATGAAATCAAAGCAACAATAAAAAAACTCCCAGCAAACAAAAGTCCCGGTCCGGAAGGCTTCACAGGGGAACTTTCTAATTCTTTAAGTTGTAGGGTTAGATAGCTTACTAAAAATTTTTCTTGCTTTTTGATGTAGGCCTGCAGTACTATGAACTTTCCTCTTAGGACTGCTTTCTCTGTGTCCCATAAATTTTGGGTTGTTGTGTGTTCATTTTCATTTGTTTCCAGGAAGTTTTTAATTTCTTTCTTGATCTTATTGGTAACCCATTCATTGTTTAATAACATGTTATTTAGCCTCCACGTGTGTGAATATTTTTGAGTGTTTTTACTGTAGTTGATTTCTAAGTTCACATCCTTGTGATCTGAGATGCTTGATATTATTTCAATCTTCTTGAACTTGTAGACACTGGTTTTGTGTCCTAACATGTGGTCTATCTTTGAACATGACCCATGTGCACTTGAGAAGAATGTATATTCTGCAGCTTTGGGGTGGAATGTTCTGTAAATATCAATTAAATCCATCTGATCTAGTGTGCCATTTAGAGCCATTGTTTCTGTGTTGACTTTTTGTCTGGAAGATCTATCCAGTGAAGTCAGTAGAGTGTCAAAGTCCATGACTATGACTGTATTGCTATTGATCTCTTCCTTAAAGTCCTCAATGTTATTATTGATAGGTCCTTATTTATTACCATTTTGATTCTTTGTGCTTATGTTTCTCTCTATATTTCTTATTATTATTACAGCAGTTCCTTACACATGCCTTGCAATGCTTCTATTTCTACTTCTAATTACAGCAGTCCTTTTAACATTTCCTGCAATGCTGGTTTGGTGGTGATAAACTCCTTTAGCCTAGTTTTGTCTGGGAAGCTCTTTATTTCGCCATCTATTTTGAATGATAGCCTTGCTGGATAGAGTAGTCTTGGTTTCAGATCCTTGTTTTGCATTACCTTGAATACTTCATGCCATTTTGTTCTTACCTTTAGAGTTTCTGATGAGAAGTCAGCTGACAGCCTTATGGGAGCTCCTTTGTAGATAACAGATTGATTTTCTCTTGTTGCCTTTAATATTCTCTATCTGTGTTGAATTTTTGGCAGTTGAATTATGATATGTCTGCTTGAATTCTTCTTGCTTTTGGAACTCTCTGTGCCTCTTGAACTTGTGTGACTTTTTCCTTTATCAGGTTAGAAAAGTTTTCTGCCATTATTTTTTCAAACAGGTTCTCTGACCCTTGCTTACTTTCAACCTCCTCTGGCACTCTTATGATGCAAAATTTTGTTACATTTGATGTCCCACAGATCCCTTGGACTGTCCTCATTTTTTTAATTGTTTTTTCATTTTGAATCTCTGATTGAGTGATTGTTTTCTACCCTGCCTTCTAATTCAGCTATCCAATCCTCAGCTTTCTCTAATCTGCTGTGTATTCCTTCCAATATATTCTTTATTTCTGCTATGTCATTCTTAATTTCCTTCAAGGTTTCTGTATCTGTTTTCATGCTGTTGGGCATCCTTACAATCAGTATTCTGAACTCTATATTGGATGGATTGTTTATTTCTGTTTCATTTAGCTTGTATTCTGGAGATGTCTCTTGTTCTTTCATTTGGGGCTTGTTTTTTGTCTCCCCATTTTGGCTGCTTATTTGGGTTTGTTTTTATGTATTAGGTAGGCCTGCTAGGACACTTATAGTTTTTGGAGGTTATCTGGCGTAGGCCAATGTCAGATGCTATTTGTGACTGGCCTTGAGTACCCTGTCTGGAGCTATCAACAGTCCTCAGCTTGAGGTCCCTTCTGTTGGGGCTGGATGCATTTGGACAGGACCAAGATGCACACCAAAGTCTGCTTTTCTAAGACCTGGGTCCAGAAGTAGTTCAGGCAAAGACTGAAAGCATTCTGGTGTCTGCCTCTGCTTGCAGGCTGAATAATCTGATTTTCTTAAGAGCCTTAGACTATAGAAACTCCAATGCATAGGTGGAGAGGTTTTCTACCAGGGTGGGGTAGTTGCTTTTCCCTCAGTCAAAAGCTGTTTGGAAGGTAAATGAATGCCTCTGCAGTATGGGGAAATTATTCAGCCCAGGATTCCAGAGGCCTGTCCCCAGAGCCCACAATCCTAGGTTCTCCTTACACAGCTCCAGTACACTCTGCCCTCCCTCTGCTGGAGCCTGAGGTGAGTGACTGTGCACTAAAGTTTGTGTCTTGGCTCTTTAAGAGTGTGCCTGCATTTCCAGCAATCTCTCCCTTGCAGACAGAAACCTGGATACTTTTCACAGCCAGATGTTATATGGGCACCTTTCTCAGTTCTGGTGCTATGGGCTGGGAAGCCCAGCCTGGGGTTTTGAACCCAGAGTCCTCAGTGGGAATTCCCCACAGCTGAGGTATCCCTCCCGACCTTCACCTGCTGCTTGTAAGAGCCCAGCCAGCCCTCTTGTGCCTCCGCACTTCCTTCCAGTCTCTATGTGATTTCCACTTTTCTTCCTTGGTTATGAGGGTGCTCTCCAGCTTGTCTTCAGTTGCAGTTGAATATTCAGGGTGGTTTTTGTATATTTTAGGTGTAATTCCAGTTTTGTCCTGGGAAAGTGTCAGTGTAGCTTCCACTCAGTCCACTGCTATCTTTAATCTCCTCTGTTCATTGCTTTTGCATCTGGAATGGTCAGTTATACAGCTCCTCTGACATTGATTGGTTTCATTTATGTTTCTTGGATTTTGCCTGGTATTGGTTGATATAATCTGTACTTGACTGTACTGGGTAGACTTGGATCTGCTCTGTGTCTCTAATCCACCTTAAAATTAGCCAGGTAGTTCTCTTGGCTTTACCGGAGTTGTAAGAGAGAACAATTTCCAAAGTGCACACTTCAAGCCTCTGATTGCATCATGCCAGGTATCATCTCATTGACCAAAGCAAATGACATTTGAGACCAGAATCAAGGGAAAGGCAGGTCAAACCACCCACATAGGAGACTTCTTAAAATTACATGGGGAAGGGATTAGTTATAGGAGGGGTTAAAAACTGGCTTCATTGCTGCATTCTACGACACACCATCTCTAAGAAAAAACTGATATATTTCAATATCAACACAATATGAGTGAAGTTATGTAATGTAATCAATAAAGAAGAAATAATTCTAAAGGAATCCAGATACTTTCAAGCCACTCACGAAAGTTTCAGTATATCAGAGAATATGAAGTTCTGAGGCAGTATGTTTTATGTTTTAAATTTATTTTATTTTATTTTTTACATCACCATTTATCCCCTCTATATCCTCTTTAACCTCCCCCCACCCCCATCCCCCCACAATCACCACACCGTTGTCCATTCCCATGAGTTCTCTCTTTTTTTCTTTTTTGCTCAGTCCCTCCATCTCCCCTTCCCAAACAAATGTAAAGTGAATCACATATGTGGTTTTAAACTTTCTAATAGCCACATTATAAAAGTTAAAAGTAATAGGGAAAATTAATATTAATGCTATATTTTACATAATCCAATAATTTCCAAAATATCATTGCAATATGAATTCAATATAAATATTATTACTGAAATATTTTTCTACTAAGTCTTTGAAATCTGCTGTGTATTTTGCACTTATAGCACATATCATTGGGGATTGGTCACATTTCAAATGCTCAGTAACCACATGTGGTTACTGTTAGAAAGCAGAAGACATTTTCAAACACACAAGAACTTAGAACATTTAGTAAAGGGGACATCTGTAATAATTTCAACAATAAAGATAAATTAAAAAAACAGATATCAAACACATTCTATTTAATGGTGAAATCTAATCAATCAAGGAATTAATTCAAATTAAGAACTGAGGAATGGAGAAGCCAAGATAAAAGGACCTGTGTCATACACTAAATTCTTTTCACTTTTTGATAAAACTAAAGCAATACAATTGTGGGTTACTGAAATGGTTATACAGATTATATGATCATTTTTATATTATCAAAATTTGTTCCTCATAAAACCCAGGAGCTGGGGGTAGGTACTTTGGGAGAAATACGGGCTAGTTTTCTCATCTTTTCTAGCTGGAAGTTAAATACTATACCTAATAAAAGACATATGTAGCAGATATTGGTCTGAGTACTTGACAAGAATGATTTTATACAGTACACAACATAATGTTAGGAGACAGTTATTACTAATTTTCCTTATTTTGAGGGTAAAGAAACTGAGTCACATATAGGTTAACTTGCCTCCTTGGTAATGGTAGAGCTAGAATTCAAAGCCAGCAAATTTGATTTGAATGTTCACACTTAACCAATTTGCTGTGTGGCCTAAGGTAGCAAAGTAGAGTTAAAAATGCATATAAAAATATAGCAAAAATGACTCTGACCTCTTAATAATTATTTTGTAATATTTCAAAAAATCTTTAGCAAAGTCAGTTAATAGCTAATGTCTCTTGTTTTGATGAAAAATTTGTTGGAAATGCAGCATTTCTTTAATTTTTCTTTACTTTTTTCCTGCTAAATATCAATGAAATTTAAATTATGTTATCTACAAATGTGGTAAATATTGACTTATCCATCAAGTGTGAGGGTTTTTACACCCTTGAGGGTGATTAGGTACACAGAAATGTCTTTTCACAAGTTTCATTAGCAATAAAATTAATATTTAATTAATTAAAGTTACAAACTAAAAAAAGCCAGTTATTCATTAAGGTTTTTATTTCAGTTTATAAGTATCATTGTATTTCTATATTTGGCTAAATAGCAAAAAAATCAACTTTAAGGGAACTTTTAGACTGTAATTTTACATAAATATTTTAAATTCAATTTATAAATTTGTTTCATTTAAATACTTAAATTGTTCAAGACTCTGGTGAGTCTTGAATTTTATTAGGTTTATCCTACAAATATTTATGAAGAACTTATTGAACAGGTTCTGTTCTTGGTACTAAGGAAGTAGCAGTGGGTAAAACAAGGAAATCCTTGTTTTCATGGAATTTTTATTATAAACGATCCCATTATGTATATAAGCTTACAAATATTTCAATTTAAATTCACAAAGCTAATTATTGAATTACATATATTAATTTAGATTTATAGATTGACATTTTTATCAAATGGGCTAAACTCTTCAACAAATTATTAACACTTAAAATACCAAAATATAAGCATGTTTGTTAACACAAAAATTATTACTGTGGGTTTGAGTCTCTTAAAAATTTCTGTACTGATTTCCAATCTCAGAATTTAAAATATGCTAAATCACTGAAACAAGAAAATTTTTGTCCTAGATAATTTTTGGAGATAACTTCACAGACTGATCGTTAGTTTTATGTGTCAATTTGGCTAAGCTATGGTGCAAGTTGTTTGGTCAAGCACCAGTCTAGGTACTGCTGTAAAGGTATTTTTTAGATGTGAGTAACATTTAAATCAGTAGTATTTGAATAAGTCATATTGTTCTCCATAATGTGGGTAGGCCTCATTTAATTAGCTGAAGCCACAAGAGCAAAGACTGAGGTTTCCTGAAGAAGCAACTCTACCTCAAGACTGCAGCATAGAAACCTTGCCTATATTTCCAGCTTGCTAGCCTGCCCTATAGATTTTGAACTCAGGACTGTAACATCAACTCTTACTTGAATCTCTAGCCTGCAAACTTACCCCAGAGGTTAGAATTTGCCAGGGTCCACAATCACATAAGCTAATTCCTTAAAATATTGTATATAGGATCCATTCATCCTATCAGTTTTGTTACTCTGGAGAAAACTAATACACAGCTATTTGAGATTTCTTAAATACTAATGACAGAATGGTAATTCTGTTCATATTGGTAATACTTATGGGAAACATTTCATCTTATTGATAATCTGTACAAAGGACCACATACTTTGGAGGAAAAGATGAACACAGAGATCAAGTTTTAGAAATTAATATGTTTCTTAATTCTTTGGTTCACTCACAGAAATCTTCAACCTCCGCCCAAGTTGCTGTATTACTTCATTGTATTTTGCAAGTCTTTGATATTTAAGATACTTAAATACCTTCTTATTCATCAATGTTAAAACCCTTAAAACAGAAAATTCTGTATTCTTTTGAATTTCTTTTTCTCTTATAGGGCTCCACTTCTTCTAGATATTACTATGATATCTCATTGAATCTTAATATTTCTCATGGCTTTGTGTGATTATGCCTCCCAATATATAAGGCCATACTACTGATATTTTATATTGAAAATATCTTTATGTGTCTGCATTTTCATGTATAGAGATACATGAACGGTGTTCAATATATTTTAATAATGGTGATGGTATTCTAGACGTCAAAATAGACTTTCTTTTATTTTTCTATAGTGCTTAAATTTTATTCTTTTATAAAAATGTTTTATAAAAACAAGAAAAAGTGAAATGCAAAATAAAATAGAGACATTTTTCTTTTATGACAGAAAAGTCTTTTAAGACCTCTTTTATGTGGTCTTGTTTTTATTTTATTTTGTTATTAAATTTATTGGGGTGACATTGGTTAATAAAATTATACAGATTTCAAGTGTACATTTCTATGATACATGATCTGTACATTGCATTATGTGCCCACGGCGCAGAGTCAAATTATTTTCCATCACTATATAATACAGGTTTTGAGACCCAAAAGTGTTGTATCTTGAAACCTGAAATGATGAACGTGTTGCATTAATACCCAGTTTAGACGTTATTTTTTTTTGATATTCAATGAAAATTAGAATAATAAAAATAACTATTCACCATTTTCAGCCCTTCATATGTTTTACCTAATTTGATCCTCACTCAAATTACTCCTCATAAATTTTAATAAGCTTCAGGGTCATCCATTATCAGCATACTGTCCTTTACTTAGTGTAGGACATGATAGATCAATGCAATTATTAACCACAGACATATGTCAAGACACCATGAGTATTTTCACATGAATTAAATTGAATGAGACAGAAATCAATAACTATGTCAAGAAAACCAGACTCAATACCTGAAATACAGCACATTTCAGTGGAAGGTGACAGGTAAAGAATGACAGAAAAAGAAAAACATGTTGTAAACAAAATGCTTTCAACCATAAGTAAGGTTGTTCACTGCTCCAGCAGCCAGTATAGTGAATAAAATACAGATGTATATTCCTCTTCACCTTAGAATGTATTCACAATATTTGCCTCATGGATCTCTAAATGTAAGAAGAGACAACAAATCTCAATTTATAGAATAGAAAATATTTTTGCTTGGGTTTTTACTGCTATTCTGCTACTTTGAATTTCACTAAAGCAATTATTGTATAATCTCAGTGAAAATACCATAGTAGTTTGTTGCTAGAAATGCAAGTATTAAATGTAACTGATGTGGCATGGGTGTTAACCTAAACCTGTTGACCAAAAGGCCAACAGGGTCTCAGGTAGTATATCCCAATAAATGCACCATATATAACTGACATTGTTCATGATATGCTTTTTTCTAAGAAGCCACTTGTATTTGAATTCCTATGTTTTTCACCCAGGATATTTATGCCATGCTTATTGAAGCTTTGCAGACATCATAGCTGTTTATGCTTTTCTATTGTTAAGCGTGCCACCTAACTGGACTTTGCCATCTAAAGGCAGCAGCTATATTCCTCCCTTTTTCTTTAATCCCTGCCATCAAAATTAAATTTGACTTAGATGTCAAGGTAGTCTATATCTGAAATCCTATAATAAAAGGGTGTAACTACCATAATTAACATTTGGTTAGAGACTATCATTGCATCTAGTTGGAAAATGTATCTGAATACTTTACAATGAGTCTAAAGTTGGGAAGAACAATCTAGGAGTTTATTATTATTATTTTACATTCTGTGGCTGAATATCATTGACTTACTAAGCAATGTATTTCTAACTCCTAGCTTTGGTACTACCTCTTTAAAAAAAAAAAATTACAAGACACTTCTCTCATGGGAAACTACTCAGGGTCCTGACAGAAACAGAATTCACTCTAGATGCTACAAATAAGGAGATTTTAAGTGAAGGGACTATTAGTGAAATGAGAGTAGAGCTAAAGGGATAAACAAGGGATATTATGGCACTTACAGATAAGCAATGGTGGAAAAACACTAAAAGCCATAGGAGCAAGTGGAGGAAATAATGTTATCGAAACTCAGTAAAAAGTGTTACAGAAATAAACTAAATAGAGTCTAAACATACAATACTAAAGAACAATGATAGCAACAGCTGAATCTTTATAAAGATAAATAAGATTGATATACCTTTAGCCAGACTCATCAAGAAAATAAAGAGAGAGGATCCAAATAAATAATATAAGAAATGAAAGAGGATGTTTCAATGTCTCTGAGCCTATTCTGTTCATCAGTTTATTTTGTTCATTAGGTTCCACATATAAGTGAGATCATGTGACACTTTTCTTTCTCTGACTGGCTTATTTCACTTGACATAATACTCTCCAGAGCATGCAACAGACTGACATATATGGGGGGGAGGTGGTGGTGAGAGATCTACCAAAGAACTTATATGCATATATGCATAACCCATGGACACAGACAATAGTATGGAAAAGGAGTAGGGTGGCAATGGGAGGGGGGCAGAAGGAGTCACTGGGGGAAAGAGGGGGACATCTGTAATACTTTCAACAATAAGGATACATTTTAAAAAAAGAAATGAAAGAGGAGATGTAACCACTGGCATCACAAAAATGCAAAGAAAGCATTATAAGAAAACATTTAGAACAATTATAGGCCAACAAATTGGACAATCTGGAAAAAATGGATATATTCCTAGAGACATACAATCTTCCAAAACTGAATCAAAGATAAACAGAAAACTTGAACGGACAGATAAAAATTCATGAAATTGAATTAGTGATAAAAGAACCCCCAACAAACCAAATTCCTGTACCAGATGGATTCACAGGTGAATTTTTCCAAACATTCAAAGACGATCTAGCACCTATACATCTCAAACTATTCCCAAAAATTCAAGAGGATGGAAAGCTCCCGAGCTCATTTTACAAGGCCAGCATTATCCTAATTCCAAAACCACATAAAGGCACTACAAAGAAAGAAAATTTTAGGCAAATATCTCTGATGAACAAAAATGGAAAAATCCTTAACAAAATATTAGCAAAACAGATCCAGCAATACATTAAGATCATACACCATAATTAGTGGGATTTATTCTGGATATGCAATGTTGGTACAATATCTGCAAATCAATTAATATGATTCACCACATAAAACAGAGAAGGATAAAAATCATATGATCATATCAATGGATAGAGAAAAGCATTCGACAGAACCTAGGGCCCATTTATTATAAAAACTCTCAACAAAGTGGGAATGGAAAGAACATATCTCAACATAATAAAGGCCATATAACAAACAAATAGTGTATACTACATGACTCCATTCAATATAAACTTAATTAATCTACAGTGACAGAAAACAGACTAGTTGCTGCCAGAAAGGGAGGAAGGGTGGCTCAAGGAGGGCTGGAAGTGAAGGGCTACAGAAGTGTATGATTTAACTTTTGGAGGTAATGACTATGTTCACTATCTTGATTGTGATGATGACTTCATGGGTGTATACATATGTCAAAACTTACAAGATTGTGCACTTTAAAAATGTATAGTTATTGTAAGTCAGTTATATCTCAATAAAACTTTTAAAAATAACACATATTCATAGACTTAATGATATCCATAATTATTTTAATGTAAATTAATTAAATTATCCAATCAAGGAAGGATGCATGGACTAAAAATAAGACTCAGATATATGATGTTTATACGAGACTTCGGCATTAAGAGCATCATTACCTTGATATGAAAGCAAGACAAAGACACAAGAAAACTGCAGACCAACTTCCCTGACGAATACTGATGCAACAAAATACTAGCAAACTGAATTCAAAAGCATAGGTAAAAGATTATTACCATGATTAAGTGGGATTTATTCCTGGAAATTAAGAAAAATGATTCAACATATGGAAATTAATTAATATAGTATACCATGTTAACCTAATGAAGAAACAAATTTCAGTTGGTGCAGAGAAATCATTTGACAAAATCCAAATCCGTTTCTTGATAAAAATACTCAACAAACTAAGAAACAAAAGAAACTACCTGAATTTAATAAAAGACTTATATGAAAGACCCACAGCTAACATACTCAATGGTGAAAGACTGAGAGTTTGTCCTCTAAGATTAGGGCCAAGGTAAGGATGCCTGCTTTCACTATTTTATTCAACTTAATACTGGAGGTCCTAACTACAGCAATTAGACATGAAAAGAAATAAAAGAAAACCATATTGTAAAACAAGAAGTAAAATTATCTGTTTGCAGACTAAACCATCTTATATGCAGAAAACTTTAAAGAGCACACACACACACACACACCCACACACACACCACTGTTAGACTAATAAATTTAGCAGTGCTGCAGGATACAAAATCAAAATGCAAAAATCAGTTGCGTTTCTATGCAAAAATGATTAACAATTTGAAAAGGAAATTAAGCAAACAATTCCATTTACAATATGTAATTACAATAATAGACTTGTGATCATTTGTATGTTTGTGGAATCAATTGTAATGTCTCCTCTTTCATTTCTTATTTTGTTTGTTTGAGTCTTCTCTATTTTCTTAATTTAGCTAAAGGTTTGTTGATTTTGTTTATCTTTTCAAAACAACAGCTCTAAATTTAGTCAATCTTCTCAGTTGTTTTTGTGGTCTCTGTGCCATTTATTCTCCTCTGATCTTTGTTATTTTCTTTTTTCTGCTAACTTTGAGCTGAGTTTGTTTTTCTTTTTATTGTTCCTTGAGATGTAATGTTAGGTGCTTGAGATCTTTTTTCCTCTTAATGTAGGTGCTTTTGCTATAAATTTTCATCTGAGAACTTTTGCAGCATTCGTTAGGTTTTGATATGTTATGTTTTTATTTTGTTTATTTCAAAATATTTTGATTTCCATTTTGATATCTCTTTTGACCCATTAGTTGTTGAGTGTGTTTAATTTCTACATACTTTTTATTTTCCTCCTATTAATTGATTTCTAGTTTCATACCACTGTGGTCGGAAACATTTACTTGAACTTGGTATAATTTTAATCTTAAATATGACAGGTTTTGTGACCTGTCATATGTATCCTGGAGAATGTTCCATGTGCACTTGAGAATAATGTATATTCTGTTGCATTTGGATGGAATATTCTGTATAGATCTGTTGGGTCCACATGGTGTAAAATATAGATCAAGCCCAAAGTTTCCTTTTTGATTTTCTGTCTGGGTGATGTATCCATTGTTGAAAATAGGATATTGAAGTCCTCTACTATTATTATATTGATGTCTATTTCTCCCTTAAGATCTGTTAATATTTAATTAATATATTTAGATGCTTTGATGTTGGATGCATATATATTTATGATTGTTATATCTTTTTGCTGAATTGGCTCTTTTATCATTATGTAATAACTTTCTTTGTCCCATTACAATTTTTCCATAAAACCTATTATGTCAGAATTAAGTATAGCTATTCCTGCTGTCTTTTGGTTTCAGTGACATGGAATATATTTTTCCATATCTTCACTTTAGCTCCTTTGTAGTTCCTTGTTTCTTTCTTTTCTTGCTGCTTTCCTTTGTGAGTTGATTTTTCTTACTGGTATGGTTTGATTTCCTTCTTTTTATGTGAATCTACTGAAGGTAGATATTATAATTTACCTCTTTTATAATGTGTATCATTTGCAAATTATTGTAACTATAGCTTTTAAAAATACTTTGGCCCTTTATTTTTTTTACTGGAATTAGTTAACACACTACCATATTATAGAATTATCACGTTCAAATCTGTCTATATGATTACAATTAGCAGTGTGTTGTTATTTTCATGTTACTAAATAGTATCCTTTCATTTTAGCTTGAGGAACTCTTTTCAGAATTTCTTAAAAGGTGGGTCTAGCAGTGATGAACTCCTTCAGTTTTTGTTTATTAGAGAAAGTCTTTACCTCCCCTTTGTTTCTGAAGGACCCTGTTGTTGACTTATGTATTGTTTACCTGTTCTTTTGTAGCTCTCTGAGCATCTTTAGAAAAATTGTTTTTAATTCTTTGATGGGCAATGTTTAGATATCATTTTAGGGGTTAGTTACTGGTGGTTTACTATAGTCCTTTGATGGAGCCATATTTCCCATTCTTCATGATTTCTTCAGTCTTGTGTAGTTCTGTGAACTTTTGAAGATGCAATCACCTCTTCCAGTCTTTATGGACTTTGGTAAGGAAAAAGTCTCAACTGTGTATCAGGGCACATTGTAGTATGCTGTGATCCCAGGTCCATTGGTGCATGGCACCAAGTGCAAGGCTGTGTAGCAGCACTATTTTGGGGTGTGTGTGTGTGTGATATCTTTTCAGCACAGGCCACTGGTATCCACACCATTGACAACTGTGTAGTCTTTGGCTAGTATTGAGGGTGTACGCTGTAGCTGCAACAGCTGTTGGGGTCTTCAGTGGTCTCTCCATTTGAGTTGAAAAGGTAGTTAATGTTGGTGGCAAAGCCAGTGGTATGCATACATGCAACTTTGAGGGCCAGCTGCAAGTGCCTGTGTAGTGGCAGCGGCTGACTGCAGACAACTGTATTTTGGAGAACTAAGGTAAACAGTAAGAGCCAATGTCAGCTGTGGTCACTCTGAACTTTTGAGGGTTTTGGCAATTGGTGTGCAGTACAGTGGCTGTTAGGTATCACTCTGGCACATGACAGTAGAGGCTGGATATGAGGGTCAGGAGCATCTAGGTGCACAGCTGAAGGGGCTATATGCAGATGAGCATAGTGTTGCAGGCCAGTGACAGGCACATCTTTAGAGGACCTAGCTTTTAAACTATCCTGTAGCTGCACAGTCTGGCCCCAAGCACTTACATAGCGGTGAAAGTTGGTGACTGGTGTCACACTGATGTCATGCAAGTGCACAGCTGGAGGGGCTACTCCCAAGCACATGCAGGGGTCTGAGCTGGTATCTTGTACTTGTACAACTGCAAAGGCCTTGGCTGGATACCTGTGAGCAGGGCAAGGAAGAAGTAGAAAGGGGTCAGGAAGTTTGAGTCAGTGAACATGAATGTCTGCGGGGCAAAAGCTGGTGAACTATTCAGGGGATCCCTGCTGGCTGAGCTCCAGAGTGGATCACTGAACCGTGATTATGATTATCCTGCTATTTGACTGCTATTGTCGGACCCTGCTTTTCTTCCTTGCTCCTAGCCATCTCTATATATCTCAGCTTTGATGGTCTGGGTGGGCTGAAAACAAAGCGAGACCTTCGTGTGGTATCCTGAAAGGCTGGGGAAGCTGGCCCCTCACTCTGCACTCCCTTTTCCATCTGGGAAGTTTCCTCTTGGTGCTAAGCAATGCCAGCTTGGGGGATGGGATGATGCAGGCAAAATGAAGCTGTCTTCCTTTCCTTCCTGTGCACATATTCTCAGGCTTTTTGTTTGACCTTGTTGCTAAAGTTTCTTAAGTGGATTCTAGAGCTTTTCCAGATGTTTTTATTCATAGATAGCTTTCTAATTGTTAATCTTGTGAGGGGATGGAGGCCTAGGTCTCCTACACAGCCATTTTAGAGACATCACCGATAATCTGCAGCTGTTGACTTTTTGATTTGTAGAAATTCTTTACATATCCTGTATAATAATCTTTGAAAATGTTACATGTTGAAATGTCTTTTCCAATGTGTGGCATATCTTTTCAATATTCTAGTGTATGTTGATGAAGAAGATCCTTAATCTTAATGTATCTTAATTTATTATTATTTTATTTTATGGTTTTTGCGGGCCTTATTTAAGGAATTCTCCAATCTGCTTTCAAAATTATAATTTTTTTCTTCTAAGAATTTAATGTGTCTGCCACGCTTGAGTCTCTCTGCTTTCTAGCATTATTGTTTTCGATGCACTATGATTCATGTATGTATTTTCTTCTACATGAATAGCTACTTTTTCTGGCACCATTTCTTGAATTGTTCCTCTGGTCCCAGGGACTCGCTCCACCACCTCAGTCATATGAAACCTTTCTGTGTGTGTGTGTGTCTGTGTGCGTTTGTGTGAATCTTTTTCTGAGATTTTATCCTGTTCAATTGGTTAGCTTTACTCTCCTTGAGCCAATATAATTCTTGACTTTAGTTGGCTTTGTTCAATAGAGGGCAATAGTACAATATTAACAAGAGAGATTTTGATGCAGTTCACATGGTTCAGCCTCTTGGGGCCTAGAGAAGTATGATGAGTGAACAGTGGATCTGGAAGGGCTCAGACTTTTACTGCCCACCCTTTTCCGTTCTCTCCAGGACAGTAGTTTCATGTCAGAGGGAGCTTACTCTGTCTTCCTGATGCAGGAGAGAAAAGAATGACAGTCTCAGGAGTGTACTGCATCTATACTTATCTAGACTGCAGAGTAGCTATCCTGGCCTGCTAAATGTACTAGCGATTGCTTAGATGTGGCTAGTTAGTTTGAACTTTTAGGATGGCTATACCAAATTTAAAAACATTTTATCAAAAGACATTATAAGTGAAAATACAAACTATTAATGAGGATAAATATTTGTAATATATGTATACTACAAAGAATATTATTCTAATAAATATGAAATGATATAATAGAAAAACAGGCAAAAATATGTATAAGAATTTGATAGAATAAGAAATATTTTAGTCAAGAAACATTTGAATAAATGCTAAATTTATTAGTAATCAGAAGATAGAAATGTAAACCATAATGAGATATTATATACTCATTCATTTAATAAAACATTTTTAAGAACCTGACAATACTAAGTTGTTAGAAAAAATGTGCATCAATAAGATAACTTGTGGGAGTGTAAATTGCTACAAGCATTATGGACAGTGATTTAGCCTTCATAAATAAAGCTGACTGTGTATATAACCTATGAACCAACAATTTTTTACTCCTATGTACTTAAGAAAACAATGTGTATGTGTACAGGGTACATGCACAAGAATATTCATAGAATCATCATTTGTTGCAGCAATAAACTGGAAAAACTATAAATGCCCATTTTGAAATACTGATGCAGTAGTATATTATACAATAGTAAAAATAAATGAACTGCAGAGGTATGTAACAATAGCAATTGTTCTTGCTAATATAATGTTTAGTGACAAAAGCAAGTCTCATCTAAGTTTTATAGAATTCAGCAACAAAAAATATATTGTTTAAATGAGTGTTGCTGTGATGTACTTGTGCGTAATTAAAATACAATAGAATAATAAACTCTGGAATTACTGTTGTTTGTATCTGAAATGATAGAGGCACATAGGTAGATAAAAATTATTTTCGATGTTCTAGTTATATTGTTGGTAGTAGGTTTATGGGAATTTGTTATATTATAAATATATAAATAAATATTAAAGAACCATGTATAGTCTAACAATGGTAATGATTCATGAGCAAAGGGTAATGCTTAATAAGATACTGTACATCTGAGATCCATTTGAAGGTTGAAAGGAAAACAACAGCAAAAATAATAGAAAGCAATGGATGAAGAGATAACAAACTAGAAGAATAAAGGCAAGGATTTGAATACAGTGTCAGTCAAATTAGAATTTAAGATTAAAAGTACATACATAATAAAATGCATGATTTATGAAGGAGCTATAACAGTAATAAAGATGTATGCACTATCAGCATAGCAGCTAAATAAATGAAATGGAAATATTGAAAATATTTGGAAAATTTAATAAAAATACTATTGTAGTAGAAGATTTTAAGACACTCAAAATCAGACATAGCTATTAGGATAAAAAGAACAGAATGATATAATTAATGAAGTCAATCTAATCAATATCTGTAGAATTTTATATTATTTGAATAAATGTTTATTATATACCCATGAATTGATTAGAATAGTAATAAATATATACCACTTTAAAAGATATGAATACCAGATCATTTCATAGCTGAGTCTTATTTAACCTTTAAAAGACTGGAATTACAATGTTATCAAAACCATTGAAGGCCACGGATAAAAAGACTGTCAATTCATGAAGCCAGTAGGCCCTAAGTAAATTTTACAAAATAATATTAAAGTTTATATGGACATATAAATGCTTATTATAGGAAAAAATCATGAACAAAGTAGTGAAGGTGGTTTAGCTTTAAGACTGGGAATGATAGTTGGATGAGTGGAACAGGATAAGGAGCCCAGAAATAAGTCTGTGCATACATGAAAATTTAATCTATGAAAAGAAATTGTTGCTTTTCAGTGGAAAAAAAATGATTTATTTAAGTAAATGTTCTTGGTACATTTAAAAGTAAATAAATTTGAACTCCTGTCTTATTTAACACTAATGTATAAATACTTAAGTTTAAAGAATGAACTAAAAATTATGCAGACAATTTAGGAAAGGTAGAGAAAAATATGGGTTGGGCAAATATTTCTAGTGAAGAAAAGAAATCTAGAAGTTTTGAAAAAAAAGATATATTTTATAGTATAAAACAAAAAAAAGAACATTTTATGGCAAAATACACATAAAATCATGATACAGAGAACATTTTGATGGTTGCCAGATAGGTTGGCATGCGTGAAAAAGGTGAAGGGATTAAGAAGTACAAATTGGTAGTTACAGAATAGTCATGGGAATGTAAAGTACAGCACAGGGAATATAGTCAATAATATTCTAATAAGTATATATGGTGTCAGATGGGTCCTAGATTTATCAAGATGATCACTTAGTAAGTTATGTAATGTCTAATCACTGGGATGTGCACTTGAAACTAATATAATAATGTATGTCAACTGTAATTGAAAATAAAAATAGAAGATAAAAAAAGGCCTTCTGCACAATGGAAACAGCACCAAGGCTCTAAGGAGGGAGAGTGCCTGATATATTGTAGTAGAGCAATCAATTCAGAAGGGTAGAATTTTAGATCAAAGAGACAGCCAGTGAGACATAAGATGTAAGGCCTGGTTGACTATTGTAAAGACATTAATCTAAGGATGATGGTAAATGTTAAGTTTTTGGAGAACTTCAAGTAGGGGACTGTCATTATCAGAACTGGCTGTTTAAACAACCATCAGGCTGGTGTCAGGAGACCCAACTGAAAGGGTCTATGCTCTATCTGAGCTGATTAACCAAAATATAGGGAACTGTTCTTCCAGGAGGCTACTTTGTCATTATTAATTTGATCATCTCTTTACCCCTGGCAGATTTACCTGATTGATGATGATGGTAGTGATGCTAAAATAGCTCACCTTGGAAGCCTCCTTATAGGTTTATAAGTATGTTATCATCTGATTCTCATAACAGTCTTTTCAGGGGGGGCCTTTTTCATCTCCATTTTTCAGATGGGGAAAATAAGTTTCATAGAGCTCTTTTTTCTTGGAGAAATTAATACTTTCATGTCAATGTGTTACTTTGGAAAGGTGTTCTCCTCCCCCCCCGCCCAGTGCTATGTTGAGCACTGTGAAAAAGAGAGCTTATAAGTAAAAGTGCAGAATATATGTATATCATCAAAAGACATTTGGCTGGAAAGATAATAAGGCAGTTGTCAATTTTTTACAAATTCTTAGATTCATCTATCCTTTTTATTTTGTCTGGTCATTTGTAGTGGCTCAGAGCTGGGTGTACCTGGAATATTGAATGCAGCCTCTAAAGCCACTGTACCTCTGCCTGAAAAATACTTTGTTCATGATTTGTTATAGTCACCTGATCCTTAATCTTCGATAGTGTTAAGTTCAAAACTATAAGATGTTTAGTTAAAACGAGAAGTGTGTGCTTGTTTCTTACTTCTAATAATACACTTCTTATTTGATTAATATTATTTGAATCTACTTTCCCATTTGTTTTTTTCTTTCCTATTCCCCCCCCCCACACACACACACACACTATTCTGTTCTCACTTTAAGGTTATTCCACGGTGAAATATCCAACTGTTTTTAACTTCTACGTTTCCTTATCATTGTCCAATTTATACACTCAAAATGTTTTCCTTTCAAGATGTGAAGCAGACTGCTCCATTTGGTAATTAGTTGCATTTTTTTTTTTTTTGCAGGCTATTTTTCAGTATCATCTGTGATTTCTCCCTAGTGTATGCCAAGAATGAAGAAGATTAAAACTATTATCCTCATTAACTTGCTTAGGTCACGCTCTTGGGTGGGGAGCTGTTTATATTTTCCAAATACCATCTGAGTGTTTCATAATTATGATTATTCAAAAACTCAAGTGAAGTGCAAATTGTATAATGGCAGGAATCTTTTTATCACTCTAAATTATAGTAATTTTTCTAACCCAGTGACCTCTACCACACACTGGCCACTACCCAAAGTGTTTGTCACTGATTTACTTTTGGCTTCTTATTTTGTTGTTATGAATAGTTTGTATGTAGAGGACAAATGGTCATTTATTTTCACAATAATATAAATAGAGTCTTATTGAGTATTACAAGAAGCCAGGGAATAACTGCCTTTTTTATTATGCTTTACTAGTCACTGTTTTGGAAATATTATTGCAGTTTGAATACTCATCTGCATTGATTGTGTAAAAATTTTTTTCTATGGGATTGAGTGATGGTTTATTGCAGTTATAGGAAGGGCTTTCAAAAAATACTTTTCCAAAGTGTTTTTCTTTATATTGTTTCCCCACCCTCCCTCACTGACATTCTGTCTGTTACCTCTTTTTCTACTAGCAAATAATGAATTGCAAGGAAAGCATGGTGGATGTTGTTGCACAGCCAGTGGAACTTTGGAGTGGACTTTAACATTGCAGAACACTTTTAGAGTCTGAAAGTGAGATGCTGTAGAGAAATGAGCAACAACGGACAATTTGTTTTAAAGGTGACAGAAAACTAAAACTTAAGAGTCAATGATAAATAGAAAGTATAGAAAGATTGGCAATAAAACAACCAAGTAATAGTTTTATAGGCATTAAAAACAGAGGGGAAAAATTATAAAAATACTTCTCTACAAAAAGGTCCTGGGAGTAAGTAAATGAAATTGAAAGTGAGAATACACATGAACTTGGACTAATATAACTGGTCCACTAATTGGATGGGATGTAGGTGGAGGTAGTGAGCAACTAATTTTAACTTAATAAACATTTATTAAACACTTCTTTCATGCAAAGCACTGACCTAAATTGTTATGAGGAAACAAATGAAATTAGAGACTTTCTACACACTTCTGGGTGAAACGGGTTTCAAGTATTAACCCCCAGCGTGTAAAAAAAGGCTTAAGCCTTCCGTATGGGGAGTATCAGGAAGTCAGAAATCCAGTCTATTCTCTTCCAAATATCCAAATATCTCTCCCTTCTCATTCTGTTATCCAGAGATATCTAAGCTCTTGTGAATAACTTTTCAGGGGACTGAGGGTGAGAAGAGTAATGTTTTTATTGACCCTCTTTTTTATATTATGCTGATTACAACCTAAGGACTTTGGCTGTTAGAGAATCAAGTGAAACAGAAAACTGAGTGACATCACCTGCTTTCTTGGAGGCTCTTCAAAAGGAGGTGTTCATTGCCTGGTATTATTATAATGAAAGGGCTCACCACCAAACTGGTGAAGACTCTTTGAATTAAAGTTATTCCATTTTATCTAGTCATGTATAAAAGGCTTTCCTAGGGTGATGGATATAGGATAAGCTCTGGTGTCAGCTGCCTCATGGACATCAGGTAGTAGCAATATGGGAGGCTCTGTTCATTCTCAGAATGATAAAACATAATCTATTATCAAAGGACATCTGGAACATTGCTAAAGGCATCAACATCTCAGGGCCACTAGTTGTGCAGTTATGCACCCACAACTCTAGAAGACATGATTCATATGATAGCCTCCTGTGTAATCTTTTATGGTGATTCCGGAAAAGCTATTTGTGAAGGTTGGAACTGAATTATGAAATAGATTGAAGGCTGAATCTTTTTCACAGTATGTTGCCATAGGTTCATCGGTTTAATAGCATAGACTTTTTATGATAGTTCTCCGTAGGATGATTAGCCCACAGTTATTTTCAGCTGAAAGTCTTCATACCTTAATAGGCCAAGCTCTGAATCTCTTGGCAATCACCTCCTTCAGTATAGTTGCCTCATGGACCCAGATCTGCTGACCATCTTTTATTTATGGAGACCAACTTCCCACAAATGGGGACATTGCTTTTTATAGGCAATTCAGAATCTCCTGAAATCTTATATACTTATTTTTGGACAATGGGTTCATACTTAACCCACACATTAGTGAGACAACATAAGTGACTATTCCCAAAACAAGCAAGATCTACTTCAAGGTTTTTACTGTCCTTAAGGAACAAACACTTTTTTTTAATACTTTTTTTAAAGATACATTTTAATACTGTTTGTTTGCCCTTCTGGTATATCCCCATGATATAAATAGGTGGAAAGGACAGCCCCTGAAAACATGACATGGAAGCATATATGTCATTGACACCTGTGGCAATGTGGTAAGTTATATGAGAGATACAAAGTTCTATGATGACAGAGGAAGTAGAGATGCTCTTTGCCTTGAGAAAACCAAAAGGCATCAATCACGAAATGGTCTTAGAACTGGGCTTTGAAGGATGAAAATAGTTTTAGTTGGAAATGATCATGTGGATGATATTTTCAGGGAGAAGTAACAGCATGAGTAAGGACATAGAAATAGAAAAGCAAGGGCTTTATTTGGAAGATAAATAATATAGTACTCCTAGACAATAGGGCATATGACTGAAAATAATTATCAGTAAGGTTGGAAAAGTATATTGGGGAATGCCTTGAAGAGAGTCCTTATTTTATTGATTTATTATGTTGCTACCATATACCAAATACTGTTCCTATACTGGGAATACAGTAGAGACAAAGAAAATATCTCATTCTTCATGGATCATAACTTCGTATAGGGAAAGACAAGATTTTTTAAAGTAATCAAATCAATAAATAAGATTATTTCAGATAGTGAAATAAAAGTAGATAATGTGATACAGGGACCAGGAGTTGAGGGAGGCAGAATCTATTTTAGATACAGGGATGAGAAATGTTCTCTTTGAGTAAATAGCATTTGAGCTGACAAGTTTAAATGTTTAGTTTGAACTGCTGAGTGATAAAAGGGGGCAGTTTTCATATAGCGCCAGGACAAGAATCTTTAAGGTACAGGGACCAACCTGTTCAAAGGTGTTGGAACAGAAATGAGCTTGATGTGTTCCAAGAATAATAAAGGGACCACTTCCAATAGTGCGAATTGAAGAGGCAAGGGAGTGGTATACCCTGAAGTAGGAAGAGCCCATATCATGTTGGGCACAGCAGGCCATGCATGTTAAGGAGGTTTCACTTCATTAAATGAGGTTGGTGAACACCTCTAAAGCACACAGAACAGGGCCTAGCACAGGGGAATTGCTCAATAAGCATTAGTGATGATGATGGTGTTTGTGATGGAAAGCTGCTTGAGAGCTTAGATCAGGGCAGTGATTGATATATATTTTAAAGATACTTCTTTGGCTGCTGGCTGTGTGGAGAATGAGGGTAGGGGTGGGTGGCTGGAAGCAGAAAAACCCATTAGTAGCTATTACAGAGTTTCAGTTGAGAGCTGTGTTGTTTAGGAGTTTGGACATTAGTCTGGTTTCAGTAGGGAGCCAATAACACTTTCTGATCAGAAAAGTGACTTGATCAAATGGTATCTTCACAATTATTAAATCATATTTTAAATAATAGTTGTTTTTGAAAAATTCTGAAGTAGCTCCAGAGCTTGCTACTTTGGTTCTTTATGAATTCTATATGCAGTTTTGCTTGGCTGAGCTTAAAGTACAGTCAATTTATGTAATAAATTTGTTAACTCCTCCCACTCCTACCCATATGTTTACAAGCTTATTGATATGCCACCTAAATTGTACATCAATGTTTTGCTTGATTATATTACCATTGTTTAATTCTATAAGTGGGTGTTTAAAATATCTTAAAAAGCTGATGCTTAAATTCAGTAAACTCAGATAAGCATCATTTCTTAAGCACATTCACTTCATATGTATGCTAGTGGCCGGTTTTTTAAAGTAGCTATCTTCATGGAAATCATTTAGGGAGGATTTTTATTTAGCCAATTCCTAACTGAACACATATGATTTTATAACATTTTCCCAAGAGTAAATGAATCAATAAATTAAATTAGTGCACTTATGGGGGATTGGTTACGAGATTTATTATGAGGTAATTCTCTGGATTGTGAAAACTCAGGAATAGTATTGTTACCATAGTAATTGTCACTTCTTTTGTAATTATCTGATCATTTGGTATATTCAATAACAACAAATAGTTAAGGTCATATGATAGTCATTGAAAACTAAACACATCACTTTCAAACTCTAAGAAACGCAGACATTAATTTTGTTAGGCGTTTAGCTGATTTCATCTTCAATCTACAAAATTCTCCAGATTTTATACAGTGTAGCAGTTAAGCACTCTTTATTGACGTCTACAATAGCCAATATTAAATTTTTTTTCCCCTGACAAGTAAAAAAAAATGCCATTTCATTTTGCAACTTAGAAGACAGTTGCTAGTGTATAACCGAAAGCATGACACATTAACAAGCCACCATCTGTTGTGATGGCATAGCTTTGCTCTTGCGTGACTCAACTAGCTGCAAATTGGACTTGTCAATCTTTGCCTAGGCCCAGTTCAAGAAAGGGCCATAAAACATCATCTGCCTTAAAGTGTTAGCTGGTCAAAGAACACTTGTCACAATGACCTTTAAGCAAACCTTTTCAAAGCTTGGAAAGTTGAATATCTGTTTTCTAGCAGTTGGTTGCATCACTCTTTGCTATCTATCTATTAAATATTTGGATTACTCACAGGTAAATTGTCACTATATATTCAGTACTAGAGGGTTAGAGACTGGCCAGTGTCATATAAAACCATCACCTTTTTATTTTTTATAGCAGAACAGTGGGCTTGCTGTCAATTTTTCTTTACCTTTTTTGATCTACTCTTTCAATGAACTTAAGAAACTCTCTTCTGGTATTACTGAGTTAATATGTATTTGCTTTTATCATAATACTTGAGCTGCTTATTACAAAGGGGAAAAGTAACTGTCAAAAAGAAAAACTTGGTTCATATCAGAGTTCACCTTAAGATGATAAACTTTAATGGACGAAGTATAGCCCTTATATTTTGGTGTTAGGTTGGGTTCCCATTGTATATGTATCTGCTTAGACTGACAGTTCTGAAAATTAATGATTTTGTTTCAGTCATGATGGATAACATTCACAGACATATTGGAGTATGATAGAGAAATATCTTCTTTGGAGAGTTGCTATACAATTTCTCTCCACACTTCAAAAAATTGTGTGTACCTAAGAGACAGATATTTCTATCAATATGTGGTTGGGATACTGAGGCTCATGAGACAGATTTTAAGGTAAAATACTTTGTGCTCTATTCTTATCTTTTCTCTAAAAATAACAGAAGAGAGGACTGCTTCATGTGCAGAGAATTAGACAACCCACTATAAAATCAGAGAGCAGAAATACATTCAGCTTAAAATCCCACTTATCCCCTGTCAAGTGTTTTCTTCTACCATTTATCAATTTATTTCTTCTAAACTACCATAGGTTCTCTGTGGATTGAAGCCATTTTTATATAGTACAGTGATGTATTACAGATGAATTCCATCTATATCATTGACTCATTCAATAACCATTTGTAAGATCAGGACTTTTAAAAATTTTATTTTAAAATCATTGCTGTATTTTAAAAAATATTTTGACAAACTAAATTTTATTTACCACTTTTAAAAGGGAAGTTTAATTCTATGAGATGCCTATATATTGATTATTGCATTTTAATTATCATGAGAATTCGTTATTGTTAGATTGCATCTGCATTTTTGCTTACTACATTTCTGCTCAATCTTCCACACACATTTTAAGAAACGAAAAATAAGATGCATGTTTTCTTGTATAATTACCATCACCCCAAACAACTTTTAATATTGAATTTAGTGTAAAGCAATAATCACCACCACAGAAGTTGCAAAGAACTAAATTAACAATAGGACTGGCTTGGTGGCTCCCTTCTCTGAGCAACTATTACAATTATAGAAAGTAGTGTGGTGTTTGGCATGTATTTATACGTATTAGTTCTATTCCTTCACCTAGTTAAATTTGCTTAAATCAGATATTAAAATTTACTTGAGGATGAATCATAGGGAGCTAGAAACCAAGAGAGAACTAGAAAATAGCATACTGGCTGACCTATTTTTCTCCTATAGGATGCAGGTGACCCCAGTCCCAGTTCTTCATCTGTTTTACATCTTTACTTTGCCATACCTGCTAAAAAGAAACATCACTGTCAGAACTCCAGTGTGATTCCATTTTTTTGGGTGAGACATAGCAGGAATTGGATGCTGAAGCTGAACTGTTTGGATTGGTCTCTTTCCCTTATATCTTAAAATTAAAGCTCATAAGAAAAATATGAAATGAAAGCATGCATGTCATATTCTTTAAATATGGTTCTCTCATAAACACAGCAGTATCCATGTTTAATAAAGTCATATTTTATTTGAGGTACTACAGAAGAACAGGTAGGCTAAATTATAATATGAATATATTACATAATATAATTATAATAACTATAGAAAAATATTCCTTGTTAACAAAAAATAGTATAATAGGGGTTACTTGTATTTGCCCATTGTGGATATCTGAGTATAGCCCTAGCTATTGTTGCTCAATGGTCAGAGCATCAGCCAGTGGACTGAAGGGTCCCGGGTTCAATTTCAGTGAAGGGCACATACCTCTATTGCAGGCTTGCTCCCTGGCCCCTGTCAGTGCTTGGGGAGGCAACCAATCGATGTGTCTCTCTTACATCAATGTTTCTCTCTCTCTCTCTCTCTCTCTCTCTCTCTTTCTCTTTCCCTTCCTCTCTCTGAAAAGCAATGGAAAAAATATCATTAGGTGAAGATTAAAAATAAAAATATAATAATAAAAAAATAGTCAGTATAGTATACTGGTCCAATTATCTCCATATGAATACCTAGAGTGGTTGTTGAACTCTAGCCTTTAAAATGCTAAGAGGACTTGTTGTGTATGTTAAATAGTAGATATGGCTTTACTATGCATATATATGAACTATAAAATTTATTCTATGGACTCTTCTCTGAATCTCTAGTTCACCTTACAGGGGAACTAGTAATAAGATTTGGCCAGTTTGGCCAAGGGAATAGCTTCTGGATTGTTCAGTGTGTTCCCAGGTGCCATGTCCCATGTAATTTTAGTTTCACATGGTCTAATCTTGTTGAGATACTGGTTCTGTAGTTATTTACTGATTCTTAATAATTTACACACATGGTCAAAGAACAGCCATTAAGTACCAGATCTGCAATCACTGAAGTTTATGCAGGGTTTTGCTTCTCTCTATGGCGTTCAGCTGAATGCCATAGGTGTGCTTTCTATTCTGAGAACCTATGTTCTTTATGGCAACTGTGTGTTTTTTCTGTGATAAAGAGTCACTGTTATTGTCACCAAGTTTAAGACCTTATGCACTGTGATTATTTGTTTTCCTGCTTAAAATTTTAATTTTAAATGTATATTTTACTGTGTAGAAAAAATAGACTCCAAGGAATTTCTTTAGCTAAACAATTAACCACTCTTGACCCATCAGCCCTTGCCACCGTCAGCAGTAGTCACTCAGAATGTTCTCTGAAGAGTCGGTTTATTCATTTATTCACTTCTTTCTCACTAATACTTACAGAAATGTTACATTTTCATTCTGGTTTTGTCCTCGACTCTCAACATTATGCAAGTAACCACTGGTGATATACACGTTTTACAATGAAATGATTTCACGTTCAGCTAGGCTAAGACGTATACAGAATACCTGAATGAGCTTAGTACATCCAGCAATTTATCCCAAACTACAGAGAGGCTACTACAAGGTGTATATTTGAAAGTGCATGTCCTATTCCGTTACATTTATTCCTGATCTTCGTGTCTTGCATCGGATTCTTTGATTAAGACATTCATTCATGCCTCCTGACTGCATTCCTCCTCTGCCTCTTTCCCCTCTCAGCTGCAATCTATCTCTTCACCCTTCAGTTTTGTTGAACTCTTCACAAGGTCCAGCCTCTTCTCATACTTACCCTGTGACAGGGCTGGTCACTAGTTTTCTCTATTTCATCTCTTTTCATTGCTGCAAAGCTGGATGGAGTCCCTCACCATGGTCTGATGCCAATTTCAAATATCTCAAAATCAGTTATTTCTCTTGCTTAAGAAGATTCAATTTGCCAGACACCTCCTGAATTTTATTGTAATAAAATGTCTCATTTCCTAGATTTTATTTATTAAGTACTTATTATTATTATAATATTTCAGACATTGTTATGAGCAGTTTATAAGTACAATGTCATGAAATTCTCACAGCACTTCTGTGAAATAGGTAGCTGAAGCTATTCTATCTACCTACTGATAAGAAAACTGAGATAGTGGTTTTAAATAACTTGCCCAAGTTCACACAGCTAGTTAGTGACACAGCTGGACTTTTATCCCAGCAATTTGATATGACAGACTTCAGTTTTATTTTCCATGCTCTATAAAGTTTGGCATTTACTTC
The DNA here is from genome assembly GCF_964146895.1 of Miniopterus schreibersii. Taxonomy (NCBI): domain Eukaryota; kingdom Metazoa; phylum Chordata; class Mammalia; order Chiroptera; family Miniopteridae; genus Miniopterus; species Miniopterus schreibersii. The sequence continues at coordinate 34,823,473 of NC_138104.1, forward strand.
TACTATTAATATAGGCTCCAGTATTACCAGTATTATTTAGGCTTCTGCTAGGTTCCGGTGAGAGCAGGACATTATGGACATAGTGAGGGAAGGAATGTATTCTGCCTCATGCAGACATTTTGCTCTCATTTTTCACAAAATTGTTAAGGAGTCAATATTCTTTAGTAAATGGGGTACACTTCATATTTACATTATTAGTAACTAATAGAATATAGACTGATTTGCCAAGTGATTATGGTAAATGTTTTCAATTGGCAAATATTTCAAATAGACTGGAAAGAGTACCACTTAGATAAAATATAACAATAGCAAAGGCAATTTATTTGGACTTGTTCATTCTAAAAAAATGTTATATCAATTAACATTATAAATTTAATTCAAAGAACAGTTTAACTTATGGGGGCATTGTTAAATGTTCCTTACTACTCCTCACACATGCCCCACACAGTATAGTGTTTAAATAATACAGTGTTCATGAATGTTAGACTTGACTTCCCAAATAGATTTTAGTTTCTGGGTAACAATTTTTGTTCTACATCATTCTTTTTTTAAGAAGTAAAGAATGTAATACATTAATAACAAACAGCAACTTTTCTCTCAAATAGGGTTTCATAGGGTCTGCCATAACAAATTACTACAATCTGGGTGGCTAAAACAACAGAAATTTATTATCTCACAGATCTGAAGGTTAGATATCCAAAATCCAGATGTTGGCAGAGACAGGATTCCTCCAAAGCATCTTGGGGGGCATCATTTCTGGCCCCTTTCAGTTTCTGGTAGACTCAGATGTTTCTTAGCTTGTGGCAGCATAACTCTAATCTCTGCTTCTGTCTTCAAATCGCATTCTCCCATATATGTGTGTCTGTGTCTCTTCTCTTCTTATTAGGACACCAGTCATACTTAATTAGGGTCCACGCTAAAGACTTCATCTAAACTGAATTACATCTGCAAAGAATCTATTTCCAAATAAGGTTGTACCCATAGATGCCAGGGATTAGTACTTCAACATATAATTTTTGGGGAGTAAAATTCAACCTGTGACAGTGTTTTTGAGAAAGATAAGGTTTTTGTTGATAATGTGACAATTAAGTTTTACTCTAGAATGGATGCAAACTCTCATATTTCTTTTCATTCGAATTTCCCTCTTGTCCTACACCAGGGCTTGGCGACCTGTTTTTATATAGTTCATGAGCCAACAGATTTTACATTTTAAAAAATTATGGTAGAGACCACAGAACATAAAATTTTTCATATCTACCATTTTAATTTTATTTTTAAATTTATCTTTATTATTATAAGTATTACAGATGTCCCGTTTTCCCCCCATTGATCCCCTCCACCCCATCAGATCATCCACAGGCTGTCCCCATACTAAAGTCTCTGTCCATGGGTTATGCTTATAAACATATAATTTCTTTGATTAATGCCTCCCCACCCACTCCTCCACCCCCCGCCCTTCCCTCTGAGATCCTTGAGTCTGTTCCATGCTTCTTTGTCTCTGGATCTATTTTGTTCATCAGTTTATTTTGTTTATTATATTCCACATATAAGTGAGATCATGAGGTACTTGTCTTTCTTTGACTGGCTTATTTCGCTTAGCATAACACTCTCCAGTTCTCTCCATGCTGTCCCAAAGGATAAGCGATCCCTCTTTCTTAAAGCTGCTTAGGACTCCATGGTGTAAATGTGCCACGGCTTTTTAATCCACTCATCTACTGATGGGCACTTGGGCTGTTTCCAGATCTTAGCTATTGTAAATTGTGCTGCTATGAACATAGGGGTGCATAAGTTCTTTCTGACTGGTGTTTCAGGTTTCATAGGATATATCCTTAGAAGTGGGATCACTGGGTCAAAAGGCAGCTCCATTTTTAATTCTTTGAGGAAACTCCACAATGCTTCCCATAGTGGCTGTAACAGTCTGCATTCCCACCAGCAGTGTACTAGTGTTCGTTTTTTCCACACCCTCGCCAGTACTTGTCCTTTCTTGATTTGTAGATGGCAGCCATTCTGACAGGTGTAAAGTGATACCTCATTGGTGTTTTAATTTGCATCTCTCTGATGATTAATGACTGAGCATTTTATCATATATCTCTTGGCCTTCTGTATGTCCTCTTTGGAGAAGTGTCTATTCAGGTCCTTTGCCCATTTTTTAATTGGATTGTTTGTCTTCCTTTTGTTAAGTTGTATACGTTCCTAATATATTTTGGATATTAACCTTTATCAAATGCGTCATTGGAAAATATGTTCTGCCATACAGTGGGCTCCCTTTTTGTTTTGTTGATGGTTTCTTTTGCTGTGCAGAAGCTTTTTAGTCTGATGTAGTCCCATTTGTTTATTTTCTCCTTACTGTCTCTTGCCCTAGGAGATGTATTAGCAAACATATTGCTAGGAGAGATGTCTGAGATTTGGCTGCCTACATTTTTTTTCTAGGATTTTATGGTTTCACATCTTACATTTATGTTTTTTACCCATTTTGAGTTTATTTTTGTATATGGTGAAAGTTGGTGGTCTAGTTTCATTTTTTTGCATGTACCTGTCCAATTTTCCCATTACCAAATATTGAAGAGACTTTCTTTACTCCGTTGTATGTTCTTGCCTTCTTTGTAAAATATTAATTGAGCTTAATGGCTTAGGTCAATTTCTGGGTTCTTTGTTATGTTCCACTGATCTATATGTCTGTTCTTGTGCAAGTGCCAAACTATTTTGATTAGAGTCTTTTTGTAGTATAACTTGATATCTGGTATTGTGATCCCTCCAACTCTGTTCTTTCTCAAGATTCCTGTGGCTATTCCGGGTCTTTTTTTGTTCCATTTAATTTTTGAAGTGTTTGTTTTAGATCTGGGAAATATGCTGTTGGTATTTTAATAAGGTTTGCATTTAATTTATAGATTGCTTTGGATAGTATGGACATTTTAATGATGTTAATTCTTCCAATTCATGAGCACATTATATTTTTCCACTTGTTTATATCTTCCTCATTTTCTTGTTTCAATGTCCTGTAGTTTTCTGAGTAAAGATCTTTTACATCTTTGGTTAAGTTTATTCCTAGGTATCTTATTTTTTTAGTTGCAGTGGTAAATGGGGTAGTTTTTTAGTTTCTCTTTCTGAGAGTACGTTACTGGTGTATTAAAATGCCACCAATTTCTGGGTGTTCATTTTGTATCCTGCTACCTTGCTTAATTCATTTATTAAATCTAGTAGATTTTGGTGGAGTCTTTAGGATTCTGTATGTACACTACCATGTCATCTGCAAATGACAGTTTTGTTTCCTCCTTTCCAATTTGGATGCCTTTTATGTTTTCTTATTGTCTGATTGCTGTGCCTCGGACTTCCAGTAGTATGTTGAATAAGAGTGGTGAAAGTGGACACCCCTGTCTTGTTCCTCTTCTTAGGGGAAATGGTTTTAGTTTTTGCCCATTGAGTATGATGTTGGCTATAGGTTTGTCATATATGGCTTTTATTATGTTGAGGTATGATCCCTCTATTCTCACTTTGCTGACATTTTTTATCAAAAATGAGTGTTGGATTTTATCGAATGCCTTTTCTGCATCTATTGATACGATCATGTCATTGTTGTCTTTTAACTTGCTTATATGATATATCACATTTATTGATTTGCATATATTGTACCAGGTTTGCATCCCTTGAATAAATCCCACTTGGTCATGGTGTATGATCTTTTTAATATATTGCTGGATCTGATTTTTAAATATTTTTTTGAGGATTTTACCATCTGCATCCATCAGGGATATTGGCCTGCAATTTTCTTTCTTTGTAGTGTCTTTATCTGGTTTTGGAATTTGGTTAATGCTGGCCTTGTAAAAAGAGCTGGGAAATGTTCCTTCCTCTTGGATTTTTTGGAATAGTTTGAGTTGGATAGCTGTTCTTTGAATGTCTGGTTAAACACCCCTGTGAAGCCATTCAGACAAGGGATTTTGTGTGCAGGGAGCTTTTTGATTACTGCTTCAACTTTATCAGCAGTTATCAGCCTATTCATGTTTTTGGACTCTTCCTGATTGAATTTTGGAAGGTTGTATTTTTCTAGGAATTTGTCTATTTCATTCAGGTTGTCCAGCTTGGTGGCGTATAGTTTTTCATAGTACTTTCTTACAATCCTTTGTATTTCTGTTGGGTCAGTGGTTATTTCACCTCTTTCATTTCTGATTTTATTTGGGTACTATCACTTTATTTCTTGGTGAATCTGGCTAACAGTTCATCAATCTTGTTTATCTTTTCAAAGAACCAGCTCTTAGTTTCATTGATATTTTGTATTTTTTTTAGTCTCTATATAATTTATTTCTGCTCTGATCTTTATTATTTCCTTCCTTCTACTTACTCTGAGCTGTTCTTGTTGTTCTCTTTCTAAATTTTTTAAGTTGTAGGGTTAAAGAGTCTATTAGAAGTTTTTCTTGTTTTTTGAGGTAAGCTTGTAGTGCTATGAACCTCCCTCTCAGGACTGCTTTCATTGTGTCCCATAGATTTGGAGTTGTTTTGTGTTTTCATTTGTTTCCAGGAAGTTTTTTATTTCTTTCTTGATGTCTTTGGTAACCCATTCATTGTTTAAAAAATGTGCTTTTCAGCCTCCATGTGTTTAAATGTCTTTTAGTGTTTTTATTGTAGTTGATTTCTAATTTCATGCCACTGTGGCCTGAGAAGATGCTTGATATGACTTCAACCTTCTTGAACTTGTAGAGACTTGTTTTGTGTCCTAACATGTGGTCTATCTTTGAGAATGTCCCATGTGCACTTGAGAAGAATGTATATTCTGCAGCTTTGGGGTAGAATGTTCTGTAAATGTCAATTAAATCCACCTAATCTAGTGTGTCATTTAGGGTCACTGTTTCCTTGTTGATTTTTTGTCTGGAAGATCTATCCAGTGAAGTAAGTGGGGTTTTAAAGTCCCCTAGTATGACTGTATTGCAGTTGATCTCTCCCTTGAGGTTCTCTGGAAGATTTTTTATAAATTTAGATGGTCCTTTATTGGGTGCATATATGTTTATCAGGGTTATATCATCTTGTTGGATAGATCCCTTTAGTATTATGTAGTGACTTTTCTTGTCTCTCATTATGTTCTTCATTTTGAAGTCTATTTTGTCTGATATGAGTATTGCTACCCCAGCTTTTTTTTCATTTCCATTTGCATGGGAAAATTTTTGCATCCCTTCACTCTTATCCTGTGTGAGTCTTTTGTTTTGAGGTATATCTCTTATAGGCAATATATATTATCCATTCAGACAGTCTATGTTTTTTTTATTTTGTTTTGTGTTTTTTTTTGAGCATTTAACCCATTTATTTTTAAGGCTATTATTGATCGATACTTATGTGTTGCCATTTTAATGGTTTATGCCTATGTTTCTCTCTCTTTCTACTTCTAATTAGAGCAGTTCCTTTAACATTTCCTGTAATGCTGGTTTTGTGGTGATAAACTCATTAGACTTTCTTTTGTCTGGGAAGCTCTTTATTTCAACATTTATCTTGAATGATATTCTTGCTGGATAGAGTAGTCATGGTTTCAGATCCTTGTTTTGCATTACCTTGAATACTTCAAGCCATTCCCTTCTGGCCTGTAGAGTTTCTGAAGAGAAGTCAGCTGACAGCCTTACTGGGGCTCCTTTGTAGGTAACAGATTGCTTTTTTCTTGGTGCCTTTATGATTCTCTCTTTGTCTTATATTCTTGGCATTTTAATTATGATGTGTCAGGGTGTGGGTGTCTTTGGATTCTTCTTGCTGGGACTCTCTGTATCTCCTGAATGTGTGTGACTTTTTCCTTCACCAGGTTAGGGAAATTTTCTGCCATTATTCCTTCACACAGGTTCTCTCTCCCTTGCTCACTTTCTTCACCTTCTTGGATTCCAATAATGTGAATATAGTTACATTCCATGTTGCCCCACACCTCCCTTAAACTGTTCTCTTGTTTTTCATTGTTTTTCCTTTTTGAATCTCTGATTGATTTTTTCCACCCTGTCTTCTAATTCACTGATCCGATCTTCAGCTTCCTCTAATCTGCTGTTTATTCCTTCCAATGTATTCTTTATTTCTGCTATGTCATTCTTCATTTCCTTCATAGTTTTCATATCTTTTTTCATGCTGTTGAGTATCCTTACAATCAGTATTCTGAACTGTATATTTGAGAGATTGCTTAACTCCATTTCATTTAGCTGTTTTCCTGGAGACTTCTTTTGTTTTTTCATTTGGAGCTTTGTGTGTGTGTGTGTGTGTCTCTCCATTTCAGCTGTATGTTTGGGTTTGTTTCTATGTATTAGGTAGATCTACTAAGACTCTCAGTCTTTTTGGATGGTCTCTGCTGCAGGCAAATGTGAGACGCAGTTTGTGACTGGCCCTGAGTACTCTGTTTGAAGCTGTCAACATCCCTTGGCATGAGATCTCCTGTGCTTGGGCTGGGTGAAGTTGGACAGGAACAAGATGCACACCAAACTCTGATTTTTCCAAGGGTAGGTATGGAAGAAGATTAGGCAAATACTCAAAGCACCCTGAGTTTCTGCTTCTGGCTGCAAGCTGATTAATCTGATTTTCTTAATCTGAGTCTCAGGCTGTAGAAAACTCCACAGGGTAGGGGGAGACATTTTCCAGCATGGTGGGGCAATTTATTCTCCCTCCCCTCAAGCAAAAGCTGCTTAGAAGGTACATGTGTGTCTGAAAAATGTGTCCTCTGCCATATGAGGGAATGACTCAGCACAGGAATCCAGTGTGGTGACCTCTGAGCTCTATCTCCAGAGCTCACAACTCTAGATTCTCCTCACACAGCTCCAGTCCACTCTTCCCTCCCTCTGCTGGAGCCCAAGGTAAGTGGCTACACAGCCAACTTTTTGTGTTGGCCCTTTAAGAGGGTCCCTGTATTTCCGACTGTCTCTCCCCAGCAGACAGAAACGCCACTGCTTTTCAAACTCAGACTTTATATGGGCACCTTTCTCAGTTCTAGTGCTCTTGGCTGGGAATCTCAGCCTGGGGTTTAAGCCCCAGAGTTCTCAGTGGAATCCCCCCAGAGCTGAGGTAGCCCTCCAGACCTTCAGTTGCAGCCTGCAGGAGCCCAGCCATCCCTCTCGTTTATCTGCACTTCCTTCCAGCCTCTATGTGGTCTCCACTTTTTCTCCTTGGTTATGAGGGTGCCCTCCAGTTCATCTTCTTTTGCAGTTGATTATTCAGGATGGTTTTCCTATATTTTAGTTGTAATTCCAGTTTGGGTCCTAGGAGAGTGTCAATGTAGCTTTCACTCAATCCACTGCCATCATCCTGATATTTGTATTTTTAAAAAATGGCCAGACAGGAGCTCTTGGTGAAGTCCAGCTTAAGCATTTTTAAGAGTGGTTAATTGCTACTATTCATTCATATTTTAGTGAAACCATCACCAATTGTCTATCTCCAAAACATTTTCATCATCCCAACTTAAAACTCTGTACTTATGAAACAATAAGTCTTTATTCTTGCCTCCCTCTAGCACCTAGTAACCAACATTCTATTTTTGTCTCTATGAAGCTGAATATTCAGGAAATGTTATATAAGTAAAATAGTATGTTTGTACTTTTGTGTTTGGCTTATTTAACTTACTATATTGTATTCAGGGTTCATCCATTTTATAGCATATCATCTGAATTTTATTTCTATTCAAAAATTCCTTATTAAATAATATTCCATTGTCGTGAAAAGCTGAAATATTTCTTCCTAAAATCAGGAGTAAGACAAGAATATGTTCTCTTACTGCTTTTATTCATGATAGAATTAGAAGTCTTATCTAGAGCAATTAATAAAAGAAAAAAATGCATCCAATTTTTTTTTAAGTAAATAGAATTGTCACTATTTACAGATGACATGGTATTTTATAGAGAAATATTTAAAGACTCCAACAACAAAAAATCACAATTAGGACTAATCAACAAATTTATTAAGGCTTCAGGATACAAAACCAATATCTGAAGTGTTTGTATACACTAATAGTGAACTATCAGAAAGAGAAATTAAGAAAAAAAATCCTATTTACAATTGCATCAAAAGAATAAAATACCTAGGAATAAATTTAACCAAAGATATGGAAAACCTGTACACTGAAAAGTATAAGACATTAATAAAAAAAAATTGAAATTGTTTTCTGTTTTGTATCCCACATTTGAGTAAAATCATACTGTCCTTTTTTTTTTTTACTTCTGACTTATTTCGCTTAGCAAGATACTCTCAATATCCATCCATGTTATTGCAATTGGCCGTATTTCACTCATATGTGGGACATAAAACAGAAAGGAACAAATCAAGAATAAAATAAACAAACAACTCATTGATACAGATAACAATATGATGGTTATGAGGGGAAGGGGCTGGGGAAGATTGAAGAGGTTAAAGTGGTCAAATATATGGTGAGGAAAACGGACTGAACTTTGGGTGATGAGCGCACAATGCAATATACAGATGATGTGTTATAGAATTGTACACTTGATAGTTATATAACCTTATTAACCCATGTCACACCAATAAATCAATAATAAAAAAGAAAGAAAGAAGTTGAAGACACAAAGACATGGAAAGATATTCCATGCTCAGGGATTGGGAGAATTAATTTTGTTAAATGTCCGTACTACCCAAAGCAGTCTACATATTCAATGCAATTCCCATCAAAATTACAATGGCATTTCTCACAGACATAAACAATTCTAAAATGTATATGGAACCACAAAAGACCCCAAATAGTGAAAGCAATCTTGAGAAAACAAAACAAAGCTGAAGGCATTATGCTCCCGGAATTCAAATTATACACAAAAATATAGTAATCAAAACAGCATGGTACTGGAACAGAAACAGAAATACAAGTCAATGGAACAGAATAGAGAGCCGAGCAATATACTCACACCTATATGGTCAATCTACAATAAAGGATGCAAAAATATACAATGGGGAAAAGACAGTCTCTTCAATAAATAGTGTTGTGTCCTGGCCGGGTGTGGCTCAGCAGTTGAGCATTGACCTAAGATCCAGGAGATTTCAGTGTGATTCCTGGTGAGGGCACATGTCAAGGTTGTAGGCTCAATCCCCAGTCAGGGATGTGCAAGAGACAGCAGATCAATGATGACTCTCTCATTATTGATGTTTTTATCACTCTCTCTCCCTCTCCTTTCCTCTCTCTGAAATCAATAAAGATATATTTAAAAAAATAGTGTTGGGAAAACTACAGCTATACATGCAAAAACTACATTAGACTAATTTTACAACACACACAAAAACAACCTCAAATGTATTAAAGACTTAAGTGTAAGACCTGAAGCCATAAATATCCTGACAGAAAACATATGCAGTAAACACTTTGACATCAGTCTTAGCAATATTTCTCTGGATATGTCTACTTGCACGAAGGCAACAGAAGCAAATATAAACAAATGGGAATAAATAAAGCTAAAAGGCTTTTACACAGCATAGGAAACCATCAACAAAATAAAAAGGCAACCTAATGAATGAGAGAACATATTTGCCAATGAGATAGCTCCTAAAGAATTACTACTGCCCTGGCAGGTATTACTCAGTGGTTAGATCATTAGCCCACAGATTGAAAGGTCATGGATTTGATTCCTGGCCAAGGGCACATACCTGGATTGCAGGTTTGATCTTCGGCCTTGGTTGAGGTGTATGAGGAAGGCAACCAATTGATGTGTCTCTCTCACACTGATATTTCTCTTTCTCTCCCTCTCCCTCTCCCTCCCCTGGCCTTTTACTCTTTCTAAAAGCCATTAGAAAAATTATCCTCAGGTGAGGATTAACAACAACAAAAGAATTAATACCAAAAATATATACAGAACTCGTACAACTCAACATAAAAATAACCTAAGTAATCCAATTAATAAATGAGCAGAAGGATGAAGTAGACATTTCTCCAAAGAAGACATACAGATGACCAACAGACATATGAAAATATGCACAACATCACTAATCATTAGGGAAATGCAAATAAAAACCACAATGAGTTATCACCTCACAACTGACAGAATAGCTATTATCAAAAGGACACCAAATAATGAGTTGTTGAGAATGTGGAAAAAAGAGAACCCTTGGCACTGTTGGTAGGATTGAAAATTAGCACAAAGGAATGACAGTGTGAGAGATCCCATTGGTCTCTCAAATTTCAACAAGTTAGCCAACTATAATTCAATAAAAAATTCTCAACTCAATACAGAGGCACGCTTGATAGACCCACATATTAAAACATCTAAACTTGAGCAACTGGGAATAAGCTAGGGGACAAGAAGGGAGAAAAGCTTAGACTGCCCTCAGTTGCAGCCCTGCAGCCAGGAGCTCCTGGCATGGCCATGAGAGGGGAGTAAGTCTGTGATAGCAGGCACTTCCTTTGGCCAGGAGAAACAGAAATCTGAGGGAGGCAGTCCAGTAGGGAGAGCGAAGTGAACAGGGACTGAGTCAGCAAACACCAGACAGAGTGTGGGTTTCTTTTGTGCAGCTGTTACTGTTGGCAGTAGTGTTTCTGACAAATAAATGGAACCACAGAGCCTTGCCTATACTTGAACTCCCAAAGTTCACCTCTTGTTGCCCTCACCGTTGGGCCGAAGAACATACTATTTATAAACCAAGAGCTATTGCAGTTAAACCACCATTTCCCTCTTTGATCCCCAGGTTTGGTGCTTGGGGATGTACCCCACAGAGGTCTGTGTCACAATTATAGTGAGGTGAAAACAAACCCCACCCCCTAGCAACAGGGCTGTATACTCTTACAGAAGCCATGGAGGTCAAGTCTGGGAGATCAGAGAGGTAAAAAATTATTGTGATTCAGGCACATCTACTGGGAAATAGTAGAAAGACCTCTTCAGAAATGCTGCTGTAGAAGGGGTATTTATGCCTAGAAAAAGGAGAGTAGCCATACCATGAATAACAACAGTAATAAGGATGACCAAAAAGAAAATGAACAATCTCTAGAAAGCAAGCTGGAACACATGGATATATGTGATATAAATAACAGATTTCAAGATTGCAGTTCTGAAAATATTCAACAAGATGTGAGAAAATTCAGTGCACTCAGTAAACAAATCAATGAACAAAATTAGTACTTTACCAAAGAGATTGAAAGTAAAACTCACTTTTTGCAGAAGACGATTCTATATGTAGAAAACCCTAAAGACTCCTCCAAAAATCTATTAGAAACAATAAACAAATACAGTAAAGTTGCAGGATACAAAATCAATATACAAAAATCCATTGCCTTCTTGTATACTACCAACAAAACTTCAGAAAAAGAAATAAAATAAAATAAAATAAAAACACAATTCATTTTGCGATTGCAACCAAAAGAATAAAATGCCTAAAGATAAATGTAAAGAATATGAAAAAACTATATACTGAAAATTAAAAAGCATTATTAAAAGAGATTGAAAAAGACACAACAAAATGGAAAAATGTCCCATGTTCATGGATTGGAAGAATCAACATAGTTAAAAGGCAAAATTGCCCAAAGCAATATGCAGATTTAATGCAATCCCCATCAAAATCACAATGTCAATTTTTAAAGAAGTAAACAAGAAATCATCAGATTTATATTGAATCAAGAAAGAGCCCAAAGAGCCCAAAAAATCCTGAGAATAAAGAAAAAATCTCGAGGAGTTGGCAAGATAGCACTCTATGCAGCACTCTAACAAGACGCAGAGCACCCTTGCTTCCAGCCACAGACTGGATTTATAGCTAAAATACTGCATAGCCAGTAAGGAAAAAAAAATAGGAATATAACTGATAGACATATTTTGAGTAAGGATCACTGAAGAAACATCATAGAGACTGCACTTGTACTACAGCTCACTATGATGTGGTTGTGGCTGAGCCTCACAGTTAGCCATCTTGAGAAGAAAGCCCTCCCACTAACGAGTCAACAACAGTTTAGACCCAATCACAACAGCAGAGACCAAAGAACCCACAAAAGGGACAAATCTAGAACATACAACTCAGAAGTATAAAGAAAACACACCTCTGGGTCCCACTGGACATTCACTACAAAAGCTTACCCCACAAGAGTGGAAGAAAGCAAATATATCTAATATACAGATAAAAATCACAAAGAGACACTAAAATTGGGAGACAGAGAAACAACCCCTAAACTAAAGAGAAAAAAAGTGCCAGAGAGAGACCCTGATGAGATGGAGGTAACTAAGTTATCAGAAATATAGTTCAGAGTAATGGTTATAAAGATGCTCAAGGAAATTAGTGAGAACCACAAGACATTTGATGGGACCATTCAGGAGCTTCATGGGAAATACAAAGAACTTAGTGAAAGCTATATCAACATAAAATAAGACATAGATACTATGAATAAGAACCAGGCAGAAGTAAAGAATACTATATCGAACATCAAGAATACACTGGAAGGAATTAAAAACAGGCTCAATGAAGCAGAGGATAGAATAAGCAAATTAGAAGATAAGGTAGAAAAAAATAATCAGGGTAGCAAAAATAATACATAAAAAGCATGAAGACAGTTTAAGGGAACTTTGGGACAACATGAAATGAAACAATATCTGTATTAGGGGTAACAGAGGGGGAGGAAAGTGAGCAAGGGATAGAGAACCTGTTGGAAGAAATAATGAAAGAAAAATTTCCTAAGCTGGTGAAGGAGAAAACCCTACAAGTTCAGGAAGAAAAGAGGGTACCAAACAGGAGGATCCAAAAGACACCCACTCCAAGACACATCATAATTAAAATGGCATATGTCAAGGACAAAGAGAGAATCTTAAGGGCTACAAGAGAGAAATAATCAATCACCTACAAGGGAACTCCTATAAGGCTGACAGCAGATTTCTCAACAGAAACACTTCAGGCAAGAAGGGATTGGCATGAAATTATCAAAGTAATGAAAAGCAAGAAACTGCAAGCAAGACTGTTATAATCAGCAAAGCTATAATTCAAAATAGATGGTGAAATAACGAGCTTCCCAGACAAAATAAGGCTAAAGGAATTCAGTACTACCAAACTAGCATTGCAAGAAATGCTAAAGGGACTGCTTTAAGAGGAAGAAATATTGAGAAAGAGATATATCAACATAAAGGGAAAAAATGGTGTTAAATAAGTATATATCAATAATAACCTTAAATGTAAAAGGAATAAATACTCCAATCAAAAGACAAATGGTAGCTGAATGGATAAGAAAATATGACTCATATGTATGCTGTCTACAAGAGATTCAACTCAAATCAAAAGATTCACACAAGCTGAAAGTGAAGGAATGGAAAAAATATGTCAAGCAAATGGAAAAGGAAAAGAGCTGGAGTAGCAATGCTTATTTCTGACAAAATAGACTTCAAAATAAAGACCATAACAAGAGACAAAGACGGTCACTACATAATACTAAAAGGACCAATCCAACAAGAGGATATGACCCTTATAAACATATATGCACACAATATAAAAGCACCTAAACATATAAAAAATTCTTGTGAACTATAACGGGGAGATCGACAGAAATACAATCATAGTGGAAGATTGTAACACCTCACTGTCATCAATGGATAGGTCATCCAGACAAAAAATCAACAAGGAAACAGAGTACTTAAATGACACATTAGATCTAATGGACTTAATTGACATTTACAGAACATTTCTTTCAAAAGCAGCAGAATATATATTATTCCCAAGTACACATGAGCATTTTCAAAAATTGACCACATGTTAGGGCACAAAACAAGTATCTATAGGTTAAAGAATATTGAAATCATATCAAGCATCTTCTCAGACCACAGTGGCATGAAACTAGAAATAAACTGCTGTAAAAAAAAATCAAAAATATTCAAACACATGCAGGCTAAATGGCATGCTATTAAACAATGAATGGGTTACCAACGAGATCAAAGAAGCAATCAAAAACTTCCTGGAAACAAATGAAAACAACAACCCAAAATCTTTAGGACACAGCAAAAGCAATCCTGAGAGGAAAGTTCATAGCATTACGGGCATACCTCAAGAAACAAGAAAAGCTATAAAAAAAATCTAACACTAACACCAAAAGAATTACAAAGAGAACAGCAAGAAAAGCCTGAAGGAAATAGAAGGAAGGAAATAATAAAGATCAGAGCAGAAATAAATGACATAAGGAACATAGGCATAAAGATCAATGAAACCAGGAGCTGCTTCTTTGAAAAGAGAAATAAGATAGATGAACCATAAGCCTGAATCACCAAGAAACAAACTGTGAGGACCCAAATAATAAAATAGGAAATGAACATAGTGATATAACAACTGACATCACAGAAATAGAAAGAATTGTAAGAAAATACTATCAGCAAGTATATGCCAAAAAACTGGACAACCTGGGGGAAATAGATAAATTACTAGAAACATACAATCTTCCAAAACTCAATCAGGATGAATCAGAAAATCTGAATAGGCCAATAACAACTGATGAAGCAGTAATCAGAAAACAGCCAGCAAACAAGAGTCGGGGACCAGAAGAATTCACAAGTGAGTTTTACCAAACATTCAAAGAAAAATTAAAAACAATCTCCTCAAAATATTCCAGAAAATTGAAGAGAATGGAAGACTCCCACTCTTTTCATGAGGCCAGTATTATCTTAATCCCCAAACCAGATAAAGGCACTACAAAGAAATAAAATTACAAGCCAATATCACTGATGAACATAGATGCTAAAATCCACAACACAATGTTAGCAAATTGGATCCAGCAATACATTAAAAGATCATACACCATGACCAAGTGGGATTTATTCCAGAGATGCAAGGCTGGTACAATATTCACAAATCAATAAATGTGATACATCACATAAACAAAACGAAGAACAAAATTCGTATGATCATATCCAAAGATGTAGAAAAAGCATTCGATAAAATTTAACACCAATTTTTGATAAAAACTCTCAGCAAAGTGGAAATAGAGGGATCATACTTCAACATAATAAAGGCCATATATGACAGACCTACAGCCAACATCATATTCAGTGGTCAAAAACTAAAACCATTTCCCTTAAAAACATGAACAAGACAGAGTTGTCCACTTTCACTACTCTTATTCAACATAGTACTGGAAGTCCCAGCCACACCCATGAGACAGGAAGGAAACATAAAAAGCATCCAAACTGGAAAGGAGGAAGTAAAATTGTCATTATTCGCAGATGACATGATATTGTACATAGAAAATCCTAGAGACTCCATCAAAGTACTACTAAATTTAATAAATGAATTTGGCAGGATAGCAGAATACAAAATTAACATCTGAAAATCAATAGAATTTTTATACACAAATAATGAACTCTCAGAAAGAGAAACTGAAAAAACAATATCATTTACCATTGCAACTAAAAAAATAAGATACAGAGGAAACAAGCTGGCAGTGTAGGTAACAGCTGAACCTACCGCCTCTCACAACCACATCAAAATTACAACTAAAATAGAGAACCACCATCACTCAAAGCCTCCTGAAATCTGGCTGAACAGGAGCCCACACCCAGTGCCGCGGGTTAAACCCGGGAGGGACATCTTGGTGGCAGAGGTTTCCTGGAGGAGCGAGGGGTCCCAACCCCTCATCAGGCCCCCAGCCCAGGGCTCGAGGGCTGGGAAGAGAAGTCCCCACAACTTCAGGCTGTGAAAACCAATGGGGACTGTCACTGACGGTCTCGGAGGCTGCAGAAGCCCCAGGCTTTCCTCTTAAAGAGCCTGCGCATGGACTCACTCTGATGCTCTCCCTCTGAGCCCAGTGCCGGGCAGCAGCTTGAAAGGAACCTGGGACATGTGGGGAGGAATTAACCTGCTTATAATTGGGGCAAGAGGTGGAGGGGCAGCTTCCTCCTAGGCAGAGGCCATTGCTCCTTTGGTGAGCCCTCCCCACACACAGCCGGATGGTAGGCACCATATTTGAATCACCAGCACCTGACTCACACCTTTGGCCCCGCCCTGGGATTCCTGGAGGCCCCACCCCTCCCCATCTACAAGTTAATCCAGGCCATTGGAGTGGCTTTTCTATGCAAGTGGCCTCTTGAGCCTCATGCTTAGGACTTTCCTAAAATCTCTCAAATAAGCAGCATCATGCCCCATACGGCTTGATAAGTGGCCCCAGGCCTGGCACTAGCAGCAGCCTGCATTGGCTCATAGCTTGACCTCTCCTGGACACCGCCAAACCCAGCACAAGTAGCAGCCAACTACGGTTTGCTGAGCAGCTCATGCTGGGTGGCCCTGGGCAAGGTACTGGCAGAGGCTGACTTTGCACCACCTGGGAGGTCCCAGAGACAGTGCACCTGGTGCTCAGACTCAACCACACTGGGTTATAACCCTACCACATCCATGAGTGACACAATCAAGGGGCTCATTTGGTGAATACCAAATCTCCACTGAAGTAAATCCTGCTCCATAAAGGTGTCTCCAGCACAGTAGCTCTTTGGCTGTAGTTGCAGCTGGTCCTCACAGCTGATTGGCCTGGGGTCAGTTCCTCCCAGTGATGCCAACAGCAACCAAGGCTCAACTAAAACAGGATAGTACACACAGCCCACACAGGGGAGCACCTAGAAGGCCCAGCTCAGGTGACTGGGGAGGCTGAGCCACTGGACCCTACAAGACACCTACTGCACAAAGCCACTCTATAAATTCCAGGAGACACAGCAGCTCTACCTAATACATAGAAACAAACATCTGGAAGCAGCCAAAATGTGGAGGCAAAGAAACATGTCACAAAGCAAAGGACAGAAGAAATCTCTAGAAGAGGAACTAAATGAAATAGATCCAAGCAAGCTAACAGATACAGAGTTCAGAATTTTGTTTATAAGGATGCTCAACAATATTAGTAAGAGTATTATGAAAATAATTGAGAAAATCGATGACATAATAAAGTACCAATTTGAACACAAACTGAAATGAAGAATAATTTACAGGGAATCAATAGAGTAGAGGACACTGAGAATCAATTCAGCAATTTGGAACATGAAGAAACAAAAAACACCCAACCAGAATAACAAAAAGAAAAAAAGAATCCAGAAATGTGAAGATAGTATAAGGAGCATCTGGGACAACTTCAAGAGGCCCAACAATGGTATTATTGGGGTGCCAAAAGGAGAAGAAAGAAACCAAGAAACTGAAAACCTATTTGAAAAAATAATGACAGAAAACTTCCCCTACCTGGGGAAAGAAATCAACTTACAAGTCCAGGAAGCACAGAGAGTCGTAAACAAGAGGAACCCAAAGAGGCCCACAGCAAGACACATCATAATTAAAATGCCAAAGGTTAAAGACAAAGAGAGAATCTTAAAAGCAGCAAGAGAAAAGCAGTTAGTTACCTACAAGGGAGCACCCATATGACTGTCAGCTGATTTCTCAACAGAAACTTTGCAGGCCAGAAGGGAATGGCAAGAAATACTCAAAGTGATGAAAAACATGGAATTACAACCAAGATTGCTCTACCCAGCAAAGCTATCATTTAGAACTGAAGGTCATATAAAGAGCTTCACAGATAAGAAAAAGCTAAAGGAGTTCATCACCACCAAACCAATGCTACAGGAAATGTTGAAAGGTCTTCTTTAAGAAGAAGCTAGTGAACAAAAGAATCTGAAGAACTAAATAGATCCAGAGACATTGACGCAGGCAGGAGACGATCATATTTTAGAGGAAAGAGGGAAGGAGGGTGGAAGGTAGGAATGGATTAACCAAAGAAGTTATATGCATACATGCATAACCCGTGAACACAGTCAATGACAGGGTGAAGGCCTGGGGAGAAGGTGGGAGCAAGGTGGAGTTGTTCAATTAGGTGGAAAAATGGGACACCTGTAATACTTTCAACAAAAAAGATAAATTTAAAAAATTAAAAAAAAATAAGATATCTATGAATAAAGTTAAGCAAAAATGTGAAAGATCTATACTCATAAAACTAAACGACACTGAAAATAGACATAGAAGAAGATATAAATAAATGGAACCATATAACTTGTTCATGGATTGGAAGAATTAACATCATTAAAATGTCCATACTGTCAAAAGCAATCTATAGATTCAATGGAATTCCTGTTAACATACCAACAGTATATTTCACAGAACTAGAACAATTATTCTAAAAATGTATATGGAGCCAAAAGACCCCAAATAGCCATGGCCATTTTGAGAAAGAAGAACAGTGTAGGAGGAATCACTTTACAAGATATCAAAATAAACTACAAAGCCATTGTAGTGAAAACAGCCTTATATTGGTACAACACCAGAAATATAGATCAATGGAAGAGAACAGAGATCCCAGAAAATGACCCGTACTATTATGGTCATTTAATATTTGACAAAAGAAGCAAGAGGATACAGTGGAGTAAAGACAGTCTCTTCAATAGGTGGTGTTGGGTAAGTTGCACAAGTACATGCCAAAAAATGAAACTACTTTACCAACTTACTCCATACACAAGAATAAATTCAAAATGAGTAAAAAACTTAAATGTAAGTCACAAAACTACAAAAATACAGGAAGAAACATAGATAGTAAAGTCACGGACATCTCACCTAGTGGAATTTTCAGCAATACATCTCCTAGGACAAAAGAAACAAAGGAAAAAATAAACAAATGGGACTACATCATAATAAAAATCTTCTTCACAGCAAAAGAAAACATCCTGAAAATACAAATGAACCCCACAGTATGCGAAAGCATATTTGCCAAGGATATATCTGATAAGGAGCTAATTTCCAAAATATAAAAAGAAATCATACATCTCAACAAGAGGAAGAAAATTCAATCAAAAAATGGGCAAAGGACCTAAATAGACACTTCTCCAAACAGGACATACTGATGGCCAAGAGACATAAAAAAAAAATGCTCAAAGTCACTAATCATCAGAGAGATGCAAATTAAAACCACAATGAGATATCACTTCACACCTGTCAGAATGGCCACCATCAATAAATCAACACATGACATGTGCTGGCGAGGAAGCGGAGAAAGGGGAACCCTGGTACACTGCTGGTGGGAATGCAAGCTGGTTCATCCACTATAGAAAACAGTATGAAGGTTCCTCAAACAATTAAAAATGGAACTGCCTTTGGTCCATTGGTTCCACTTCTAGGAATATATCTTAAGAATTCTGAAACACTAATTAGAAAGAATATATGCACCCCTATGTTCATAGAACTGCACTTTACAATAGCTAAGATCTGGGAACAGCCCAAGTGCCCATCAGTAGATGAGTGGATAAAAAAGCTGTGGCACATTTACACCATGGAATACTATGCAGCTGTAAAGAAGAAATATCTCTTACCATTTGGGACAGTATGGATAGACCTGGAGAATATTATTCTAAGTGAAATAAGCCAGTCAAAGAAAGGCAAATATCACATGATCTCACTTATATGTGGAATCTAAAGAACAAAATAAACTGATTAGCAAAATAGATCCAGTGACATAGAAGCATGGAACAGACTAACGACTGGTGAATCTCAGAGGGAAGGTAAGGGTGATGTCGGGGGGAGAGATTAAACAAAGAATTTATGTGGATAACTGCATAGCCCATGGACACAGACAATTGTGTCATAAAGGCCTCAAGTGGGGGTGGTGGTTGTGGCGTAGAAGGGCTCAGTGGGGAAAAATGGGACATCTGTAATTCTTTCAACAGTAAAGATAATTAAAAACAAACAAACAAACAAAACACACAAATCTGAAGGTATCATGCTACCTGACTTTAAATTATACTTCAGAGCTACGATAATCAAAACAGCATGGTGTGGCACAGAAACAGAGACACAGATCAGTGGAACAGAATAAAAAAGTCAGATATAAAACCACATGTATATGCGCAGATAATGTTTGACAAAGGAGCCAGAATCACACAGTGGTGTAAAGATAGTCCCTTCAATAAAGGGTGCTGGGAAAATTGGAAAGCCACATGCAAAAAAATGAAACTGGATTACAGTTTGCCCCCATGTTCAAAAATTAACTCAAAATGGATCAAAGACCTAAATACGAGACACAAAACAATAAGTTATGTAGAAGAAAACATAGGTTCCAAACTTCTGGACCTTGGTCATAGAGAACATTTAATAAATTTGACCCCAAAGGCAAGGGAAGTAAAGGCAAAAATAAATGAATGGGACTATATCAAACTAAAAAGCTTCTGCACAGCAAAAGAAGCTGACAATGACACAAAGAGTCAGCCAACCAGATAGGAGATGATATTTGCAAACAGTAGATCTGACAAAGGTTTAATTTCCAAAATATATGAAGAACTCATAAAACTCAATAGCAAACAAACAAACAACCCAATCAAAATGTGGGCAGAGGACCTGAACAGACACCTCTCCCAAGAAGAAATACAAACAACCAATAGATATATGAAAAGATGATTGACCTCAGGAGCAATTAGGGGAATGCAAATCAAAACTACAATGAGATACCACCTCACACCTGTTAGAGTGGCTAGTTTCAACAAGATAAGAAATAACTAGTGTTGGAGATGTTGTAGAGAAATTGCAACTCTCATTCACTGCTGGTGGGAATGTAGACTGGTACATACACCATGGAAAGCAGTCTGGCGATTCCTCAAAAAATTAAGAATAGAGCTACCATATGACTCAGCAATTCCTCTCCTGACTATATGCCCTAAAAACTCTTAAACATGTATTTGCAAAGATATATGCACCCCTATGTTCATTGCAGCATCATCCACAGTGTGGCCAAGACATGGAAACAACCAAAGTGTCCCATGATAGAGGACTGGATACAAAAGATGTGCTACATGTACACCATGGATACTACTCAGTCATAAGGATGAAATACTGCAATTGCAACAACATTCATGGACCTTGAGAATATCATGCTAAGTGAAATATGTCAGTCAGAAAAAGCTAAGAACCATATGATTTCACTCATATGTCAGATAAAAAACTGAAACTTGTGGACACAAATGGCAATGTGGTGGTTGCCAGAGGGAAGTGTGTGGGGGCTGGGGAGTGAAAAGGGCCCTAATATATGGTGATGGGAGAAGGTATGACTTTGGGTGTTGGGCACACAAAGCAATATACAGATCTTGTAACATAGAAACCCACATCTGAAACCTATATGTTCATATTAACCATTGTCACCTCAATAAATTTAATAAAGTGTCAAAAAAAAAAAAAGACAACAAATAGCAAGTATTGGTGAGATGTTTAGAATTTTAATGGTGCAGCTGCTGTAGAATACAGTATAGAGATTCCTCTAAAAATTAAAAACAGAATTATTATATTACCTGGCAATCTCACTTCTTGGTATGTATCAAAAGATTTAAAAATATCTCAAAGAAATATTTGCACACCTATGTTTCTTGCAGTATTATTCACAAGAGCCAAGAGGTAGAAGTAATGTAATGTTTACTGATAGATGAATGATAAATGAAAATTTGTTAAATATATACAATGAAATATTCAACATAAAAAAAAGGAAATCCTGTTATACACTATAACATGATAAAACTTGAGGATATTATGCTAACTAAAATAAGTCAGTCACAAAATACAAATAATGCATTATCCTACTCATATGAGGTATCTAAGGTAATCAAACTCATAGAAACAGAAAGTTTAATGTGGTTACTAGGGGCTGGGGGCAAGGCAAAATGGGGAGTTTTTGTGTAATGGGTTCAGGGTTTCGGTATGTACTTAAAGATAATTTAAGTCTATAAATGTATCACATAGAAATATGCAATATAGTTATTACTATTGTGTACATTTAAAAATGGTACATATGGAGATTAATGATGGCAGTGGACTGAGTGAAATCTACATTGACACTCTCCCAGGACCAAACTGGAATTACAATTTCAATCCGGACAAGAATCTCCTCTTTAAAACCACAACAGTGCTCTTTTGATTTCACCAAGCTGCCAGTAAAATAGGATAAGTATATAGACAATGATGGGTTAGAAAAGGTCATAAGAAAGGTTCAAAGGATGGAATAACTGCTCCTCTATTAGCGGATAAAAGAGAGTTCTTTCTGGAGGAGGCAATTCTTGAAGGATGTTAATATTTATATACATGTGATTGAGAGAGATAAAGAATAAAAAGGAATTTGAAGCAGAGGAATTAATATGAATAAAAAGCACAGACTTAAGGAAATATGGAGCATGTGGTAGGAATAGCAAGTTTTTCCAATTAGTTTAGTATAAGTGTGTGGAGCAGTACTAGGAGATAGGGCTGAACCGTTAATTTGGGGTCAGGTCATGAAGGATCTTGAATACTGGATTTGATTAGTTGGGAAAATTTAAGGTAGAACAAGGGTCTTTTATGGTTGAATGGAGAAAAATCTAAGGCAAATATCAGAAATTGCACAATAATGTCCTAGTAGAGCCATGACAAAAATTTAGGCAAACAGGCTCCTAGTAATCAAATGTATTTTCTGGTGTGTGCCACTGTTTTTAATTTTGGATGTTATCACTTATATTGGTATGCCCTGGCATAATTTCAATGTCTTTATAAAGTCTTTTCCAGAACTTGAAACTAATATTATTTTCTACTGAATTAGAAAGAAGAGTCCACTATTGAAGTCTCTAGTGGCAATTTAATGCTGGCCAGAACTTACATGTTCTATATTGCTCTCACCAAGATATTTGGCTTTAAATTTCATTAATTGTCTTTGCAAATGAAATGTTTCCCTTGAGTGATATTTTTATGTTAAATTTATGTTGTATTTGATTTCAAAAGCAACCTAATTAAGGTAGACATCCTGTATGAGATTTAAACCTCACCTCCCAATGGAATCATGAAACAGTTAGAAAAATAATGAATTGCATCTTATATAATCTTTATTGCTACTTTAAAAATGAGTAATATATTCAGTTTGGGTTGGAATAACATATCCCCAAGGAGCAATTTGTTTCTACAAATTAGATTGGTTCTTCTGATACAAGATTATTAAGCATGAAGAAGGAAGTTATTGGACGTTGTATGCCCTGTAGGAATAGTGGTTTTTTCTTCAGAACTGAGCTCAATTCACCGATTGAAAGCAAATCTAGTTAATAATGAAAAAAAAGGACAATGCTACTCTTTTTCTTATCAACTTCTTGTTCTTTTTACCTCCTTTTGTTGTTGTTGGCTATAAGTAGGGTGAAACTTACAACCTAACACTGTTTGATTCAGGGATTCTTAAAATTACTCAGGTTAGTGGCATAGACTTTAGTAAAAATTCATTTAGAGTCATAGTCACACTTATGACGAATACACCATAAATAAGTGGTTTTGTTTTGTTTTGTTTTGAGATAGAGAAGGCAGAAGTGCCACCTTTACATCTTCTATTTTCCATCATCTCTTTTCCATCATCCAGTATAAAGTTTTCAAAATACCAGAGAGCTTATCTACCAAAATTTTGAACTGACTAAAGTGAATAGAATGCTATTTAGTTGTTAAGAATGTTGAAATCATTGAATTTGTTAGTTTAGACAAGGTAATTTAGACTGGATCTAAAACATTAACTGGCCTTTTATCTTTCTAATAACTAACACAAAGAAATAAAAGTTACAGAATGTTAGAGCAGGAAGTAACATAAAGATATGCATAAACTAACTCCTGAAAGTTTTCTCTTTAGAATCAGGGAAACTCTTTCTTAGAAGTTCCAAGTAAACTTCATGTATCTTACTGGTAGGTTACTCCTATGTTCTAGTTTGGGACAATTCCAGTTTATGCCTCACGTTTTGATGTAATTCTTAACAGCACCCCCTTTTCTCTCTTATATGTGCCCTAGTTAATTATGTAAATTATATATAATTTATATAAATACATATACATATATATAAATTACATAAATAATATATATATTATGCTTACCTATTTATTGCACTGAATTGGGTCATTTAAAAAAAATATCTCTTTATTGATTTCAGAGAGAGGAAGGGAGAGGAAGAGAAAGGGAGAAACATCAATGAGAGAGTCATTGATCCGCTGCCTTCTGCACTCCCCTTGCTGGGGATCGAACCCACAACCCAGGCATATGCCCTGACTGGGAATTGAACCCAATCTCCTGGCTCCTAGGTTGGTGCTCAGCCACTGAGCCATGCAGCTGGGCTGGGTCACATTCTTGTTCCTAAAAATAACTTACCTCTAAAAGTAACTATTATTAGGAAATGGTATTACACTAATTATCTTAGGCCTAATTCACATGACCTATTCTAGAGGTCTGAGGTGGAGTTATATTCTTCCAAAGCACAAGGGCTACATGGGAGAGGTATAGACAGCTGAATAAAAATCCAGATATATACCAAGAACACAGTTAAATGATTGATGGAGAGGTGGTCACAATATCTATAACACCTGCCTTGCTCTTTTTAAATGCTCTAATATATGTTTTAACTTTTATCCTTCCAATCCCTAAGCACAACATATTTTTCTCCCTCAGTGTTTCTTGTCTCTCTGCTTGAAAGCTATTATTGAAGAAACAAGCTCTTCATTTGGTGATAGGTGGACAGATTTAGAAAGTTGTTAGAGAAAAATAATTTTGCCTAAATGTAAAGACCAAGATGGGATTTCTAATAAAGTGTGATCTCTCTAACCATTCATGTAATGTTCATTTTGACTTTTTATTATCCTGCTGAGTGGACCCTGAGAGGATCTTTAGCCTGTGGTTGGGGTAAACTCATCACCTCTTCATAGATCTCTGATTATTAGAGGGGCATTGACCTGAAATATGTTTCAAGGTTATTTTGATTTTTTAAGTATTCATTTTGTCCCTTTGTGTCCTACTAACAAACTCTAATTCCCTTTTTAAATTTTATTTTATTTTTAATATATTTATTGGGGTGACAGTGGTTAATATGAACGTATAGGTCTCAGGTGTGGGTTTCTTTGTTATAAGATCTGTGTATTGCTCTGTGTGCCCACCACCCAAAGTCATATCTTCTCCCGTCACCATATATTAAGACCCCCTTCACCCCTTTAATTCCCTTTTGTACAAGATGGCTTTGTAAATATTTGAGGGCAGCTATGATATCTGCCATGAATATTCTTTCTCTCTCTTCCCTTCCTTTCTTCCCCCTTCCTTCTCTTTTCATATTCAAATCAAACATCTTAGTTTCTTCAAAAATTTCTCAAGTAACAAAATTTTGACTCTTCTCACCATTTTGGTAACATTTTAAAATGTGTTCCAGCTTGCCTAGTTTCCCATCCTATAGTAAACAAAGGAAACTAAACATAATTTTCAGACACTATCTGATGACTCATTTTGAGTATATGTTTTTGTTTGTTTTTTAAATTTATCTTTATTGTTGAAAATATTACAGATGTCCCCTTTTTCCACATTAACCCCTTCCACCCCACAGCCACTCCCTGCCCTGAGCCTTCACCACACTATTGTCTGTGATCATGGGTTATGCGTATATGCATATAAATTCTTTGGTTACAATCTCTCCTTCCTCACCCCCCACCCCCACCTTCTTTCTGAGATTGGTCAGTCTGTTCCATGCTTCTATGTCTGTGGATCTATTTTGTTCATCAGTTTATTTTGTTCATTATATACCACATATAAGTGAGATCATGTGATGAGTATATGTTTTTACTAAAACAACAAAGAATAAATTAGTTATTTGACAACCACAGCACACTTTTGTTTCACAATGGAGTTCCCTCCTTACTAAAAGTCTAAAAACTTGTTTACATATATCTCGAAAGTGAGGTTTCTCTGTCCTATATTAGTAACTTTGGGGTTTTGGATGGAGGTGCAAGAATTTATCTGAGATTCAATTTATTATTTTGCCCAAAAACAACTTCCTAGATCCTGATTTTATCATCCAGTTTATTTGCTACCCTGCCATGCTTTTTGTCAACTTAAAAGTTGATAACCATGCTTCCTCAACCTTTGTTCTAGCAATTGGTGAAACTGTGGGGAAAAAATAGTACTTTGACATGCCATATGCTACATCTCTACATTTGACATTGACTAATCAGCATCTTTATGTTTGCTTGTTTTTGTTTTGTTTTGTTATCCTCTCCTGAAGGTAATTTTTTCCATTGCTTTTCAGAGAGACTGAAGGGAGGAAGGGAGGGGGAGAGAGAGAGAAACATTGATATGAGAGGGACACATCAATTGGTTGCCAAGGGTGGGGAGCAAACCCACAACCCAGGTATGCGCCCTTGACAGGGAATCGAACCATGAGACCTTTCGGTGTGCAGACCAGTGCACTGATCAGCATCTTTTAAATAAAATCATTCAGCCAGTTACAAATCCACCTAATTTTATTAGCAAGTAGTTCATATATTTCCATCCTGTACTCCAAGCGATCTGAGAGAGCTTGCCAAGTGTCTTGCTGAAGTATAGACACACTGTCTATAGAATTTCCTTCATCTATCAGTCTAGTGACCCTGTTAAAAAAGGGAAATAAGGTTAGAAATGATTAAAAGATAAAGTCATTCTAATTTATCCTGGATCATTAGGCAAGCCTCAAGAAGAGCTGCTATAAAATGAAATCAAGGAAATCAAGTTTAGTCAAAATTGGATAGATATGACTGTAGACTATTTAGCAGTCAAGCCCTTCTTATATAACACACTACTAAAGGTGCTATTAAACTGCACAAAGGATTCTTCTTTATTAGACCGCGCAGGGTCTAATTTCTCTCCTAATTCCGCTAGGAATGCCTTTGGCGATTAGCCTTTTCTCTGATTGCCTTCTAAAAGCCAAAACAGTTAAGTGAAGCAACACATTTGAGACCATTCCCAAAAGAATGTCTAATAAATATAATTCTACATAAATAAGCTTGTTTATTTTTTCACTGTCTGGTTCCTCTGATATCATAGAAGAACAGAAAGCACATGCAGTTGGAAGAGCTTTAATAAAAATCCATGTTGTAAAAAAGGGTCCATGTGCTTTTCAGTGTTTATCTTCTGTTTGTCATCACTCTTGTTAATAACCTCCTCTTGGGTAACAGAACAATGCTTTGGCAATGACCCAGGGTATTCTGTAAAGATGTCATGGTTAATTTAGAGAAATATTAGATTTTTCACATTTTCTGGCAGCAGGGGTTGTTGTTCAGTATCAATGCTTCTAGCAGCACTAAATATTCGGTGTGGGTGTGTGTTGGCCAGTAGATAACCAGGATAAAATATAGGCCATCTAGTTAAGGCTAGCAAGAGAGTGATTGCTTTCCCAAGCCATTTTTTCAGTCTTCTTTCTTCAGTATTTCACTCTCTCCTCAGAGATTTTTCTTTGTTCATTTAAAACTCTCTTAGCTGTGGAAGTGGAAGAGAGTGTCACTCCTTCTACTCTAGCTTCAAAATATGAAAAATCTTTTTTTTCCTACTGATTTCTCTCTAAATGTCTGCGTGCATCTCGTTAGATTTAACTTCCCTCTATGAGTTCACTTTGCAGCTCCTTATACACATTTCTCTTTGGCTGAGTACTGATTGCTATTTTCATTGTAGTATACCAAACCTTCCTACCTGTTTCCTAATTTCTCATCTCTACTTTGTTAGGCATTAACTTTTAAATATTATTTAGTGTTTAACTTTTCTTCTCTACAAATATTTGATTCATTAGTTTCATTTACTTCTTATTTCAACAAATTACAATAGAATAAGTTAATTGCTAAAATGAGGCATTATTAAAATCAAGGAGGGAGCAACTAATTGCCTAGGTCATCCAGAAAGGCTTCTCAGAGGAGGTTGTATATGTGTTCAGACTATAGGGATGAATAGGAGTTTATATGTAGAAAGAAATGGATGATGTGGGAGACAGAGGAAATGATATAAGTAGGGGCATGTAGACATGAAGCAGGATAGTGTGTGTGCAGAAATCTTAACAGTTCAAGAATATTAGTGTAAAGTGGAAAGAGGGAGGTAGCTGGAAATGACGAGAGATGAACATACAGAATATAGATTTTGGGAAAAAAAAGCCTTATATTTTGGCACATGATGTGCAATGCCAACTACATTTTGAGAAGAAAGTGGCATGATTAAGGTTGTGTGTTAAAAGTATCATTCTGCAGATAGTTTGAAGGATATATTGGAGAGTGTGATAACTGTAGGCAAAAATGGAATTATTGAAATAATTCAAGTGAGAGAAGAAGCAGGCTTGACCTAAGGCAGTGGTGGTGGAGATGGAGACAATGGAGCAGGTACAAGAGAAATGCAGAACTTCATGATTATTGTGTGCCAGGGGATATTTGAGAAGGAATCACTAGGATCACTCCCTAGTTTGGGGTTGAGGCAACAGGGTGGATAATGATGCTTTTGAGCAGTATGTGGGGTATATAAAGGGAGGTCTGAGTGAGAAGAGATTAGACAAAATCAGATTTAGAGATGTTTGTAAGAGGGAATTGGGACGTGCGGGGGGAAATGTTAAGTAGAATTTAATTTTAGGAGAGAAAACCAAATTTTAGATGCAGATTTGGGAATTATTTGAATAAATTTGGTAGTTGAAGTTGAAGGGTGTATTTGAGATGGCTCTGGCTCAGTGTGTGGAATAAAAACCAAGACAAACAAAACATGGAATGAGGATAGTGTACTGAAGAATTTTCCAAAGTACACAGTAGAGTTATTCTTCATCTTGTGTAAATTCCTGATAATTTTAGTGGGTCCCTAATTGTCTATCATCACAGCAAAATTTCATTTAAAAGTTAAAAATAAATGATTATGTATCTCTGAGTTTGTGAGTTTTGCTCACATTTAAAAATGATTTGTCTTCAGAAAAACATTGTTTACATTTTATCCTAGTCTTAATGATTTGGGTATTTTTTTCTCCTCAGTCTCATAGGATAACCCTTACCTAATATTTAAATTAAAAGGGCCCATGTCTTCATTTCCAAAATCATAAGACACCCAGCATTCCCCAATATCTAAATATTCTCATAAGATTTTTTCTTTAAATCACTGCTTGTTCTTTCTGTTCATGAACTTTTAATGTACTCCTGTTTTGTCTCTTATTTCTCTTTTCTTCTCTCTCTGCTTTGTGTACCTAAACATAGAGTATTGTCCTTTTACTCTGGTTTCTCCAAAGTCCTTCACATACATTGGTTGTGTTTGGTACACATTTGCTCAAAGTTACAGAAAGATAATGAATAAGAATTTTTATCACAAAACTACACAGCAGAGAAGTAAAATTGAACAGTGGAGATTGTTCTTTAAAATTATTTGCTTTTATCAGACATAGAGAATATTTTTGTCTGACTTTCTTCCTCAAAACTCCTGGCCTGTTTCCACCCTGCTGGTTCATTCTGTACCCATGTGTGCTGATTAAGACATAAATTCTGGAGCCCAATTGTCTCAGTTTGAATTCTAGCTTCATCAGTTTTGTGTGGTCTTATTTGGGGAAAATTATATAATTTCTCTGTGGTTCACTTATCTCATCGGTTAAATAAAGATATTACTTTTCTTACAGGATTATACTGAAGATTAAATGAGAAAATATATGTAAAGTGTTTAGAATGATACCTAGCAAATATAATGTTAGCTATTACTATTTTTATTGTTATTTTTACCTTATCCATTACTTCTGATTCTGACTATTGCCTTCCTACAAAGTCCTGTCCCTGTCTAAAATTCCAAATCTCTACAAATTTTTATGAGAAATCACTAAATTCCTTGTTTGTTTAACACAAATTTTTAGAGTACAAATAACGGGGCCAAAATATGTATTAGACACAAAACAATTAAAGTTATTTATTCATAAGTTGTTAGGCACTCCTCCCAGTAGTGAATCTTATAAATGTTTTATAATTTGTAGACAGTTTTGTTCTTATAGAAAATATGTCTAAAAAAGGATATTTGGCCTAAGAGAAGTCAATTTTTATTTAAAAATAAAAAATTATCTCAAAAACCAGAGAATGAAAAAACTAAGAAAAAAATGTTTTCTTTACATTAAATAGGTTCACAATTGAAAAATTCACTTGTTGCTACTTTTTCCACCTAAGGAAACTCGTATGTCTTCCTTGTCCTCTGCAATGCCTGACCTGATTTCAGTTATTAAAATGGATGCTGCTTGTTTAGCCATAGTATGGAAGCCGAAGTATCCTGGGAGACCTGTCTCTATGCTGGCATTTACAAAGGTTTTCTAAAGTATTTACATTATATGACAATACCTTTTACTCAAACTGCTACACAAATCACATCTCAGAGATTTTTTTTCTTCTTCATTTATAGAAAATTTCCAGAGAGAAGAGGATCAGTGTGATAAAAATGCAGACTGGTACAACCATTATGGAAAACAGTGTGGAGTTTCCTCAAAAAATTAAAAATTGAACTGCCATTTGACCCAGTGATCCCACTTCTAAGAATATATCCTAGGAAGCCAAGAACACCAATCAGAAAGAATTACATGCCCCTCTATGTTCACAGCGGCATTATTTACAATAGCTAAGACCTGGAAACAGCCCAAGTGCCCATCAGTAGATGAGTGGATAAAAAAGCTGTGGGACATTTACACCATGGGATACTATACAGTTCTAAAAAAAGAAGAGTTTCTTATCCTTTGAGACAGCATGGAGGGACCGGGAGAGTATTCTGCTAAGTGAAATAAGCTAGGCAGAGAAAGATAAGTATCACATGATTCACCTATATGTGGACTCTGGTGAACAAAATAAACTGATGAACAAAATAGATCCAGAGACATAAAAGCATGGAACAGACTGAGTAATCTCAAAGGGAAAGTGGTGGGGGCTCGGGAAGAGATTAACCAATGAATTTATATGCATATAATCCTAGCCCATGGACAAACAATAGTGTGGGGAAGGCCTAGGGAGGGGGTGGGAGGGGGGGTGGGGTAATGGGGAAAATAAGGGGGACATCTGTAAAACTTTCAACAATAAAGATAAAATTTTTAAAAAGAATAACTCTTTTCATTAACATATCTCCTTGTCATAACCCAGATGTTAGGTATTTCTTCAGTTTTAGCCACTGCGGGTAGTATTATTAAACACTAAACTTTTATACACTGTTTTTGGTGAATGAATAATTTAAAATTATATTAAACTGCTATTAAGAGAGAAAATGACATAGAGAAAAATGCCCAGCTTTGTAGTCAGACAGATTTGCATTTGAAGTTGAACTTTACTGTTCACTAGTGTGTGATCTAGGCATCAATTTCTTGGTCTGTGAAATGGAGTTAATATTACATACACAAAGGTTTTTGTAAGGATTACTATAATGCATAGGAAGCACCTAACATAATTTCTAGCCCATACCATATCCTGAGAGTGTGCTAGCTCTATTATAATCAATAATTATTGGTTTAAAATATTTATTTAGTACCTCACATATGCTGAGTACTGGGTTAGCTACAAAATGTATAGAGATAAACAAATTGGATATGATCCCTTACTTCATAAAAAGTCATCATTATTATTATTGTTTTTCTTAGTATTTAAAAAAAATATGTTATTGATTTTCAGAGAGAGGAAGGGAGAGGGAGAGAGAGAAACATCAATAATGAGTCATTGATTAGCTGACTCTTGCTTGCCCCCTACTGGGGGTCGAGGCCTAATCCCGGAAATGTGCCCAGACTGGGAATCAAACTGCAATAACCTGGGTCCTAGGTCAATGCTCAATTGCTGAGTCACACTGTCCAGTCTATTGTTATTATTATTAACTCCCATATTTATATTATCAATTTTCACAGACTAGGAGTAAAAGAAATATACACACTAATAATATTTACAATGAGTATACTTATTTCTTGACTCTAAAGCCAACGCAGTATTTGAAATGTCTTAGGATCATTGTGTGAGCTATTGATTCTATTTGATGATTACAGAAATTTATTGACTTTAAAAATTGTTAATGTTTTTAAATTTTTTCAATGACAGTTGACATATAATATTATATTAGTTTCATGTGTACAACCCAGTGATCTGACATTTATATAACTTACTAAGTGATCACACACATAAATCTAGTATCCATCTGACACCATCCATAATTATTACAATATTATTGACTATATTTTCTTTCATTTTTTAAAATATGTTCTTATTGATTTCAGAGAGAGGAAAGGAGAGGGAAAGAGAGATAGAAACATCAATCAAGCCCGCAGTCCTGGCAAGAGCTCTGACTAGGAATAGAGCTGTGACCTCCTGGTTCATAGGTCGACACTCAACCACTGAGCCACATTGGCTGGGCTATTATATGTATTTTAATAGTAGTAATTTTGTAATGAGAATACTTACTCTAAGATCTAATCTCCTAGCAAAATTTTAAGTATACAATAGAGTATCATCAATTATAGGCATAATCCTGGAAAATAGATCTCAGGAATTATCCACAATTTAAAAATAAAACTTTTTACCTTTTGACTAATGCTTCCCTGTTTGTACCCCTCCCAGCCCCTGTCAACAACCATTCCCCTCTTTGCAGCTATGTGTTTGACTATGTTAGACTCATCATTTAAATGGTGTCATGTGGTATGGTCCCTCTGTGTGTGGTTTATTTCACTTAGCATAATGCCTTCTGTGTTCATCTATGTTGTAACAAATGCCAGGATTTCATTCTTTTTAAATACTGAATAATAGCCCATTGTATGTTTATATCACATTTTCTTTATCTATTCATCAGTTAATGGGCACTTAGGTTGCTTCCATGTCTTGGCTATTGAAATAATTCTACAATGAACAGGCAAGTGCATATATCTCTTAAAGATTCCAAAGGAAATCATCAATGAAATGAAGAGGCAATCTACAAAACAGGAGAAGATATTTGTATATCATATAAATGATAAAGGATTAATATCCAAACCATATAACAAACTTCAACTTGGTAGAAAAATAATAATAATCTGATTTAAAAATGGGCAAAGTACATGAATAGACATTTTTTTTTTGCAAAGAAAACATACAAATGGCAACAAGCATATGAAAAAGTGCTCAACGTCACTACTCATCAAGTAAATAAAAATCAAAACCACAATGAGATATCATCTCACACCTGTTAGGATAGCTATTTTAAAAAGGATAACAGCTGCCCTGCCGGGTGTGACTCGGCAGTTGAGCATCGACCTAGGATCCAGGAGATTGCTGTTCGATTCTCAGTCAGGGCACATGCATGGGTTGCAGGCTCCATCGCCAGCAGGGGGCGTGCAGGAGGCAGCCCATCAATGACTCTCTCACCATTGATGTTTCTCTCTCTCTCCCTCTCCCTTCCTCTCTCTGAAATCAATAAAGATATATTTAAAGAAAAAAAAAGGATAACTGTTAGGATGTGGAGGGAAGAGAACCATTGTGCAGTGTTTGTGGGAAAGTAAATTGGTACAGCTGTTATGGAAAACAGTACGAAGATTCCTCAAAAGACTAAAAGCAGAAATAGAATATAATCCAACAATACCACCTCTAGGTATATATATAAAGGAATCAAAATTTTCCTTTTGATTTACACTTTCAAACAAGAGATATCTAGTTTTATTTTTTCCTCTTTTGTTTCACATACATGGGCTTTTAAAGCTATATTTTAGTTATATTATTGCATTGTATTTATAGAATAACAGGTGGGACAAAAGTAGGTTTACAGTTGTGAGTAGAAGAAACACAGAGTTTATTCTTGTCTTATTATGTATTAATTATTATATTACTTTCCATACCAACAACTGTAAACCTACTTTTACCCTGCTTGTATATTTTATATAAATGTGATTCTTTGGAATTTACTGAGATTACATTTTGGTGAGGTAAATGAAAATTTTGAAAATATTAATGGTATGTGTGTAAATAATATATAATCTATGTGGGCTAGGTATGAATTTCTACACATATAAACTCAAAATTACAGTCCTGACTCATTAACAATTAATCTACAACTTGGCTTATTTTTAGTTTTCTTGATCTGTTTTTCTAAGGGATATATTTATGCTTTAAACTATATATATATATATATATATAATATATATATATATATATATATATAGTTATAGAGAACTTGCATGGCATATATGTACTCATTTTGTTCTGTATATATTCTTAACCATATTATTTTCACAGGTATAGAATATCACTTTTTGACTCTGAATAATTTGCTGAGATATTTATTCACACTCACTTTCTATATATATGTTTTTTGGTTAATCCTCACCTAAGCATTTTTTTTTTTTTTTTTTTTTTAGAGAAAGTGGAAAGGAGAGCATGAGGGAGGGAGAGAGAGAGAAACATCGATGTGAGAGAGACACATCAATTGGTTGCTTCCTGCATGCACCCTGACTGGGTCTGGGGATCAAACCTGCAACCCAGGTACGTGCCCTTGACCAGGAATCAAACCAGCAATCTTTCAGTCTGTGACCTGATGCTATAACCACTGAGCCACACGGGCCAGGATCACTTTCTATATTTAATAGTGTCATCCTGAATTGCTTGTCTTCTTGCTGTAGTACTCTTTTCAAATAGTGTCTGAAAAGAAGATATTAATGTGGTAACTATTCTGACACTTTGGATTTCTGAAAGCATATTTATATCACTGCTAACATTTAAATGATAGTAAACTGGATATGGAATTTTAAGTTTAAAGTTTCTTTTCTTCAGGACACTTTTGTGTTCTTGTATCCAGTATTTTGTTGAGAATACTAAAAACCTTAGTAGTTGATTTCCTTTTTCTATCCAGGTGCTTCCTCCACCTACTCCCCCATTTTGTGTTAATGTTCTTAAATTTCACTACTATGTTATTTAGGAAGATTTTTAAAACTATCCTTTTTGGTCTTTAAAAACCCTTTAGGCCCATGGATTTATATCTACCTTCAATTTGGAAAAAATTGGCAGGCATGATTTCTTCAAGAATTTTTCCATTAATTTTCTAAGGTTAATATTCTATATATGTTGATATTTTACTATTATACTTCATATCTAAGTTTTAAAATATATTTTCATCTTTCTGATAAGAGAGTTCTCAAACCTGATTTTCTAGTTCAGTTCCTTTTTCAAGGGTACCCTTGGTTAATCAGTCCCTCTTCTCACTACTATATTTCAATTTTTGTGTTTCTTCTTAATGTTTCCTATAACCTCTTTTTTATTGTTGAGGAGTTGCCTTACACTTATTTTAATTACTTTTATAATGATCCATTACTTTTGCGTACTCTGGCATAGGTTGTTTAGCTATGTGCATTTCTTTTATAATGTTTTAGCTCCTTAAGCATCTTATTTTTTCTTGTTAATTCATATGCTCCTATGAATATCAGCTGCATTTTCTGGTCACATGTATCTGAGGGATGAAGGAAATCCCAGACCTTAATTTTACCCCATTTGTGGGATTTAGTAGTATGTGTGGTGAATTTTTGAGTAAAAATCTTAAAATATGTGCTCAACAACTTCCTTGGGAATATCTGCCCTTCAGGTAACAGCAGTATACCTCGACATCAAGCACTGCTTTTTCCAAGACCTATCTTTATTTGTTACCATCTAACCCAAAGGATCAGTGTAGAGAATGCTCAGGCCTGGTTGGACTCAACTTATTAGTAGTCACCTCACTCAACCTGGGATCTAGCACTACCCTGATATTACACTGCCAGTTTTGCTGATTTTCTCCTCCATATTGGTGACAGGGAAGGCAGTGGTCTATCCTGGTAAATGTAAAGAAGAGAAAAGTGCACACACAATGCTATGGACTGTTTGTGTCCCCACAAAATTAATACATTAATCCCAATGCCCAATGCGATGGTATTAAGAAGCTGGACCTTTGGGGTGTGATTAGATCATTAAGGCAGAGCTCTCATGAATGGGATTAGTGTTCCTCATGCGATTAGTGTTATTATAAAAGAGACCCCAGAGAACTCCCTTACCCTTCTGCCCAGTGAGAATGCAGTGAGAAGACCATCATCTGTTAACCAAGAAGTGCCCTTCAATCAGAAACTGAATGTGCCAGCACCTTGATCTTAGACCTACAGCCTCCAGTACTGTGAGAAATACATTTTGGTTGTTTTTACGCCACCCATTCTATGGTATTCTGTTATAGCAGCCTGAATGGACTAAGGCCATCAAGAAGCTTTATATGACTCATTCCCTGCCCATAGCATCTGGCATTCATCTGTGGAAGCTATTTATTTCCACTTCCACACCAGACCCCAACCAGACTTTGAAACTGGGTGTTTCTCACCCTGGGATTCATTAACTTCTCTCTCACTTTTGTGACAGCTACATGATTTAGGTCCAGAGAGTAAGTTATTAGCTTCTGTTAGTTCACAGTCTTGTCAGAAGCAAGACAGTTCAAACCAATTTTCATTTATGTGTTGAAGGGATCTAATGTTTTCAAGGTTTTCAAAATTAAGTTACGGATAAAACGTCATATAATACATACTTTTACAAAAGTATAGATCAATAGAAAAGTAAATCATGCAACAATATTTTTGCTCAAAGTTATAAGAAGAATGTATTACTCATTATATGAGCTAGAAAGGCAAATGCTGTGAAAATGGATACTCATAAATTGCAATAAGTAAAGGTTTCACTTTATTCCACTCCCTTCACTTCAAAACACAATGTAGGAGTATGGCTTTGCACAGTACAAGTTTTAAATAAATAACACCCATGGAAGAAGGCAAGGAGCTCTCATCCTCATTTTTTCTTTACATACTCATTTCACTGCCTAGCTTTAGCATTACAGTGGAAGTGTATGCATATACATTTTGTTTTCTTTTTGCACAACAGAGAAAATTGTAGTGTGATGACTTACTTTGCATGTCTTTAATTCATTGCTTGTTTACTTCACACTGTCAATGCAAAGCACAATGGAAAATATTATATATAAATAGATATATATGTACATACTATTCAGTTTTAATGATTTAAAGCAAGATATAGTGAACAAACTAAAAGTCCCTTCAGGTTTTATATGTTTAAAAAACGTTTTTACACCTGGCTGGCATGGCTCAGCAGTTGAGCATCCACCTAGGATGCAGGAGATTTTGGTTCAATTCCTGGTCAGGGCACATGCCCAGGTTTCAGGCTTGATCTGCAGTAGGAGGCATGCAGGAGGCAGCCAATCAATGACTCTTTCATCATTGATGTTTCTCTCTCTCTCTTTCCCTCTCTCTTTCTCTCTCTGAAGTCAATAAAGACATATTTAAAAAAATTGTTTACTATGTTTTTATTGATTTTAGAGAGGAAGGGAGATATAAGCATAATCATGCCTATTTAATCTCACATAGCTTTACAACTCTGAGTAATAATAAAAACTCACCCTGGGACACCTTATATTGATCTAAATCAGTCACACCATATTTTACGTTAGTGGTTGCAACAGTTAAAAGTCTGGATTCAGCAGTATTATAAATTATTTTTCCAGATATTTGTAGTAATTTGCTGAAAACTGTGCACTTGAAGCTAAAATATAGGAAATAAAATTTTATCATAGACATTCTTCAGCTGAATTTTCTAAAAGCTAACTTTCTAGAACTAGAAAATTAGAAATTATTATTTTGAAGTGAGATAATAATAATGTTTCATTGATTTATCCATATAGAATTATCATTAACCATATAGTTTAAAATTTGTTTTAATGCTTTGCTTTGACTTGTTTCTGATTTCAGTGTTACTGAGTTGAAGAATTTTTTGTAGGAAGCAAAGTCTATTTCACATGCATATTTTATAAGAATAAAACATAGGAAGTGTTTTAAGAAGAATATCCATTTTTCTATTGTGACTATTACTCTAACAACCACTGTCTTTTAAAATTATACACCCCCAAATCTTGTCATGAGGCAAAAAAAGATACAGACTATTCTAAATTGAGAGACATCTTGTGAAACAACTGTCATAGATTCTTCAAAAACGTTGGTCATGAAAGACCAAAAAATAAAGGGCAGATCAACTATATTGGCTATAAACAGAGATAATTAAGTGCAATGTGCAATTCTTTTTTGAGTCCTAAATTAAAAATAAAGATAATTATAAAAGATAATTATTGGGACCTTTGGAAACATTTGCATATGGCCTGTATATTAGATACAGTAGAGATGTTAATTTCCTGAGTATAATCATTGTAGAGTGGTTATATAGGAAAATATTTTTGTTCTTAAGGGACACATGCTAACATGCTCAGGAGTAGGATGTCAGTTTGTGTGCAACTTCCTTTCATATTATTCAGAAAAAAATACATACATTAAAAAGAGATAGAAAGAATTAACATATATATGGCAGCACATAACAGTGTAATTTATGTAAAGGGTATATGGATGTTAATTGTACTATTCTTTCAACTTTTATGTATGTCTGGAAATTTTAAAAATAAAAGTTTGGAAATAATGAAAAGAGTGATAAAGTAATAAAATTATATATGCAGTTTTGTTGAATTCTTGAGTGTATGATAATAAAACTTCCATAAAGGAAGCATTAATTTAAAAATATATGTAGTCTGCCTTACATCTGTCATACATGGGCTAAAATTTGGGAATAGAAATATAGAGAAGAACATTGCCTCAATGACCATATATGATAAAGAACATGAAATCTTTGTAGCAAGAAATTTAGTCTAATAAACTTTATTAATTGTTGTTACAAAACCCTGCCAGATTTAAATATTATTCTTGAACAAAACTACAAAATCTAACATCTAAAAATAAAAGATAGGAAGTGGGAAGAAATGTAAAGTGCTAATTTTCTTATGTTCCAGAGTCAATGGATATAATTTTGTTTTTGAAAGTGACAAATAGATCAATATAGTCATATGCAATCTATTTAAAACAAGAAAAATAACTACTAGTAAAACAAGACAGAGGTCTATTTTTCAAACTTCTAGATAGAAAAATAAAAGAAAGCACAGATCATATACCAAAAGTTAGAAAATAAATGAAAAACCAAGTAAGCATAGAAAAGTAAAATCTTAAACAATGACCAAAGTAAGACCAAATTTATAGCTTTTTAGTTTAAATGAAAACTTATAAAACTATTAAATAATGAAATTATCACAAATTGGGTAAAAACCCCCACACAAAACAATTCTAACTATATTTTACTTAAAAGACATAAACCCAAAACTCAAAAAGTAGGAAGTAAAAAAATTAGACAGTTATGTCAAATAAATGCAAGCAAAAGAAAGGAGGAAAGTATAGCTATCTGAATGTCAGTTAAAAGCAAGTTCCCCTTTCTCCCCCAAGTCGCCCTCCTGAGAGAGGACCAAAAGCAGTTCCCTGAATTTGAAGTGCCATCTTAGACAAAGGACCTTGGCAGCAGGTCAGAATACATTTAGCAACTTAGTGTCATTGCTACCTGTGCACAGAGGCATAAGGAAGTCCTGATTTTAGAAAACAAATAATCTTGACAAAAGAAGCTGAACTTTTAAAAGCAAAAACCAAGCAGGATGTCCTTATACACACATATGCTCTAAGAACTGTGATCTTTCATTGAGCTGGTCGTTCTAGAAAAAGTGGAGTCTAATGGGGGACATCAAGTCCTCACTAGAGAGAAGGAAGTGAACAGACATTTTCCCTTGAAATAAAGATCATAGGTTGCCAGGAGGTAAAAAAAAAAAAAAAGAAAAAAAGAATTAAGTGATACAAAATGAGCCCCTTTATATTTATGAAAGTTAAATTCTACAATGAAGTTTTAACTGTCATGTATACTTACGGACTGAATAATATAGCATATTGTATATTAAAATGTTCTGTAAATAATATAATAATGAGATTATATGATAATATACATTGAAATCTTCTGAAAACATAAGAATTTGTTAAATAAAATAATGAATGATTTATAGCACATCACTGCCTTTCACAATAATTAGATAAGACATATGTAACTATATAGATAATCTGAATAATACAATGCATAAAGTTGCTCTAATATAGGCATATCAAATACCGTTCTCTGAAAACAGAGAATGTCCTTTAAAGTTATCAAATTTCCATATGTAATTTAAATAACTTCAAATTACCTTAGGCCAAAAAAATCAATAAATTCTAGAATATAAAAACATTATGGATGCCTTTTCTGACCACAGTGCAATGCTGGAAATGCATTATAAATAGTAACAGGAAAATAAAAAAATGTTAAAACCCATCAGACCTCCTATTGTTCTCTCATGTTTTTTCCCACAGAGATGCCAATATTATATAGGATTTATGGCTACTGGTGGTTTTATCTCCCTTTGTTGATGCTGATAGATATTTATATTATTTCTAATTGTTTGCTGGAATGTGATAACTATTCCAGTGCATGCATTTTTGAAAATTTCTGTAAGATAAATTACTAAAATTTGAATTATGGCATATATTGCCAAATTCTCATTTAGAAAATTTGTACTACAGGTATGTATATCAGCGCTGCTTGAGAATGCCTGTCTACATGTGATTTATTCAACTTTCAGGAAATGGCTGCTTACTAGTCTATTTAAACTGAGGAAAGAGAGTTCCTCAATATTTTGAAACCAGTGCATTATTTGACAAAACTAACATGCAAAAGGAACACTACAGTACAATTTCATTTATGGTTGTAGATGCCAAATTTCTAAATAAAATAAGAGTAAATTATATCTAGAAATATACTTAAAGAACAGCATACTATGACTAGGTGAGTAAATATATAATATTAGGGAATCTAAGTCAAAGAAAAAAGTCCATGTATTTGTTTTGGTGACTGCAGGAAAGGCATTTATTGTTTTAAAAATCCATTATGACTATATATCCTAAATAAAAAGAATAAAATGTTATTTTCTAAATTAATAACATTATGTCAAACAGTTGGCACACAAAGTATTTCAGTTGAAATCTGGAACAAGAATGACAACAATGCTATTTAACAATGATCTATACATGATAGTCAAAGTGTTTTAGTAAAAGTTATAAAATAAGGGGTATAAAATTAAAAAGTAAGAGCAAAATTATTATTAATTACAAATGATTATGTATTTGTAAATCTCAATTATTCAAGCAACTAACTGAAAAACTTTGGATATCATGCACCGGTTTAATAAAGCATTTATATAATGTCATATGATTTCATTTATATGTGGAATCTAAAAAAAACAAAATAAATGAATAAACCAAATTAGGAGTCTGGGAAAAGAAGGTGAAGGGATTAAAAGGTACACATGGGTAGTTACAGAACAGTCACAGTGATATAAAGTACAGCATAGGAAATACATTCAATAATATTGTAATAACTATGTATAGTACCAGATGGGTACTAGACTTATCAGGGTGATCACTTTGTAAGTTATATAGATGTCTAATCACTATGTTGTATACCTGAAACTAATATTGTATGTCAACTATGATTGAAAAATAAAAATTATTT
The DNA here is from genome assembly GCF_964146895.1 of Miniopterus schreibersii. NCBI lineage: Eukaryota > Metazoa > Chordata > Mammalia > Chiroptera > Miniopteridae > Miniopterus > Miniopterus schreibersii. The sequence continues at coordinate 34,864,579 of NC_138104.1, forward strand.
TAAAAAATTATCAATAGAACAACTCTCTAAATTACTATTGATAAGTAACCAACTAGAAAGTTTTTCAGAGGTATTAACTTTAGTAGTAACAGCAAAAACATGTAGATTACCCAGGAATCTATATGTATAAAGATCTAAAACCCTGTTAAGGAACACAAATGAAGACCTTAATAAGTGAAGAGGCAGATCTGAGACTGGAAGGTTAAATAATATCAATTTCACTCTAATTAAGCTATACAATTTATAATGAAGTCAAACTATTACTAAGATTTGGGAGAAACAGCACTTGACAAAATGATTCATATGCATGTTTCTGGGGATGCTAAAAAATTATCCCATATAAATTAGTGGTAATTGCTTTACATCATTTGGGCTTATTAAAGGTTACATAAGAATGCTCTACTTTCAGATAGCAGGGAAATCCTGTACTGTGGTAGATAGCTGTGTTTCATCAGCAAAAGCCTATGGGATGTACAGCCTGTGTTAGAAGGTCATGGCAGAAGCTCTGGGAGAGTTCTATCCAGAGCCACATCTCTCAAATCAAACAGTAGACACAAGCCTTGCTAGGCTTTTCAAAAAGCCCCGTATGCCCCACTGGAGAATCAGCACTTGGGTTCTTATCACACAGAGGACTTCCAGGACCAGTAGGTTTTAACTAGGAAAGCATTAATGGTAAGCAAATAGAAGGTTATAATTTCAGTTAAATAAACATTTAAACACCTTGGCCCTTTTCCTTCATTCTACCTCCCAGCTCTCAAGCTTAGATAAGCTATACTGAGATATATGAAATAGACCCTATCCTCCTTAAACAGATTTCAAATAGATACGAAGCTAGACTTTTAAATTGAGTAATTCTGTGTTGTAAGATGGGCAAAAGAGACTTAAATGGGTAATTGTATTAGACCCTTCTTCCGCACCATTTCAAGTTCTATTGGCCTCACGGCTTATTCCAGCCACTGATACAGCATCCAGGTTTGTGCAAGCTTCAACCAGGTTCATGTAGATTCAGGATGACTTTGCCTCACCTTATTTATCCTTCCTTTTTATCCCAGAGCTCCTCTGTTACTACAGAATAGGAGCTTGTAAGAAACCATTTAGTATTCATACAGGAGCAACCCAGAAGTGAGGCTGAAAGTTTTTCACAGTTATTAACTTTAGGAGTAGAGAAAGAGATAATGGCCAGTATATTAATCCATGGCAGGAGCCCATATCTAAATTAGTCTTTCCTGCTTTACAAGGCAGATGGGCTGGGACGCATTTTATTATCTTCTAAGAGATCTCATGGCTTCTTTGTATCAGTTGCTTATAATAATAGCCACCTCAATAACTCATTCTTCCATTTTTATTACCCCTGAGTGCCCTGGGAACATATCCCCAAACTACTACTAAGTAAGCCTTTATCTCAGGGTCTTCTTTGGGTAAAGTTCATGTTATGACAGTTGGTAACAAGAATTTCCCTAAAAAGGAGAAGACTGGTACAAGCATTTAGAGCTGGATCACTCACCGATCATGTGTCAGTAAGAACTTCATTGCTGATAATAAGTGGGAGAAATAACTACTAGCGATAGTATCACAATTACTTAAAACTTCCACCTGTTACTGATTAAGTTGCAGATAGACTATAAAGCATTAGTTTGTGCTGTGCTATGGCACAGAAATTGTATGTTTGTAATGGTAATTTTTATTACAAAAATTGTGACATCAGTAAGCTATTGTTAATTCTTTTGAATGCTTTGGGGGGGAAAATGACATGCTCAGGACAGCCAAACATCAACTCAAGCAATGATGTGAAAGACAAATGGCCTCTTTGGTGGCAATTAGTCGATACTCATCTACCACAGCTGTAGAGCTAACTTTCAAGACCTAATTGAAGGGTGGTGGGGTATTAAAGGCAACCATGTGAAGTGATTACCCATGGCAAAGTCAGAACTATGAAAGGAACCAAGTGGCACCCTGAGGCATGAGATGGTCAGAGCTGAGTGGACAACCTTGAAAATCTTGAATCTTCAGTTTTCTATAATGTTCTTCACCAACAGAAGTCACGTTTTTTCCCTTGTTAGAGATGAACAGCCTCCACTAGCTGAAGATTCTTCAAAGACCTTATTTTAGCCGGGGGCCTTGCAAGATGATATTTGTCTTCCTCAAGATATGGCCTCTCTTCTCCCTATGACCTCCAAGCCAACAACCAGGGTCAAGTTTGAGCACACCCTGAGCTAAAATAAAGTCCCTGTGACAGGAGGAAATAATGTATACACTACAAAAATAAAAATAAAAATAAATTGCAGTATCAGACATATATGCCAGAAGAAAGAGGAAGAACAAGAATCATGGTGGTATTGGATTAGAGCAAGTGGTGGAAATATAAATCTAGATGAGGGAAAGTTTATTGCTATAAGGGCAATCACGTGTGACTCAGGATTCATGTTTTGACAAAAGTACTTGGAGCTCTTCATAAAACTCCTTTGGGATGGCTCTTTCAAGCTTGGACAAGGACAAGAGCCTAGAGTGAAAAAATGAAGATGCTAGAATAATTTGAAAAACTGTTGAGGAAGATGTTAGAGGCTTAGAGAGGCAAGAGTCACTAGTGAGGGGGGCACCTGCATGTTCAAGAAGCTCAGTGGTGGCTGTCCTCTATGAGTTAGGGTTGAGAGGGAGATACTACTATTGAACTGAGCTCTAGTTCCTAAGGGGATAATGGGATTACAAAATGTTAGAGGAGAGGTGACAGCATTTAGCTCTTAAATGCAGGACCAATAGAATTATTCATCATATCAATGTCAGGCAGACTCTCTCCTTTGTGATCCCATATACTGACCACAAGAGACTGAGTGTGGTGGCAACGATAAAGACTATGCATAAGCTCCTGTCTCTTCAGTGCTCATCCAGCTGCTGCTACTGCTCAGTGCCTCAACTGCCAGTTGCAGAATTCAATGGTAGTTCTTAAATATGGCACCATTTCTTGAAGAACCTAGCCTGCAACTAGAGGTTAGGTTTATTATATTGGAGCCCCTTCACTCCAGATGATATAAAGATTTATCTTCATTTAAATTGATACCTACTACAGATATGAATTTACATTCCCTTCAGCAGCATCACCACTGGAGGGTTTACAGCCTGTCTAATATATCCACATTGCCACAAACCACGGGATCAATTTTATGGCAAAGAAGGTGTGACAATGAACACATGACAAAGGGATTCACTAAATTCACCATATGTTTCATAACTCAGAAGAAGATATAGCCTGATATAAAGTTGGTATGACCTATCAATGTGCTGCTACTTGACCCTGGTTGTTGGCTTGGTACCTATCAATGTGCTACCTGTGAGAGATGACAGCTTGAGTCAGGGTCCTATTTTACAGGATACAGTATATGTACTGAACCTGTGGCTGATATTTGATGCTAGGTCTCCAGAAACAAAAACATGAAAGTAGGATTATTTACTCTCACCATCACTCCTAATGACTTCCTTAAAAAGGAAGCTTAGGAGGAGACGGCGGCACTGTGAGAAGAAGCAGAGTGCCCTTGCTCGAGCCACAGACTCAATTTACTGCTAAAACACCGCTGTAACCAGCTTGGAAAAACTAGAGAAATATACCTGAGTGGACATATTTCAAGTAGGGAGCACGGAAGAAACATCATAGAGTTTGCAACCATACAACAGCTCACATGACGTGGTTAGGGCTGAGCCACACAGTCAACCAACCTGAGCAGAGAGTCCTCCAAAGAATGGGTCAACAACAATCTAGACCCAATCACAACAGGAGAGCCCAGAGAACCCACAAAAGGGACACCCACAAAAGGGACAAACCTAGAGAAAACAGCTCGGAAGTACAAGTAAAACACACCTCTGGGCTCCACTAAACTCACACTACAAAATCCCACCCCACAAGACTGGGAGACAGCAAATATATCTAATATACAGATACAAACACTAAAAGCCACCCAATAGGGAGACAAAGAAACAACCCCCAAACTAAAGAAAAGGAAAATTGCCAGAAAAAAATCTTGATGAGATGGAGTTAAGCAAGTTATCAGAAACAGAGTTCAGAGTAATAGTTATAAAGATGCTCAAGGAAATTGATGAGAACAAGGAACTAAATGGTAAAGTCAAGGAACTTAGTGAAAACATGAAAAAAGAGATAAATATCATAAATAAGAATCAGGAAGAAATGAAGAATACTACATCTGATATCAAGAATACACTGGAAGGAAATAAAAGTAGGCTCAATGAAGCAGAGGATAGAATAAGTGACTTAGAAGATAAGGTAGAAAAAACAACTCAATGAGAGCAGCAAAAAGTAAAAACACTTAAAAAGCATGAGGATAGTCTAAGGGAGCCTTGGGACAACATGAATTGAAACAACATTTGCAGCATAGGGGTGCCAAAGAGGGAAGAAATAGAGCAAGGGATAGAGAACTTGGTGGAGGAAATAATGACAGACAACTTCCCTAGGCTGGCAAGAAAGAAAGCCACACAAAAGAGGGTAGCAAGCAAGAGGAACCCAAAGAGACTCAATCCAAGACGCAACATAATTAAAATGACAAATGTCAAGAACAAAGAGAAAATATTAAGGGCTGCAAGAGAGAGACAAGCAGTGACCTACAAGGGAACCCCCATAAGGCTGACAGCGGATTTCTCAACAGAGACTCTTCAGGCCAGAAGGGAGTGGCATGAAGTTCTCAAAGTAATGAAAAGCAAGAACATGCAACCAAGTCTGCTTTATCCATCAAGGCTATCATTTAAAATGGAAAGTGAAATGAAGAGCTCCCCCCGCCCCCCCCCCAAAAAGGCTAAAGGAGTTCAGTACCACAAAAGCATCATTGCAAAAAATGCTAAAAGGATGGCTCTAAGAAAAAGAGGAAATAGTAAGACAAAGGTACATCAACATAAAGGGGAAAAATGGCTTTAAATAAGTATACATTAATAACAACCTTAAATGTAAATGGAATAAATGGTCTAATCAAAAGACATAAGGTAGCTGAGTGGATAAGAAAACAGGACCCAAATATATGCTGTCTACAAGAGACTAACCTGAGAGAAAAGATTCACACTGGCTAAAAGTGAAGGGATGGAATAAAATATTCCATGTGAATGGAAACAGAATAAAAGCTGGAGTAGCAATACTTATTTCTGACAAAATAGACTTTAAAATAAAGATCATAACAAGAGACAAAGAGGTCACTACATAATACTAAAGGGATCAATCCAACAGGAGGAAATAACCCTTATAAATATATATGCACCCAATATAGGAGTATCTAAATACATAAAAAAATTTATTGGTGGATTTTAAGGGGGAGACCAACAGCAACACAATCATAGTGGGGGACTTTGACACCACACCGTCATCACTGGACTCATTATCAAGACAAATATTCGACAGGGAAACACAGACCTTAAATGGCATACTAGATCTAACGGATTTAACTGACATTTAAAGAACATTTCATCCCAGAGCAGCAGAATACACATTCTTTTCAAGGGCACATGGAACATTCTCAAAAATAGGCCACATGTTAGAGCACAAGACAAGTCTCTACAAATTCAAGAGGACTGAAATCATATCAAGCATCTTCTCAGAATACAAAGCCATGGAACTAGAAATCAACCACTATAAAAAAAACCTCAAAAATATTCAAATACAAGCAGACTAAATAGCATGTTATTAAACAATGAATGGGTTACCAATAAGATCAAGGAAGAAATCAAACACTTCTTGGAAAAAAACAAAGATGTACAGGCAACGACCCAAAATCTATGGGACACAGAGAAAGCAGTCCTGAGAGGAAAGTTCATAGCAGTACAGGCCTACCTCAAGAAACAAGAAAAAGCTCTACTAAACCATCTAACACAACAACTAAAAGAACTAGAACAAGAACAGCAAGAAAAGCTCCAAGGAAGTAGAAGGAAGGAAATAATAAAGATCAGAGCAGAAATTAATGACCTAGAGTCTAAAAACACAATACAAAAAATCAATGAAAACAAAAGCTGGTTCTTTGAAAAGATTAATAAGATTGTTGCACCTTTAGCAAGACTCACCCAGAAACAAAGACAAAGGACTCAAATAAATAAAATCAGAAATGAAAAAGGCAATAGATCAACCGGTCCAACAGAAATACAAAGAATCGTAAGAAAATACTACTATCAACTATAGGCCAACAAACTGGACAGTATGGGTGAAATGGACAAATTCCCAGAAGCATACAACCTTCCAAAGCTGAATCAAGAAGAGGCTGAAAACCTGACTAGTCTGATAACAACTAATGAAATTGAAGCAGTAATCAAAAAACTCCCGGCAAACAAAAGTCCTGGTCCAGATGGATTTACAGGCAAGTTTTACCAAACATTCAAAGAAGAATTAACACCTATTCTCTTCAAACTATCCCAGAAAATTCAAGAGGAGAGGGAACTACCACACTCTTTTTATGAGCCCAGCATCATCCCAATTCCAAAACCAAATAAAGACACTACAAAGAAAGAAAATTACAGACCAATATACCTGATGAATATAGATGCTAAAATCCTCAACAAAATTCTAGTAAACTGGGTACAGCAATACATCTAAAAGGTCATAACCATGACCCAGTGGGATTTATTCTGGGGATGTAAGGCTGGTGTAACATCCCCAAATCAATAAATGATACATCACATAAACAAAATGATAGAAAAAAATCACGTGATCATATCAATAGATGCAGAAAAGCATTTTGCAAAATCCAACACTCATTTTTGATAAAAACTCTCAGCAAAGTGAGAATAGAGGGATCATACCTCAACATAATAAAAGCCATATATGACAGACCTTAGCATAATAGTCTCCAGGTCCCTCCATGCTGTCTCAAAGGGTAAGAGATCCTTCTTTTTTACAGTTGAGTAGTATTTCATTGTGTAAATGTCCCACAGCTTTTTTATCCACTTATCTACTGATGGGCACTTGGGCTGTTTCCAAGTCTTAGCTATTGTTAATAATGCTGCTGTGCACATAGGTGTGCATATGGTCTTTCTGATTGGTGTTTCAGGGTTTTTAGGATATATTACCAGAAGTGGGATCACTGGGTCAAATGGCAGTTCCATATTTAACTTTTTGCAGAAACTCCATAATGCTTTCCATAGTGGCTGCACCAGTCTGCATTCCCACCAGCAGTGTACTAGGGTTCCCTTTTCTCCACATCCTTGCCAGCACTTGCTGTTTGTTGATTTGTTGCTGGCAGCCATTCTGACAGGTATCAGGTGATACCTGGTTGTGGTTTTAATTTACATCTCTCTGATGATTAGTCACTTTGAACATATTTTCACATTTCTTGGCCATTTGTATGTCCTCTTTAGAGAAGTGTTTAATCAGGTTCTTTGCCTATTTTATAATGTGATTGTTTGTCTTCCTTTTGTTGAGTTGTATGAGTACTTTATATTTTGGAGATTAACCCCTTATCAGATGTATCATTGGCAGTTTTGTTCTCTCATACAGTGGGTTTTAAGTGAAATACACCAATCAGAGAAAGACAAATATCACATGATCTCACTTATATGTGGAATCTAATGAACAAAATGAGTTGACCAACAAAATGAGACCTGGAGCATGGTGGCATGGAACAGACTGACATACCTTGGTGTGTGTGGGGATGGGGGTGCAGGGGGTTAGAAGAGATAAACCAAAGAATTTACATACTTATGTGCATAGCCCATGGACACAGACAATAGGGTGGTAAAGGCCTTGGGGGGGGTATTGGCTGGGTGGAGGTGGGTAAATGGGGGGAAAATGCAGAACATCTGTAATACTGTCAACAATAAAAATATATTTTAAAAAAGAAATACAAATCGTTAGCTACAGAATAGTCCCAGGAATGTAAAATACAGCTTAGGAAATATAGTAAATAATATCCTAATAACTATGTGTGAGGCCAGGTGGGTACTTGAGACATTGGGGGACCACTCTGTAAAGTACATGATTGTTGAACCACTATGCTGCACATTGGAAACTAATACAGAATAATATTGACTGTAAACTGTAATGGAAAAGTAAAATAACATATATTAAAAAAGAAGTCCATCATCTTGACTCTCCAATCTAATTCATAAAACATAATGTAGATAAATCTATATCATAATCAGTTATCTTCAGTCTGGTTCCATGATCCTTTGGATATGAGAAACCATCAGAATCAGACTTAGCCTATGTGTATACATCACAGTAATATTATGGCCAACACACAAAAATTTTCTGGTGCCACCTACTGTTTATTATTGGATATCCAACCCCCCAAAAATCTATGCAGTAATTTCTTTAAATCCTTAAGATCATGTCTTTTCTACATATCTAACAGTAAGCCCATTCAAGTTTTTCTGCTCCAATCTTATTGTCAAGTTTTCTTGCTTTGCTACTATCGCTCTTTCTGAGAATGTTAGGAGCACCCATTTTTTTTGCTAGTGGCCACCTTGAGTACTTAGAGTACTAAAGCTGTAATTGTAAAGCTGCAAAGAAGGGAAGAGATGGATAGTTCTACTGACAATGTTATGTTTCACTTACATCAATCAGGCCTCAAACTTCTACTTTCCCCAAAATCTAAAAAAAATCTTTTTATGAACACAACTACTTAATCTTGGCAAAAAATAATAAGTCTAATCAAGGAAAGAAGCAGACACAATGCAAATACAAACATTCAGGTGAAAAAGGTGAAAACCTCTTATATGCAGAAGAGATTTTAAATTATGAACTGGGCACACCTTTCTATTTTAACTGAAATAAATGATTTTTCACAGTACATTTCCAAAAATTTTTTAGATGAATTAGAAAATGCAAATATACTAAGATCCATAGAATTATCAGAAAATCATATCAAAACTCTGTGCCCCTGTGGCCAATTATATCATCCTGTAGAATTATTCCTTCCCCCACCTCTTTTTGTGTAAAAGAATGTATACCTCCCCATACATAGTGTGTTGTCAGTCTCTGGTGGGAGAGTGTCCCCATCTCTCTGTCTTTGGGCTGAGCTAATAAAATTTGAGCAGAGATGATACATGTCACATTGGAGCAGATGATTTTACAGAAAGCATGATCTCATAGTTTTTCCTGACCTTCTGTGTCATGAGAGTGGGTATATCATGCACAGGGTTCCTCCTTCAATTGCATTCTTATATGAGAAGACACACGACTGCATCCACAGGAGCACAGCAAGCATCAATAACTTACTGGGAGGAAAACAAGGAATTTGCAGGGGTAGTATGTCACCACAACAAAGCTGGCAACATCGCCCTGAAATGGCTCCAAGCCCAAATGCTTTCATATGCAAAGCCTATCAAAATCCAACAGGAAAAATTTTCCTCTGATAATTTTTAGATACTCTTTTTCATTTTTTACTTCTTCTCTGCATAAAAATTATATTGAGAATGGTTTATTTATTTGATATTCAGATGAGTGGGTTTTTTGTATTTGTCCAGCTCTAATTTCATTACATATAAATTACAGAATATTTTCTGTGCTATTTCTACTTTCTACAATTCGTTGACATTTTCTTTGTGGTCTGTTAGCACTTATTTTTATTTATGTTTAATGGACATTAAAAAGAAGGCAGTTTTCCAGGTATAAAGCCTCACATTAGATTCAGACTCTGTATTTCCTTATTTTTGACTATTTGAATTTGCCATGAACTGAAGTGAGTTAAAGTCTAATATTATTATTGCATTTATATACAGACATTCCCTTGCCTTATGATGGTTCAACTTATGATTTTTTGACTTTGCGATGGTGTGAAAGTGATAGACAAAATAAATTACATGCCATGTTCAACATTTTATTATAAAACAGGCTTTGTGTTAGATGATGAGCCAAGAGTTTTTCCTGGTTGTGCGATTATGAGTGTCTTTTTTTCTTTTCTCTGCTTTTCTGTACTTTTTCATGATTTCTTTAATCATTCATTTGTCCCACTAATATATATTGAGCAGAAATTATATTCTGGATGCTAGAAATATAGCAGTAACAAACAGATCATTTCTCGCCCACATTTATTCAAATATATGACTATCGTGCATACTATTTTATATGATGATAAACGCTATGGAGAAAAAAAAAATCCAGGAAGGGGATAGAGGATGGAGCATTAGAGCAGTGGTTTTGCAGTTCTAAATAAAAGGGATAAAGATCTCCTTGAGTAAGGCAATCATTGAAAAGCACCTGAAGGAAGTGAAAGAGCCATAAAGATTTCTCGGGCAAAAGCATTCCAGACAGAAAAACAAGTGCAAAGTCCTTAAGTTAGGTGCATGCCTACATGGTCAATGAACAGTCAGGAGTTCAGCTTGGCTGAGACAAATTGAGTAAGGAGGAGAGAAGTAGGAGGTGAGGTCAGAGGGGTTAATGTGTGCAAGATCACAATGTGCAATCTGGGTCAGTTAATATTTAGTACTTTTGTCATTAAAAAGTACACTATGAAAAAAGAAAAAAAAGGGGGTTAAAAAGCCTCCTATAACTATTGAAATAAACATTGCATAGAGAATTATAAATGTATTCATCCAGTGAAATGAGAACACCAAAATTATTTAACAAGACCTTTGTCAATGTCTACAAGTGTGATATCACAAAGCTGAAAATATGTAAGGAATATTATCAAATTATCTTGGATAAAATTAGTCCACATTTATTAATATGGCTTTCTCATCTACTGGCTATTTTAATACAAATTAAATCTAAATTAAAAGCTAAGATTAGGCTCCAACACTCAGAATGGATATTTTATTACATTTACTAATCAACAATGTCTCCATCCCCAAAAATGCTTTCTTCAACTCTCATTAGAAATTCAATTTTCAAAATAAAAGTGATCATTTTCATTTTTAAAAACTCTTGCTGAGCCAGGAGTATATTCCAAATTTCAACTGAATTAATTTTACAGACAAAGATAGTGGAGACTGAGAGTCAGGAATTAAAAATAAGCATTTCTACTGAAAAAGTATAAATACTTTCCACACTGTGACGATAACACAGATATTGTCCTGACAAAGTACAAAGTCATGTCAGTTGCCTAAATGACATGCCGGTCATTTAGTGTGCCTCCAAACATTGTCGTAAGAATAATGAAACAATACAGAAGTTTTTCTCTCTCCATTAGCTTTCTCTACATTGCTTTACAGGGCAAGAGGAGGGAAAGGGGCAAAGGCAAGAGACATTTGGGAATTTCTCGTAAAAATGTGCCACTCTGCCTTTAGAAATAAACACTGAAGGGCACTCTGTGGACTACACATAAAATAATATTTGCATTTACTCCCTGTTCTATCTGAGGCCTCTGAAAGAAAAGTAGATTAATAAGAAAACATGTATGTTTTTTCTTTTTTAACAGCCTCCATTCTTGCATGCACCCAGCTTATTACTGATAGAATCTCCCAATGCTAAAGACTGATACCTCTCCAAATTCATTGTTTCCTACTTCATCAGGGCCCTCAAAACCTGTTGTCAGTCTTTTGCTCACCTTGCTCAGCTCATATTTACATTCCACTCAGCTGTTTTTTTTTTCATATATACAGCTTTCTTTAATTCATATTTCTTTTTGTTGTTGTTGTTCAAAATATTACAGATGTCCCTTTTTCTCCCCATTGACCTCTTCCACCCCTTCCACCCCCCTCCTCTGTCCCTCTCCCCACCATTGTCCAGGTCCTTGGGTTGTGCATATATGCATATAAATTCTTCAGTTAATCTCTCCCCGCCCACTCACCCGCCCTCCTCCTTCCCCCTGAGATTCGTCAGTCTGATCCATGCTTCCATGTCACTGAATCTATTCTGTTCATCAGTTTATCATATTCTTTAGATTCCACAGATAAGTGAGATCATGTGATGTTTGTCTTTCTCTGCCTGGTTTATTTCACTTAGCATAATACTCACCAGGTCCATCCATACTGTCCCGAAGGGTACAAGATGCTTCTTTTTACAGCTGCATAGTATTCCATGGTGTAAATGTCCCACAGCTTTTTTATCCACTCATCTACTGATGGGCACTTGGGCTGTTTCCAGATCTTAGCTATTGTAAATTGCGCTGCTACAAACATAGGGGTGCATAGATTATTTCTGATTAGTGTTTCAGGGTTCTTAGGGTATATTCCTAGAAGTGGGATCACTGGGTCAAATGGCAGTTCCGTTTTTAATTTTTTGAGTAATCTCCACACTGTTTTCCACAGTGGCTGCACCAGTCTGCATTCCCACCAGTAGGGTACTAGGGTTCCCCTTTCCTCACATCCTACTAGGGTTCCCCTTTCTCCACACCCTCACCAGCACATGTCATTTGTTGATTGTTGATGGTAGGCATTCTTACAGGTGTGAAGTGATACCTCATTGTGGTTGTCATTTGCATCTCTCTGATGATTAACGACATGGAGCATGTTCTCATATGTCTCTTGGCCATCTGTATGTCCTCTTTGGAGAAGTGTCTATTCAGTTCCTTTTCCCATTTTTAAATTAGATTGTTTGTTTTCCTCTAGTTGAATTGTATGAGTTTTTTGTACACTTTGGAAACTAGCCCCTTATCAGATACATCCTTGGCAAATATGTTTTCCCAGACTGTGGGGTTCCTTTGTATTTTGAGGCTATTTTCTTTTGCTGTGCAGTTTTTTAGTTTGATGTAATCCCATTTGTTTATTTTTTCTTTGTTTCTCTTGCCCTAGGAGATGCATCAGTGAAAATTCCACTATGTGAGATGTCTGTGACTTTACTCCCTGTTTCCTTCCAGGATTTTTATGGTTTTGCAACTTACATTTAAGTCACAAAACCACTCAGCCAACTATTATATATCTTAACAACTCTATGCAAATCCTCTACCCCCTTGCTCTTGGTATTTAAGTTCAGTTCAATTCAATGTTTGCTTGGTGCTTACAATATGCCAGTCACTGTGTTAATACTGAAGATACAAAGGTGAATGTCATGATCCCGCCCTCAGCAAACCCATGCCTGGTTTAGCAGTTCTCAAACATTTTTTCCTAAGAGCCCTTTATACTCTTAAAAATTAATGAGGATCCCAAAATGATTTTGTTTATATAGATTATATGTATTGATATTTATCACAATAAAAATTAAAACTGCTAAACTTTTAAAATACTAATTTATTAACTTATTTTAAATACAAGAAACCCATTCCATAATTACATTAATATGTACCTTATGAAAATCAAGCACATTTTGAAAAATAAAAAATAAACAAGAAAAGTGGCATTATTTTATATTTTTGCAATTTTTAAAATATTCAGCATAAAAAAGATCTGGATTGTCATAACTGTTTCTGCATTCATCTGTTACAATATGTTATTTATTGTAGCATATGAAGAAATTCGAGCTCACACAAATACTTGGAAAAGGAAACGCCTTTCAGACCCCTGGAAAGTATCTTGGGGATTCCTTCATGTCCTTGGACCACACTTTAAATATCTCTGTTTTAGTGGGAGAAAAAGTTACATAAATAATTTCAGTTTGTCTTGGCACAGTGAAATTATAGTTATATGCCCAGGGGGCTTTTGGAGTACTTCCTTTCTTACATCAATAAAATCTAGGCAATCAAGTGTGCACTTTCTCAACTTTAAGTCCCAAATGCCTACAAATTTATCCCTACTCTCATCTCAAACCATGTTTCTTCTCAAGCTCAGATGAGGAATCTGTACTCCTCTTTAAAACTAACCTTTCAAACTGTACTTTCCTTCTTACTTTACGTGCATTTCTTACATGTATTTTTGTTTGCGTATGTATTTCCTTAAAACATATACCATTTTGAGGTATAATTTGCATACATAAAATTCACTCATTTTAAGTGTACAAGTGAATTTAGAGTTGTCAATGATCAACTCTATATAATTCAGCTTTAGAGTATTTCTATCACCAAAAAGTGATGGCAACCTTCTGACTTTTCACTGGCACCTATTATCTAGTGATTCTGCTAGCTATGTACCTATATAAGATGTGCTAGATATGGTCTGATTTCTCCTCCTTTTAGGTTCTCCATTCTTTCCACTTTGCCCTCTGTTCTAGGAGGGAAAAATATGTGGGTTATGCCAACAAATAGGCTTACATGCCCTCTGGCTTCCAGTTGGGTTCAGCCAATGTGAAGATCCATCAAGAGACTGGATGAAAGAAGGGTTCCTGATTCCTTACCTGTGAAGTCACATCTTGCATGTGCCCCTCCATATGAATACTTGTAAGGTGTTTTGTTTTAACACACTGTCTTCTTTCAGCTTCTGACAACCATTTCCTACCAGTATCCCTCAGACCAAGTGATGGTGACACATTGCTGCTACCATTGGTTTCAGCACAATCCCCAGTACTTTCCATATATCTTCCATTTACTTTTGTAACTATAGCGTTTATAAATAATCCCTACTTGAATTATCCTAATATTAATGTGACATCTGTTTTCTTTTGGGATTCCCAGTGGATATTCCTGACTTTCCATACCCCTCTCCCCCGACTCAAAGATGAGACCAATATTCTAACTTATTAATATGCATTTACATTTCAGAGCAAAGAGTAGTGGTGTTTAGCTCTAGGTGAGGTTCTCCTTATACATAAAGTTCTTCACTATTGAAACAAAAAATCAGCACTACTCCCCGCCCCTTCTGACTGATCTTTGGTGTTGCTGATGAAGCTTAAGCTGATTTTAGTTTCACAATTTAATTTATTCCCCATTAGAGCTTCATTTGTAGTTTTATTTGCCCATTGGGCTTCTCTTTTGGACATTTTATTTCTGAATTTTTTAGAAGTAAATCTCTCTTAGTCAGGCACTCAAAATAAAGACATAAAAGGATTAAGTTTTATCCTAGGGTAGACCTTTCTCTCAGTTGGAAACTCTCATTTGACTTTCTGCCCCCTGAAGTGATAATATATTTTTTAAAATGCTTTTGTTCCAATATGTTGATAGGAAACAACATTTCAGTCTGATTGACAGCAAACAATTGTGCATTTTATTTCCAAAGTATAAGTTAATCTTTATAATGTGTTTCACTTACAGTAAAAAAAAGAAAAGAAAAAAACAGACTGAGATAGTGGCTGCTAATGAGAGAAAATTGTGCACAGAGGGTGTACTGTCTTTTCAAGTGGACTGTTTCATTGGAGGAGATGATGGCAGTGAGTGGGGGGTGGATATGTCACTACTAGAACTACTGCCAGAGGCTGCTCTGACTACAGCAGGAAGGCATTTGATGAACTGACTGCAGGAGGGAGAGTTCAATGAAGAATGAGGCATCAGAGACCACCTTTGACAGTAGTTACTGAGTAATGCTTAATGAAGGACATAACTGAAAATTGAGAAACTTCAAGTATATTTAAGAGGTTGAATCATATGTTAGGTTATGGTGATCAAACAAGTTATAAAATCTAAAAATAAATGTGACATTTAAATTCATATTTGATTAGAACTAATAAAATAATTAACCATGTAGATTGAATAATGCAAAACAAGCAACAATTAATGTTGATAGGAAAGCACTTTTTATTGGCATTATTGGTGTATAGCTATTATACTCATTTTTAAATATCAACAAATATTGAGTCCCTGTGTTTGAGGCGCACAAAACCTCATGGATGTGTATAATACGTGCCAATTAGGTGGATGGACACAGAAACATTTATTGTAATTATTAGGTGGCCCTAGGACTGATTTTACTTTATGTAAGTGTCACACCTTTTTCTCTTAGCTCATCTACCTGTTCAGAATGCTAGGGATTTTCTAAAAGTTAATAGTAACTATAATTTTTACCTGTAAGCACTCTGGCTACTTTGAATGAAAAAGATTTCTTATTAAAGCAGAAGAAAAATCAAACAAAAACTCTTGCTTAGTGCCCAGAACACACTCACCAAAAATTCTGGCCAATAATAGAAACTCCTCTAGAGTCCATAGCACTGGAAATATTAGATTAAGAATTACCTTCTCTTCATCAATTTACAATCCAGTAGTTTATACATGCATAGCGCCTTACTCTAGATCTGGATCTTTTTTTCCCATAGAGTGATACCACATCTGTGGCAGAGAAGCTATTATATGCTCAAAAATCCATTTCTGTTTCTTTTTCTTTTCTTTTCTTTTCTTTTCTTTTCTTTTCTTTTCTTTTCTTTTCTTTTCTTTTCTTTTCTTTTCTTTTCTTTTCTTTTCTTTCTTTTCCTTTTTTCTTTTCTTTTTTTTTTTTTTGGTAGACAGCCAAACCACATTTTCTGGGCACTCCTGCAATTAGGTGAAGATGTGGATTGAGTTCTGGCTAGTGTAGTATGCACTGAAGAACTGCACACTACTTCCAGGCCCAACTTCCAAAACCTTTTCTGAGATCCCTCCTGTGGTCTCTCTTTGTTCTCTGTCTTCCAGAAGAGCAAACAATCCAGTGGAAAGCTCTAAAGCCCTATGGGATGGTTGATCCACTAGATGGAAGAAGCCTAGGCTCCTGATTAAGAGCATAAAGAGTTCCTGTTCCTTACCAATCCATATTGGATTGGGGTATGAGTGACAAAAGTTTATTGTGCTTGATCACCAATTGTTGGGAGTGTTTCTCGCTGCATTCAGTCTACTCTTTGGAGCTCAATATCTACCTATAGAATAAAGGAGAATTAGTAGTACCGACAGTTACGTGATACATGGAAACTCACTCCAACCTGGTCATTTACTTAGATCCTCAATTTGTGTTCAGCACATCTATAAGAGATTACCTACTATTTGTTCAGAGCTAGCAAAACCTTTTATTACTCTACCCAAGTGCAATTGTATTAGTGATTCAACAGGAATATCGAAATCATCTTCAGCTTTCAGTGACAACTATAATTTGCTACCCTTCATTTTCCATTTTCTTCATTCCAGTCGAAGTTGTGTTTGCAGCCTGCATAGCTCTTTACAGAATGTTCCTCTGTCTTCCTACACTCCCGCTCTGCCTGTATATTGTCTACTCACCCATTAATACTCAACTCAGACGTCAAACCTTCCAAGGAAGACTTCCCCTCTCCCCTCCCTTTCACATTTGTTTTAGCTAGCTGCCCTTCTTCTGCACTCACAAGGCATCTTGGACCTACATATTTATTTCACAGAACATCCTAGAATAGTTCATTTTAGGCTGCAAACTTTTGAGGCAAGGATATAACACCAGAACTTACTACAGTGTATGTGCTGAGTAAATGTTTGTTGAATACTGTGAATAGAATGATTGAAGCTATTCCTAAAACATTCATTTACTGTCTTCAATTCTTCTTGGCAGTGTTGATAAAAGTTTCAGACTCTTCACTATAACCTTAATATATCTGGATACTGTACTTACATGGTACCAACTATTTCAGTATTTATGAATTTTTAATTGAACTGTAATATATTCAGTTATTTTTGGAGCTTATATAAACTCAGATTGTTGTATCAGTCAGGGTTCTCTTTATATTAGGCACTATCTGGTAAAAATCAAAACAAAACATTACCATTGCTACAAGGCAATACTAATATTGGATATCCTTTTGCTCCAGCTCTAGAGAGTAAAAGAACCTGGCCAAGTACTGTTCTTAGTTTTGTGGCTTTGCTATCTAATATGGTAGGTAAAAGGAAACCTGCACACTCCCATTCTGTTTGTCATGGGAAAGAGGGCACTCAGATCCACCATTACTGTGCATAATGAAGGATTTCTTCTAAGAATAGGCATTTGGATGCTAAACAACACCCCACTCCCAACTACGATGGTAATGAAAAAGCATTATTTATATCTGCTTTGACTCCTTCCCAAATAGTAACCACAGGACTTCTCCATGTAGACTACCATACCTTAATACAACTACCTATTCACTGGGCCTCAATATTTTGGGGCCTGATATATCGTGATAGTAGTTGAGTACTATATTTTGACAGAAAAGACTTTAGAGATTATCTCATCAAACTTTATAATAACTAGGACCTGTTGACTCCAAGTTCAGTGCAAAAAACATTATTAAATTACAATTTTTTTCTCATTTTTAATTAGTAGCATAAAACTTGATTGAATGCCGTATCATGCTTATTTTCAGAATACACCACTCAAGGTAAAAATGTAACTCAATGTAAGAATATTAAACCAATCTCCCTATGAATGGAGGTAAAGCATAATAAATAAAATTTTATAATAGCTGCTTTATACCATTTATTAATCTCATGATTTGTTTATATCACCTTTCTTTTTTTAATAGACAAAATTATGTAAAATAAATTAGAATAATTTGAAATACTATGTAATGAAGTCTTGTGTGTTAGAGTGTAAGAATTTTGTACCATGTACTACTACTATATTATGACCATCATCAGCAGCAGCAACAGCAGCATCATATCACATTGTTTTTCAAAAGTATTCACTTAACTATCATGTTCTTTAAAATTTCTTAGTGAGAGGTCTGATTTAATTATTTCCATTTATGAGATGATAAAGGTGTAGTAACTTTCAGTGACTTGTCTATGGTCACAAAGTTTCTATAACAGAGTATTCACTAAAACATCAGTCTTATGACTTGAAATCAGTGATCTTTGCATTTCAATACAAAGTATATAAAATGTATCTACTGTGAATAGGTAAAATGAAGTAAATCAAAGGAAGTACCTAAAAATGTATTATTGTATAACTAATATGAGTTTGTTTCAGTAGTGAAAAACACAAAAATGTCTTGGACAATAGTTCTTAATTTATGGTTTTTCTGTCTTATTTACTTAGTCCTTTAAATAACCAGGTACACATAAAGAAGGTACCAGTGACTTTGAAACTATGAAATGAGCCATACTTGCCCAAATCTTTCAAATATTTTAATAATAACACAATATTAGCTAACAGCACAGAACTCACTATGTGTCAAACACTAATTTTTGTACTGCAAAAATGCTAACTCATTTGATTTGCACTATAATTCTATCAGGTAAATACTACTGTTGTTCCATTTAAAAATTAAGGAAACTGAAGATCAAAGACAGTAATTTTCCTAGGAGCTTCATAACCAGTATTCAAACTTGGGCAGTCTGGTTCTAGTATCTGTCTTCTTAAGCACTACAATATATTATTATGCACATTTTACAGGTAAAGAAGATGAGGTGCAGAAGTTAAGTTGATCAACTTAAGGAGTCAGTGGATGAACTTCAAGAGTCTGGATCTGGAGTCCAGGATCTTAACAATTATAGTATACTAGAAAAATAACTGCTTCTAATTCTTAATTACATTTATTTCATTGGTTCACAACTAGGGATGATTTTGCCCCCAGGGAATGTTTGGCAATGTCTGGGGACATTTTTGATTACTATAACATGGGGGGCAGTGAGAGAGAGGTTCCACCAGCAACCTGTGAGTAGAGGCCAGGAATGCTGCTAACCATCCTACAATCTATAAAGCTCCCCACAACAAAAAATTATTCAGCCTTAAATATTAACAGTTCCAGGTTGAAAAATTTTATTTTTACTGCTATTATCTTTGTTTATATATATATTAGCAAAGTTAAGCATATTTCTAGATACCATTTTTTTAATAGAAGAAAAATAATTTGGGAATATTCTAATATCAATTGAAGCAGTAGCACAATTAAAAAGTTTAGAGTAACTTAACTTTGAAAACTGTTTTTAAAATTTATATTTAAATATTTATTCAATGAATGATATTTTCAAAATTCTACCTTGGTGATAGAAAAATTTTCATCTAAACTTTCAGTTATGTGAGGGTTTAGGAAGGGTGATTTGGAAAAATTTGTTAATACCTTCCCATAAGTTCAAACCCTCCAACATAAGCATCCCAGAAGATGAGAGCTAGTTTTGTTTTGTTTCCTTTGCTTTGTTTGGTTTTATAGTAAGTTTCCAGTCACTTGTATAACCATGTTCAGTTGCTATCCTTTACATGAAAACAGTGGTGGAAAGGCAGAACAGTCAAGCCAATAATTGCTTGAGAATCAATGGGAGGATTAAAGTGAGAATTCTCTCTCCTGCACAAATTCAGAGGCTATATACATGCTCCTGAGCTTAAAAAAGGAAATTTTGAGTTGATTTTTTTTAGCATCATTTTCAGAGAAACTACATTTTAATTTTCTAGTTGTTTGGTTGTTGGTCAACATTTCAGGATTATCAGTTTGTATGGTATAAGTCACATATAACCAGGGACTTAATAAACATTAATGTGTGATATTGAAGATGATTATGTTGACAGTGATGTCAACGAAATACCATTGGGAAAAGAAATGTGTATATGACAATATTAATTCAAAGTAGTTCTTGTATTTCAAGCCATGGAAGAAAGTAACCCACTTACAAAGCACAGTAGGTGGTTAATTCACTCTGTACATGGTAGTTAATTTATAATACACATTATAACATAAGTAATTTGGAACTATAAACATGCAAATGATGCACCAAAGTGTTTTGCAGGGTACTATAAACAATAGAATTTCTTAGTTCAGTGCTTGCATAATTAAGACTTTCTTTTTAAAATATATAGCATTTGGTCAGCAATGGCCTCGAGGGGCAAAACTATTGAACAATAATATAGCTAGTTCTTCTTAGTTATTATAAAACTATTTACAAAAGAGCTACAGATAAATAATTGAGTAAGTAAGCAACTGCTAATTAAAATCAGACTAAATTACAAAGAATTATTGTTTAATAGATACTGCCTTACAGGCTTAAATACATTACATGGAAGGAAATAAATAAGCTTGTACTGAAACACTTGATAGTCATAATTTTATTTTCATTGAATACAAAACATAGACTTAGATTTAACTAAAGGTGCTCTTGGGTTATTTAGTATCAGAGTTCTATGTTACCTTTCAAGTTTATAATAGAGGGTACGTTATTTTTTCCATGTGCTTCATTCATAGATTAAGGTTACTTTATGGTTCTTGATAATGCTGTTCTAATTCAGGGGTGACAAATAAGTCATATTTCCCTGTCTGTCTCTCTCCATCTCTCAATAACTAGCTTTACTTCAAACTTGTTTTTATATCAAATGATAAGAAACATTTCCACATTGTCAACAAAGGGTTTTGAAAGGGGTCATAGCAAATAGTTATTACAGAAGATATTTAGAATGATATATAGTTTACTTTTTTATATGTGTGTGTATATTTTAAGGGCATAATGAGAATGAACTGCTCTTTCTGGATCACATTGAAGGGACAGGTACATGGCCATCTTTTCACTTGAAAGAAATACCTAGCCCCTTCCTTCACCTAAGTTAATAAGAACCTCTCACTGATCTCTGGTCATTGCTTTTGCTTCACCTGTTTCCATGGACCTATGCTACCCAAAAAAAGCCTTTGATGTGCAAAATGTGGGTTGATATCTGTAACAACTCACTTTGAGAAGACAAAAATACTAAGCTCATTAGTGAATATGCCAGACATGATTTCACAGGAAGGAGGGAACAGAGTGGAGAGGAAAAACAGTGTGTTCAAACCACAAAACGGTGGAGTCTATCGAGAGAATGGGCAGTTAGTCTTTTTTAGGCAAGATTAAATTCTTTAATACACACATGGTCTATGAGATTATCACCAATATAATAAAATATTTTTTTTCTCAGTAATCTCAACCTTCTCACTCTTATATCTCATCATAGTTTCCTTAAACATGTTTTTCACACAATTCATATAACATTTAATGACACTATAATTCCTCTGGTCACCTAGCCAAGAAACTGTGCTGTCATTTTTGTTAGTTCTCTCTCCTCTGATCTCATCAGCTAACAAATCTTCTGACTTCTATTTCTAAAATCTTTCCTCAAACTTCTGTTATGCTGTTTCCATGACCACAGTCATATTTTAAGTCCTTAGTTTTCTTTCCAAGATTATTACAATATTATTATTCAATATATTCAATAACCTCTTAAGTGCTCCTCTAATAGATTAGAATTTCAGAACAGCATGATAGATTTTTTTTTCTTTCTTGCCTATCCAATGTACCCCAAATAAAACTTTGTTAAAGTTAATTTTACAAAAGGCCAATTCATTTAGTTTTAATGTGTTAAACATTATCAATGATCAAACTGATTTAAAAATAAAGTTAAGTGCCTTGGCTAGGGAGCTCAGTTGGTTAGAGCATAGTTCCAATATGCCAAGGTGGAATGACTAATTTTTGGGGTTCGATCCCTGGTCAGGGCACAAACAAGAAGCAACCAATAAATGCATGAATGAGTGGAGCAACAAATCGATGCTTCTCTCTCTCTTCCTCTTTCTCTCTCTCTCTCCCTTGTTTTCTCTCTCCAGAAAATAAATAATTTTTTAAAAAATAAAGTGAAGCAATACATTTTTTGTAATAAGATTGGCACATATCAAAAATGCCCAGTATTTGAAAACAATCCAATGAAGTAGATTTATACTAGTGGGTGTATAAATTCACATAAACTTTCCAGGAACAGTTTGGCAATGTGTGTCTGTAATTCCACTCCTAATAATTTATTCCAAATGATAAATCTGCGGTGTTCCCAAATAATTTACATGAGGAGATTTGCTGTATTTTTTTCTTTGCAAATAAACTAACTGTCCAGCAATTATAAAGTGGTGCAATAAATTATGATGGAATTCCATATGATGGAATGTCGCCATTAGAATTAGATATATCAATGAATATGGAAATGATGTTAAGTAAAGAAAACATGAAAAGAAACATTATTGTGATGTGATGTTTGTTTGTTTGTTTGTTGTTGTTTCTAGTTGCAGTTCTCAAACATTGGAAGAAAGCAGACAAAAATGCCATTGGATAGTGGTATAGTAGATATGTTTTTTCAAAAATTCTTCTTTATGATTTTTCTATAGATTTCAAATTTTCTATCACTTAGTGCCTGTTCCCACCAGCCAGACTGGAAAATCTCATAATTTGTGAAGCATTCAGTAGAATACTCAGAAAGGTATTTCCTCAGTAGTGGAGAATAATTAGCTTTCCTTCCTAGAAATGAGTTGTTATTTTGATCACTTTTCTTTTTCTAACAAAACTTATAAGAAAGACCAAAAGGAGAAAGTTGTTTCTAAGTAACCAATCTGCATCCTTGAACACAACTCAAGAATATTTATAGGACTACAAAATTATTCAGCACTCAACAAGATAAAAGTCACAAATGTCTATTATCCAATAAAAGACTACCAGGCCGGCAAAGAAGAAAAATGAAACCCATAATGAAGAGATAAATCAGTCTTGAAACTGATCCAGAACTGACATAGATATTAGAATTAACAAACAAGGACATTATCAAAGTTATTATATCTGTATTCTGCATGTTCA
The DNA here is from genome assembly GCF_964146895.1 of Miniopterus schreibersii. Lineage (NCBI taxonomy): Eukaryota > Metazoa > Chordata > Mammalia > Chiroptera > Miniopteridae > Miniopterus > Miniopterus schreibersii. Next base: position 34,887,771 of record NC_138104.1, read on the forward strand.
AAAAGTTAACTACAGACATTAAGATTTAAAAAATAACAAAACTGAAATTCTAAACATCAAGAATGGAATATTTGGGGTGAAAACTGCAATCCCTAAGAAGAAAAATATACTGGAAGGGCTAAAAAGCAGATAAGACATTAACAAAGAAATTAGTAAACTTTAAGACAGAGCATTAGAAATAATTCAAATGACACCGAAAAAATAATTAGCATGGACAGAGCATCAGTGAATTGTAGGATAATTCAGAGAGGACTAATACATGTTTAATTAGGGTTACTAGAGGGGAGACATAGGCTGAAACTGCTTTTTTTTCAGTAAATAATATCCAAAATTTTTTAGATTTGATAAAAATATAAACCCACAGATATAAAAAACTCATAGAAACATGAGGCACAGGAAACATAAAGAAAGGTAAACCGCACCAGCCGGTGTGGCTCAGTTGGTTGGAGCATCGCCCGTGCACTGGTGCACTGAAAGGTTGCAGGTTTGATTCTCAGTCAAGACACATACCTAGGTTGTGGGTTCAATCCCAGGTGAGGTCACTTATGAGTGGCCATCAATTGATGTTTCTCTCTCTCCCTCTCCTTCTCCCTCTCTCTCCCCTTCCTTCCTCTCTTTCTGAAAATCAATTTAAAAACCATATCCTCAGCTGAGGATTAAAAAAAAGAAAGAAAAACATGGTAGACAACTAATAAATATGAAATAGTATTCATTTCATGAAAAAAAGAAAGGTAAACCAAGGCATATCATAATCAAATTGCTCTAAACAAGTCATCAAAACAAATCTTAAAAGAAGCCAGAAAAAATGAAGAGGCTATTGAGAATACAATGACTTTTTTGGTCAATCACTTAAGCAAACCCAGTCCCAAGGACAGCTGTAATGGAAATAAATGCCTACGTATGCATGCCCTTGGATTTTACCCTCAGATTTGCTGAGTTTGGTGGGCAGTGGAGTTGTTGGTGAGGGCAACCATACCTCAGAATTCTGTGTACCTGGGCTTAAGTTGCATAAAACTTGCCAATTTTCTTTACCTATTGCTACTACTGTTTTTTTAAAAAATGAATTTTAGAGCTAAACACACTGCATTTTACTTTACCCTCATATATATACATTTTTACAGTTGCAATTATATGAATTATAATGTGAGATAATATGTAATTACTTACTGTGTTAGTTTCCATGACTGTCAGATGCAAATTGGGTAGATTCTGAAGTTCAAAATACATCAAGATATTGCCTCTAATGGAAAACAAGTGCCAAACAATTTGTATTTGGAAAACAGCCCTTTAGAATGACTACCTAATTACTACCTAAAAAGTTATATGTGGTCATGATGAAGATTTCAAATATAGTAGAGAAGTGTGCTTAAACATTGTATTTTTCCACTTTTCTACTGTCTTTGAAATCTTTATTATGACCACATATAACTTTTATGGTAAAAACAAATGTATGAAAGAGGGTCAAGAATTACTTTTATGGTGGAATGATTAATTTTTATTCTCATTTTGATGAAAAAAATGTGATAGTACAATATCACAGAAAAAATAAAATGATGGACATTTTAAATGTGTTGCATTTTGAAAATTCTATTATTTTTCTTAAAGTTAGAATACTTCCCCCTCAACAAAGCAAGGAATGCTCACATTTCTCCCTATAATCCCAGTTTCTGGTATGGAACTGGCTATTTCTCTGCTCAGTATAAACTCTGGATTTCTTCCTCCCCTGCCCCCTTTCTCAGTTTTAAATGACTCCCTTATAACAATTATGCACTTACATGCATTTTTCATTGAATGTTTTTTATCACAAGAAGCTCATGACTCCAGGTCACCCTTTGCCTTCCAAATTCAAATTCTCAGGCAGCACTTTCTGACCCCATTTTTCGCTTTGCTTTTTAGGCTTCTGTCTTTCATTAGATTTTAAATTCCACCTGAAAGTAAGGGTAGTATTTTCTATTTTGGTGACTCCTGAACCTTGTGGTTAAGATTCTGCTCCTCATTAGATTGTTGAGGCAAGGTACTCAGTCTCTCTCAGCCTCTCTGTCTTTGGTTTGTTAAATAAAAATGACAATAGCATCTATCTTACAAGATTGTTGTAAGGATTAAATTAATATTAAGATTAATATATGTAAAGTTCTTAGCACATAGTAAGGGTTAACTAAATGTTAACTACTATTAATATTCTACATTTACATATATATTAATTAAATAAGGGCTATTATAAGATTTTAACTGTCCATTTCATAAAAATAATTATTTTTCAAACATTTGACAAATGTTTTACATTTTCATTCATATGCAGTTGGTATTTTATTATTATTATTATTATTATTAATCCTCACCCAAGGATATTTTTTTCCATTGATTTTCAGAGATTGGAAGGAAGAGAGAGAGAGAAACATTGATGTGAGAGAGACACATCTATTGGTTGCCTCCTGCACATGGCCCCGAACCGAGGTTCATGCCGTTGGCCAGAACTGAACCCAGAACACTTCAGTTCCTGGGCCAAATGCCCTAACCACTGAGACAAACTGGCTAGGGCTGAAGGCGGTATTTTTAGCCCATGCCTTTGAAAATGGGTGCACACAGTTAACTGGAATGGTATTAGATATCATGTATTTGTGCAAAATGCCAAGAAACATAATGAATTGTTACATTGGCAATTAGATAAAGTATAATGGTGCATTAAATTCATTACATAGAACTGTAAGTTTTACACTAAAATAATTTTAGAGGGTGAGCATCAAAATAAGCCTTAGTATAGCATAGACGTTGTGCATTTTCACATGTAATGACATATAATTATATCCTCTTAGAATATCCTTGTCCCTTTGTGACCTGGAAAAATCCTACTCTCCCTCTCAAACTTAGTTTAAATAATAACTCTTCTCTTAAAATGTTCCCCAACTTTCCATGACAGAATTAGTTGTTCTGTCTATTCGGTTGCATCCTGTTAATATCTGTGTAACTGTACTTACACTTTGTTACTGTAATCTGCTTTTACATGTCTGCTTTGCCTACTGACTGTGAGCTTCTCAACAGAAGGAACTGCGCCTTATTCATTGTTGATCCCAGATGTGCCCTACTATTAATACGAGTAGATTCCAACACCTTCATCAGTAGATGAAGAAAATGGAAATATTGTTGTCCTCAGAATTTTATTTTAGAAGGGGAAGATGGTGAAACTGTGACAAGATGCAGAGTGCCCTTGCTCCCAGCCATGGGTTCGATTTACTGAGTAACCAGCTTGCAAAAACCAGAGAAATATACCTGAATGGACATATTTTGAGTAGGGAGTACTGAAGAAACATCATAGAGTCTGGTAAGAGGGGAGAAGGCGGAGAAAGGGGGAGTCTTTCCTGAGGCTTATACTGGGCTCCAAGACCGAAGGGCTAGAGTCTGCAAAGCTCCCTCCCATTTGGAGTGTGGACTGGCATCCAAAAGCTGGGATCTCAAACCCCGAGAAGAGGAGAAGGGAAGGAGAGTCCCACGCAGAGGGCAGAGGGACCCAGAGGAACTGTGTGCTTGTGAGGAGGGGACTGTGCCTTCCTAGTGAAACAGAGGTTCTAATGGTGGCTGCAAGAGGTGTCTTTCATACTGGGTGCTGACCAGAGAAAAGGCTGTTCCACAGTGTGTGGCTCCCAAATAGAAAGGGGCTAGAGAGCTGCACTGAGCAGCCACATACAGGGACCCTCTGCTTTCCTGTAAGGCATTGTGTAGAACCCCAGAAAGCATTTGATCTGTGTGGCATGGAGAAGGGGAAGAGAGCCCTTCAGCTGCCAGAGACAGGCTAGAGTTGCCTGTGGGGTGGATTGGTTTTCCAGCCACTTGAGCTCCTGGAGGGGTGAATATAGGATTTTTGACCTGCACTGAGGGGTGCCAGGATAGTGGTCAAGAAGCTGCCTCGGCTTTACTGAGATCAGCTGTGCAGGGGAGCCATGTGGGGCTGACTTTGTGACTCCACTTGCTTTGGTGCCTAGGCATGGGGGTGGCGGGATCTTGTAAGGCAGATTCTGTGCTTGTATGTTGCTTTCTGTGTTTTTGAGTTTTTGATTGTTAAACTGGTGTCCACCTTCCTGGCTTGCACTGAGGAGACAGACCAGTGAAAGCTGGGATTTATGTCTGCATTGTGGAGAGTTTGAAATTAGTGCAATTAGCCAACCAGATCTGGGAAAGGAGGGGCAGAGCACGCCTACCTCTCCTGCAGGCTTGGAGCACCACTCCCAACAAGAAAGGGGCTAGTTCAGCTCACTGAAGCCCCAGATACCCCCACAAGGCACAGTCCTGAGGGGGAAGGAAGAACAGCTCACAGGAGATCATTACAAGAATAAGATTCTCAGGGACAATTGTTTGGGAACTGGAGGAAAAGCTTAAAACCCCCACTTGGGGCTGGGCAGGCAAAGTGCTCGCCAGAATGTTTTTTAATTGAACCCACTGAGCCCCGGCTGCTAAAACTGCCCTTACAAAAAAAGGCAACAGATTGAAGTCAATCTGAACCTGCAACAGGCCATTGTATGAGCCACTAGAATTAGATGATAGGGTAGGGACTAAAGACCTGGTTTTGAAGCAGAGACTAAATTCCTCACAGTGAGTGCCGAACAGCAAAACCTCTAAGGGGAACAATATCCCAAGCTACACTAGTAAAGGCTCCTCAGAAGACTTTGGAGTAAGACTAGGCAACCACAAGGGGGAGGCAAAATAGCTGATAAGAGGAGGTGGTCCACAGAGACCTTCAGATCAGCCAACTACTTAAGGACACCAGAGCCAAAGCTAGACTGCTCCTGACATTGACTGATACAAAAGTACCTCCCAGGAGAACTGAAATCAGCATATAAAGCAGTGAGCCTCAGACAACATAAGCTGCCAAGATGAAAAGGAGCAGATTGACTTTATTTCTTTTTCTTAAGAAAAAGAAAGAAAAAAAATTCCTTTTAAAATATTTAATTTTTAAATGAATTTTTAAAAAAAATTTGTTTTGCTTTCCTTTTTATTCTTTGTGTTTTGTTTTGTCTTTTACTCTATTATCAAGATTTTCTTGATAGTCCCTGCTTAATTGTTGGGACATTATTATCATTATAACCCATAAGTTTAATGCTTTTTGCTATCATTTCCCCCATATTTCTTATAAGACTCCCTCCTTGGCCTTGCTTTATTTCTCTCTCTCTTCTCTTTCCATTGGCATAATCTTTTTTTCCCTTTTTTTTCTTTTCTTTTTCTCCATTCTGTCTTCCTGTCTGTTTCTTTGTTTCTCATTCTCTCTTTATTGTATTTTAATTTTTTTATTTTCAACTATTTTCCTATTTCTATGCTCTATCCCTTAATTTTTTTCTTGCCCTTCTTTCAGAATCTTTTCTCTGCCCCTTTTACCTCTGAGTAGCTTCTCTATTTTTTACTTTTCATTTTAGTTTATTATTATTATTATTATTATTATTATTTGTTACTATTAGCAATAATATCCTTTTCTCTCTATTTATTTCTCTCTCTCTCTCTCTCTTTTTTTTTTTTTGCTTTTTATGCTTTAGCATTTGTGTTGTCACTTCAGTCTCCCAATTCTACTTTTATTTGGGATGTTTTCATTGTGGTACTTAGGATATGTTGTAAGATACTGCTTATTTTCTGGCACTTTGGTTGTGTATTGTCCGGCCTTGCCAGGACCTGTACAACAGCTCACATGATGTGGTTAAGGCTGAGACACACAGTTAGCCAATCTGAGAGAAGAGGCCTCCCAAGAAGAGATCAACAACAATCTAGACCCAATCACAACAGGAGAGCCCAGAGAACCCACAAAAGGGACACACCTAGAGCAAATAGCTCAGTAGTATAAGGAAAACACACCTCTGGGCTCCACTGGACATACACTACAAAATCCCACCACACAAGACTGGGAGACAGCAAATATATCTAATATACAGATACAAACACTGAGTCACCACAATGGGGAGACAACCTCCATATTAAAAAAAAGGAAAAATCACCAGAAAAAGACCTTGTTGAGATGGGGTTAAGAAAGTTAACAGAAATACAGTTCAGGGTAATGCTTATAAAGGTGCTCAAGGAAATTAAAGAGAACAACAAGACCCTTAATGATAAAGTCAAGTAACTTAGTAAAAACATTAAAAAAAAAGATAAATATCATAAATAAAAATCAGGCAGAAATGAAGAATACTATATCTGATATCAGGAATTCACTGGAAGGAATTAAAAGAGGCTCAATGAAGCAGAGGATAGAATAAGTGACTTAGAAGATGAGGAAGAAAAAATCATTCAATCAAAGAAGCAAAAAGAAAAAATTCCTTAAAAGTATGTGGGCAATCTAAGGGAGCTTTGCAACAACATGAAGCAAAACAACATTTGCATCATAGGGGTGTCAGAGGGGGAGGAAAGAGAGAAAGGGATAGAGAACTTGGTGAAGAAAATAATGACAGAAAACTTCCATGCACTGTGAAGGGAGAAAGCCATAAAAGTTCACGAAGCACAGAGGTTTCCATACAAGAGGGACCCAAAGAGACCTACTCTAACGCACATCCAAATTAAAATGGCAAATGTTAAGGACAAAGAGAGAATATTAAGGGCTGTAAGGGAGAGATAAGCAGTGACCTACAAGAGAACTCCCATAAGTCTGACAGCAGATCTCTCAACAGAAACTCTTCAGGCCAGAAAGGAGTGGCATGAAATTCTCAAAGTAATGACAAGCTACAACATGCAACCAAGACTGCTTTATCCAGCAAGACTATCATTTTAAAACTGAAGGTGAAATAAAGAGCTTCATAGACAAAAACAGGCTAAAGGAGTTCAGTACCACCAAACCAACATTGCAAGAAATGCTAAAAGAACTGCTCTAAGAAAAAGAAGAAATATTGAGGGACAGGTACATTAGCATAAAGGGGGAAAATGGCATTAAATAAGTATATATCAAAAATAACCTTAAATGTAAATGGAATAAATGCTCCAATGAAAAGACATAGGGTAGCTGAATGGATAAGAAAACAGGACACAAATATATGCTGTTTGAAAGAGACGCACCTGAGAGCAAAAGATTCACAAAGGCTAAAATTAAGGGATGAAAAAAATATGCATGAGAATGGAACAAAAAAAAAAGCTGGGGTAGCAATACTTATTTTTGACAAAATAGACTTCAAAATAAAGACCATAAAAAGAGACAAAGATGGTCACTACGTAATATTAAAGAAATCTATTCAACAGGAGGAAATAACCTTTACAAATGTATATGTGCCTAACATAAGAGCACCTAAATATATAAAAATTTTCTTGGTGGATTTTAAGGGGGAGATCGACAGCAACACAATCACAGTGGGGGACTTTAACACCCCACTATCAGCATTGGACAGTTCATCAAGACAAAAAATCAGCAGGGAAACAGAGATCTTAAATGACACACTAGAGCTAACGGATTTAATTAACATTTACAAAACATTTCATCGCAAAGCAGCAGAATACACATTCTTCTCAAGTGCACATGGAACATTCTCAAAAATAGACTACATGTTAGGGCACAAGGCAAGTCTCTACATATTCAAGAAGATTGAAATCATATTAAGCATCTTCTCAGGTCACAATGCCATGAAACTAGAAATCAACCACTATAGAAAACTCAAAAATATTCAAACACATGCAGACTAAATACCATGTTATTAAACAATGAATGGGTTACCAATGAGATCAAGGAAGAAATCAAACACTTCTTGGATAAAAACAAAAATGAACAGACAACAACCCAAAATCTATGGGACATAGCAAAAGCAGTCCTGAAGGGAAAGTTCATAGCAGTACAGACCTACCTCAAGAAACAAGAAAAAGCTCTACTAAACCATCTAACATAACAATCAAAAGAACTGGAATGAGAACAGCAAGAAATGCCCAGAGGAAGTAGAAGAAAGGAAATAATACAGAGCAGAGCAGAAATTAATGACATAGAGACTAAAGAAAATACCAAAAAATCAATGAAACCAAGAGCTGGTTCTTTGAAAAGATAAATAAGATTGGTGAGCCTTTACCCAGCATCACCAAGAAACAGAGAGGACCCAAATAAACAAAATCAGAAACGAAAAAGGCGATATAACAACCGACCCAACAGGAACACAAAGGATAGTAAGAAAGTACTATGAGCAACTATAGGCCAACAAACTGGACAACATGGGTGAAATGGACAAATTCCTTGAAGCATACAATCTTCCAAAGCTAAATCAGGAAGAGGCTGAAAACTTGCATAGGCCAATAACAACTAATAAAATTGAAGCAGTAATAAAAAAAACTCCCAGCACACAAAGTCCTGGACCAGATGGATTTACAGGCAAGTTTTACCAAACATTCAAAGAAGAATTAACACTTATTCTACTCAAACTATTCCAGAAATTCAAGAGGAAGGAAAACTCCTGAACTCTTTTTATGAGACCGGCATCATCCTAATTCCAAACCCAGATAAAGACGCTACAAAGAAAGAAAATTACAGGCCAATATCCCTGATGAACAGAGATGAAAATACCTCAACAATATACTAGCAAACCAGATCCCACAATACACCAAAAGTTCATACACCACGACCAAGTAGGATTTATTCTAGGGATGCAAGGCTGCTATAACATCTGCAAAACAATAAATGTGATACATCACATAAACAAAGTAAAGGACAAAAATGATATGATTATATCAATAGATGCACAAAAAGCATTAAACAAAATCCAGCACCCATTTTTCATTAAAACGCTCAGCAAAGTGGGAGTAGAGGGATCACACCTCAACATAATAAAGGCCATATATGAAAAACTACAGCCAACATTATACTCAATGGTCAAAAACTAAAACCATTTCCCTTAAAAACAAGAACAAGACAGGGTTGTCCGCTTTCACCACTCTCATTCAATATAGTACTGGAAGTCCTTGCCACAGCCATCAGACAGGAAGAAAACATAAAAGGTACCCAAATTGGAAAGGAGGAAATAAAACTGTCATTATTTGCAGATGACATAGTATTGTACATAGAAAACCCTAAAGATTCTATCGAAGTACTACTAGATATGATAAATGAACTTAGGAAGGTAGCTGGATACAAAATTAACATCTGGAAATCGATGGCATTTTTACACACCAACAATGAACTTTGAGAGAGAGAAACTACAAAACAATACCATTTACCATTGCAACTAAAAAAATAAGATACCTAGAAACAAACTTAACTCGGGATATAAAAGTCCTGTACTCAGAAATCTACAGGTCACTGAAAAAAGAAACAGAGGAAGACATAAACAAGTGGAAGAGTACACTGTGCTCATGGTTTGGAAGAGTTAATATCATTAAAATGTCCATATTACCCAAAGCAATTTATGGATTCAATGCAATTCCTATTAAAATACCAACAGCATATTTCACTGAGCTAGAACAAATATTCCAAAAATTTATATGGAACCAAAAATGACCCCAAATAACCACAGCCATCTTGAGAAAGAAGAACAGAGTTGGAGGGATCACTTTACTGGATATCAAACTGTCCTACAAAGCCACTGTAATCAAAACAGCCTGGTATTGGTACAAAAACAGGCATATAGATCAATGGAACAGAACAGAGACCCCAGAAATAGACCTACACAATTATGGTCAGTTAATATTTGACAAAGGAGGCAAGAGCATACGATGGAGTAAAGACAGTTTCTTCAATGAATGGTTCTGGGAAAATTGGTCAGCTACATGAAAAAAATGAAACTAGACCACCAACTTACATCATACACAAAAATAAACTCAAAAGACTTAAATATAAGTCATGAAACCATAAAAATCCTGGAAGAAAACATACGCAGTAAAGTCACAGACATCCCACATAGTGGAATTTTCGCTAATAGATCTCCTAGGGCAAGAGAATTAAAAGAAAAAAATAAACAAATGGGACTACATCAAACTAAAAAGCTTCTGCACAGCAAAAGAAATCAGCCTCAGAATACAAAGGAAAGCCATAGTTTGGGAGAACATATTTGCCAAGGATGCATCTGATAAGGGGCTAATTTCCAAAGTATACAAAGAACTCATACAACTCAACAAGAAGAAGACAAACAATCCAATTAAAAAATGGGCAAAAGACCTGAATAGACTTCTCCAAAGAGGACATACGGAGGGCCAAGAGACATATGAAAAAATGCTCAATGTCACTAATTATCAGAGAGATGCAAATGACAACCACAATGAGGTATCACTTCATACCTGTCAGAATCTCTACCATCAACAAGTCAACAAATGACACATGCTGGTGAGGATGTGGAGAAAGGGGAGTCATGGTACACAGCTGGTGGGAATGCAGACTGGTGCAGCCACTATGGAAAACAGTACGGAGGTTCCTCAAAAAGTTAGAAATGGAACTGCCTTTCGACTCAGTGATCCCACTTCTCGGAATATATTCTCAGAATCCTGAAACACTAATCAGAAAGAATATATGCACCCCTATGTTCATAACAGTGCAATTTTCAATAGCTAAAATCTGGAAACAGCCCAAGTGCCCATCAGTAGATGAGTGGATAAAAAAGCTGTGGGACATTTACACTATGGAATACTATGCAGCTGTAAAGATGAAGGATCTCATACCCTTTGGGACAGTGTGGATGGACCTGGAGAATATTATGCTAAGTGAAATAAGCCAGGCAGAGAAAGACAAACAACGCATGATCTCACTTATATGTGGAGTCTAAAGAACTTAATAAACTGATGAATAGAATAGATTCAGTGACATGGAAGCATGGACCAGACAAAGGAATCTCAGAGGGATGGTGGTGGACAGGTGGGTGGGTGGAGAGAGATTAACCAAAGAATTTATATGCATATATGCATAACCCATAGACACAGACAATAGTGTAGTGAGGGACTGGGGAGGAGCATGGGGCGGAGTGGAAAGGGTCAATGGGGAGAAAAAGGGACGTCTGTACTATTTTGAAAAATAAAAAAAAGAAGGAAAGAAAAAAATTTATTTTAAAGACTTTATTTTTAGAGTTGTTTTAAATTCACAGCAAAATTAAGAGAAGGGTACAAAGATTTTCTTATATCTCCTGACCCATTTAAGCATAGCTTCCCCCAATATCAACAACCCCTACCAGAGTGGTGTATTTCTTACAGTTGATGAACCTACACTGACACATCATTATCACTCAAAGTCTGTAGTTCACATTAGAGTTTACTCTTGGTGCTTACATTCTATAGGAAAGTAAATTTAAAAAAATTTAAATAAGGAATACAAATGTATAGTGACCTTATTCATCATTAGAGTATCATACAGTGTTTTTACTGTCCTAAAAGTCCTCTGTGCTCCACCTCTTTATTTCTCCATCTCTCAATCTCTCCATCATTCTTTTTAATGAAATGGAACCAGATTCTTGGAAGAGAATAGAACTGAACCATTCAGAGTTCACCGTATATAGGTTGGCTCTAATGAATCACTGAGTGTGTGTATATATTGGGCCCCTACATAAAATAAGGTTTTTTTCAGGGAGTTACAATAAAAAGTTTGAAATTTACTGTTCTGGTTTATGGTGATTTCAACAAGGTGCCCCTCATGAGGAACTCTCTGGAAAACTAGCCAAGTTTTGAAAGGTGATTGACAATTCATTGATAAGTCATATAATGTACTTTTTTTCAAATTGAAATACAAAGCAAGGTAACTAACACATACTAAGACTAAATACATGTTCATTGAATGAAAACAAATGAATGCCCAATATACTGACCCAGCAGAGTAGATCATGTAACATGAATAGAAGAGTGAACTCCTTTGATTAATATCATGGCTAGTTTAAAAATCCAAACTAGACACTACATTTCCTAGTCTAAAGCAGTACTCTTCCCACTACACCTAATGATTTTTGTTTGTTTGTTTTTTACTTTAGTTTTATTGTTGACACTATTACATATGTCCCCTATGCCCCCCACTTTGCCCACCTCCTGCTCCAGCCCCTGCCTCCCTTCCCTCTGGTCATCACCACATTGCTATCTGTGTCCCTGGGCTATGCATATATGTTCTTTGGCTAATCTCTTCACTTTCTTTCATCTAGTCCCCCCCCCACTCTTCTCCCCTCTGACATATTTCTGGGCACTAGAAGACTGTAGAAATATGTGAGGGTTGTCATAGGGAGAGAAAGGAGGGCAAAAATGTGAAGCCCTGCGCTCTCTAACCTATTTCAGTCAGAGAGGCATGCTTATGACTGTATTGTATTTTAAGACTTTACACATTATTTTTAAACCCCTGCAATAAAACTTGCAGCTTCCCTTATCCACATGCCCTAATTGGACAGGACTGAAAATTTTAATCAGTAGAGCACCTGTACCACATACTGTTTTCCTGCTGAGCTATGCACTTAGAAACTAAAAGCCCTAAACCTTCTTATCATGTGACATTAACCTTTTATGAATAACAGAAGCATAAAAACATTATCCTCAGGGAGATGTCTTAAAGGAACTTTGAAATAATTATTTTAAAACCAGCCTCAGATGCACATCAAGGACTCAAATTAGTTCTTAAATGCAACAATTTACTCTAGGAAATAAATATCAAATACATTTCCTTCCCCTTCCACAGTGCCCTACTCTACTTGCTTTTTTTAGTCCCCTTGGAGACAGTAGAAAATTTTACTCATATTTCTATCATGAACAAATTCTTTCCTTTAAAACTCTCTTCTTATGGCACCCTACTCTCCCTATAACTCACATATATACCATTGATCATTTTACATTTCCTGAAGATTTTCTTCAGCCTCATTATGTTTTTTCTCAGGGGGCAGTGACTAAAAGGGCCAAATAAGTGTGGACACATTACTGATTTATAGTGTTAAGGATAATGTTTCCATTTTGGTTTTCAGCATCCTTTCTGATGCTTCTGAGCATTTCGCTGATCTTTTTGAACTTTCACAGTATGATTCACTTTTGAAGGGCCAACAAAGATACCACAGCAAAATGTCTTGTTCTCATCTAAATTTGCCTTAGCTTATCTAGATCCAGTTTTCATAAAACAAATCAAAATCTTTCAGCTCATTCCTCTGATCTAAGGATGGAATGATAAGAGTTGTACTCTGTGGGAATTTGAAAGACAGGAAAATCACCACTCAACATTTGAGAGGATTTTTCATATCAAAGAACTGAATTAATGTCATATAATAATTTTGCTGGCTAATAAGACAGTATCAGGCTTAATGTATTTTGGTCAAAATTAACTATATATCCAGATATACTTGTATGTTACATATAACTAACATGTAAGCTATGCATATAAAATCTATGAATTAACTACAATCATATATTCAATAAGTATAGTTGAATCCTGCTATCTTTTAAATATTCCCCTGTACTTTAGGGATTTTACGGAAGCTTCATTACATATGCTCTTCTCTCCAGATAATGAAGGAGGGGCTGAAAGTTCCAAGCTTTTAATCATGATTTGATCTTTCTGGAGACCAACCCTTATCTAGAAGCCCACCAAGAATCACCTCAATAGAATAAAAATGTTCCTATCACGCAAGAAATTGCAAGGGGTTTAAGAGCTCTGTTTCAGATGCTCCTACCACTTAGGAAATTACAAAAGTCTTAGGATCTTTGTGTCAGGAATTAGGGTCAAAGACTAAATATTAGAGAAAAATATTGTCCTGGCACTCCTACTTACAAGGATTTTAGGAACTCTATGTCAGGAACAGGGACAGAGACTATATATCTATATATAGCTTATATTTCATACCATGAGCATTTACTTTTTAAAATTTTAGAATTTAACCTGTTGAAATTATAATTTCAATTAAAAAATGTTATTTTTATTCTAGTAACATAAATTTGTCATTTCTAACTTTAGTTTGGTTTTTAAAAGTATATCTTTATTGATTTCAGAGAGAGGAAGGGAGAGGGAGAGAGAGAGAAACATCAATGATGAGAGAGTCATTGATCGGCTGACTCTTGCACTCCCCTGACCGGAATCAAGCCCGCAACCCGGGCATGTGCCCTATCTCTTGGAACCTAGGTCTATGCTTATCTGCTGAGCCACGCCCAGCCAGGCCTGATATTAGCTTTTTATCTTCAACTGTTTTTTATTCATATTTTTACTTAATAATCTCTTGTTTTAGCTTGATCTTATTTTAAGTCATTTTCCAGTGGCAACCATGTTTGTTTGTGGGTTTTTTTTTTTTTAATGACAGCTTTATTAAGATAAAATTGTCATAGCATAAAATTAACCATTTAAAAATATACAATTCGGTGGTATTTAGTATATTCACAGAATCATGTAACCATTACCACTCTCTGCTTTCAGAATATTTTTATCACCTGAAATATAAATCTTGTACTCATTAGCTTTCATTCCTCATTAGTCCTTACCCCAGCCCCTGGCAACCACTAGTTTACTTTTTGTCTTTATGGATTTGCTACTCTGGACTTTCATATAAGTGCAATAATATAATATGTGTCCTTTTGTGTCTAGCTCATTTCAGTTAGCATAGTGTTTTCCATAATTACCTATGCTGCAGCACTAATCAGTACTTCATCCTTTTTTCTTGCCAAATAATATTTCATTGCCTGGATATACAGCATTGTGTTTACTCATTCAACAATTGATGGGCATTTGGTTTTTTTCTACTTAATGGCTATTATAAATATTGCTGCTATGAATAGTCACATACAAATATTTGGGTGGAAAACTTTCTTCATTTCCCTTGGGCATGTAGTTAGGAGTGGAATTCCTCAGTCATGCGGTAATTTTTATGTTTAATGTTTTGAGGGATGGCCAAAGTTTTCCACAGATGTAATTTATATTCCATCAGCAATGTATGAGGGTGCTCACTTTCCCACATGCTTGTCAACACTTGTCTTTTTTATTATAGCCATTGTATTGGTTATCTAGTCCATGAAGCTGATTATCTAATATTTGATCATGGATATCCCTTTAATTATTAAATAATAATTTATCTATCATTACTCTGCATTGGGAGGGGTGGAAGGTGAGACTCCCAATAAACACACAAGCCCATCTTCACGGAATATCTCTTCTGTGGTATATCAGTAAATAAAAAAGTTATCTAGAGAATAACAATTATGATATTATCTTACTTTTGTAATATTATACACTCAAACTCATATGCATAAATGTGAGTATAAGTTAGCCAATTCCAGTTTGCCTTTTCCTCACCCCCAGTAAATTCTTCAAACTGCCTCCAAAATGATCTTGTGCAAATTAGACATTAGATAAATATTACTGGAATTGACTCCCCTAAGCTATCTGTACCATTTCTTAAACCTTAACATGGCGCCCAAAGTTGTCGTGTATTTTTTTCTAATCAGCTTGGAATACGTCTGGTGTTCCTCTTGAACACTTACTCTTCAACTAGGTAGTATGTCTTTGATCTAGACTGGTGAACTGGTTTCAGTGAAATTTTCCCTTTTCAAACTGATCTCCTTTGCAAGCATAATTGCTTAGTATTACGCTGTTTAGGGTACGTCAGTTCCACAGTGCCCCAGTGGTGTCTTATTATTATTTTTTTATCAATCCTCACCGGAGGATATTTTTTCCATTGATTTTTAGAGAGAGTGGAAGTGTGATTGGGAGGGAGGGAGAGAGAAAGAGAGAGGGAGAGAAAGATGTGAGAGAGACACGTTGATTGGTTGCCTCCCACACTTGCCCTGACCTAACCAGGGATCAAACCTGCAACCCAGGTAAGTGCCTTTGACCTGGTATCAAACTCAAGACCTGCCCTTTGGTGGGCGGGCTGATGCTCTAACCGCTGAACCACATCAGCCAGGGCCCCAGCGTCTTCTTTACGTTCTGACGTTATATTTTCAGCCACAATTGCAGAGAAGCTTCTTAGATTTTCCAGAAATAATTTATATATTTATTTCTCTGTGATATTAAGGGCATGAGAAGAGTTTGGCATAGACATTGGATAAGGGAAATGCCACATATTATGTCTTGCTTTCTGGTGCTGTACATTTTGCCTGTGCTTAGATTTGAAGTCTCTTTTACCTGTATGACTTATTTGTTCGATGAAAGTCAATTTTAAAAACAAGCACAGTTTTTCTGCAAGTATGGCATTTGCTTTGTAATAATCATATTAATTTAGATTATGATTTAAAACATTTCAACATTAGCTCATATTGTGAGACATTCTCTTATTGTGTTTAATGCTCCATTGGTATATTGTCCTTTTGCAACCATTGGCTACTTCCACAGTAATTACAAAATTAAAATCTCTGGAAAAAATAAAACTGCCAACAAATGTTACTACTGAATTATGTCAATGCACAAAACCCCAGATAAACCACTCAAACTATTTAATCAGATATTCACACAATTACAAAAGAATCAGCATGATCTTCCTTTAAAACCAGTTGATATATTTCATCTGAAAATTTTTAATAAAAAAATCTTACTTTGCAAGACCTTCTTTCCCATTAGTATCTGAAATTCAGAGGACATTATCACAGGAAATTCTCATAACCAACTGGACTAAAATCAGTTAAAAGATCAAGTCATAATACTTTATATTGACTTTTTGTTAATTCATTTACTGTATTTTGCATCTGCTACTATAACCAGTAGAGTGTTAGTTGGACCCTATGAATAATATAGTATAGTCTGGCAAAATTCCATTTTCAAATGTTTTACTTTAGGCTCTGATGTTCTGAGGAGGTCAATATAATGTTAAATTATTGCTCTGTCAAGACCTTCTAAATAAAGTTAAATTACAGTGTGCTAGCTTGGAAAATTATGGAACATTTGCCACACTTACACTAATGAGAACATGATATTCAAATAATGCCACTGTGGTCATAATGCTATTTTTCTTTTCTTACTCTTCATGTTAGTTGCCTACATTTACCTCATTTCTGTAACCACTTATCCAGTAATACTTTATAGAATTTATCACTTTTAAGTTATCTCTCCCTCCACTCAAATTATTACTGTTTCCATTTTTCCCACCATCTCACAGTGTATACCATTGTTTACCTGTTTGGTGATCTGAATGTTATTGAAACCTTGATTTCTCATTATTCTAACTCTGATTTCTTTTTGAAAAATGTTTCTCTATATGCACTATACTTTTTATTACCTCTGCTATCAGTGTCTTTTTTTCTGTACTCTGTGGAGGAGAGACTTCCAAGGAATGACTGCTGTTGGACCTGAGATCTAGATCTAGAACATTTCCCATAAATCCCATGAGAGACTGTCTGATTGACCCTTCCTCTAGGCCCCAGTGTGCTGGTTCCTGGAGCAGCCTTTGCCCTGCCTTCAGGGCAAGCATGTAAGGCATTTTCCCCTTACCTGTGGGACATCACTCACCAGTATTCCTATCC
The DNA here is from genome assembly GCF_964146895.1 of Miniopterus schreibersii. Taxonomy (NCBI): domain Eukaryota; kingdom Metazoa; phylum Chordata; class Mammalia; order Chiroptera; family Miniopteridae; genus Miniopterus; species Miniopterus schreibersii. The sequence goes on from NC_138104.1 coordinate 34,905,084, forward strand.
ATCCTGTCCTGTTCTATATAATTCTTTAGCAACTGTCAGACACAGTGGATATCTACATCACCTTCCCAATGCCTGAAATGTGCCACTCAAGAGTTCCCTTCATGAACTCTTTATTTATTTATATTTATCTTTATCCTTGAAAGTATTACAGATGTTCTCTTTTTTTTCCCCATTGATCCCTTCTATCCCCTACCCACCCACCTTCTCCCCAGGCCTTCACTGCACTATTGTCTGTGTCCCTGGGTTATGCACATATGCATATAAGTTCCTTGGTTAATCTCTTCCCACCCACCCCCACCTTCCCTCTGAGATTCGTCAGTCTGTTCCATGCTTCTATGTCTCTGGATCTATTTTGTTCAATTTATTTTGTTCATTAGATTCCACATATGAGTGAGATCATGTGATACATGTCTTTCTCTGACTGGCTTATTTCACTTAGCATAATACTCTCCAGATACCTCCATGTTGTCCCAAAGGGTACGAAATCTTTCTTTTTTATAGATGCACAAAATTCCACGGTGTAAATGTCCCACAGCCTTCATAAACTCTTGATGAGCCTCTTTCTTTCTTTGGTCTCTTAGCCTTGGGGAATTTACGAATAGATTCAAGATTTAGTTCATCCATTTACTTAATTCACACTTTATCTTTGCTTCTGTTTAAATTATATCTCTTACAAAGTAAGGTCTATATAATTTATTAGTCATCTAATTTGTAGATTTCTAGTTGACAGCATAAACTCTAGAACTGTCTAGGTTTGAATCATGGCTTCATTATTTACTATTTTTATTGTTGTTATTGTTTTGTTTTGTTTTTACCTAAGCAGGTTACTCTGTAATTCTTCAATTCTTAAATGTGGATAATGAGTGTAGTGCCTGTGCCATCATCATAGAGGGGTTATATGGCTTAAACTGGTTTACATTTATATGGCATTTGGAAAGACTTATCTCATGTTAGGTATTATATAAGCATTATTACTATTATTGATAATATTTTCTGATTAATTATTGATATTTTTCATTTGCATGTAGAAAACATTGATATAGGCTAGATAGTGCTTGTTATTCTTTGATGTAATTAGTTTCCTTGAATACATTGGCTTTGGGTTTGGTTTGGTTTTGAAATTTTTGCTGTTGGTGTTATTCACCAAATAGAAATTACTTCTTTTTATTTGCTCAAATTTCTTTTATAAACTGTAGGTATTAGGCTTTTTTCCTGGGAGGTCTCCTTCATTTCAATATTAAAAAAATATTCTGTAATATTTCTCTAGTAATTTTAAAATTTGCATTGTACATTTATATCTTCATTCTGGCAGTTATTTATTTTTATGCATTGCATGAGTTAGGATTCTAAGTTAATATTCTTTCCCTATGTAACTATTCAATTTCCCTGACACTTAAACAGACCATCCTTCTATAGTTTTTAGGTAAAGAAACTGCTTCTCGTGTACTGTACTTTCTATTTCATTCCAACCAATATGCTCTGTCATGTTATAAAAGTATATTTATATTCGTAGTTTACTCAGTGTTTTTTATTAAAAACAAGTCTTGAATTTGATTAAATGCTTTTTACTCGTTTACTGGTAGTATAATTTTTCTATAGTTTTAAACCATGGTGCTTTAACCACGGTTGCCCCATTCAGAGGTTTCAAACTGATTCTCTGCAGTTCCTTCTCAGTCAGAGGTGAGTTGCTCCTTTCTTCATCTCATTCACCCATATGTGTTAGAACACCTCATTTCTCTTCCTGTCTTTCTCCTTCACTCTCACACTCTTACCACTACCACACTCACAACACTTCTGACACCAGATATGTGGGGGCTTTCCACACACTAAGCAATTCTTTAGGACATCAGCTGAGTGTCCTACAATTTTACTCAATTCTCACACTGTTTACTTAGAGATAGTGTCAGATCCCACAGGTTAAGGGCTCATCCTGTGAGACTGTCCCCACTTCAGATGCCAATTGCAAATAGAAGATACTCAGAGTACCTACAACTTCTGTTCAACTTGGCTACAAATCAGACAGTTCCGTGACCTCTTCCTCCTTGGATTTGATTATTTGCTAGAGATGCTCACAGAACTCAAGGAAACACTAACATTTACTAGTTTATCATATAATAAAGGATATCATAAAGGATACAGATGAACATCCAGATGAAGCAATACATAAGATGTGGCCCGGGACAGTCCCAAACTCAGAAGTTTTTGTCTCCATGGAATTGGGCTATACCATCTTCCTGGTATGTTGATATGTTCACTAAACTGGAAGCTCTCCAAAACCCATACTATTAGGATTTTTATGGAGGCTTCATCAGGTAGGCATGATTAATCATTAACTCCATTTCCAGACACACCCCTCCTCTGGTGAATATGGGGAGTAGCACTGAAAATTCCAAGTTTCTAATCATGGCTTGAACTTTCTGGTGACCAGCTCTCATCCAAAAGCTCACCAAGAGTCACGTGAAGCAAAAGACACGGATATCACTCAGAAAACTGCAAGAGATTAAGAGCTCAGTGTCAGGAACCAGTCTTAAAGACAAAATATTAGAAGCAAAGATGCTATTAGTGCTCTTATCATTTAGGAAATTGCAAGGCTTTTAGGAGTTCTGTGCCAGGCCAGAGTCCAATATGCCTATTTTCTATTATTTCATACCAATATATTGTTCCTTGCTTGCAAATGTCCAGGAATATTGCCCAGCCACTCCTGAGTCAGTAAGGAATCCATACTCAAGGACAATTTAGTCTTCATAATCAAGGTGTATTCCTTCCACTCTCCATCCTGATTTACTCCCTAAAAATTTCCATCACAATTCTACCTTTTGTCTCCTCTTTCTCAGGCTAGTATTATCTAGTTTAATGGTGCAAACAATCTAGCTCTGCAAGCATGCATGGGGAAATCTTCATTTAACATTTCAATTTTCTATTCTTTTTCTATTTTTGTTTCTGCTTCAGTGTAGTAAAGTGGAGGGAAAATAGTCATTGACATACTGTTGACAAAGAGGAAGATCAGAAAAATACACAGAAAACATGCAGATTGATATTTTGAGATTTAACACTGTCACAAAAGGAATTGCAAACTAGATTTACTAATATTAGGTTTCTTATTAAACATGGTGGATTGAACATAAGCATTTATATCTGTACCCTTTAAAGCACCACTAAAGTGACAGCAAATAAATAAAACAATATAAGTACACAAACCAAAAGAAATAGGTGAGGAGATGATAGATGACATTAGGAAATCAACAATTTGGAAAGTACAAAGCAAATGAAGTAATGGCAATTAACTTTGACAATCAAAGAAAGCTGAATCCTAAGCCTACAGGAGAAAACCAACAAAAAGCAAGATATTGCTACCAAAGAATCCATAAAAGGCTTATGAATAGCCTTGTGTGTCTATTGGAAGGCAGAAACACAAGGTTACTTAGAAGGCAGGTTGAAAACATGAAAATTAGTTGAGACTTTCAAAAATCATAACCTGGTCACTACTTTCCTTCCTAACCCCATGTAGTTAGACATGCTCACAAACTTACTCATTCCTGATAATGTGACTGAGGTTTTATGTCTATACAGGTTGAGCCAGACAAGCTGTGGAATTGATGAACCAGGAAGAGTTCAAGGTTTAAGTGTTATGCTACATTAAAAACAGAAGCAGTGGAGGACTTTAAGGGAGAGATCGACAGCAATACATTCACAGTTGGGGACTTTAACACCCCACTGACTTTACTGGATAGATCATCCAGACTAAAAATCAGCAAGGAAACAGTGAATCTAAATGACACACTAGATCAGATGGATTTAATTGACATCTACAGAACATTTCACCCAAAAGCTGCAAAGTATACATTATCCTCAAGTGCAGATGGTACATTTTCAAAGATAGATCACATGTTAGGACACAAAACAAGTCTCTACAAGTCCAAGAAGATTGAAATCATATCAAGCAACTTCTCAGACATTTACACCATTGAATACAATGTAGCCGTAAAAAAGAAGGATCCTTTACCCTATGAGACAGCATGGTGAGACATGGAGAGTATTATGCAAAGTGAAATAAGCCAGTTAGAGAAAGACAAGTATCACATGATCTTACTCATATGTGGAACTTAATGAACAAACTAAACTGATAAATAGAATAGATCCAGAGACACAGAAGCATTGAACAGACTGAGGGATCTCAGTAAGAAGGCAGGAGTGGGTGCATGGGAAGAGTTTAGCCTAAGAACTTATATGTATATATGCATCACTCATGGACACAGATGACAATAGTGTGTCGAAAGCCTCGAGTGAGGGGGTGCAGGGTGGAGGGGACCAATGGGAGGAAAAAGGGAGACATTTGTAATACTTTCAACAATAAAGATAAATTAAAATGTAAAAAATAAATAAATAAAAGAAACAGTAAGTGGATTAAGTAGAAGTCTTGATACTGAACACAGATCACTCAACCTTCTTTCTCCATTCAACTCTATAAATGCTGGTAGCCAGGTTTATATCTCAGGCAAAAAAGTAAAGAATTCCAACCTGGGAAAACTGACCAATTAAAGAGAAAATAAAAACACCACTAGAATAAAAGTCTCCTCCTGGACAACTTATAGTGAAGCTAACTAACAAAATCAACCCTGTCTCCAGAACTTCAAATTATTTACTCAGCCCAGCAAATTTTTATTTTGAAAAAATGTCATGACTATAAAAAAATTTTAAAAAAACCAAAACATTCATCTAGATTAATCCATTGTTACCATTTTGCTTCATTTGTCTGCCAATCTCTCTGTCTCTTTCTGTCTCTCTCTCTTGTCTGACTCTGTGTGTGTATGAATGTGCATAAAATTTTTGAATGATTTGATATTTCACCCATCTTCTTAGGTCAAAGATATTCTCCTGCATAGTCATGCCACAATTATCAAACTGACCAAATTTGATATTGAAAAAAAAACACCACCTAATATATGGTCTAAATTCAAATTTCCCCAATTGTCCCATAATGTTCTTTAGAAATGTGTTTCATCTATTAATTCTAGGATACAGTAGATAATCATGAATTACATGTAATTTTCCAATTTCCCTAGTCTCTTTTAATATAGAACAGTTGGCCTTTTTTGTTTGGTTTTGTTGGGTGGTTTTTTATTTGTTTTTAGGGTTGTTTTAAAGATTTTAAGCCATTGTATTAAGAATGTCTTTGTATCTGGAATTTTATGATTATTTCCTCATGATTGGATTCAGGTTAAACATTTGGGACAAGAATACTGGAGAGGTGATGTTGTGTACATACCATGACATCATATCAAGAAATACAACATATTAATTTATAATTTGTTAGTTATTAGTGATGCCAAGTCTGATTATTTGCTATTTCCACATTTCTCAATCGTATAAAAGTGCATTTTTTCCTTTGTATGCCCTTAAATTATTTGTTCACTGTCTTTCTTTATGTTATAAATTTGAAATATATTTAGGTTAATCTTTTTGCTATTTTAACCAATTTTATAATTAAAATTATATTTATTGACTTAATCTTGTTTTTCAATATGTAAAAACACTTACATGGTTGAAAAAGTTAAAAACCTCCAAGACTTCCTTCTTTCCTATTCCTTCCATTCTATTCACATGCATCCTCCATGGAAAACCATTGTCATTAGCTTCTGTTTTATATTTCCTGTGTTTTTTATTTTGTTCTATATTTCCAGAGACGTATCTGCATGGCAACTTCTTAATATAAGCACTGCCAAGTCAAATGCATATGCATATGTTGATTTGTTAGACATTTCCAAATTCCCCTCCTTAGTTTGTACCATTTTATATTCCCACCCACAATGTATGAGAGTCTTTATTTGACCAGAGCCTCACCAGGAGAGTCTATTGTCATGCTTTTGAATTTTTGCATTCCTGTTATGAGTGAAATTGAGCAACTTTACATATGCAAGTCCATTTCAGATTCTTTACCTTTGAGCTGTTCATATAATTTTTTCTTTTTCTTTTTAAAATTGATTTTAAGATGTATTTCCATATTAGAGATATTAGCCCTTTGTCTGGGATTTATGTCGCAAATATACTCTTTTGGTCTGACATTATACATTGGCTTTGATTTTGGTGTTCTTTTGTTTGTTTGTTTTGTTTTTGCCACTCTTATATTTCTGAAAAATATATTTCACTGGATTGTTGAATCAGTTTTTGCTCCCAAAAGAATCACCCTAAAACGTAGTGGCTTCAAACAACAACCATTTTATTATAGTTCATGTCTGTGACTGGGTGTTTCTGCAGTCAGCTGGGAGGTAAGCTGTGCCCTTATGGGTTTAGTTTGTACTTGTATGGTCGGAAATACATGCTGGTTGTGAGAACTGGTTGGGAAAATGAGAATGAATATGCCTTGTGTCTCTCATTATGTAGCAGGCTAGCCTGAGTGTTTCTGTTTTTTTAATTTTTTTGCATGTGGTGGTTTCAAGAATCCCAAAAAAACCAAAAGTGGACAAACACCAGTGTATAAGTTCTTTTAAATACTATAGTATTTGCATTGTGTTTACTAATGTTCTAAGGACAAAAAGAAAAAGTAAGTCATGTCGCCAAGCCCAGATTTAAGGCAAGAAATAGATTCTACATTTTGATAGGGGAGTACCAAAGTCACATCACAAAGAGGAATGTATGCATGGATGATAAGAATATATGTGGCCATTTCTGTAATCTATCTCTGTTATCATGTATTATTTTTTACTGTAATATTGAATTCTGCCTGTCAAAAATTTATTAAGAATTTCTAGGCACTCTCCCTCTTGGGAGCACACCCATGCCTTCCTTTCTTCTCAGGCATGCATCTCCTAAACTCTAAGGGTCCCCAAGAGATTTGCAACCAGGAGAGCAATGGACAGTGGCAGCTCCTCTCAGACTAACCCCCTGAATCTGTCTCCAAGGCCCCCTTTTCTCTGACTTTCCAGTGAGCTGACAGGAGCCCTGCTTTGGCTCACTTCTGTCACTCTGACTTTTATTTCTCAGTGAGCCAAAGCAGCCCTGTCTAGTCTCTCTCCTGTTGCTTCTTCCATCCTAAGCCTTTCCTTATTTCACTGTTCCCAGCTTTAATAAACGTACTCTCAAAATAAAATAAAATAAAATAAAATAAAATAAAATAAAATAAAATAAAATAAAATAAAATAAAATAAAATAAAATAAAATAAAATAAAATAATAAAATAAAAAGAATTTTTATATTGGAAACAATTTTCTCAGTCTGTTGAGATCTTGCTTCCAGGTGTGTCCTCTTTTTGGCTCAAATAAACTCTAATATAAACTCTTAAAAAAGAACTTTTATATTGATATGCATAGTGAGATCTGTAGTTTTTTGTGTTTTTTTTTTTGTAATACCTATATTGATTTTAGTGTCAATGTTGCTTCATAAAAAGAACTTGGAGGTTGTTCTTTCTCTAAGCTTTCGAAAATGAATGTAACATTAGTATTATCTAGCCTTTGAAGTTTTATTGGCATTCCTGTATGAGCTCATCTGAAACTAGTGGATTTTTTATGTGGGTGAGGGAAGGTAGCATTTAAAAAAAAAAATTCTTTATTAACTTTAGAAATTTAACTGTCTAAAATTTTAAGTTCTACAAAGTTCAGTTTTAGTTGTATTTTCCTCAGAAAATATTCACTTCATATAGGCTTTCAAATTTATTTGTAGTTATGTAAATTAGACTTCTTGATTTTTTAAATTTTCTATATTTCAACGATTATCTCCCTTATCACTTATCATTTTGCATATTAGTATGCTTTCTTTCTTTTTTTTTATTTTTTAGGAGTTTAACTACTACTTTGTACAATTTATTTTTAACAGAACAGCAGATTTATTGATGTAGTAGTTCTACTGTTTTTCTGTTTCCTTTCCCACTAATTCTGATTTTATTTTTATTGCTCTCTTACTATTTCCTTCTTTTGGTTTAGCTTTGTCTTTTGATTTAGCTTTTTGAGCTATGACTACAATTCATTGATTTTTATTCTTTCATTTTTACTGACTCAAGCATTTGAGGCTATATATTTTTCTCTGGTTACATTTTAATTCTATCCCATAGATTCTGATATCTTGTAGTTTTTATTGTTATTAGCTTTTAGTTATTTTTTTTTTAATATTTTTAATTGATTTCAGAAAGGAAAGGAGAGAGAGAGAGAAATAGAAACATCAATCATGGAAATTAAAGAAGGTGGCAGACTGAGTGGAAACTACACTGACACTCTCTCAGGACCAAATTGGAATTACAACTAAAATATAGAAAAACCATCCTGAACAATCAACTGCAACTGAACACAAGCTGAAGAGCATCTTCATAACCAAGGAGGAAAAGTGAAGACCACATAGAGACTAGTGGGAAGTGCAGAGATGTGAGAGGGTTGGCTGGGCTCCCAAAGGCAGCAGCTGAATGTCCGGAGGGATTTCTCAGCTGTAGGGGGTTCCCACTAAGGACTCTATGGCCTAAACCCCAGGCTGCACTTCCCAGCCCATAACACCAGAACTGAGAAAGATGCCCACTTGACGTCTGGCTGTGAGAAGCAGCTGGGTTTCTGTCTGCCAGGAAGAGATGGTTGGAAACACAGGCACCCTCTTAAAGAGCCAATGCACAAATTTCATGTGCAGCCACTCACCTTGGGCTCCAGCAGAGGGAGGACAGGGTGGACTGGAGCTGTATGAGGAAAATCTAGGGTTCTGATCTCTGGAGATAGACCTCAGAGTGCACCCCTCTGTACTTCTGTATGGAGGCAGTCCCCCATACTGCAGAGGCCATCTTTCACAGGAGACATTTACCTTCCAAGAAGCTTTTGCATGAGGGGGAAGCAATTGTTCTACCCTGCTGGAAAACCTCTTGCCCAACCTGAGGCTCATTAAGAAACTGATAATAGTCAGCTGCCACAACCTGTGGAGTTTCCTACAGCCTGAGGCTCATTAATAGAATCTGATTAATCAGCTTGCAGGCAGAGGCAGACATCAGAATGCTTTGAGTCTTTGCCTGATCTGCTTCTGGATCCAGTCCTTGGAAAAGCAGACTTTGGTGTGCATGTTTGTCCTGTCCAAATGCACCCAATCTCAACAGAGGGGACCTCAAGCCATGAGTTGTTGGTAGCTCCAAAAAGAGTACTCAAGGCCAGTCACAAAGAGCACCTGATATTGGCCTGCACTAGATACCCTCCAAAAAGACTGAGAATACTAGCAGGCCTACCTAAAACATAGAAACAAACACAAATAGGCAGTCTAAATGCGGAGGAAAAAAGTAAGCCCCAAATGAAAGAAAAACAGAAGTCTCCAGAAGAAGAGCTAAATGAAATGGAAATAAGGAATCTATCAGATATAGAGTTCAGAATACTGATTGTAAGGATGCCAAACGGCATGAAAAAAAAAGATATAGAAACTATGAAAAATTACCAGTCAGAAATGAAGAATGACATAGCAGAAATAAAGAATATATTGGAAGAAATAAACAGCAGATTAGAGAAAGCTGAGGACTGGATCAGCAAATTAGAAGACACAGTAGAAAAAAATCAATCAGAGATCAAAAAGAAGAAACAATTAAAAAAACAGAAGACAGTCTAAGGGAGTTGTGGGACAACATGAAACACAACAATATTCACATCATAGGAGTACCAGAGGAGGTCAAAAGTAAGCAAGAGTTAGAAACATGTTTGAAAAAATAATGGCAGAAAATGTCCCTAACCTGGTGAAGAAAAAATCCCACAAGTTCAGGAGGCACAGGGAGTCCCAAGCAAGAAGAATCCAAAGAGGCCCACGCCCAGATACATCATAATTAAAATGCCCAAAATTCAAGAAAAAGAGAGAATCTTAAAGGCAGCAAGAGAAAAGCAATCTGTTACATACAAAGGAGCTCCCATAAGGCTGTCAGCTGACTTCTCCTCAGAAACTCTACAGGCCAGAAGGGAATGGCATGAAGTATTCAATGTCATGCAAAACAAGGATCTGAAACCAAGACTACTCTATCCAGCAAGGCTATCATTCAAAAACAGATGGTGAGCCCGGCTAGTTATGGCTCAGCAGTTGAGCACTGACCTCGGATCCAGAAGATTCCTGGTCAGGGCATATACGCTGGTTGCTGGCTCTGTCTCAGTTTGGGGGCGTGCAGGAGGCAACCGATCAATGATGACTCTCTCATCGTTGATGTTTCTATTTCTCTCTCTTCTTCTCTCTGAAATCAATGAAGATATACTAATAGAAACCAAATAAAACAGATGGTGAAATAAAGAGCCTCCCAGACAAAAAGAGGCTAAAGGAGTTTATCACCACCAACCCAGCATTACAGGAAATATTAAAGGGACTGTTGTAATTAGAAGTACAAATAAAAGCATTGCAAGAAATGTTAAAGGGACTGCTGTAATAATAATAAGAAAAAGAGTACCTTAGGTATAAAGAATTAAATGGCAACAAATAAGCACCAATTGATAATAAACTTAAGGTCTTTAAGGGAGAGAGTAACAGTAGTATAGTCATGATAGGGGACTTTAACACCCCAGACTTCACTGGATAGATTTTCCAGACAAAAAGTCAACACAGAAACAGTGACTCTAAATGGCACAGTAGATCAGATGGATTTAGTTGGTATTATCAGAACATTTCACCCCCAAACTGCAGAATATACATTCCTCACAAGTGCACGTGCGTCATTCTCAAAGATAGACCACATGTTAGGACACAAAATAATTATTTATAATAATTCTTGAAATCATATCAAGCATCTCATATCACAAGGGCATGAGATTAGAAATCAACTACAGTAAAAACACTCAAAAACATTCACACACATGGAAGCTAAATAGCATGTTAGTGAACAATGAATGGGTTACCAATAAGATCAAGGAAGAAATCAAAGATTTCCTGGAAACAAATGAAAATGAAGACACTACAACCCAAAATCTATGGGACACAGTGAAAGCAGTCCTAAGAGGGACGTTCATAGCACTACAGGCCTACCTCAAAAAGCAAGAAAAATTTTTAATAAACTATCTAACCCTATAACTTAAAGAATTAGAAAGCTTCTCTGTGAAGCCCTATGGACCAGGGCTTTTGTTTGCTGGGATTTTTTTTATTGCTGCTTTGATTTCATCAGTTGTTATTGGCCTATTCAGGTTTTCTGATTCTTCTGGATTCAGTTTTACATAATCTCACTCATATGTGGAATCTAATAAACAAAATAGACTGAGGAACAAAATAGATACAAAGACCGAAGCATGGAACAGACTGATGAATCTCAGTGGGAAGGTGGGTATGGAGGAGTGGGTGGGGAGAGATTAATCAAAGAATTTATATACATATATTCATAACTCATGGATACAGACAATAGTGTGGTGAGGGCCTGGGGGTGGGATAGATTCAGGATGGAGAGGATCGATGGGGAAAAAAAGGGAGGGTATTTGTAATACTTTCAACAATAAAAATAAATTTTAAAAAAAGAAAAAGAAAGAAACATCAGTTAAGAGAGAATCATTGATGGGCTGCTTCCTGCACGCCCCCTATTCGGGATCGAGCCATCAACCCAGGCTTGTGCCCTGAGTGGGAATCGAACCCTGACTTCTGGGTTCTTGAGTCGACACTCAACCACTGAGCCACACTGGCCTGTAAAGCTTTTAGTTATTTTTAAATCAAGTTTGAATTGTTTTCCTTTACCCAGAGTTTGTTAATACAAACTGTAAATTTCCAGTTCAAGGGGCAATTTTTTGTTTGTTTTGTTTTGTTTGGTTGGTTGGTTTTTAAACTAATTTCTAGGGTGTTTTTTTTTACATTTATGTGACAGAGTATTTTTTATATTATCTCTGCTTTGTGGAACTTATTGTGATTTTTCTTTATGAACTAATGTATCGTCAGTTTTTGTGAAATTCCCACATGTGCCCGAGAAGAAAGTCTATTCTCTATTATTGGAACATAAATGTTGACACTTAGCTATACTATCTAAATTATTATGTCATTCAAATCATCTATTTTATTCCTATTTTTATCTACTTAAACTTCTTCATTGATAAGTGGTAATATGATCACATTGGATTATTAATCAGTTTTTTACTACACTGTAATGGCATTAAGCATTCACATCATTTTCCTTGTAACTATGCAATACCTGTAGTGCCTCCTACTGTGCATGGGGCATATTTTTCCACTTCACTGATACATGACTTGGCCATGTAGCTTGATATGGTCAGTGGAATGTTTATGCATGTGGCATCAGTGGTGATTTTCAACATGCTCTCATGGTTTGGCTTGCTCTTTTGAACTCCTGTGAGCTGCCATGAGAAGCATATACTTTACGTAGTTATTGTCACTTTAGTCTATGCTCCAAATGAAGAAAAATAGAGATCTGAATCCAACCTGTAGCTTATAGCCAGGACAGGCTTCTGCAATGTTCTGCTGTAGCTATTTTGAAAATGTTACCCTGCAATGTTCTGCTGTAGCTATTTTAAAAATGTTAATATTATATTTGAACTCATGTTTTGAAAGTGAAATCTAATTAGACAGTGGAGCATGCACACGGTCACATGAGATACTCTGAGCAGCAATGCGCACATGCCAAGGCTCAGATTCATGGGCATGACAGGCAGTGTGCATACCAAGAATTTGGCTTGGCCTCTGGTGCAGGCATGATGGCAGGAATCTGAAGGAGTGGTCAGGCTAGGATCTGGGCCCAGAATGGTGGGAGCGATGGCTGAAATGGCAGTAGAAGCAGCAGCAGTGATGGTAGCTGTGGGAGAGAGGTGAACTTCTGCATAGGGACACCACCAACGTATGTTGGGGGGCTACCCTGCTTGTCCATTATGGGAGTTGGCCCCTGCACAAATATTAACTCTCCAGCCTGAGTGCTGGGACAGGAACTGCCAGTGCACAGTTAAGTAAGCTTTGTCAATAAATTATTACAAAATAAAAGCATACATATGGGTATTGCAATAAAGCAGATCAGACAGTTATTAGAATTCATCAATGAACATATACTCCCTGGTTTTGAAAACTGCTACAACTTTGCAAAGCAAATATCCACAGGCTTAGAAATTGAAATTAAATTTAAATATCATTGCATAACTTGGAAAGTACATTATTTTTTATCTGAAGCTTAGAATAAACCAATTACTAATGAGGAAGATCATTTTAAAATTATATTTTTCTTATAATTGAAAATACAGCAATAGAATTTATGAACAAATGGTTTGAGTTGTATACAAACCATGAAACCACTTTTGGTTTTGTAGGAACTCAAGAAGCTATAGGGAATGTCAGAGAAAACTATAAAATTCCATTGCATGAATTTACATTTAAAATTAAATTCAGACTTACACCAAAACTGATCTGTATGTAGAGTTAAATATTTTTAGAAAAATAGCTGTGCAAAAGCCATAGGCTGCAGATACACAAAAATTTGTATTTCAAAAAATTGGTTGAAAGTCTATCTTGATGTCTTCATAGGCTATAAGATACTCTTAACAGCACCAGTAACAGTTGCATCAGCAGAAATTTCCTTATCAAAATAAAACAATAAATCAAAATTTACTTGCAGTCTTGCATTAGCCAAAAGCAACAGACATTACTGTCAATTATATTAATTGAAATGAATTTTCTAGAAGCATGTCTTTTGATGACCTAATAAATAATTTGCAGAATGGTGAGCCAAAAATATCCTATGATTAATAAATATATCAAACTAATGTAGCTTTATTATTTATTGTATTATATACAATTATGATACCAAAATATTTCTTTGCAATTTGTTCGGTTATGTTGTTACACATGTATCACTGTTAATCTTGTTGTATTTTATTAGTTGTAAAAAAATGCTTAAAGAAAAAAGCTTTTTAAAGGAAAAAGCTTTAAATCTTAGCACTTTTATGGCATTTTTCCCCCCTGGCTTTTGAACAAGGGTTCTTGTTTTTCATTTTGCGCTGGGTTCTACATATTATGTACCTGGCCCTGCCTAGACCTGTCAAAACAGCCCACTACCTGAGATAGCATACCCTTAGCCCATGGAAACCTGTAAGCAAGAAAAAAATGTAAAATACCTGAGAGTTTGAGGTTGTTTTATATGCAACAATGTCTCAGAAATTACTGACTTGATGTAGGTGTTTTAAAGGTTTCTGTTGTGTGTCTTTATTTCTCCTGGAATTGCCTGTAGTTTTTGCTCTATGGAAGTAGTTGCTGTGCTTGATGCATTTTGGCCTGAATTATACTTGCTCTGCTTTCGGGATCAAATCATTGCTTTATCATTGCCTAGGATACCTTTACCATTCCTTTATTGTTAGCTTTTCTGAATTACTTTGCTAAGTGGGTTTCTTATACAGATAGAGTTTCATTTATTTCTTTGTAATCCAGCCTGAAAATGCTTTTAATAGGTGAGCTAAGCCAATTTACATTTAGTGCTTTGACTAATACACTTGATTTCAATGAAGTCATATTACTCTGTATATGTGTATTATCTGTTTGCTATGTTTTTCCCCCCATTATGCTCCCTTTCCTCTTTTTTATATTTATTTTGTATTTACAAAAGGCTAACTTTTTTTCTAGAGATAACCTGTATAAATATAATTTTTATAATGCCTTTTGACTCCTTGGCTTGTCAGCTTTAAATTATATCTTTTGATTTCCATCTACTATACAGGAGAGAATCAGTGAACTTTCTTTTGCCATTTTTCCATTGTTATCCTTGCCTTGTTTCAGTGCATTATTTATGACTTATAAAAACATGTAACATATACATATGCTGTTCTTATTCACTCATATGCAATTTCATATCTGCAACCAGCTAAAGTTTCCCCAGTGATCTCTTGTTTGATGAATATAGTTGTATTAATTTCTTAGGTTTGCCATAACAAAGTACTGCAAACCGTGTGGCTTAACACAACAGCAATTTAATTTCTCACATTTCTGGAGGCTAAAAGTCCAAAATCAAGGTTTCAGTAAAGTTGATTCTTTATGAAGGTTTGGAGCAAGAATCAGTTCCATGCTTCTCTCCTACCTTCTGGTGTTTCCAGCAATTCTTGGCATGGGTTGGCTTGTAGACAAATGTCACCAATGTCTACCTTCATGCTCACATGCTTTTCTCCCTTATCTGTGTGTCTGTGTCTGCACTTTTCTTATAATAAGGATACCAGTCACATTGAGTTGTGGCCTCCCCCTAATTTAATCTGACCTCATCGTAACTTGATTGCATTTGCAATGACCCTATTTTCAAATTAGGTAACTTCACAGTTACAGGGAGTTAGTTAGAATGTCACATATTTTGGAGGTAGGTGTAATTCAACCACAAGGTCTTTTAGTAAGTTCCTCAAGAAGAGCTTATGAATACAGTATACCCTGAGCTTTTATATATTTAAAACTGTTTTTCTATAGACTTCATATTTGAAACACAGTGTGGTAGGATGAAACTATTTGGCTCATATTTTCTTGAAGGTGCTATTTCACTCCCGTCTTTCTTTTTGTATTACTGTATAGCAATCTGATGCCAATATAATTTTCTTTTGTGTGGAATTCACTTGCAGTCTAGAAGGACTTTTTAATTATTAATTTTTAATAGTTTAGTTGTATACAGTTTGGAATTTATTATTCTGGTTCCATTTTCCCAGGTGGGTTGTTTTAATATGTACATTCAGGTGTTCTTTTATTTCTGGAAATTATTTGACTTCTAGTTGCTTAAAGCATTGGTTACGTATCACTGCTTTTTCTTCACTGTTGCATAGCTGTTAGCTATTCTCTCACTGCCTTTTATATCCAGCACTTTCTGTTCTCTTTTTGCTGCTTTTAAAATATTGTTTTGTTCTCTGCACTTGTTTTACCTGTCCTCAGTTCATTTTATTATGTATTTCTGCAAAATCTTTCCCCCTTTGAGCACCTTGTAATTACCTCTTCGTTTAGTATTCATTTCTGAGATAATTTTTTCTTTACTATCTCTTCTGAGTCCAGTAAAATATAAATTTACACCTATTTCTTCCATTTCTCTCCTGAATTCTTGAATTTCTGATGTACAGAGTTCAGGTTTTATCTTTATATGTATATTAAAGGATATTTAATTCTGGTTGGAGTGTTGTGTTACAGGTTTTCTCTATTGTGTGTTTACTTTTATGGCCTGAATTTTGATCCACTGAAATATTTTGATTCCATTTTTTGCTCTCTATTTATAGTGACTTTCTATGGATGGTGTCTGCCATATTCAGTTCATTTATAAATACTTAAAGTTTTCCTCACCCAGAAATTACAGATGATTGTATATAGGCAAAGGTGAGGAATTTGGAATTTTGGTGGACAACTGAGTTTAAAAACACTTTCTTCTGTTAGGATAGTGGAGTTTCATCATTGTCATCTTTGTGCAGAACAGGAGTTAGGACATTACTATTATATTTTATTTATGGTTCTTTCTTCTTTTTTCAGAACCCTTTATTTTCACCCACTTCTTCCACATTTTTCCTATGCCACCAAACCCCAAGGAGATAGCTCCCCTCTCCGAGTTGTGACATCCCCTCCTTGCCCTGATTTTCTGCCTGCCCAAGACTATACCCTTTACTTCCACGCATTTTCAGAGACCATTAATTCCCAGGTCTCATGCCTGTTCTCAGTATTTCTATTCTTGTCTTAGATCTTTCCCTTTGGGTGATGGCATTGTTGTTTCACCAGTCCAATGGTCCCTGCTCACTTCTGTTTTCTGCTTTAGCTCAAACTGACTGTGCTCCAGTGTGGGTTCTTCATACAAAATTTATGACTCCCTTTATATATTATTTGAAACTGATAACTGTTTCCCAATTATGTTGTGACTATAAGTTTAGATGGATTTCTTTGTTCTGTTTTGATCTGTATGTGTTTGTGGCAAGGGTGGGGGAGAATTGGTGATATTTAGATAGAACCACACTTAGGTAGACACCATTATCCTAAGTTAACATGGAACTAATGCTTCAGTCTTAGGTATGGGAAGTTAACGATCACAACATTGTGGAAAGTCTCAAACATGAAAGACATATACCAAAACAAATAGGAAAAATCAAAGTAAATTAACAAAAATTATTCGTAGCATAGAAAAAACCTATTATCTTCAGGGAGATATTAAAATATATCAAGAAAAGATGAGAATGCTACAAGACAGAACTCTAAGCAATTAAATATATAATAAAATCAAACAAGCAACAGGCAATTTATAATGTTTCCTAATGTAAATATTTGCATTTCTAAGTTAAAATAAGTAGTGGTTATGATCTATTGTTAGATTAGATTTCATATTTAATTTAAGATTTTATAGCTTATATTTATAAGTGAAATTGATTAGTAGAGGTTTGTTTGTTTTTTTGGTTGTATATAGTTATTCCAGTTTTGGCCTGATGGTTTTATTAATCTAGAACAATGAATTGAAAGTTTCTGGGCTTTTTCTATGTTCTAAGATAATGTAAATAACAGAAATTATGTTTGTTGAAGGTATGTTAGAACATGCCTATAAGACCATAGCTTTTTAATTATATTTTTAATGTTTTTTATTTATACTAGTTTTCCACCACATTTGAGACATATTTAAGTAATATTTTTATAGAGAATTATCTTTTGCATAAAGAACTTACAATTTATTGGTATAAAAATACAGAATTTTTTTATAATTTTAAATTTTGATATATGTAGTTATATTTTTTCTTATACATATTGTTTGTCTATATTTTATCTATTTTTTGAAAAGACCCAATCCCTCTCAAGACTCTCTTCCTCTAGTAAATACATTCTGTGTGTTCTCTGAAGCTTCTCTTCCACAATCTTTTTAATATCTATAGACTTTCCAATATCCTCAGTCATTTTTCCAGATTTCTGTCAATTCCCTTATCTGAAACCTGGCTTTTCCATGAGAGAATTGTATTTCCTATAGTCATCTCAAATACACACTCTCATTCTTATTCCCCATGCAAATAAGGCAAGTGTCTTCTTAAATCCCCTGTTATCAGTGTCATGGAGGGTGGCAGCAGATGGTACAGACAAATGGTATAAGCCTCAGATTAACAGGTGTTCTTTAGGAAAATAGAAGAGTACTGATCTGTTAGTGACATCAGTGATACCTGTGTGCATCACTGCTCATTTTCCCTGATATCTTCACCAGATCTCAATCCAAAGGGTAATTTCAGAGCTTTATATGTAGGCTTTTCCTAAAATATTACAGTGGAGTGGCTTAGGACTTCCCTTAATATGTGATGGACTATATTACAGGCTAAGCTGATTTAATAATAAGAGTCCAGAATTCAGAGTTTTATATAAATTAAAATTTTATTTCCCTGTCTTATAACTTTCCAGAGGTGAGCTAGAAGTGATGGTTCTCCCACACTTCAGCATGGAGTTTCCATCTCTGAGTCCTGAGTGGCTTCTCCAACTGCTGCCAATTCCCAGCTAGCAAGGCAGTGAAAAGATGAAGAGAGCAAACAGTTTCTTTCTTAGGGATGTAACCCAGAAGTTGCACACATCACTTTTTTCACCCACACTTGAGCGCAAGGGAGGCTGGGTATGTGGTCTTTATGTGGATAGCAATATGTACTTATAAAACTTGGAGATTCTATTATTAAAAAAGAAGAAAGGGAGAATGGATATCAGTGGGAAATGAACAGTCTCTCACACTGGGTAGGAATAGCCCTGTGAGTTAGGGCTCCCTTTGTAGTGTCACCTGACTGCAGATATACGATTGTAGTAAAATCCAACTTCCCTTCTTGTTAATTGACAGAAAATACAGGTGCTAATGGATCATTTAGTGTGCTGAACCTCTGCTAGGGCCTTATCTTCTGGGAGCCTAGAGTGGTTTGTGTTTGGTTAGAGCAGTAATTATTAGTGAAGAAGGGAGATACTATGGTGGCAGAGCTGTGTTAGGTAGTTTGCTACTTGCCTAGCATTTCTAAAAACTCTTTTTCTGTTGTGGCAGTTTGGTCAGCTGAGTCTTAGAATGCTTCATCTTTTTATTTTTATTTTTAATATATCTTTATTGATGTCAGAGAGAGGAGGGGAAAGGGAGAGAGAGAGAGAGAAACATCAATGATGAGAGAGTCATGAATCGGCTGCCTTCTGCATGCCCCCTGCTGGGGATCGAGCCCGCAACCCGGGCCTCTCCTCTGACCAGGAATTGAACCTCGATCTCCTGGATCCTAGGTCGATGCTCAACAGCTGAGCCATACCCAGTCGGGCACTTCCTCATTTTATGAGTCTACCATAAAAATTCTCTACATAGCAAACAGCTTATTAGGGTAAGTCCTTTGCATAGCTGTGCTCAGTAAGTGTGAGGAAAGAAGGTTTTATAAGAATGAAGCATTAATGAAAATCAATTACTTGTTACCATACTGGTTGTTGTAATGCCTAGCCCTACAAGTATGTTTTTGGACTTTTCCATGGTATTGTGGGTTGTTGTTTTTTTAAAAGGAAACTAGTCTAATTAGGTCTCAAGTTAGGGAGCATGGCTTTGCTTAGTGTTGTGGATTTATCAGTAGTGATTGGATTTTCTCTTTATTTGTTACCATTTTTTATTTACTTTTTATTTGTAAAATATTTCAACATTCCAAAATGAAATTTGTTTTGTATTTTCTCAGAATGTACTCAAATTTTTGTGGTTTTTAGAGTATCCTTACTTGTTTTTCAGTTCTATGAATGTTTTACCTGATTTTGTCCTTTAGAAGGTAGCTTATTAGTTAGAAATATGTTTGGCTATAAATAACATAAATCCAAAATAAGAGTGGCACAAACAAGATAGAAATGTATTTCTTTTTCTCGTGAATAAAACCTAGAAGTAAACAATCCAAGGTTGATATTGTGGTTTCATGATCACTGGAGACTCCAGCTCCTTTTATCTATTTTATCTAACCTCTTCAATGTATGGCTTCTATTATATGGTTCAAGATAACTGGTTCAGCCCAGCCATTATATCTGTATTCCAACCAGCAGGAAGGTAGAAATGGCAAAGAAGGGTACACTCATTATATTACATTCCACTAGTTAGATCTTAGTCACTGACTACATTGAGTTACAATAGTGACTGCAAAATATATCTAACTCAAAAGTAGGGATTCAATTACCAGGTAAGAAGGAAAAATAGATATTAGGAGACAAACAGGATATATGCCACAGAAGGAGAAATAAATATTTATGTTCAATTCACTAGCTTAACAGACAAAAAACCCCACATTTTCCCCATAAAACTCCTTAAAAATATCCACATTAATACACACTTAGTAATCTTGGGTATGACATAACTGGATGTGGACATGATGTTCCATCCATGACTTCCTTTTCTATTTTATTTTTACTTCAAGAAGGCAGTAAGCATAGGTAACACATAGGAAGATAGTCTGTGAGGGGCTGGGATTGTATTATTTAGCATTTGGAATCTCCTTTATCTAATAGTTTCATTGCATGCATATTTTCCTACATGGGGACACTTAACAAACTCACACATTTTATAAAAACGGGGAATTTAGACAAAAGGAACCAAACACATTCTTATTATAGAAAGTAGCATTATCATTATTGCATAGAAAATAATCTTAAAGTCACCTTTCCCTTGGGGGAGGTGTCTTGATATGCTGAAATTTAAAAAATTGTGCAGGGAGAATATTGTGCAGCAGGGGAACAGGAGGCAAAGACATTTTATGCTGATGAACATCGGGTGAGAGATCTTGGCATGAACACTGCAGTTTTCAAATAATAAGCTTTTGAATTAGTACAGGGCCATTATGGCAGAGCAGCAACCTAGCCCTCTTGTCATCTGTGATAAGGACATCAATATTAGTCATTTTAAACCTTCATTAAGTTCAGATCTTACATTCTTCCATCCCTAAGGGTGTGTTTCATTGATGTTTTTCTAGCAAACAACACAAGGACACAGGGACACAAGCTCACATCAAACTGGCATTTAGAGCCAGATATTTTTTTCCTCCATGGGGCATTTACTACAAAGGAACAAAAAAGGTTTTCAACAATTCTTTCAATTTTATTAAAGTTTTCATGGATGCTTAATCTTTCTCAAGTAAATGAACTAATTAAAGTAACTTTAATGTGGGAATAAATATTATAATTTAAAGTGTTTCCCATTGTTTCTAGGTGCCTTTTTATTTTTAAGTTTCACATCTAGAAAGTATGGTAAGCATATGTATGTATTTCTATATTTTAGCTTTCCTTTGATACTACATTTATTGAATTAAATTGGAACTTCATTTTCGACTACCACACGTGTATTAATGAATTTTTTATGATTGCATAATCCCTTGCTGAGAATGAAATCAGCTTGTGCTTTTAAACTGTATGTAATCCCCCACTTTTGTGAGAATAAAAATCTCCTCATGGCCTGACTATCAATGAGAGATACCCCATCAGAATAGCTTCAAAAGCTAAATTTGGGCACTACTTCAAGGGACTACCATACAACCACACATCAAGGACCCAGACACAGCACACTGTGGGCAGCTCCACAGGTTTCTGAAAAGGGTCTTACCAAAAGGGAAGTAAGCAAAGAACTGGGGGGAAACACAAAATGAAGTGATTTCTAGATTTTTGCATTTTGATTTAGCTCGAATTCTTACCAAATATGCAGACCTCATTCAGCTGTCAGCCATGAGGCCCTTTCCAAGTATTTAAAAGAAAAGGACAGCTTCTGCTTCACTCATGGCTGCTTGCTTAATGTGTAGAACATGCCTGATTACAAGTACTTCCAATGTTCCGGGCCTGAAGTGAAATAGTCATGGAACTGACTAGTGATTAGAAACTCTTAAGCCCTTTCCATTTCAAATGTGGTGGGTTTATCTGTGGAGAACTAAGGAAGAAAAAAATAAAAGCCTGCTGAAAAGTGAATAATACCAGTAATACGAATACAGAGAGAGTACACCCAGAGAACGTAAAACTATGCAAAATAAAACTAGAGACAAAGCTGCTCAATGAAGTCTTAAATTATTTCTGGTGCTGAATACATTTGTTCCTATTATTAAACATGAACATGTGTTCCGATTGTATATTTACACAGGCTTCATGAATTGCATTCATGTGGTTATGTGACTCAGTGTGATTGTGGCTTAGCTTTAGCTTCCTTTGTGCGCATATCTATTTACATAAATGAGGTTTAACAGAATGGAAACTGATCATAGTTAACTACAGCTGCTCCTCACTTGATGCAGTTTCTCAACCCATTCTCTCCCGCAATAAAGGAGAATGGTGCTTCCACGCACTGCTGCCTTCTGTAAAGCTGCTCCCTATTTCCAAGGAGCAACCTTTTCATAATTCATGGTTCTCTTTATGAACACTAGCATTAAAATGCTTCACTCTAATTACAGTAAGACAACCAATATGTGTAAGAAAATTCTCTGAGGCGCTCGGTTAGTTTGAACTCCAACTCTATGCCAGGTAGAACATATGCAGTAAGGCATCTTAACTTACCTCTAAGGAGTAAGTAAAATTGTAAGAAGCAACAACTATTAGGGAGCTTGACTTACCAGAACTACCAGTCAGATTTAGGCCAGTGCCCTGTTCAGTCTTTCCATCCTTGTTGCAAAATCCCAGGGACTTAGCCAGTTTTTTCCATCTTTCTTAGCTTCCAATCTGTCCTTTGGGGGTTCTTCACCCTCAAACTGACAACACATGCATTATATTTTTTTCAGTTCCCTTTTTTTGTTTTGTTACTACTCATGAAGAAAAAAAACACTATACCCTTTTTATTTCAAGGACATTAATACTAAGTACTGTAGGAATGATAATAGTCAAAATGGTACATAGAGAAAAAACATAAAAATTCACAAGTAATTTAAAAGTTCAAATACTTATGATCTCTGACATAGGGGCCTGGAGAGCCTTATGGAGTTTGCACTTGGAAGGTCTCTTGAATGCCTGTTCTCTTTTGCTTTGAACAGAACCTAAGAAAAGAACCTGTTTTCATGTGAAGGTCTCATGATTTGAAATGGACAGAAAAGTGGGCACAAATTGGCAACATCAGATATCTACTTGTTTCATGGGGATAATTTTCAGTTTGGTAAAGCTTTTGATTAAGAGACACTTATTTAGGTGAATTTATTGCTCCAATCCCAAATGACTATTTTGTTATAATCCAATATATAAATTTGATAAAATTTGAATATTTTTGTTTCAAAATTAGATGGATACCCCAAGTCCCATTCACTTGACTTTCCCACAGAATCACTCCACTCCACAAATTTCAGGGTTTCATGGAACACAGATGAAAACTACTACCTTACAGCATTTCCTCAAAAGTTGTCTTCCTTAAAAATAAAATCAGACTTCACTATTTCAAAATTGCCTTAAAAATAATCTGTGTTTATTGTAAAAAATTTAGAAAGTACAGAAAATATTTTAAAAACAATGAAAAAAATAATCATTATCAATCATTATCTTAGCACTCAGCAATATAAGCATTATTCACATTTACTAAATACATATTTCTAGCCTTTATTTTTTAATCCTCACCTGAGGATATTTTTCCCATTGCTTTTCAGAAAGAGTGGAAGGGAGAGAGAGAGAAAAAAAATCATCAATCTGAGAGAGACACATCAATTGGTTGCCTCCTGTACCCCCCTACTGAGGATCGAGCCTGCAAACCCGAGCATGTGCCCTGACCTGGAATGGAACCTTGACCTCCAGGTTCATGGGTCCACTCTCAACCACTGAGCCATGCCAGCCGGGCTAGCCTTTACTTTTTAATGATAACTCTTTCTCATCTTTTCCATCTTAGGGATTTATATTTTAACTAGAACAAAGCTTAGGGTAGTCTGAAGAAGTAATTTTTTAATCAGATAGTTCTGCATTCAAATTTTGGTTTCTAAGGCAAGGTATGTAATTCCTATGAGCCTTAGTCCTGCTACCCCCATATTATTATTTTTAAAATATGTTTTTATTGATTTTTAGAGAGAGAGAAAGGGAGAGGGAGAGAGAGAAACATCAATGATAAGAGAGAGTCATTGATGGGCTGCCTCTTGTACGCTCCCCACTAGGGATCAAACATGCAACCCAGGCGTGTGCCCTGACTGGGAATCGAACTGGTGACCCCTTCATTCCTGGGTCAATGCTCAACTGCTGAGACACACTGGCGGGGTGAACTTCATATTATTTTTTAAGTTAATATATAAAACCTCCATCAAAATGCTGCTATGAGGATTAAATGAGTAAGTATTCAAAGTACCTTAGATAGCCATGCCACAATAATTACCCATCTCCAATCTTGTTCTGTCCTTAAATAAATTAAGCTTTTACATTAAAACAATGGAACATCAGATAATCAATAGGTTGTTAAAAAAATTTTTTTAAGTGAGTTTGAGTTGGAAGCATTCATCTGTATCCTCTGAAATCGCCTCATGTGGCTCACCCATGCTACTTATGCATAAAGATGAACTTGTACTATCCTGTGCCTCTCTACGAAAAATGACTAAGACAAGTCAATACAAATGTTTATGCTCTTTGTGCTTACCACTGTTTTTACTGTTCATGGGTATGGTTTATATAAAAAGCATAATGGTAAGAGCTCCAATTTTAGCTCTTTCACCTACTAACTTTGTCACCTTTGCAAATAACTTTTTCTAAGCCTCATTATCCCTTTATAAAATGAATATAAAATGTGATAATATGTGCAAAGTATTTGGGATGGTTCCTGGCATATAGAGAGTGTTCAATGACTATTAGTGATCCCTATAAAAATTATTTGGAATTTACTATAAACACATAGATGACAAAGGACTGTGTAATATACAATTAGCACTGAAAACTCTGCAATTTTCATAAATGCTTTATTTTGTTTGTGCTATAAGTAATAATGATAACATTTTAAGATTAAAAAGACATCAAGGAGTAAAAATTAGCCCAAGGAACTACAACTTATATCACAAGGACAATAAAAATCAACTTGGAAACTACAAACTAGTTTACCTTGTTCTTGTTCAATAAGAGTCAAGGGCATGCTAAATTGAGAATTGATTAACCAGGAAAGAGAGGAAAATAATCCAAAGAGAGGGACTTTTCCTTAAAGAAAGTGACAAATGGGCTTCCCAAAGTCAAACCTGAGATGTCTTCCACCTAACATTATTCACTCTTTTTGACTGAGAAATGCTTTTGAGATGCAGTACAAAATTTCATCATTTTCAGAAAATAAAATGCTACACTGGAAACCTATTAACTCTAGAGTGCATATCAAGATGTTTGAAAGTATTCCTTCCACTATCCCTGCAGGGATTTAGACAATTGCAACTCTCTCTATGTATCTATGAATCGTAGCAGCAGAAATGCTCATACTAAGTGTTCCCAAGAGCTAATGATAAGATAGGCAACATAGGAAATACAATCAATAATATTGTAATAACAAGTGGGTACTGGAGATATTGGGGGTAATACTTTGTAAAGTATATGATTGCCTAATCACTATGCTGTACACCTGAAACTAATACAAAATAATATTGAATGTAGACTGCAATTTAATAAAATTAAAAAAAAATTAAAGATAGACATACTTTCTAGGAGACACAGAGCTCTGAAAATCTTTATCTTGATTTACTAGGCTGAGTCCCAGGGTTTTAGTTTGAGGAATAATTCTTGATTTGATTTTTATGTATGCCATAATGACAGTAGGGAGTGAGTTTACTACAATTGTCTCTATATTTTCTCAGAACATTGGTACAATTAGAGGTGCTCAACCTTTAGCGTGCATACAAATCAACTGATGAAACCAGTTAAAATGTGAATTCCTGGGCTATACCCCAAAATGTTGTATTTAAATATGCTTTATGGAACCAGGAATCCACATTTTTCACAAACTCTGGAAAAATACAGGTAGACTACATACATTTTGAAAAAAAATAAAATAAAATAAAAACATTACCTTTTTTTAGTACATGAAGTTGCAAGAGAGTCTGGATTCCATGTCAGCACAGTAAAGTAGAGGAAAAAGGAATTTCAAGTTTGTGAACTAGGAAATTGCACCTGTGTATAGAGTAAAAGGATAAAAACGTTCATTGAGGAGGCTTCCCTTGCCCAGGATCACAAGAGGAAAAACAGCCATGTAATTTTTCACTAACTCTTAAGGGGAAGTAGTTACATAACACAAGAGCAGGAAAGGGGATATTAAGAGCAGAGAGCTGGCAGGAACATCTGAGAGGGGAGGAGCTATGGATATAGCTAATAAGCAACAAATTTGCTTTTTAAACTCAGATACATTTGACTCAAATTCCATTCCCCTAACCACTATACCAATGGTTCTCAAACTTCAAGTGTTTGGGGATCATCTAGAAAACTTGTTAAAATGAAGATTCTTAAAATCCAGCGCTGAAGCTTCTTATTCAATGGAGCTGATACGAAGCACAAGTGATCCTGATGAAAGTGAACTTTGTAATAGTAAAGATTTATACCCAAATCTAAACTTCTATAATGAAGAACTCCCAAAATAAATGATAGAAGTTTATTTTTATCTCATAGATAGGTGCTGGTGCAGGACAGATATAGGTTCTGATCCACAAGCTAATGCAGATATCCAGATTCCTTCTATACTGTTGCTCTGCCATAACCTAGGGTGCTGTCTTTGTCTACAGGGTGTGACGCCTTGCTCACCAGCTGCCCATCGAAAGGAGGGATGAGAGTAAGTTAAGGGGCAAACAATTTTCTTGTAAGTGACACAATATTCGAACACATCATTTTGACTTACATAACACTGATGAAAAATTTGGTCACTTAGCCACACTAAGCTGCAAGGAAAGCTTGGAAATGCAGTCTCCAGATAAAGAGCATGTGCACTGCTAAAACTTAAGGGGATATCTATCACTGAAATGAAGAAAGGGAACTAGATATTGGGGGAGATCTAGGAGTCTCTGTCATAGTATTTTCCACTTTTAAAAAAGAACAAATGTGTTTATAAAACAACTTATACAAAGTCAATCCTGGTAGAATGCTATAATAGATACCAATATGAGGGCTAGCTGTTAGCAGGGGCCCTGAGCAAACCCATAGGAGCAATTTGATCCCAATTCCACAATATCTACATTAGTTCTACTAATACTGTTGTTTAAGTAAAAAAAGTTGTCCCAGGAACCCTCCACCAAACGACACATTCAAAAATGCACCCTGAACTTTCACATCTGATGTGGCTTCATTCCCAAAGCTCTTGGCACTGAAAAGGGAATTAAAAGCTATTGAACTACAAAGGAAAGAAAGATCACATTTAGTTGGAAAAGCTCAAAAGAAGCTTCTTGAAAGAAGTGACATTTAAGATAGATCTTGAAGGATGGCAGAATTTTTGACTAGCTGAGTTGAGGAGGAGAGTGTTCCAGTTCCAGTTCAAGGAAACAATATGACAACATGAACAGAGCAAGCAAAATAATAAAGAAAGAAAACCAGGGGCATTCTCAATGAACCTCTGATTCAACTCAAGGATATTTAGAACAACACCAACAAAAAAGTACTGGTGAGATGAGATGGGGAAATTAACTTTAATAACCAGCATGTTAAAGTTCTTCTATTTTTTTATCTACTTACATATTAATTTAATTTTTATGGGTTAAAGATGATATTACAAACTTGCAACTAAATTCAGCATTCCACTGACTTTACACCAAGAGACATACATGCCTTAGCAAATTAAAGGGGGAAAGGTTAAACACCCCAGAGACTCTGCTCTATGAAGTTTCTCCTAAATTATCATTAAATTATCTCCCTTGTGCTACTGGATTTCTGCAGTGGACATCAACTTTAATGTCTTTGTTTTCAGCTTTTGATGCTTTCTAGTCCAAATGAGAACATTTTAATATACTATTTTTGCTATGTGAATATATAATTCATCTTTTCTAATGTATCTAGTCACTGAGTAAAGGGGCTGCATAACAGAAATTGCTGAATTTCATCTGACTGTATTAAGAGCTTGTTTGACAGTAGCTAGAGGCAAAACTATAAAGTGTTGCAGAAATTGTCAAATGTCCTTAGTGTCCATTGATATAAGATTCACACACCACATTTCAAATGTTATTTTCTTCCTAATGTATTGACCCTTCTTCCTTTTGATAAACACTTTCTCTCTATGTTTTTATGTCTTTCTTTAAAACTATACCATGAACCATTGTCAGTCACTCACATGAATGAGTGCAGAAAACATTGGAACAGTCCAATGTAAATTACCCAGTTAGTCATATCAGAAAAATCCATACTCACTAACTTGACATTTCTAAAATCGAAAGATGACATTAACCATCAACTGACATACATAGCCAATACATTGTTTATGTAGCAGAACATATGCTTTGGAGTCACACAAACTAGAGTTCAAAGCCTGTGTCTGTGACCTACTAAGTATGTGACACTGGGCAAATTACATAAACTTAAAGGAAATAATCCATGTCAAATAATTTGCACAGTATCTGGCAGATAGTAAATGCTCAATCTGCAGTCATTTATTATTATTTATATGTTACATGTGAGAAATAAATGGCAATCATTTTATCAATAAGATGACTTGTAAATATGTATGTGCCTTTAATTTTTTAGTACCCAATTTTTAGAAATTCTAAAGGCACCAAAAGATCTTAATATCATTTTCAGAATAGCTAATGATGGATTCAGAAATTACTGCCCCAAGGTTGAATCTCATTTGAATCAAACATTTAAAATGATTAAAATTAAGTCATTTCTGTTATAGTTAGCAATAAGATAAATCATTAGAAGCACTGACTTCTCTTCTACAAAGCTTCCACATCAAATGCACCTTACTGTTGTCTTTTTCAGATAGGCTATTCCACATTTTTTTTCCCTTTGGAATGAATTTGCTCACTTTGTTCTAGACAATAAAATATGTTATACTACATTGGAATTTCAAGTAATATTGAAAATTTGTGATAGACTATGTTATAAAGTAAAAGAACTCACTGAAAATTTTAGAAATAGAGTTTCATTTTCTTTCTTTTTTCCTTTTGTTAAAATATATCTTTATTGATTTCAGGGAGAGGAAAGGAGAGGGAGAGAGAGAGACAGAAATATCAATGATGAGAGAGTCATTGATAGGCTGCAGCTCTCAACCCGGGCATGTGCCCTGACCGGGAATCGAACCCTGATCGCCTGGATCCTAGGTCGACGCTTAACCGCTGAGCCACGCCCGGCCGGGCGAGTTTCATTTTCTTTGATAAATGTTTTTACCTCCAAAATATTTTCAACATAGTGTGCAACTTGAATGCTCATTGATCTGCTTTTGGCAGCTATATATACTGAGTAATATATTTTTGGTTCACATTTTTCCTAATAAAATTCTTGTTCATATTCATTCACCTTTCTTAGCTATATATACATCATTATTTAATTTGTGTGGTTAAATTAATATATATCCTCATTCATAACCCTAGCTCAAATAGAATACTGTTATGAAGACTTCTCTATGTTTCATTTTAAAATTATTATCCCTAAGTCAAATCCATTTGAGAATATGATATGTAGAAAACAATATGTTAACTGTTATATGGGGTAGGAAACAATAAGGTAGCGTGGTATAGTAGAAAAGGATCACCTTTGAAGTCTGCCACTCTTAGGTTCAAATACTGGCTCTTGCCATTCACATGACCAACTTTCAGAAAATTAATTAACCTCTAAATATCTGTGTAGTAATACTTACTATTAACTATGATGAGTAAAAGAGAATTTGATCTTAGAAAGTGACATAATGAATGACAGATGTAGGGAAATAATTATGCAGTTAAGCCCAGGGAATATCAAAGAAAGCTGTGACATGATAAAAGCTTTGCAATTATTTCCCACTGTTGAGGATGTTCAGGTGTTTGTAAAGGCCCTCAAATAACCAGAAAAAATTGTTAAAGGAAAGCCAATCCTTTCACTAGTACAATTTTTTTCTGTCTGCAGAAACATGTGTCCTCAAGTAAAGAGGGAATGTTCTATCAAAAACATAACCAATTTGTGTAGTATGGCAGAACTGATTACATGAAGAAACTATATAGAACTGCCATAATTCAACAAGTACTTAAAATTATTATTATCTTACATTAGATCAAAGAAATTGATTTAAATCCCAGAAACAAGATGTACCTATCATCTCAACATAGAATTGGATATTTTCCTAACTTAACATGAATATATATCTGTGTGTATATATAGAAATTTTCTAGAAATATAGGTAATAATCTTATGAGTGATTATCTCTGTGCTATATTTTTTAGAGTTCAGGAAGAATGTGAAAGGGAATTTTACTTTAGTATTTTTTTTCTTCTTCTTTTCTTTCTTTTTCCCTCACTTTCTTACTTTTTCTTCCTATGAGTTTATATTACTTTTATTACTTAAAAAGTAGTTAATGGAAATGGTACACAGAATCAATGGGAAAGGTAAGATGATTCAATGCCTAGTTTGGGAATAATTCACTACCAGAGAAAATAATATTAGATCTCTAAATTGCACCAAACAGAGAAAATAAAATTCTACATAAATTAAAAACCTGAGCATGTAAAACAAAATTCTCAAATTTTTAAGAATAATATTTAAAAAATTATGGTCTCTGGGTAGGGGATTTTTTTTAAAGACTCAAAAAAGCCAAAAAATCACGAAACATAGAAGAGAATAGTTAAATTTAACTACAGAGAAATTCAGAATAATAAGAAAGGAAAAATAGAACAATATATGGTTTGAAAATATTTCCACTCCTAATCATGATGGAGTAATAAGGACCAAACTTGCCATTTCACCATAAATGACTAGAAAACTGGGCTACATATGTGAAACAATCATTTCCAGTTTGAACAAGAGGCACAGGACTGCCATTCCTGAGAAAAAGAAAGTTAATGAGGGTAACATTATCACTGCCTAGATCTGTGCTTGGAAGCATATTCCAGACCACTTATGGTCATTCTGAATTGAGGAGCTAGAGATCAGAATTGATGGAGTTTGCAGTGGCTAGAATTTGTGAGTACAGGAAGGAGAAATGAAAAGCAAAAGCTTTAGAAATATGCATAAAGATTTCCATGAGTCTTGCTAAATATTCAGTTGAACATACATAGGATGAAACTCCAGGAGGTTGAGCAAAGAACAACTGTGGCACTGAATTTGAACAATTTTCTTCACTCATGCAGTGATGGTAGACATTTGATTTCTAACCATAGAATGCAGAGTCCTTGTTAGAAAGCCAGGACAATCAGTAAAATCCCAGAAGGGTCATGTCTTTGTAGTAGGGCTAACTTAGGTGTAGAATCATCATAGTGAAGCTTAAAATCAGACCTCAAATGGATCAAACTGTTCCCAAAGTAAATTAACTGCCCACCAAAACTAGGCTCTATGTCCTGAAAAGTTACAGAAAATCTAGTATTCCACAATGTAAAACTCCCAGAGTCCAGCTTCTAATAAATTTTCCTACACATATGGGGAAGCAGAAACCTTTCATCAGTAAACCTTTCACTCAATATAAACAGTTACAGAATCAAGAGATGATGGGATTAGGAGACAATAACTTTAAAATAACGACAGCAGGATATGAAGTGCAGAATTTAATGGAAAACATGAACTTAATGAAGAAGTAAATGGGAGATTAACAGAACAAATGAGTGCAACCATACTGTGGATATATAACAAATCATTTATTCAATCACCTGTTGAAAGATACCTGGGATTCCCCCGCCCCCCAGCTTTTGGCTATTATATAGATTTCCTATGAACATTTGTGGACAAGTCTTTCTGTGAACATAATGCTCTCATTTTTCTTGGGAAAATAGCTAGAAGTAGAATTTCTGGGTCATGTGGTAATACATGTTGAACTTTAGAAGAAACTTCCAAGCTACATTTTGCATTCCCACCAGCAATGTATTAATTCCTTGACATACACAATTGGCATTATCATTATTTGTAACTTTAGGCATTCTATTGGGTATATAGCAATAGTTTTCTTGTTTAATTTGCATTTTCTTTATGTTGATTACATTTTATGTGCTTTTGACCTTTTGTAAATAGTCTTTTGTGAAATGTCTATTTAAGTCTTCTGCCTATTTTTTAATTTGTTTCATTGAGTTGTAAGCATTCTTTGTGTAATCTGAACATAAGTCTTTGTCAGATCTATGCAGTGCAAATATTTGTTCCCATTCAGTGGCTTGCCTGTTCATTTCTTTAACAGAATCACTCAAATGCTAAAATTTTTCAGTTTTAAAGAAATAAATTTTATCATTTTTTTTTCTCTTTTGGTTCATTTTTCTGTGTCATATGCAAGAGATCTTTGCATAAACCATAGTCACAAAGATGGCTTTCCTAGATTTTCTCCTAGAAGCTTTGTAGTTTTGTGTTCACATTTAGTTATCTGATCTATTTGGAGTTAATTTTTGTGTATGGTATGAGGTATGGAATGACATTCATTTATTTCTATAGATGTATCCAGTTATTTTCACACCATTTGTTGAAACGGGTATCCTTCTTTGTTGCCATTATTGCAGAACATCTATGTGGGGTTCTTTTTGGATTCTATTCTGTTTCATTGATCTATATGCTGATTCTCTTTTTTAAGTGGGTACAACTGAATTAGGAAAATAATAAAAATGCCTTTGGGTTTTTATTTCTTTGAGGTTTTCTTTTTTTCCCTTCTATTAAATTTATTGAGGTGACACTGGTTAACAAAATTATATAGGTTTCAGGTGCACAACTCTACAACACATCATCTCTACACTGTATTGTATGTTCACCACCCTAAGTCAAGTCTCCATCCATAGCCACTTATTGCTCCTATACTCCCCTCCATCTTCCCCCGGTCCCCTCCCCTCTGGCTGTCAGCACACTGTTCTTCCTGTCTGTAAATTCTTTCTCTTTTTGCTCAATCCCTCCCCCCTCAGAGCCCCTCCCCCCCCCCACTGACAGCTGTCAGCCTGCTCTCAATGAGTCTGTCTCTATTTTGTTAGTTCATTTTGTTCATTAGGTTCCACATGTGAGTGAAATCATAAGTACTTGTTTTTCCCTGACTAGCTTATTTCACTTAGCATAATACTCTTCAGGCCAGTCTATGCTGTTGCAAAGGGTAAAATGTCCTTCTTTTTTAATGGCCCAGCTGCATAGCATTCCATGGTGTAAATGTGCCACAGATTTTTTATCCACTGATCTACTGCTGGGCACTTGGGCTGCTTCCAAATCTTGGCTATTGTAAATAATGCTGCAATGAACATAGGGGTGCATATGTTCTTTCAAATCAGTGTTTCAACTTTCTTCGGATATATTCGCAGGAGTGGAATCACTGGGTGATAAGGAAGTTGCATTTTTAAATGTTTGAGGAAATTCCATGCTGTTTTCCACAGTGGCTGCACCAATCTACATTCCTACTAACAGTACACAAGGGTTCCCTTTTCTCCACATCCTCAGAAACACTGGCTGTTTGTTGATTTGCTGATGGTAGCCATTCTGTCAGGTATGAGATGATATCTCATTGTGGTTTTAATTTGCATTTCTCTGATGACCGGTAACATCGAGCATCATTTTCATCTGTATTTCCTCTATGACATTTTCATCATTATGAAATGTTCCTCTTCATTACTAGTAACATTTTTTTTCTTATAAACTCTAGTTTGCCCTATATAAATATAGCCACTTATGTTTTGTTAAGGTTGCTGTTTACATAATATATATATTTCATCCTTCTTGTTTACTTTGAATCTCAAATATGTCTCTAGTAGACAGTGTATAGTTGCATAAAACAAAGAACTTATATGCTTCTATGCATAACCTATGGGCACAGACATTGGTATAGGGAAGGCCTGGGGGTGGGGTGGATGTGGGGTGGCGGGGATCAATGAGGAAAAGGAAGGGGACATCTGTAATTACTTTCAACAACAAAGATAAATTTAAAATAAAAAATAAATGAATAAAAATAAAAATACAGTCTACTGAGCTTTACTTTTTGATTGGATTGTACAACCCATTCATATTTAATGTTATTATTTGATATAGTTAAATTTATGTCTACATTTTACTTTTTGTTTTATATATGTCATATATTTTTTGTTTCTCTATGCCTTCATTACTGGTTTATTTTGAATTAAATGAATATTTTGTAGTGAAACAACTTGTTTTAATGATTTTTTTCAATATATTTTATTAATTTCTTTAATAATTGTTTGAGTGTTCACTATATACATATTAAATTATCAGAATCTAATTCAGCTTTATACCATTTAATTACAGGGAGATATAGAAACATTACTTAGAAATAGTTCTATAATTTCTACCTACTTTTCATGATACCATTGTTGTCTATAACATATGTAAATATATTACGAACCAAACAATACATACTTATAAGTAATTTTTACAGTCAGTTTATTTATTTAATTTACCTTTATTGTTGACAATATTACAGATGTCCTCCTTTTCCCCATTGACCCATTGTAGCCCCTCCTACTCCTTGACCAAGGCCTTCACCAAATTATTGTCTGTGTCCATGGGTTATGTACACATGCATATAAATTCTTTGGTTAATTTCTCCCCACCCACTCACCCACCCCCACCTTCCCTTTGAGATTTCTCAGTCTGTTCCATGCTTCTATGTCACTGAATCTATTGTGTACATTAGTTTATTATGTTCTTTAGATTCCACATATAAGTGAGATCATGTGATATTTGTCTTTCTCTGCCTGGCTTATTTTTTTCTTAACATAATACTCTCCAGGTCCATCCAAATGGTCCCAAAGAGTATGAGGTCCTTCTTTATAGCTGCATAGTATTCCATGGTGTATATGTTTCACAGCTTATTTATCCACCCATGACCTGATGGGCACTTGGGCTGTTTCCAGATCTTAGCTATTGTAAATTGTACTGCTATGAACATAGGAGTGCATATATTATTTCTGATAAATGTTTCAGGATTCTTAAGATATATTCCTGGAAGTGGGATCACTGGGAAAAAAGTCAGTTCCATTTTTAATTTTTTGAGGAACCGCCATACTGTTTTCCAAAGTAGCTGCACCAGTCTACATTCCCACCAGCAGTGTACTAGGGTTCCCCTTTCTCCATTTCCTCACCAGCAAGTGTTGTTTGTTGATGGTAGCCATTCTGACAGGTGTGAAGTGATACCTCATTGTGGTTTTAATTTGCACCTCTCTGATTATTAGCGACATTGAGCATTTTTTCATATGCCTTTTGGTCATCTGTATGTGCTCTTTGGAGAAGTGTCTATTCAGATCCTTTGCCCATTTTTTAATTGGATGTTTGTCTTCCTCTTTTTGAGCTGTATGAGCTCTTTGTACTCTTTGGAAATTAGCTCTTATCAGATGTGTCATTGGCAAATATATTCTCCCACACCGGGTGTTCCTTTGTATTTTGAGGATATTATCTTTTGCTGTGAAGAAGCTTTTTAGTTTGATGTAGTCCCATTTCTTTATTTTTTTTCTTTTGGTTCTCTTGCCCTAGGAGATGTATCAGTGAAAATTCCACTACATGAGATATCTGTGAATTTACTGCCTGTGTTTTCTTCCAGGATTTTTATGGTTTTGTGACTTACAGTTAAATCTTTAATTCATTTTGAATTTATTCTTGTATATGGAGTAAGTGGATGATCTAGTTTCCCTTATTTGCATGTACATGTCCAGTTTTCCCAGCACCATTTATTGAAGAGACTGTCTTTTACTCCATTGTATGTTTTTGCTTACTTTGTCAAATATTTATTGACCATAATGACTTGGGGTGATTTCTGGGATCTCTGTTCTGTTCTATTGATCTATATATTTGTTGTACCAATACTAGGTTGTTTTGATTACAATGGCTTTGTAGTATAGTTTGATATCTGGAAAAGTGGTCTCTCCAACTCTGTTTTTCTTTCTCATGATTGCTGTGGTCTTTTGGGGTCTTTTTTGGTTCCATATAAATTTTTAGAATATTTGTTCTAGCTCTGTGAAATATGTTGTTGGCATTTGAATAGGAACTACATTGAATCTATAAATTTGGGTAGTATAGACATTTTACTGATATTAATTATTCCAATCCATGAGCATGGTATATTCTTCCATTTGTTTATATCTTCCTCTATTTCTTTTTGCAGTGACCCATAGTTTTCCGAGTATAGGTCTTCTACATCCTTGGTTAAGTTTATTCCTAAATATCTTATTTATTTACTTGCAATGGTAAATGGTATTGTTTTTTTAGTTTCTCTTTCTGAGAGATCCTTGTTGGTGTATAAAAATGCCATAGATTTCCAGATGTTAATTTTGTATCCAACTATCTTGCCAAATTTATTTATCAAATCAGCAGTGCTTTGATGGAGTCTTTAGGGTTTTCTATGTACAATATCATGTCATCTGCAAATAATGACAGTTTTACTTCCTCCTTTCCAATTTGGATAACTTTTATTTTTTTTTCCTGTCTGATGCCTGTGGCAAAGACTTTCAGTATTATGTTGAATAATAGTAGTGAAAGCAGACAACCCTGTTCTGTTGCTGTTTTTAAGGAAAATGGTTTTAGTTTTTGCCCATAGTATGATGTTGGCTGTAAGTTTGTCATATATGGCCTTTATGTTCAGGTATGTTCCCTCTATTCCCACTTTGCTGAGAGTTTTTATCAAAAATAGGTGTTGGATTTTGTCAAATGCTTTTTGTGCATCAATTGCTATGATCATATGATTTTGGTGCTTCATTTTGTTTATATGATATATCACATTTATAGATTTGCAAGTATTATACCAGTCTTGCACCCCAGAATAAATCCCACTTGGTGGTGGTATATGACCTTTTTTTTGTAATTTTTTAAAAAAAATATCTTTATTGTTGAAAGTATTACAGATATCCCCCCTTTTTCCCCCATTGATACTCTCCCCCCTGCATCCACCCTTCCCCCTAGGCCTTCACCACACTATTGTCTGTGTTCATGGGTTATACATATATGCATATAAGTTATTTGATTACTCTCAGTCCGTAGACACCACCCAACCCCACCTTCCCACTGAGATTCATCAGTCTGTTCTATGCCTCTGTGTCTCTGGATTTATTCTGTTCCTCAGTCTATTTTATTAGATTCCACATATGAGTGAAATCATGTAAAATTGAGTCTGTAAAAATCAGAAAACCTGAACAGGCTAATAACAACTGATGAAATTGAAGCAGCAATAAAAAAACTCCCAGCAAACAAAAGCCCTGGTCCAAGAAGGCTTCACAAGGGAGCTATCTACTCCTTTAAGTTGTAGGGTAAGATAGTGTATTAAAATTTTTTCTTGCTTTTTAAGTAGGCCTGTAGTGCTATGACCTTCCCTCTTAGCACTGCTTTAGCTGTGTCCCATAGATTTTTGGTTGTTGTGTGTTCATTTTCATTTGTTTCCAGGAAGTTTTTTATTTTTTTCTTGACCTTATTGGTAATCCATTCATTGTTTAATAACATGCTATTTAGCCTCCATGTGTTTGAATATTTTTGACTATTTTTACTGTAGTTGATTTATAATTTCATGCCATTGCGATCTGAGATGCTTGATATGATTTCAATATTCTTGAACTTTTAGAGACTTGTTTCTTGTCCTAAAACATGGTCTATCTTTGAGCATGACCTATGTGTACTTGAGAGGGATGTATATTCTCCAGCTTTGGGGTGAAACGTTCTGTAAATATCAATTAAATCCATCTGATCTAGTGTGCCATTTAGAGTCACTGTGTTGACTTTTTGTCTGGAAGATCTATCCAGTGTAGTTAATGGGGTGTTAAAGTCCATGACTATGACTGTATTGCTATTGATCTCTCCCTTAAAGTTCTTAAGGTTATTATTGATAGAGCATTATTTATTGCCATTTTAATTTTTTTTATATATCTTTATTGATTTCAGAGAGAGGAAGGGAGAGGGAGAGAGAGACATCAATGATGAGAAAGTCATCATTTCTCGGCTGCCTTATGCACGCCCTCAACTGGGGATCAAGCCCTGTCATGTGCCCTGACCAGGAATTGAAACACAATCTCCTGGATCCTAGGTCGCTGCCCAACCGCTGAGCTGGTGCCATTTTATTTACTTATGTCTATGTTTTTCTCTCTATTACTTCTTATTATTACAGCAGTCCCTTTAACATTTCTTGCAATGCTAGTTTGGTTGTGATAAACTCCTTTAGCCTTTTTTTTTTTTTGTCTCGGAAGCTCTTTATTTCACTAACTATTTTGAATGATAGCCTTGCTGGATAAAGTAGTCTTGGTTTCAGATCCTTATTTTGCATTACCTTGAATACGTCATGCCATTTCCTTCTGGCCTGTAGAATTTCTGATGAGAAGTCAGCTAGTAGCCTTATAGGGGCTCCTTTGTAGGTAACAGATTGCTTTTCTCTAGCTGCCTTTAAGATTCTCTCTTTGTCTTGAATTTTTGGCATTTTTATTATTGTGTGTCTGGACATGGGCCTCTTTGGGTTCTTCTTGCTTGGGACTCTCTGTGCCTCCTGAATTTTTGTTACATTTTCCTTCACCAGGTTAGGGACGTTTTCTGCCATCATTTCTTCAAACAGGTTCTCTAACCCTTGCTCACTTTCTACCTCTTCTGGAACTCTTCTGTTGTGAATATTGTTACATTTCATGTTGTCCCACAGCTCCCTTAGACTGTCCTCCTGTTTTTTAATTGCTTTTCTTTTGGGATCTCTGATTTAGTGATTTTTTCTACCTTGTCTTCTAATTCGCTGATCCAATCATCAGCTTCCTCTAATCTACTGTTCATTCCTTCCAATGTATTCTTTATTTCTGCTATGTCATTCTTCATTTCTGACTGGTCATTATTCATAGTTTCCATATCTTTTTTCATGTTGTTGAGCATCCTTACAATCAGTATTATGAAAGCTGTATCTGATAGATTGCTTATGTCCATTTCTTTTAGCTGTGTATGATCTTTTAATGTATTGCTGGATCTGGTTTGCTAATATTTTGTTGAGGATTTTAGCATCTTTGTTCACCACGAATATTGGTCTGTAATTTTCTTTCTTTGTAGTGTCTTTATCAGGTTTTGAGATTAGGATGATGCTGGCCTCATAAAAAGAGCTTGGGATTCTTCTCACCTTTTGAATTTTCTGGAATAGTTTGAAGAGGATAGGTGTTAATTCTTCTTTGAATGTTTGGTAGAACTCACCTGTAAATCTATCTGATCCTGTATTTTATTTGCTGGGAGTATTTTTATTAATGTTTCAATTTCATTAGTTGTTATTGGGTTATTTATGTTTTCTGATACTTCCTGATTCAGCTTTGGAAGGTTGTATGTTTTTAGGAATTCTGTCCATTTCACTCAGGTTGTCCAATTTGTTGGCATATAGTTCTTCATAGTATTTTCTTACAATACTTTTTTTTTTTCCCCTCCAGGGTCAGTTGTTATATTGCTTCTTTTATTTCTGATTGTATTTATTTGGGTCTTCTCTCTTTGTTTCTTGGTAAGTCTGGCTAAAAGTGCATCAGTCTTGTGTATCTTTTCAAAGAACTGGTTCTTGGTGTCATTGATGTTTTGTATTGTTTTTTTTTTTTTTAGTCTCTATGTCATTTTTCCCCTCTCGGATTTTTACTAATTTCTTCCTCCTACTTACTTTGGGCTTTTCTTGTTGTTTTCTTTCTAAGTCTTTAAGTTATAAGGTTAAATAATTTATTAGAAGTTTTTCTTGTTTCTTAAGGTAGGCCTGTAGTGCTATGGATTTCCCTCTCAGGACTGCTTTCATTGTGTTCCATATATTATGGACTGTTGTGTGTTCATTTTCATTTGTTTCTGGGAATTTTCTGATTTTCCCTTGATCTCTTTGTTAAACCATTCATTTTTAATAACATGTTATTTAGCTTCCATGTGTTTTAGTGTTTTTTAGTGTTTTTTACTATAGTTTAATTTCATACCATTGTGATATGAGACAATGCTTGTTATTATTTCAATCTTCTTGAATTTTTGGAGACTTGCTTTGTGTCGTAACACTTGGTCTATCTTTGAGAATATCTTGTGTGCTCTTGAGAAGAATGTATATTCCACAGCTTTGGGGTGGAAAGTTCTTTAAAAGTCAGTTAATTCCATCTGACTTAGTGTGTCATTTAGGATCACTGTGTCCTTGTTGATTTTTTGTCTAGAAGGTTTATCCAGTGATTTCAGTGGTACATTAAAGTCTCTTACTATGATTGTATTGCTGTCAATCTCACCCTTATAGTCCTCAAGAAGTTTTTTTTATATATTTGGGTCACCCTATATGGGGTGCATATATGTTTATCAGAGTTATATCCTGATGTTGTAACGATTCCTTTAGTATTATGTAGTGACCATCACTGTCTCTCATTATGGTCTTCATTTTTAAGTCTATATTGTCAGATATGAATATTGCTATCCCTGCTTTTTTTTCCTTTCCATTCGCATGGGAAATTTTTTTCTATCCCTTCACTTTTATCTTTTGTTAGTCCTTTGTTCTGAGGTTGATCTCTTGTAGGCAGCACATATATGGGTCATGCTTCTTATCCGTTCTGCTACCTTATTTCTTTTCATTGGAGCATTTAAGTCATTTACACTTAAGGTTATTATTGATAGATACTTATTTATTGCCATTTTTTCTTTATGTCTGTGTTATTCTCTTTCTCTACATTTCTTCTTCTTTTGACACCAACACCTTTAGCATTTCTTGTAGTGCTGGTTTGGTAGTAATGAACTCCTGTAGCCTTTTCTTGTCTGTGAAACTTTTTATTTCACTTTCAATTTTGAATGATAGCCTAGCTTTGCTGGATAGAGTATTTTTGGGTTCAGTCCCTTATTTTTCATTACTTTGAATACTTCATGCAACTCCCTTCTGGCCTGAAGTGTTCCCATTGAGACATCAGCTGTCAGTCTAATTGGCGCTCCCTTGTAGGTAACTTTCTGTCTCTCTTTTGCTGCTTTTAAGATTTGTTCTTTATCTTTAATGGTTGCCATTTTAATTATGATGTGTCTAGGTGTAGGACTTTTGGGGTTCATTTTGATTGGAACTCTCTTTGTTTCCTGAACTTCACTGACTTTTTCCTTCACCAGGTTAGGGATGTTTTCTGCCATAATTTCTTCAAACAAATTCTCTAATCCTTGCTTAGATTCTTCTCCTTCTGGTACTCTTATTAGTCAAATATTGTTACATTTCATATTGTCCCAAAGCTCTCTTAAATGGTCTTCCTGCTTTTTAATTTTTTTTTTTTTGTAATTGCTTCTCTGATTGTTTCTTTCTACTCTGTCTTCTAATTTTCTGATTCTGTCCTCAGCTTCTTCTAATCTACTGTTGATTCCTTTCTGTATATTCTTTATTTCAGCTATGTCATTCTTCATTTCCAATTGATTCTTATGCAAGCTTTTGAAGTTCCCATTAAGTTGCTTGAGCATCCTTATAACCATTATTTTGAAATCTATATCTGATAAATTGTTTGCTTCTGTTTCATCTAGTTCTTTTTCTGGTGATTTTTTCTTTTCTTTCATTTGGGTGTTTTTTCTTTGTATTTACATTTCATTTTGTTAGTTGTCCCGGGGTACCTGGTCAAGGCTGCAGGGTGTAAACAGGGCCTCCTTTGAGGTAGTCCGAGGGCCCCATCAGTCACCAGGTCCTGATGGCAGTCCTAAGTGTTTGGGAGGCAATGAATCATTATGGCTGGGCCAGGTGCAGCACATCAAGGCTGTAGGCCAGGTAGGCAGGCAGGCCGGTGGCTCAGCTCAAGGAGTCAGGAAGGACAGCAGGTAGGCCTGTAGGGTCTTGTCAAGAAGGTGAGGCAGGCAGGCAGGCAGGGAGGCTGTGTGCACCACTTCAAGGCAGCACAGCAGGTAGGTAAGCCCGCAGGGAAATTGTGAGTGCCCCTTCAGGGGAATGGGCCAGGCCAGAGGCTGGCAGGCCTCGCATCTCATCAAGGAGGCACAACAAGCAGGCAGGACTTGTGTGCCACCTCAGGAAGGCCCCCTTCTGGCAGGGAGACAAGCAGGCTGGCAGGCAGGCAGGCTGGCTGTGCACCCTGGTCAAGGAGGCAGGCAGGCAGCCCTGTGACCCTGAAAAGGAGTCAGGCAGGCAGTCCAGCAGTGCTACCCCATCAAGGTGGCAGTCAAGTTAGCAGGCTGTGTGTGCTGGGTCAGGGAGGTAGTGTGCCTGTGAGTGGCCTGTTCCACGCAGCATCTTCCTTAGGAGAACCCTGGGGATCCTCCAAAATGGCTCACTCTCCACTCTCAATCAGAGAGAAGCACCTGGCTGATCAGTGTTGCAATGGTGGCAACTCTTTTGCCAGGAACTCCTGCACTGATTTACAGGTTCCCCCACACTTATACCCATGCACACACTCCCCCCACACACTCTTCCACTCACAGTCTCTGTCTGTCAGGTCCTGTTGGCAGCCATCTCATAGTCAATTTATTTTTAACTGAAGTATAATTGACATACAGTATTATAATAGTCTCAGATATATGATGTAATGATTTGATATTCATATATATTGGTAAATGATCAGAATCACTCTATGTAATTTTATATCTATGAAAGCATCTTAGAACAGAAGTAAATATATATAAATATATAAAATATTATTTATATGTATATAATAAATGAATATTATATATAGTATATAAGTATATATGTAAATATATAAATATTCTTTATTGTTATTAATCTTTTATAGTTCTCTTCATTTTACCTGTAAATTTTAATGATCATGTGCTGGCATTCCATCACTTTAATACAACATTGCTCTTATCAACCTCTTTTCACTATTATTGTCAAGTATATTATCTTTGTGCATGTTAGAGATCCACC
The DNA here is from genome assembly GCF_964146895.1 of Miniopterus schreibersii. Classification (NCBI taxonomy): domain Eukaryota; kingdom Metazoa; phylum Chordata; class Mammalia; order Chiroptera; family Miniopteridae; genus Miniopterus; species Miniopterus schreibersii. Next base: position 34,947,709 of record NC_138104.1, read on the forward strand.
AATAACACTAAAATCGTATTGTTTTATACGAATGTTTCTTACATCAGTAAAAAGCAAGAAGAATAAATAGACATATACATTCTTTTATAATTACACATTAACCTTTAATTGTACTCTTTCTTTACTTTTGTGGATTCAAATTTCAGTCTGTGATCACTTTCTCTCAGCCCGAATATCTTCTTTAAGCATTTTTTATAGGGTATGTCTAATAACAATGAAATTTATTAGTCTTTATTTATTTTGGAATATCTTTATTTTGTGTTTTTTTTTGAAATATAGTTTTGTTATATTAATATTTTTGGTTGACAAGTATGTTTTTGTCTTGGCACTTTTAATATATCACTCTGCTGCTCTTTAGCCTCCATGGTTTCTGAAGATAAATTAGCTGCTAATTTTACTAAGGTCTCTTGTATGTGAAGAATTATTTTTTTCTTGCTGCTTTCAAGATTTTCTCTTTTAAAATTTTTACTATAATGCATCTGTGTATGAATTTCTTTGTGGAGTTTGCTGATTTCCTTGAATGTGTACAATTAGCATTGTTTACAAAACTAGGAAAGTCTACATACATTATTTTGTCAAAGATCTTTATTCTGTTCTTCTTGTACTCCCATTATGTGTATATTGGTGTGTTTAAGGATATACCACATTTCTCTGAGAGTTAAATTTTTTTTAATTCTCTTTGTTTTTCAAGTTGCATAATCTCTATTGATTTATCTTTTAGTAACCCAATTCATTTTTTCTAACAGGTAAAATCTGTTGAGATTCTCTAGTGAATTTTTCATTTTGGTAATTATACATTTTAACACTAAAATTTTTATTTGGTTCTTCTGTTTTAATTTCTAATTATTTACAGATACTTCTATTTGATGAGTTATTGCCATTGTACTTTTCTTTTTGTTTTAATCATGGTTTCTGTCTCATGATATTTTATTGAAAACAGCTAAAATTTATTGAGACGTTTTATGGCTTACCATATGGTCTATCCTAGAGAATATTCCACATTCATTTGAAAAGAATGTGCCCCCTTGTTAGATTTGAGTTTTATAGATGTCATGCAAAAACTACATAAACATCTCAATAGATACAGAAAATTCAATGCCCCTTCATAATAAAACACTAACATAATAAATACATATATACATTCATACATACATACATGCATAAATAAATAAATAACATGAATAAAGAGTAGGTCTATAGGAGGGAAATTTCTCAACCTGAAAAAGGGCTTGTATGAAAACCCCACAATTATCTCAGAGTTAAGTTAAACAATTCCATTTATAACCACATAGAAAAGAATAAATTTTTGGAATAAATTTAACAAAATGAGTGCAAGAATACTATACTGTGCACTGAAAAGTATAAAACATCATTTTTAAAAATTTAAAATTACCTAAATTAGTGTGCATATTAGGAAAATCCATAGATACCGAATGTAGATTAGTGTTTCTAGGGACTTGTGTGGGTGGCATGTATTGAGTAATTTCTAATAGTTATGGTTTCTTTTTGAGAGTGTTAGATAGTGGCACTGTTTGCACAACTCTGTGAATATACTAAAATCCACTGAGTGTACACTTCAAAGGTATGATTTTATGGTTTATGAATTAAATCTCAATAAAGCTTTTAAAAACAACTACAGTGACCTGAATCTGAAGGGAGAGTGCATTCTAAAACAGCATAACTCAACAAGTAATAACTCCTTCCTCTGGTACACCAAAAGCTATGTTTCCTAATACTAGAATTTTATAAATTTTCATAATGTTGATTCTTGAATAGGCTTGATCAGGGTAGCTCTGAGCTTTGGACAGTGCTTCTAAGAAAAATCGACAGGATTTTTTAAGGCCATTAAACCAATAACTGACCTTCAATAACTCCTTCAACTATCAGCATCTTGAGTGGATCTAGCTCTGATCACAAAACTGGGTTCCAAGAATATTTTCAGTCATATTTAAAAATGTAATAACAATTTGATGACTTTGAGCAAGAAGACAGGCAACAGCATAAATTTTCAGCCAGAGGTTGGAAAGGCATATACTATAAATGAAGAAACAGTACAAGAAAATTTTGAAAATACCAGGGTAAAGGAAAGAAAAAAGGAGTAAACAAATAAATAAAATATGAATGAATTTCAATGTGATACGTGCTCCCAAAGAAATAAAAGAAAATGTGCTAAGTAACTTGGATTTGGTATACAACTGTGTTTGAGTGATTAAGGAAAACCTTTCTTAGCAAATGCCATTTGAACTATGGTTACTATAACAAGAAGTAGTCATTTGAAATTTGGGTAAAAGAACATTTCAAGCAGAGAAGCAGCAATTTAAAAATCCTTGAACAGAAAGGAGCTTGCAGATGAGTGACCAGGACCATGGCCAATGAAGCTTCTGAATAGTTGGCAAGTGAAAAATGCTATTAGAAAAGTTATAGCGGTAAATAGTGATAGGTGACACAGGGTGTTGCAGACCACGTCAGGAGTTTGAATTTATTCTGCTTGGAAGAGGAAGTAATTGTGTGATTTTTAAGTGTAAAATTACCATGATCTGATTTATGTTTCTAAAAAATCTGGAAGCATGTGGGGCCAATCTTTTCTAAACTGGATGTTTTATGTGACAATGGAATATTTGAAATTCGGTAAAGAAAGGAGTTATGAACTCAAATTAATGTTAATAATGCAATTTAAAGTTTTATTGTGTCTTAATAGAAAAACTTTGTATTTATATAATTCAGTGGTTGTTACACTGAGATTTGGAAGTCAAAATCAATTTATTCTATTTCATGAGTAATTTTTTTCATTTTGAAGATAGATACACATTTAAATTGTTATGATCATATATTTGAAATGATGATACTTCATATACCCTTTAGTATCTATTTCACTATAACTTGGAACTGATTGCTCTTAGAATGCCTGCAAAATATAATAACTAAAGTGCCAATAGTTATCCACTTTATACTGTTTTAGAAAATGATGGGAAGATCAACTAAGGGAAACTGAGTTTTAGCAGATCTGAAATAATCCTATTTCATGTAGTCCGATGCCAGGGACTCTTGGGTTTAACTTTTTATTCAATCAAGCATATGTAGTTGCCAAAAATGTGCTGGGATGACTTGGATTGGCTCCCAAGCAGATAAGTGGTACAGAGATCTTATTCTCTGGGAAAATGAGTTTGTACTTTGATACTGTCTATTTAGAGCTTTCACCTGACTGCATCACACTTACAAATTATTGACAAGTAAAATATGACTATGTGGCTTTCAATATACTTTAGAATGTCTACATGGGTATAAGAATACATTCCCTACTCCTAGAAATGCCTACATTGAGTTTCTCAAAGAACCTGATAAATCGTGATATTAGTCAAATGTTATTATCAGCATTAGATACCTTCATGGAGACTTGACCACAAAGGGATACTTCCCATACAAAGGGGACAATATTATTTAGTCTTTTGTTGTATACAGGCATATTCATGCAGCTATGTTTGAGTGTGTTTTACTTACATTTTAAAATTGAATTTATTGGGGTGACACTGGTCCACAAAACCATACAGGTTTTAAGCGTACAACTCAACAAAATATATCTGCACACAGCATCATGTGCCCATTGCCTCAAGAAAAGTCTTTCCATTCCTATTTCCCCCCTCTGCCCACTTCCACCTACACCCACCCCCCTTTCCTTCAGGCTAACACCACACTGTTGTCATGTCTATGTGATAAGTATACGTGTATAGATGACTTTAGCTAACGTTTCATCTTATTTCATCAAGCCACGCCTCTCCCCTCCCCTCTGACAGTTGTAAGTCTGTTCCATATATCCATGCTTGTTTTTACTTATTCTTGTGTTTTGTTTTGTTTTTTTTTCTTGATTTTAGGGAGAGAGGGAGAGAGAGAAAGATTTGTTGCTCTGCTTATTTATACATTTATTGGTTGCTTCTGGTATGTGCCTTGACTGGAGATCGAACCCCCCAACTTTGGCACATCAGGACGATGCTCCAGCCAACTGAGCTACTCACCCAGACTCTGTTTCTCTTTTGCTCATAAGTTTATTTTTTTTCTTAGATTCCACATAAAAATGAGATCTGACTGGCTTATTTCACTTAGCATAATAATCACCAGGTCCATCCAAGCTGTTGGAAAAGGTTAAGATTCTTTTTAATGGATGACTAATATTCCATTGTGTCAATGTACCACAGCTTTTTTATCCACTCATCTACTGATGGGCACTTGGGCTGTTTCCAGATCTAACTATTGTAAATTGAGCTGCTATGAACATAAGGGTGCATATATTCTTTCTGATTAGATTCCAGGTTTTTTGGATATAATCTTAGAAGTGTGATTGCTGGGTCATAAGGAAGTTCTATTTTTAAATTTTTGAGGAATCTCCATACTGTTTTCCACAGTGGCTGCACCAGTCTGCACTGTCACCAATAGTGCACAGGGGTTCCTTTTCCTCAACATCTTCACCAACACTTGTTTGTTGATTTGTTCATGATAGTAATTCTGACAGGCATGAGGGGATATCTCATTGTGGTTTTAAGTTGCATCTCTCTGATGGTTAGTGACTTTGAGCATTTTTTCATGTTTCTTGGCCATCTGTATGTCCTCTTTGGAGAAGTGTATATTCAGTTCCTTTGTCCATTTTTTAATTGTGTAATTTGTCTTCTTGGTATTGAGTAATGTAAGTTCTTTATATAATTTGGATATTTAACCTTCATCAGATGTATCATTGACAAATATGTTCTCCCATTCAGTGGACTGTCTTATCCTTTTGTTGATAGCTTCTTTTGCTATGCAAAAGATTTTTAGTCAGATGTAATCCCATTTGTTTATTTTTCCTTTGTTTCCCTTGCCAGAGGAGATATATCAGCAAAAATATTGCTATGATAAATGTCTGAAATTTTACTGCCTATGTTTTCTTCTAGGATCTTTATGGTTGTGCAACTTTCATGTAAGTTTTTAATCCATATTTGAGTTTATTCTTGTGTATGGTGTATGTTGGTAGTTTAGTTTCATTATTTTTCATGTATTTGTCCAATTTTCTGAACACAATTTACTAAAGAGAATGTCTTTACCCATTGATTTTTTTGCTTCCTTAGTCAAATATTAACTAATCATAAAGGTGTGGGTTTATTTCTGTGCTCCCTATTCTGCTCCATTGATCTATATAGCTGTTCTTGCTCCAATAACATTACTATAGCCTTGTAGTATAGTTTGATATCAGGTAGTGTGATACATCCATCTTTGTTTTTCTTTCTCAAGATAACTGAGGCTATTCAGGATCTTTTGTGGTTCCATATAAATTTTTGGAATATTTGTTATATATCTGTGAGATATGCCATTGGTATTTTAATAGGAATTGTATTGAATCTGTAGATTGTTTTGGGTAGTATGAACATTTTAATGTTATTTTTTCCTATCCATGAACACTGTATATGCTTTCACTTATTTTATCTTCCTCAATTTCTCTCTTCAGTATTGTATAATTTTCCAAGTACAGGTCTTTTACTTCCTTGGTTAAATTTATTCCTAGTTACCATATTTGTTGTTGTTGTTGCAACAGTAAATGAGATTATTTTCTTAATTTCTCTTTGTGATAGTTCATTATTGGTGTATAAAATTGTCACCAATTCCTCAATATTAATTTTGTATCCTGCTACTTTGCAGAATGTATTTATTAGATCTAGTAGTTTCTCAATAGAAACTTTAGAGTGTTCTATATCCGATAGAATGTTATCTGAAAGTAATGATAATTTTAATATCACCTTTCCAATTTGTATATCTTTAATTTCTTCTTATTGTGTGATTGCTGTGGCTAGTATTTCCAGTATTATGCTGAATAAGAATGGTGAAAGTGGACATCCTTCTCTTTTTCCTGATCTTAAGAGAAACACTTTTCATTTTTTCCCATTTAGTATGATGTTGGCTGTGGGTTTGTCATATATGGCCTTTATTATGTTGAGGTATGATCCCTCCATTCCCACTTTGCTGAGAGTTTTTATCATAAATGAGTGCTGAATTTTATCAAATGTTTTTCTGCATCTATTGATATGATCATGTTATTTTTATCCTTCATGTAGTTTATGTGGTGTATTACATTTGTTGATTTTTGGACATTTAAAAATACCTTGCGGATAGATACAAGATAGCGGCAGACTGAGTGGAAGCTACACTGACACTCTCCTGGGACTAATCTGAATTTACAACTAAAATATAGAAAAAACATCCTGAACACCATCCTGAAAAACAACTGCAGACAAGCTGGAGAGCACCCTCATAACCAAAGAAGAAAATTGGAGACCACAAAGAGACTGGTAGGAAGGGCAGGCATGAGAGGGCTGGCTTGGCTCCCACAGGCAGCAGCTGAAGGTCCAGAGGGATATCTCAGCTATGAGGGGTTCCCACTGAAGACTCTGGGGCATAAACCCCAGGCTGGGCATCCCAGCCAAGAGCACCAGAACTTAGAAAGGAGCCCACATAACATCTGGCTGTGAAAAGCAGCCAGGTTTCTGTCTGCCAGGGAGAGGCAGCTGGAACTGCAGGCACCCTCTTAAAGACCCATTGCACAATGTTTCGTGTGCAGCCACTCACCCTGAGCTCCGGCAGAGGGGGAGTGGAGTGGATTGGAGCTGTGCGGGGAGATTCTGGGGAGTCATTCACCCAGACTGTGGGGGACATCTTTCTTGGGAGGCGAACTTTCAGCTTTTGCCTGAGTGGGGAAGCAATTGCCCCACTCTGCTAGGGAGCCTCTTGCCCTGCCCAGAGGAGTTTCTACAGCCTGAGGCTTGTTAAGGGACTGATAACAACTACCTGCCCCACCCTGTGGAGCTTCTACAGCCTGAGGCTCATTAAAAGGACCAGATTAACAAGTCTGCAGACTGAGGCAGACCTCAGGGTGCTTTGAGTTTTTGCCTGATCTCTTTTGGGACCCTGGCCTTAGGAAAGCAGACTGTGGTGTGCATCTTGGTCCTGTCCAAATGCATCCAGTCCCAGCAGTGGAGACCTCAAGCCTGGGGTTGTTGATAGCCCCAAACAGGGTACTCAGGGCGAGTCACAAACTGTGTTTGACATTGGCTTGTACCAGAGACCCACCCAAAAGACTGAGAATCCTAGCAGATCTACCTAACATTTAGCTAAAATGGAGAGACCAAAAAACAAGCCCCAAATGAAAGAACAAGAGAAGTCTCCAGAAAAAGAGCCAAATGAAACAGAGATAAGAAACCTCTCAGATATGGAGTTTAGAATACTGATGGTAAGGATGCTCAGCAGCATGAATAAAGATTTGAAAACTATGAATAATGACCAGTCAGAAATAAAGAATGACATAGCAGAAATAAAGACTACATTAGAAGGATTAAACAGCAGATTAGAAGAAGCTGAGGATGGGATCAGTGAATTAGAAGACAGAGTAGAAAAAAAATCACAAAATCAGAGACCCAAAAACAAAAACCAAAAAACAGGAGGACAGTCTAAGGGAGCTGTGGTACAGCATAAAATGTAACAATATTTATATTATAGGAGTGCCAGAGGAGGTTGAAAATAAGCAGGAGTTAGAGAACCTATTTGATGAAATAATGGCAGAAAACTTCCCTAACTTGGTCAAGGAAAAAGCACACAAGTTCTGGAGGCACAGAGAGTCCCAAGCAAGAAGAATCCAAAGAGGCCCACACCCAGACATATCATAATTAAAATGTCAAAAATCCAAGACAAAGAGAGAATCTTAAAAGAAGCTAGAGAAAAGCAAACTGTTACCTACAAAGGAGTTCCCATAAGGCTGTCATCTGACTTCTCATCGGGAACTCTACAGGCCAGAAGGGAATGGCATGGAGTATTCAAGGTAATGCAAAAGAAGGATCTGAACCCAAGACTACTCTATCCAGCAGGATTATCATTCAAAATAGTTAGTGAAATAAAGAACTTTCCAGACAAAAAAAGGTTAAAAGACTTTATCCCTACAAAACCAGCATTACAGGAAATGTTAAAGGGACTGCTATAATTAGACATAGAAATAAAGAGAATGAGAAACAGCTATAAAGAAACAAAATGTCAGTAGATAAGTATCTTTCAATAATAACCTTAAATGTAAATGGATTAAGTTCCCCAATTAAGAGATATAGGGTGGCTGAATGGATAAGAAAACATGACCCAACTATGTGCTCTCTAGAAGAGACCCACCTCAGAAAAAAATACTCATACAGGGTGAAAGTGAAAGGATGGAAAAAAATTTTCCATGCAAATGGAAATGAAAAAAAAAGCTGGGGCAGCGATACTCATATCAGACAAAATAGACTTCAAAATGAAGACCATAATGAGAGACAAGAAAGGTCGTTACATGATACTAAAGGGATCAATCCAGCAAGAGGATATAACCCTGATAAACATATACACATCCAATATAGAAGCACCTAAATTTATAAAAAACAAACAAACAAACAAAAAAAACTTCTAGAGGACTTTAAGGGAGAGATTGACAGCAATACAGTCATACCCAGGGACTTTAACATCCCACCAACTTTATTGGATAGGTCTTCCAGACAAAAAATCAACAAGGAAACAGCCACCCGAAATGACAAACTAGATCAGATGGATTTAATCGACATTTACAGAACATTCTACCCCAAAGCTGCAGAATATACATTCTTCTCAAGTGCACACGGGACATTCTCAAAGATGAACCACATGTTAGGACACAAAACAAGTCTCTATAAGTTCAAGAAGAGTGAAATCATATCAAGCATCTTCTCGGATTATGATGGCATGAAACTGGAAATCAACTACAATAAAAACACTAAAATACATTTAAACACATGGAGACTGAAAGTCATGCTTTCAAAACAATGAATGGGTTACCAAAGAGATCAAGAAAGAAATAAAATACTTCCTGGAAATAAATGAAAATGAACACACAACAACTCTAAATCTATGGGATACAATAAAAGCAGTCCTGAGAGGGAAGTTTATAGCATTACAAGCCTACCTCAAAAAAACAAGAAAAACTTATAATAGACTCCTTAACCCTACAACTTAAAAACTTAGAGAGGGAACAATAAGAAAAGCCCAGAGTAAGTAGAAGGAAAGAAATAATAAAGATTAGAGCAGAAATAAATGACATAGAGGCTAAAAAACCAATACAAAAGATCAATGAAACCAAGAGCTGGTTCTTTGAAAAGATAAACAAGATTGATGAACCTTTAGCCAGACTCATCAAGAAACAAAGAGAGAGGACCCAAATAAACAAAATCAGGAATGAAAGAGGTGAACTAACAACTGACCCAACAGAAATACAAAGGATTGTAAGAAAGTATTATGAACAACTATATGCCACCAAGCTGGACAACCTGGATGAAATGGATGAATTCCTAGAAAAATACAACCTTTCAAAACTCAATCAGGAAGAGTCAGAAAGTTTAAATAGGCCAATAACTGCTGATGAAGTTGTACAGTAATCCAAGGGCTTTTAGCACACAAAAGCCCTGGCCCAGATGGCTTCACAGGGGAGTTTTACTAAACATTCAAAGAAGAATTAACACCCATCCTCCTCAAACTATTTCAAAAAATCCAAGAGGAAGGAACACTTGCAAACTCTTTATATGAGGTCAGCATTAGCCTAATTCCAAAACCAGATAAAGATACTACAAAGAAAGAGAATTACAGGTCAATATCCCTGATGAACATAGACACTAAAATCCTTAACAAAATATTAGCAAATCGGATCCAGCAATATATTAAAAAGATCATACACCATTGTTCTGGGGGAACCCTCGACAGATGACCACCAGAGCTTGTGTTTGAATTTTTGGAGCCTTTATTAGCTGGCCAGAGGCTACAGTTGCAGCATCTCAACCGTCTGTCGCGGGTCCCCCCAGAACATTTGAAGGCCCCAGCGAGATCACTCTGGCCACCAGCTGGCGGACGCCCCAGGTGAGGATACTCCAGTCTCCGCCCTGGGTTCCAGGGAGGTGGAGTATCTCCTTCTAAATTTACGATCCGATCATGAGAGCCGTCTGGAACCCCCACGGGGTGGTAAGCACATACTACCTGTCTTCTGTTTGGAACGTTCCTCGGTAGGACCATCGGAGGGCTGGATGCAGCAGAACCTCCAGGTCCAGACGCTCAGCCGTGACGGCGGCCAGGGCCTCTGGTGCGTGCCGCCTTAGGGGGCACCTGTCTTGTCTGTCTGTTTTTCGTCGTGATTGTGTTTGTCAAAATGGGTCAGGGACAGTCGTCTCCATGTGCACCGTTACAATGTTTTCTCAATAATTTTAAAGATTTCCGCCCAGCAGGGCATGGCTCAGCGGTTGAGCGTCGACCTAGGATCCAGGAGATCGAGTCAGGGCATATGCCCGGGTTGCGGGCTTGATCAATGACTCTCTCATCATTGATGTTTCTATCTCTCTCTCTCCCTCTCCTTTCGTCTCTCTGAAATCAATAAAGATATATTTAAAAAAAATAAAAAATAAAAATAATTTTAAAGATTTCCAACAGCGGGCAGCCGGCTGTGGATTTGAAGTAAATGCCTTTGATCCCTAGAAATTCTGTGACCGTGAAAGGCCAACATTTGGGGTGGGGTGGCCACCGAGTGGAACCTTTGATCTGTTTATTGCCTATAAGTACACAATAAGGTCTATGGGAATCTTGGACATCCCGACCAAATCCCCTACATTCAGTTATGGATTGATGTTCTCACTGATATACCCCGTTGGCTAAAGGAGTGTCGGGATTCTGAAAAGAAAATGGGACAGAGACAGACGATCCTATTTGCGGGACCAAAGGGCAGAGAGAAAGAAAAGAGACCTCCCATTCTGCAGGACGAGGGGGGAGAAAACTTTCCCCTTGTCTGGCCGCCTCCCTATGTTTCTCCCCCGCCAGCTGCTGGCCCCCAGCAGCTTCCCTCTCCAGACTCCACGGGACCCTCAGCCCCGACACCTAGAGACCCCTTGAGCCCTCCCCACACTACGCAGGGTTCTTCCTATGGGCCTGGAGTCCCAGTAACGGAGGGAGATAATTTAGATCAGGTGGCCCCGATTCTCCCCCTATGACAGGCTGGGCCTGTAGGGGCAGGTGGCCCTGCTGGGAGGCCCTTTATGATTTATGTCCCTTTTTCCACCAGCGACCTATGTAACTGGAAACATCAGAATCCCTCTTTCTCTCAGGACCCCCAGGGCCTGATCTCCCTCCTTGAGTCAGTCTTTTTCACATACCAGCCGACTTGGGATGATTGCCAACAGCTCTTGCAAACCCTTTTTACTTAGGAAAGAAAGAGGATAAGGGCGGAGGGCTGGGAATTAGTCCTATGGCCAGATGGCCAGCCGACCACTGACCCCGCTGGGCTAGAGGCTGTGTTTCCCAGGGGCTGGCCCACTTGGGATCCAAATTTGGAACAAGGAAAGGAGGCTCTCAACAGGTTTCACCAGACTCTCTTGAGGGGCCTCCAGGCTGTGGCCAGGAGGCCCAGGGTCTGACTTAATTTGGACCGAGGCTGAGGAAGAGGCCTTCCAGACACTCAAGAGCGCTCTGACCAGCGCCCCGCCCTGGCTCTGCCTGATCCAGATAAACCATTCCAACTACATGTGGCAGAAACCAAAGGAGTAGCAAAAGGGGTCCTAACTCAAACTTTGGGACCCTGGAGGAGGCCAGTAGCCTATTTGTCCAAAAGGCTAGACCCAGTAGCGGCAGGGTGGCCTGGCTGCCTGAAGACCATTGCTGCCACTGCACTCTTAGTCAAGGAGGCCTCCAAGTTGACTTTCGGACAAAACCTCCAAGTAATAGCTCCCCATAACATCAAGAGCCTGCTACACAGCCCCCCAGAGCGCTGGGTGTCCAACGCGCACACTACCCAGTACCAAGTGCAACTGCTAGACCCCCCCCAGAGTGACTTTCCTAAGGACGGTGGCCCTATACCTTGCTGCTCTCCTTCCCGAGGACGGGACTCGGGGAACAGAGCCGTTGCATGATTGTGAGGGAAACTTGACAGCCCTGACTTTGCTGCAGGCAGATCTGACTGACCAGCCCCTTGCCAGCCTGGACGAGACTCTGTTCACGGATGGCAGCAGTTTCATTGAACAAGGTGTCCGGTATGCAGGGGCAGCAGTGGTCACCCAGAAGGGGGTACTCTGGGCTCAGGCACTCGGCCCGGGGGACGTCAGCACAGAAGGCTAAGATTACAGCCCTCACCAGGCCCTGAGGCAGGGAAGAAACAAGAGGGTTAACATTTACACGGATGGCAGGTATGCTTTTGCCACTGTGCACATACATGGGGTTCTCCATAAGGAAAGAGGACGTTTAACCTCGGCAGGGAAGGATATAAAGAATAGCCCAGAAATCCTGAGCCTCTTGTCAGCCATTCGGGGCCCCATGGAAGTAGCTGTAATGCACTGCGGAGGACACCAGAAAGATGACTCCCCCACAGCGAGGGGTAACCGGTGCACAGACCAGACGTCTCGGGACATGGCAAAAAGACCAGTGGGGCCTCTAGAAATTTTGTTGACCGTGCCGGCACGAACTTTAGAGTCAGGCCCCATGTATTCCCCGGAGGAGCAGAAAGTAGCCACCCAGCTTGACGCGAGGAGGAGCGAAGATAGTAGAGCTCTTAGGGAAAGAATACTACATTCCGGGACTACACAAGATGGCGAAAGACATCGCCAGATGCTGCCAGACTTGTGCACGAGTAAATCCAGGGCCCCCAGTGTCTGCCCCTCCTGGGATCCAGTTTTGGGGCACCGAACTGGGAAAATACTGGGAAGTAGATTTCACCGAGATCCCCTGAGGGGTAGGGGGCTACCGTTACCTCCTAATATTTGTAGACACCTGGCCAGAAGCATATCCGACCAAAACTGAAATGGCACAAATAGTAACTAGGAAACTCCTCTCTGAAATTTCCCCCCGGTTTGACCTACCATTGTATATGGGGTCCGACAATGGCCCAGTGTTCATCGCCAAGATTATCCAATTGTTAGCAAAGGCTCTTGGGATTAAGTAGAAATTACATTATGTTTACAGACCACAAAGCTCAGGGCAGGTAGAAAGGATGAATCGAACTCTAAAGGAAACACTGGCTAAACTAAAATTAAAGACTGGCAAAAACTAGGTAAGTCTCCTCCCCTTCTCCCTTCTTAGGGTTCGTTGTACCCCATGTGTTAAGGGGCTAACTCCTTTTGAGATTATGTTTGGCCGGCTGCCGCCACTCCTTCCCCAGTTGAGGGAAGAGGAAGTGGCAAAGTTCTCTAACCATCTCCTCAGATCCCTACAGGCACCCAGACTAGCTCTGCCACTGCAAGGACCATCGTTTGAGGCATATACCAAGAGGGCCACCCTTCAGACACAGGCCCCGTATCTGCCTGCTCCCCTGGAGACCTGGTCTGGGGAACGCCTCTACACTAGGACTAAGGAATCGCACAGTGACCCCCAACACAGGAGGGGATGTGTCACCAAGAACTCCAGAGGACATCTCACCACTGCCCCTGGAGCTCCCACACCATGGACTCATGAGGACTCTAAAGGCTATGTTTATGTTTTTGAATAAGACTTCCCCAAATATAACCCAGGATTGTTGGTTGTCTAAACCCTGAACCTCACGACTATATTGGCATTTAGGGTAATATCCCCATAGGACAGGAGAGCTCACAAATTCATAACTACTCTGTAACGAGCACTCTACCCCCAGGGTTGTGTACTTGGGGACATAAGCCTCAACTTACCTTAGAGGACCTCCAAGGAACAGGGACTTGTATATGTCCAGAGAATTTCTCCCTTCATTCTTCGTCCTATGCCCAGTCCCATGCCCAGGCCATTACTTTCCCTGTTAACTATACTGATGGTGATGGGACCTTTGTTTACCTAGTTGCCCCAGAACACCATGACCAAGTGGGATTTATTCCAGAGATGCAAGGTTGGTACAATATTCGCAAATCAATAAATGTGATACATCACATAAACAAATTGAAAGAGAAAAATCACATGATCTTATCAATAGATGCAGAAAAAGCATTCAATAAAATCCAACACCCATTTTTATAACTCTCAGCAAAGTGGGAATAGAGGAATCATACCTCAACATAATAAAGGCCACATATGAAAAACCTACAGCCAACATCATATTCAATGGGCAAAAACTAAAACCATTTCCCCTAAGAACAGGAAAAAGACAGAGGTGTCCCCTTTCACCACTCTTATTCAACATAGTACTGGAAGTCCTAGCCACAGTGATTAAACAAGAAGAAAACATAAAAGGCATCCAAATTGGAAAGGAGGAAAGAAAACTGTCATTATTTGCAGATGACATGATATTGTACATAGAGAATCCTTAAGACTCCACCAGAAAACTACTAGATTTAATAAATGAGTTCAGCAAGATAGCAGGATACAAAATTAACACCCAGATATCAATGGCATTTTTATACACTGATAATGTACTCTCAGAAAGAGAAACTACAAAACAATCCCACTTACCATTGCAACTAAAAAAATGAGATTCTTAGGAATAAACTTAACCAAAGATGTAAAGACCTGTATTCAGAAAACTACAGGACACTGAAAAAAGAAAAAGAGGAAGATATAAACAAGTGGAAGAATACACCATGTTTATGGATTGGAAGAATTAACATCCTGAAAATGTCCATACTACCCAAAACAATGTATATATTGAATGCAATCCCTATTAAAATACCAACAGCATATTTCACAGATCTAGAACGAACACTTTGAAAAAGTATATGGAACCAAAAAAGACCCGAATAGCCATGGTAATCTTGAGAAAGAACAAAGTTTGAGGGATCACAATACTAGCTATCAAGTTATACTACAAAGCCACTATAATCAAAACAACCTGGTATTGGAACAAGAACACACATATAGATCAGTGGAACAGAACAGAGAACCTAGAAATTGACCCACACCGTTATGGTCAGTTAATATTTGCAAAGGAGGCAAGAACATACAATGGAGTGAAGACAGTCTCTTCCAACAAATAGTGTTGGGAAAACTGGACAGGTACATGCAAAAAAATAAAACTAGACCACCAACTTACACCATACAGAAAAATAAACCCAAATGGTTGAAAGACTAAAATGTAAGACATGAAACCATAAAAATCCTAGAAGAAAACATAGGCAGCAAAATATCAAACATCTCTCCTAACAATATGTTTGCCGATACATCTTCTAGGGCAAGAGAAACTAAGAAGAAAATAAACAAATGGGCTACATCAAACTAAAAAGCTTCTGCACAGCAAAAGAAACCATCAACAAAACAAAAAGGGAGCCCACTGTATGGCAGAACATATTTGCCAATGACACATCGGATAAAGGATTAATATACAAAATATATAAGGAACTCATACAACTTAAGAAAAGGAAGACAAACAATCAAATTAAAAAATGGGCAAAAGACCTAAATAAACACTTCTCCAAAGAGGACATACAGATAGCCAAGAGACATATGAAAAATTGCTCAAACTCACTAACCATCAGAGAGATGCAAATTAAAACCACAATGAGTATCACTTCACACCTGTCAGAATGGCTCCATCAACAAATCAACAAAGGACAAGTGCTGGCAAGGGTGTGGAGAAAAGGGAACACTAGTACACTTCTGGTGGAAATGCAGATTGGTGTAGCCACTATGGAGAGCAGTGTGGAGTTTACTCAGAAAATTAAAAATTAAACTGCCATTTGACCCAGTATTTCCACTTCTAAGAATATATCCTAAGAAACCCAAAACACCAATTAGAAAGAACTTATGCACCTCTGTGTTCATAGCAGCGTAATTTAAAATAGCTAAGTTCTGGAAACGGCCCAAGTGCCCATCAGTATATGAGTGGATAAAAAAGCTGTGGGACATTTATACTGTGGAACACTATGCAGCTGTAAAGAAGGATCTCTTGTCCTTTGGGACAGTGTGGAGGAACTGGAGAGGCTTATACTAAGTGAAATAAACCAGTCAGAGAAAGACAAGTACCACAGGATTTTATTCATATGTGGAATGTAATAAACAAATAAACTGATGAACAAAATAGATCCAGAGACATAGAAGCATGGAACAGACTGAGGGATCTCAGAGGGAAGGTGGGGATGGGGGAGTGGGTGAGGAGAGATTAATCAAAATATTGTATGTTTATAAGCATAACCCATGGACACAGACATTGGTATGTGAAAAGCCTGAGGGGGGTGGATACAGGGTGGATGGGGTCAGTGGGGGTAAAAAGGGTACATCTGTAATATTTTCAACAATAAAGATTAAAAAAATAAATTAATTAATGCAATTGGATCCCTCTAAAAAACAAACAAACTAACAGTAAGCTCTCTCAAGGTCTTTCCTAAATCAAGGAAGAGGCAGATGCTGAATGTCTTTAAGGGTCATTAGTTTTACCTTTCATTGTGCAATTGCTGTGTAATAAGCCCTTATGTCCTGATTAAGGAGGCACTGAGAAAAAGCAGTTGCTTAAGATATTTTGAAATCAAGGGCTTTATAAACAAATATAATGAAATGCAACAGGTCCTATGATGGAAATTTTAAAGGAACACAAACCAGCAAACACAAAGGAAGAAGTTGTCATTCTACCTAGAGAAGGTGTTTTCAGGAAACTTCATATAGGCTCTTGAAAGATGAGCAGTTTATCAGATAAATGGGAGAGGCAGTATTGGGGGTGCAAGAAAGCATTCCAAGCTGCAAGAACCGCATAAACAAAGGAATGCCTGGGTGAAAGAGTTCACCACATTCCAGGACTAAATGCCTTATTCAGTTTGTGTAAAATGTAGTTATATGAAAGAGGAGTTTAAAGAGATGAGGTAAGCAGAGGAAAATGTGTGGCTGGCCTTTCATGACATATTTATTTGGAGATTATTGTGTAGTGAATAAAGATCCTATAAGGGTTTTCAGCACAGCTTTTTCCTTTTTAAAGATTCTTAATGACAAAAGATGTGGCTAAAGAAATAGGTCTGCCCATTTCCTGTGTTCTACCTACATAGCACAGAGAGTTTCAAGAAACACAAAAATACTTCTCTCAAATAGTTCTCTAAGGAAGGAATTAGAAGAGCTGAATCCATCAAGTGTAAGCAGGCTATGGTTATAAATAACAATGTGTTTTTTTTTGTTAAAACAAAATGTACAATCCTTTTTATGGGGTTAATGTTGTGAAAAAACTGCTAAGTACTGCTATAAAAAAAGAAATGATTAAATGTCAAAATTATCTATTATAGAAGGAGACTAAATGTCAAGAATAGTGGAATTGCTAATTAAATTATGATAGGGTACTATATATTCATTAAAACAGTGGTTATGAAGACCATGTAGTAGCAAAGAAAAATGGCTTTATACATAATGCTAATTTAAAAAATAGAATTCAGAATTTTATTTGCCATAGAATTTCAACTAAATAGGAAAACTAAGCCATTGTGATAGGCTCCAAAATGGCCTCCAATGATACTGGTTTTTTTTGGTATTTATGTCCTGTATCATCCCCTCCCACACTGGATACAAGCTAACTTGTGTAACCAATATGATATTGCAGAAATGACAGTGTATGAATTCTGAGACTACATTATGAAACATATTATCGATTCTGTTTTGTTTTCCCTTTGATTACTCACTGTGAGAGAAGCCAGTTAACCCCATCCACGAGCATACTCTAGAAGTCATATGGAGAGTTTCACACCAGGAGGAAAAATTGAGACCCCCTGCCGACATTCAGCAAGGACTTGCCAATCATGTTCATGAGCCTTGGAATCAGATTATTTAATCCTAGTCAAGCCTTCAGATGACTGCAACCTAGGCTAACATTTGTACCATGCTTGGAGGAAAATTTTCCTTGAGCAACTCACATCTAAGTAGTAGTGATGGTGGTGGTGGGGCTGTGAATGAATTGACAACAATCAGATTAACAAAATTTTATTTCACATGCATATGGGAGCCTTTTAAAAGGAGTGGCTCCCCAAAATACCAGGAGTAAGAGTTTATATATCAACTTAACAAAAAGCAAGGGAGATGGGATTTCAGTGGGAAAGTACAAAAGCCTCTTTTGAGCTTTTTCTACCCAACTTTTCATCCTGGTGCTACTGCCAAGTCCCCTTTCTGGCTAGAAGGTTCCCTGAAGGGGAATTTATGGCCATTTAATTCTCAGAAAACAGTACTTTAATCATCAAAGGGACATCCAGATAAGGCTCTTTCTGCAACTATTTGTCCAAAGGTTTTCCTTTACAGTAGTTGTGGGAGAGGAAAACTTTCCTCTACCCTCAAGGTTCTTTCCTGAGGTCTAATAACCAAATAAACATGAGATAGATTAACAACAGAAGATAAACAAATTTAATTACACACATAAGTATGGTAACCTCACATGCATGAGAAAGTCGGAGACCCCCAGATACATAAGAGATTCAAAAGACAAAGCATAACTGAGGTCTATATGACATTCTGAGCTAAGGATGAAATAAGATGTCTTGGGGCATCAAAGGTAATTGCAGGGAGAGCATGTGTTCAGTAATTATTAGATTGCCCTGCCATCTAGGCAGGCAAAAAGTTATTTCTGGTGATAGCTCTTATCTTGGGCCAGGCTCAAACTTTAAATTCGTTTTTTAAAAATATATATATATATCTTTATTGATTTCAGAGAAAGGAAGGGAGAGGGAGAGAGAGAGATAGAAACATTAATGATGAGAGAGTCATCATTGATTGGCTACCTCCTGCAAGCCCCCTGACCCATTGTTACTTATAACCATAGCCTGCTTACACTTGATGGATTCAGCTCATCTAATCGTGCTCGCAACCCAAGCATGTGCCCTAACTGGGACTCAAACTAGGATCTCCTGGATACTGGGTCAGCGCTCAACCACTGAGCCACGCCTGGCTGGGCTTAAATTCTTGATAGTTAAGGTCGGGCAAAAGTTTTTCATGAGCTCACAGTGTCTCAGTTGCTTTCAACGCAGTATAATCTGCATAGCGCTGAGGCACATATTGGGGTGGCTTTTTCTGAAACCCTATGTAGTCTCCATGCCACTCTGTTAGGTTATTGGTCCCTTCAACTGCAACACCATAAGACACTTTGGGTCATTACTACCCAGTCAGGTATTCACTCTTGACTGACAGAAACCTGACTGACAGAAACTGTGTGAAATGAAATGTTCACTGCTGCTGTTTTAAGCCCTTAAATTTTGGTGTAATTTGTTATACAGTGATTAATAAGTAATCCAGCCAAATATTTTATTTACAAACATTTCTATAATGTGACATTAATTTTATAATGAAAAGCATAATGGAAGTTAGCTATTCAATTTTGGTCAGAATATAGTGCTAAGGTCTCTAAAGTTATGAAAACTATCTTTCAAAAGATTTAAAATTATGAAATAGAGATGCAATGAAAAGCTTAAAGAACTGGACTTCATTAGATCTATCATTAACAAAAGACTTCCATGAAACCACAGGGAACACCACAGCCAGTAAACCAATATCTCAACCAACAGGGTAGGCTTCACCAAGAATAGGGACATGTTCAAACACTTTGATGCCAAGAATTCTTTAATGTAGAATCCAAAAATATTAATATAAAAATGGAAAACATAATACCATAAAATGTGCTTACCTAAATACCAGATCACAGACTGCAAGAGACTTTTAAAGTATAAAAGACTTTTTTTTTTTTTTATCTTCAATTTAGCAAAGAGATTATACCTAATCTTACTCTGACTATAAAAACAAGAAAGACTTGAGAATATCCTCAAAGAAATCAATGATACCTAGAATCAATAGGAGGGCTTTGGTAAACTGCTAAACTGTTGTATAATCATATTCTAAAGCATAAATAACCTTTATTACTGCTCTTCTTATCTGGGCATATATATCTTTGAAAACACTTATAACAGCCATACAAAAAGAACCACACAATGTTAGAGTATTTAAGGGAATTTTAGGATTATACCATTGAAAGGAAGAAGTGACAGAAAATGTATTCAGTAATTTGAGAAAAGGAAATGAGGTGATTTGTATGACTTACTTTGTTTTGTCTCTTTAAAAAAGAGGAGCAAACCCCTTCACTGGCATTTTCTTTTTCTTCCTTTAAAATATGAAAAATACAACTTTTTATATTCACCTTGAATCTCATCAGCTATTCTTGGCAAATTTCAAGACATGAATTGCATCAGGAGCTCATTATTGCTCCAGAGGAAAGTTAGAACAGGGAGGATGCAAAACTTAAGAAACAAGTTTGGCCTATTTTTCTGGAATCTATTACCATAACTTAAAAATATTTGACAGTAATAAGGGCTTCATTTATCTAATTTATTTATCTTTTTAACCCTGGAAACAATCCTATGACTTAGATGGTGTTAGTAATCCAATTTTACAAATGAAGAACCAGAAGATTAAATATTTTGCCTAAATTGATTCCAAAATTTTAAACCATTTTTGTCTAGGTTTAAAGTCAAGGCTCATAAACACTATGTGATATATGAGGTTAAGCCTTTGTTAAGGTGATACATATTTAAAAGTCTAGTGGGAACAACTGCTATTTCAACATTTGCAGCTTTTCTAGAGAGGCCTACTTGAATTTATAATTAATCAATTTACTTATTTTGATGGGGATTATGGGGGAGGATTAGAAAAATTTTCTTTTCTGTTTTGGAATAAACACTTTAATAGCTTCCCACTTATGTTAATACAAAGACAAACTCTTGTACTAGAATGAGGAACTTAATCACTTAAGTGATTAACTACTTAACTACTTAAAAGTTTCTCATTCTACTTTTATATACTGAATATAGTAATATGAAAATCTCTAGCGTGTCCTGAGTTGCTGCTTCAAAAAGTGAACAGTTATCAATTGTTCCTTGAAGCTAGAGAAGACTTTCCTTTTCTCTTGCATGTAGAGGTAGGGAGAGACATTGAGGATGGAGACTCCAAAGAGAGAACACAGGGTCAAGACAATTCCAGTAGGTGAGCTATTATAAAATGTTCCTTGCACATGAAAATATGTGGGGGAGGGAAGACTGAAATAGAGAATTAAGAAATTCCTGTGATAAGCATTAGGCAAAAAACAGGTAAAATATAATACCCAGTTTTTGTTATAGTTCTCTGTGGGGGAGGAACAAACTTCCCTCTACCCTAAAGGTTCTTCTGGCTGGTCTAATAATCAAGTAGATATGAGACAGACTAGCAAAAGAAAATAAGCACATTTATAGAGTACATATATATGGGGAGCCCCACATCAATGAGTCAGAGACCCTACATGCAGCAGAAGTTTGGAGTTAGAAAGGGGGTTTGAGGTGTATATGACATTCTCATCTAGGGATGAGGTACTACACCCAGAGGTCTTGAAAGAGTCATTGCATGATAAGAAGAGCAGATATTTAGTAAATAAAAATTTGTCCTGCAATATAGGTGGGTCAAAAACCTTACGACTGATAATTTCTTGTGGACAGGGCCTCTAAATTAAATCCTTCTAGGCAGTTAAAGCAGTTAAGAAGTTTCTCCTGAGCCCATGGCCAAAGATGCCTTTAGAGCAAAACAACTTGCATACTGCGGTAGGCAGTTAGACAATCATGAGCAGAGCAGAGATAATGGGCCAGATACAGAAGGCCATCAGGGTGGAAAGCCTGGAGTGCCTCTCAAAGAACAATTGTAGGGTGGGACCCTGCCCCCAGGGTGACTTTTTCTCCCCTAGTATATCACTAGTCATGTGCTATGAACCTCCTGACCTTTCCTCCCTGGATATAACATTTAGGCCTCAGTTGTATTTCAGCTTCAGAAAAGCAGCAAAACCAGGCAAGTGAACCCATGGCTGACCTTAGGACCAGCTGCTTTGGATAATGACACCCTGCCCAGCTGCATTGGATAAACCTAGACCTTGAAAGGACATACCTGAAAAGCTGCTGAATATTCTATTGAGATCTTCCCCTGGGACCTCCCTTAAAACCTTCACCCTTAAAATCCTTAGGACAGAGGATCCAGCATGCTGTGTGCTCTCCCTCCTGGGAGCACACCTCAGCTTTTTTCTTTCCCCTCCCCCTCTCCATCCTCCCAGGCACTTTACAATTACCTTCCTCACTCTCAAGCTCCTAGGGCCCTTCTTTTACCTCTATAACTTGTTTCCTAAACCCATTTCTTCTGTGAATTACTTTTATCTGTGATTTTCCAAATAAATGTTCTCTTGGAGTTTGAGTCTTGACTCTGAATTCTTTCCTAGCCAAAACTCAAGTACCGAGGTTTCTGAGCCCAGGTCTGGTCAGACACCAGCAGTCTAACACCTGGTACCATTTCTACCACTCACAATACATACCACACAGGCACATCTTGGGGTTATTCACTCTGGACCCCCACATCTCTTCATTGCCATATTTATTTTGTTCCTAAGCCTTCATATAAATAATAGTTACATATCACTTACTATGTGTCAAGCACTGTTCTTCATTCTCACTTGGAATTAGCCCATTTGATCCTCAAGGGAGCCTTATGAGAAGTACAAGTGTTAATGGTGAAGATAGGCCTCGGTCTTTGAGTTTGGCTTAGAAAGAATTCAGAGAAAAAAAAATAAATTGCAAGAGAAAAGTTTACTCAGCAAGAAAAGGGAAAGTACACTCTAAAGAATTGGGCAGGCAGCTCAAAGAGCTGCATGAGGGTGTTGGCAAGGGCTCCTTTTTAATCCAGGAAGGGTTAGTTACTTCCTTATTGAAGCTGACCTATTGGGGCCTGACCTGTTGCCTCCTGTCCTTATATGGAAGTCATATCAGGCTTGTCTCTGCCTGGCCCCCTGTTCCTCCTCTAAGGGAGTCTAAACCACATGACTAGCAATAAGGTAGGGGAGGAAAGGTCACACTGGGGGTGAGGTCCTAGCCTACAATACTTGTTTTTTCAGTTTTGCCCATTGCTAGGCACCTGAGGCTTTCTGCCCTGATGTCATTCTTTACCTCGCCTATCCTTTCTTGCTTTGCTCATGCCTGTCTAACTGGCTACTCTATCACACAAATATATCCATTTTACTAAAAGAAAATTACATCACAGAAAGTTTAAGTTACTTCCCTAAAGTCCCACAGCTAGTAAGTGGCCAAGCTGGGATTAGAACCTAAGCAGTCTGGTGTCAGTGTCTATGCACATAACCAGAATGCTATAGTAATTCTCAGAAGAGATTTGTTAACTTCTATAGCTTAGAGATAACAAAGATTTAGGACATTAAGGGAAAGGAGATTGTCCATACTGGAGTGAAGTGGCACTGGAAAAGAAAAAATAAAACCTAAAAAAGAAACCCAGAGCAATCATCTGGAGAAAGAGGTGACAAGTCACAACCAGGATGAGTCTGTGGAACATGTAAATATTTCCTAGTAAAAATTAGAAATACTAGGAAGAAAGAATACTATAAAAGACAGAACTTCTCACAATCTGGTAGAATGGGACAAAAAAAAAGGGTTATGCAATAAACCAGACAAGCTCAGTGACCAAAATTAATCATGCAGGATGGTCTGATCACAAATTCCTACCTGGACAGGTCATAGTGAGTGGTCATATCCCAGGCCTATAGCCTCCTTAGCAAAAGTTAATCTTTTCAGTGAGCTCTGTCCATTATTCTTGTGCATCTAGGACAACATACCTTTGAAATATCAGAGTAATTTTCTTTTTCTACCTCTTGAAGGCACAAGTGCAGGCACCAGAGCACAAGAATCAGCTGAGCAGGAGATCACAGAAACCCTCATAGTTATTTTTCCCTGGGTACCATATCTGTGTCCTGTAAATGATAATTATTAACTATCTTGTACTAAACAATGTACAAGAAGTTCTGTTTCTCCATTTTACCTTTTATCCAATCTTGGAGATTTCTCCCTTTGGACTCCCCCCCTCCCCCCTTTATCTACCACCAATGGACTGTGCTTTCCTTATGGCTTTTATTTTTATTCTAATCTATAAAGCTGCAAAATGGCCATTATCTGGAGCATTTGAGATCTTGCTCCCCAGGATATGTCCATTTGGCTCAAATAAACTCATAAAAATTATCTACAGTTTTGGACTTTTCTATCATCCACAAGGAAATTCCTAGGGGCTTGAGAACTTGAAAGCATTCCAAAACCTTAAGTATAATTTATTGTTCAAGTGTTCTTTACCTCCTGAAGAGTAAATGCTTGGTTGGGCAATACCAAGTTTTGCTTCAGTGAACTTCTATTTTTTGGTTTAAGCCTTTTTTCCACCATCCATACTACACAACCATCATCCATCACCATAAACACAGCTATAGGTCTACATTCTATTTTTAGATATCTTGAAAATTTTAATCTGGTTATCATCAGGGCTTATCTGGAAGCCATTTTTTTCTATTTCTTGAGTTGTGTAGGGGAGGATATGTTTTCCTCAATACTTCTGCAGTCTCTGGCTGGGTCTGAAAATTAAACTGACAAAGATTAACAACAGAAAAGCATACAAATATATTTAACATAAGCTTTATGTAACACAGGAGTCTTCATAGGAAATAAAGACCCAAAGAAACAGTTAAACCTTAGTATTTTAATGCTAGCTTTGAGGAAGAGTGGACAGTTGTAGAAGAATATATGTTAAGGAGTACGAGTTAAGTTTAGTGAACTAGGGAAAAATTAGCAAAACCAGTACAATCATAATGGAGGACCCACTGTTACCATTGTACAGTTCATCAAGACAAAAAATCAACAGGGAAACAGATCTTAAATAACACACTAGAACTAATGGAATGAATAGAAATTTACAGAACATTTTATGCCAAAGTGGCAGATTACACAATTTCCTCAGGTGCACATGGAACATTCTCAAAAATAAACCACATATTAAGGCACAAAGCAAGTCTACAAATTCAAGAAGATTGAAATCATATCAAGTATCTTCTTGGATCACAATGCCATGAAACTAGAAATCAATCACTATGAAAAAACTCAAAAATATTCAAACACATGCAGGCTAAAGCATGTTATTAAACAATGAATGAGTTACCAATGAGATCAAGGAAGAAATCAAACACTTCTTGGAAAAAAACAAAGATATACAGGCAACAACCCAAAACCTATGGGACACAGCAAAAGCAGTCCTGAGAGGAAAGTTCATAGCACTATAGGCTATCTCAAAAAACAGGAAAAAGCTTTACTAAACCATTTAACAGAACAACTAAAAGAGTTAGAATGAGAACAACAAGAAAAGCCCTGAGGAAGTAGAAGGAAGGAAATAATAAATAACAGAGCAGAAATTAATGACATAGAGATTAAAAAAAAAAATTTCAATAAAATCAAGAGCTGGTTCTTTGAAAAAATAAATAAGATTGATGAGACTTTAGCCAGACTAACAAAGAAATAAATAGAGGGGACACAAATAAATAAAATCAGAACTGAAAGAAACAATATAACAACTGAACCAACAAAAATAGCATTGTAAGAAAATGTTATGAGCAGGTATATGCAACAAAATGGACAACGTAGGTGGAATAAACAAATTCCTAGAAACATACAATCTTCCCATGGTGAATCAGGAAGAATCAGAAAACCTGACTAGTCTGATAAAAACTAATGAAATTGAAGCAGTAATCAATAAATTCCCAGCAAACAAAAGTTCTGGACCAGCTGGACTGACAGGCAAGTTTTACCAAACATTCAAAAAAGAGTAAACACCTATTCTACTCAAATTATTTCAGAAGATTCAGGAGGAGGGAAAACTCCCAAGCTCTTTTCATGAGGCCACCATCATCTTAATCCCCAAACAAAATAAAGACACTACAAAGGAAGAGACTTACATGCCAATATCTCTGATGAACATAAATGCTAAAATCCTCAACAAAATATTGGCAAACCAGATCCAGCAATACATTGAAAAGATCATACACCACAACCAAGTTTGATTTATTCCAGGTATGCAAGACAGGTATAATATTTGCAAATGAAAAAATGTGATACATCACATAAACAAAATGTAGGGCAGAAATCATATAATCATATCAATAGATGCAGAAAAAGCACTTGACAAAATCCAGCACCCATTTTTGATAAAAACTCTGAGCAAAGTGGGAATAGAGGGATAATACATGATTAAGGCCATATATGAGAAACTTACAGTGAACATCATAATTGTCAAAAACAAACCATTTCCCTTAAAAACAGGGACAAGACAAGGATGTCGACTTTCACCACTCTTATTCAACATAGTACTGGAAGTCCTAGCCACAGCCATCAGAGAGGAAGAAAACATAAAAGGTATTCAAATTGGAAAGGAGGAAGTAAAACTGACATTTGCAGATGAGATGATATTGTACATAGAAAATCCTAAAGACTCCATCAAAGTACGACTGATTTGATAAATGAATTTGGCAAGGTAGCTGAATACAAAATTAACATCAGGAAATCGACTGCTTTTTTATGCACCAACAATGAACTCTTTGAAAGAGAAACTAAAAAAACAGTACAATTTACCATTGCAACTAAAAAAATAAGATACCTAGGAATAAAATTAACCAAAGACGTAAAAGACCTGTACTCAGAAAACTACAGGACACTGAAAAAGAAATAGAGGAAGATAAACAAGTGGAAGAATACACCTTTTTCATGGAATTGAAGAATTAATATCATTAAAATGTTCACACTACCCAAAGCAATCTATGTATTCAAAGCAATTCCTATTAAAATACCAACAGCATATTTCACAGAGCTACAACAAATATTCCAAAAATTTATATAGAACCAAAAAAGCTCCCAAATAGCCACAGCAATCTTGAGAAAGAAGAACAGAGTGAGAGGGGTTGGTTTACCAGTTATCAAACTATACTACAAAGTCATTGTAATCCAAACAGTCTGTATTGGTACATTAACAGACATATAGCTCAATCAAACAGAACAGAGATCTCAGAAATAGACCCACACCATTATGGTCAGTTAGTATTTGACAAAGGAGGCAGGAACATACAATGGAGTAAAGAAAGTCTCTTCAATAAATGGTGCTAAAAAAATTGGAAAGCTACATGCAAAAAAATGAAACTAGACCACCAACTTACTCCACACACAAGAATAAATTCAAAATGGATAAAAGATTTAAATGTAAGTCATGAAACCATAAAAATCCTGAAAGAAAACAGACAGTAAAGTCACAGATACCTCACATAGTGAAATTTTCACTGCTACATCTCCTAGGGCAAGAGAAACAAGAAAAAATAAACAAATGGGACTACATCAAACTAAAAAGCTTCTGCATAGCAAAAGTAGTCAACTTCAAAATACAAAGGAACCCCACAGTATGGGAGAACATCTTTGCCAAAAATGCATCTGATAAGGGGATAATTTCCAAAGTGTACAAAGAACCCATACAACTCAACAAGAGGAAGACAAACAATCCAATTAAAAAATGGGCAAAGGACCTGAATAGACACTTCTCCAAAGAGCACATACACATGGCCAAATAGATTTCGTATACAAGAGGTATACAAAAAAATGCTCAACGTCACTAATTATCAAAGAGATGTAAATTAAAACCATAATGAGGTATCACTTCACACCTGTCAGAATGGCTGCCATCAACAAATGACACATGCTGGCGAGGATGTGGAGAAAGGGGAACCCTAGTACACTGCTGGTGGGAATGTAGACTGGTGTGGCCACTATGGAAAACAGTAGAAGGTTCTTCAAAAAGTTAAAAAGGGAAGTGGCTTTTGACCCAGTGATCCCACTTCTAAGAATATATCCTAAGAATCCTGAAACACTAGCCAGAAAGAATATATGCACCCCTATGTTCATAGCAGCGCAATTTACAATAGCTACCATCTGGAAACAGCCCAAGTGCCCATCAGTAGATGAGTGGGTTAAAAAGCTGTGGGACATTCACACCATGGAATACTATGAAGCTATACAGAAGCCGGATCTCTTACCCTTTGAGACAGTATGGATGGACCTGGGGAATATTATGCTAAGTGAAACAAGCCAGGCAGAGAAAGACAAACATCACATGATCTCACTTATATGTGGAATCTAAAGAATTTAATAAGCTGATGAATAAAATAGATTCAGTGACTTGAAAGCATGGATCAGACTGAGGAATCTCAGGGGGAAGATGGCGGTGGTGGTGGGGAGAAATTAGTCAAAGAATTTATATGCATACATGCAGAACCCTAGGATGCAGACAATAGTGTGGTGAGGGACTGAGGAGGGAGGTGGGTGCAGGCTGAAAGTGGTCAATGGGGAGTAAAAGGGACATCTGTAATATTTTGAACAATAGGAAATAATAATAAAATTTAAATAAAATGACAAAAAAAGAGTGAAACCTCTTTATTGACCCTCCTCTTTTTCATACTACATTACATTCACATTATTTATTCACTCTACACACTTCACCTGCTGTGCAATAAATTCTACCTCTATTCTCTGTTCTTTTCTCTTTTTTTGGTATTTCTGCAATTCCCTATGTGGTGATGTTTATGACTCCAGACTGTTACTCAGTGAAAGTAGGTTTATAGTTGTTCATATGAAAAATAATACAATAATTAATAAATAATAATAGAAGTATAAACTCTGTTTTTTGTGTGCTCACCACTAGAAGCATACTTTTTCACCACTATTTTTATATGTATGTCTGTATTTATATGTATGTATTTATCTTCAAGCAAATTAAAAACAAACAAATAAACAAAAAATCTCCATAAATCTCTATATAACAAACTATTTTCAGACAAAGAACATTTTTTATAATTTAAGTTTTAATTTATTAATTCAATATTTGTTACACACTTACTTCATACAGACAGTATAAACTACATCAGCTCTAGTTTTATGGAGCATATTTTCTACTGGAGTTCCCAGATAATAATCTCTTTTATGCATTCACATATTCACACTTACAATATG
Source organism: Miniopterus schreibersii (assembly GCF_964146895.1). Lineage (NCBI taxonomy): Eukaryota > Metazoa > Chordata > Mammalia > Chiroptera > Miniopteridae > Miniopterus > Miniopterus schreibersii. Next base: position 34,976,511 of record NC_138104.1, read on the forward strand.
TAAACAACTGTACTATGCTGGAGGCACTGACATGAACAAAATATTTAAAGATTTTGCCTTAATGCAATTATATTGAAGTGGGAAGAGACAGATAATAAGTTAGAGACCAACTAATTAGAAATATTATGGGTGTTATGAAGAAGACAAAGCTGGGCAAGTTCTTTTCGAATAAAAAGAACATTATTATAGAAGCCAACAGCTTTATTTACTTTTTGCAGAAGAGAAAACACTACATGGGCAATTTTAAATATGATCTTCTTAGAGAAAGTGAATGCATGACTCTTTTTGCTCATAGTTTGGGCTGGGAAGAGGCAGGTGAGATGGTGAGCTGGTTGATTTTTTAAGACAAAGATAGAAGCAACAAAGTGAAGCAAAAATATATGAATGACAAAACATTTTGTGATTGGATTACTTAGTGAGCGTGTAGCTGTTCTAATCCCCCACCCCCTTGGTCATCCTGGCCAGACCACATGGTTAGCCACAAAATCATTTTTACAACAGTTCTACACCACTCTTATGATTATTGTTATGCAGAAACAACAGTTTGGAGTTAGGCCAGAGTTTCATTTTTATGCTCCTTTTGTCATATGATGAGTTGTTGAGTCATCTGTTATGACAATGGCATATTAATGTATAGGACTCTAGAGAGTGCACACTGCCAGTGACAACACACAGGAAGACTAACAGGAAAATAAGGGTTAAATTATATATAATGATAAGAGGCCATGATTCAAATGAACAAATCCAGGCCAAGAAAACAAGATCACAAGTGGACACCTCCTTTAATTTAGAGCATGATTGTTATACTTGGCACTAGTATTTATCCGGATGCAACACTAAACACCATCTTGGCTAACAAAGAATCTAAAATTATTCATTTGTGCATTATCTCTTGGAACAAAGGAATTAAACATGTCTGATGAGTTGTGGAAGTGTCATTTGTAACTTCACCTAAGGTTATTGATAATTGACCATTATAGAAATCATCATTCGGTTGGTAGGTATAAAAAGTGAGCTAGGGAATTTTCTGCATAGTTATCCAAATATGGCTTTATTTGTTATGTTACTGGACTCATAACTCAATGAGAAATGGCCCACAGTATGTGTATTGGTCTTGAATATATAAAGCCTCTGACAATTAGCTCATACACATAAGTCAAGTTTATGTGTAGTAAACAAAGAGCAAACTTGGTCCACATAAAAAACAATACCATTGTGGGGTACAGATTGTATTGGAGATGTGCACATTTTAACATAACAGGATTGCCCCAGTTAACTTCCTGGGTAAGACTGAATGATTTCTGTAAGGCAGTTTGGATTTGTTCTGAGAAAAACAAATAGACTACTATGGAAAAATAGTGTTGGTATTTAATCCTACCCCTGATGTGTATCTGGCCCCCATGGACAGTGTTATAATTATTTTTGCAGAAGATTGTTTTAGTTCCATGATCAGGGTCCAATTTTTATATGACTGGATGTTGAAGTCAGTAATGAGAGAATAGCCCGGCCGGGCGTGGCTCAGCGGTTGAGTGTTGACCTGGGATCCAAGCGATTGGGGTTCGATTCCCGGTCAGGGCACATGCCCAGGTTGTGGGCTCGATCAATGGCTCTCTCATCATTGATGTTTCTGTCTCTTTCTCTCCCTCTCCTTTCCTCTATCTGAAATCAATAAAGGTATATTTAAAAAAAAATAATGAGAGAATAGTTCTCGTACTAGGAATGTCCAATGGAAAGAACAATACTCTCTGAAGTGTTTGTGGGAATGCCAATTTGATATCTTAAGTTTTTTATGGAGTATATGTTCTATCTATTGCAAGAAAGAAACTTTCCTCTATTTTCCTAGGTTCTTTTAGATTGTCTAATAATTAAATCTATGTGAAACAGATAAATAAGAGAAAATAACCAAATTTAATACATATGTATACATGAGAACCCCACATACATGGGAAGTTCAGAGACAGAAAACAAAAATGAGGTATATATGATATTCTGAGCTAGGGATGAGGTAAAGCAACTTGGGGATATAGAGGGTCATCACAGGATAATAAGAAGAACAAATGTTCAGTAATTAGTAGTTTGTTCTGCACTATAGATAGGTCACAAAAAATTATTTCTCATGATGACTCATTACTTGCAAGGCCTCTAATTTAAATCCCTTAAGAGAGAGGTTATAGTTTCTCATGAGCTTGCAAGGTCTTGATTGCCTTAAGCTCAAAATAATTATCATGCTAAATGGCACATTTTGAGGAGGCCTGTTCTGAATTCTTACAACATAAAAATAAACATCAGTGAATTGATCAATTAATTTTGGAAACACACATGCAACTGGAACCTAGATAAAGATGAAAAGTATACAACATTCCAGAATTCCTAGTACTCTTCCAGTCATCATTTTTCATCAATGGTAACAGTATCTTAGATGATTATAAAGTTAATACTCTTATATCTATAACCCTGGTCAAGGAACAGAACTTTGCCACTCACTCCAGAAGGCCTTCCTATTGCCTTATCTCAGTTATAAGTTCTTTCTTCCCTCCACAAGCAACCATTATCCTGACTTTATAGTAATCACTTTTTTGCATTTCTTTATTGTTTTATCACCCAGGGGAGCAACTCTAGGCATTATAGTTTAGTCTTCCCCAAATAAAAATAATTGATATGGATTTTAAGTCACTTTTTATCAATACATGCCCTCTCTACATATTTTACTTTCTTACAACTTATTTAAGAACCTAGGTTTGACTTGTCAATGTTTCCATAGTCTAGGATTTTCTGCTTGTGTAATCATGGTGTGGTTCAGTAAGTTTCTTTGTATTTTCTGCAAACCAGCAGCTGGATTCAGAAGCGTGATCAGAATCTGATGTAATCCCTGTGGCAAGGCTATTGGTGGTGGTTTTTTGTTTATTTTTTTTCTTTCATCCAGAGGCACACGCTTGTTTCTCACAGTATTTTTGATGTTAGCAGTTCTTCATTCTTCATGCCTAGATCAATTAGGGGTTACAAAATGGTAACATTTTAATTTTAACATTGTGTGTGCTTTTATAATCTGAAATGATTTTATAAGGAGACATTTCTCATCTTATGTTTGGTTACTCTATGGTACAGTTTATGTAGGAAAGTCAGGGTAAATGCTTTTTCTTTTTTTTTTTTTTCCTTCATTTTATTTACAGAGTTTTCATCTAATGAATGAGTTTTCTGTCATTTTCAGAAGGTAAATAATTGTTTTTAAATGCCATTATAAAATCATGGTTTTAAACATATTTGATACTTCCATCTGTTTCAGTTCTTATTTTTTTTGACGATCATACTGTATATTGTTTGGCCAGGGAGCGTCTTTAAATTGGCACTTGAGTCTTTTTGATATGACTCTCATAGTCTGATGGCTTCCTTTCAGTATGATGTGCCAGGGTGTTCCAAACTTCTTGTATATTTACTGCTTCATAATTTTAATCAACCATTTATCTAAGAAGGCTGATTTATGTTAAATGGTGTTTCTGGTATGAGAAATTGTCTGGACTTTACAGACTGGACTCTAGGAATGCTCATTGATAATAAGTTGGTCATTGTCTCTAGGTATTTTCATATAAAGGACCTCTAGTAAGAGCAAGAGTTCTGCTGTCTGAGCTGATTTAGTTCATGTTAAGGCATCATCTTTTAAAGGTAAAATGAAATCTGCAGTAGCATAGTCTGATAATTTCCTTTTTCTTTTCTTTTGGCATGACCCCTCAATAAAGAGTCAAGTCAAATCTGGATTGTCTAAAGGAGTTTCTAGTATATATACATGGAACATGGGAAATTCTTAGGCAGAATCTAAAGGCTATGTGTTTCTACTAAGAATAAGGGAATTTGAAGTGAAGAAGGGGTATAGTGAAGAATGGTAATACATGAAAGAAAGAATATGGATTTCTCATATGATGTAAGTTGGTTTTCTAAGGAATTGTCTTTTTTTCTTCAGTACATAGCAAAGATTTTACATCATTAGGGATTATTAGTTTCAAGGAAGCACCCAAAAATATTCATCAGAAGTCTCCACAAATTTGTTGGTAGCTTCCATAGCCTTGAGGTAAGTAGTGTATCAAGAAAGAGACATAATAAGCTATGAGTTTTGGTGGTTTCTATGTGATTGAGTTAAAACACCAGGGTCCTAGTCAGAACACTCCTGAATAAAGTTAAATGTTTCAAGAGTAAGGCAGACTGGAAAGGGGGTTGCTTAAGTGCTAACTTTACTCTTTGAAATTCATATTCATGTTTGGGATCCCAATGGGGGGCTTTTAAATTAAAATATAATTAAGTCATAAAAAGAAGAGCAATTTTAGGAAAGGTAGGATCTCACTGTTTAAAATAACCAGGGAGACCTGGAGATACCCTGAATTGTCTTTGAGTAACTGGTCTAGGGAAACTTTGGATGGTTTATAGTTGGTCACAAGTAAGAGACATCATTCTGAGGTAAATCATGCTCCAAATAATAAACCATGCTGACAAAACTGTAATTTTTTCTTTTGGCACCTTCTGTTGTTTATGGGCTAAAAGAGTTCAAAGGTACATAGAATTCATTATAGAGATATCTTTATTTATTGAGCTTAGTAAATAATCATTCACATATTTCGTGAAGGGAAAATTACAAAGGAATTTTAGATCTTTAAGATCCTGATTAAGAACCTGTAAAAATAAGCAAGAATCTCAGTGAATCCTTAGGTCATGAGAGTCCATGTCTAATGTTTCGTCCAAGTGAAGGTGAATAAGTGTTGACTGCCTGAAAATCTGGGGACTTTGAAAAAAGGCAAAATATATATATCCTCAAATGTGAAATTGGTGTCCTTAGGTGAGATAATGGGAAAAATAGCATTTGTCTTTAGCACCACTGGAAAGAAAGTTGTAAGTATCCTCTTGATAGCCTTAATATCTTAAATGAATTTAAATTCTTCCTCAATGTATTTTTCAACAGGGGTATTTTATGCATGTTGTGATAAAGGTATGGATGGGTCAAACTGAAACTTGTCGGGCTAAATCTCATTAATTTTGCCAAATATGTAGAATTTTTAATCCATACAAAATCTCTTTTCTCCTGGAAATTTTCAAATTGTATCTGATTTAGGCATAAGGATATTAGTAATTCTGCTTCCAAATTAGCTATGGTCTGATTTTGATTTTATAAATCCTTGGGAATTTCAAGTGGCCTACTAAATTAAGTTGATTGGTGTGGTGTCACAAAAGAGAAAATCTGTTTTCCAGTCAAAGCACCAAGGGTAATTGGCTGGGAACAGGAGGTAGGTGAGATTTTTTGGTGATGCTACCATTTGGCAACATTGATTGCAAGGAAGATGGATGAACAGGGTGATAGGTTTATTGTGCAAAGTGTAAGAATTGTAACTGCAAGAGACCTGTGAACTCAGACGTCAACAGTAAATGACAAATCTCCTTGCAAATTTAAGGGGGGCAATGGAAGCTAGGTGCTACATTCTTTCTTTCTGGCCCATTATTTGTATCAGATTTGCCTTTGCCTATTCATTTTTAGCCAACACTGGGAAGTTGTTTGTTCAGTATCTATTTTGTTTAGAGTTACAGCTAGTATCCTTATCAATAGACCCTTTTTGGGGGGAAGAAAAAAAGAGTGTATGGGGCCATACTATTGTTTGATTTGTGAAACTATTAGCTTATTTGAAATTTTTCTCAAAACAAGTTTGGTTTTGTTGTAAGATCTTTTCAGAAGGTTCAAATTGCAAAAGTCTGTTAGGTGAGCTATTTCCTATTCTAGCCTAATAAGTGCCCTAATTTTAACTTAAACTTGAAGGGGAGCAGAATATTGCACCCCAAAATATGCCTCTTTGGCATAACATTTATCTTGAGCTGATATATTTTTAAAGAAATAGCAGACACAGGAGAAGCTCTGAAAACCGTGTAGAAGTTACCCTTTTGTGAGAGGCCACTTACATTTATAAAAGAAATCTCCATTTGCACGGGTCTTCCTCTATGTATCAGGAAGGAAAGAAAGATAAATGTCTAGAAACTCTTAGCAATGATCAAGGCAGAGATTTAAATCTGCAGAAGAACCTTATCCTTATTTAGTGAGCTTTTCCTGGTAATCTCCCATAAGTACCTCTCCCCCCCCCCCCCACACACACACATCTTCTTTCATCTTTAATTGGAGATAGTATTTAAAGTGATGGCTTAGGTCATTTTGGGGAGTTACTGGTTTTCCTGGGTCTCACCAATGTATACAAGAGGTATACATGTTATTAGATTTTTTTTCTCATGTTAATCTGTCTTTTTATTAAAGTAGGGTCTCAGCCAAGAACCTAGAAGGGTAGAGGGAAAATATTTTTTTTCATTATAGACTGTTTACAAAAAAAATGAGTACAATGTGGCAGAAGCATCTGCTTCTTTATAGTCTCTAAAATGTTTCTAAAGGTATTAAAAAGACATTCACTAAAATCTCCAATGGATTTGTCTTTTATTTGCTTGAAAGACTGGAATAATGCCTACTTAGTTGTTTTCCTTTTTCTTTTAATTGAAGTAAAATTTACTTACAGTGAAATTCACAGATCATAAAATATTTTATGACTTTTGAAAAGTGTATGCACTCATGTAACTAATACTTCAACCCAGATATTCCCGTGTGCTCCATCCCAGTCAATTCTCATCCTACACTATTTTGATTTTTATTGCCAAATATTAGTTTCACTTCTTCTTGGAATTTAAATAAATGAAATCACATACTAAGCACCATTTTCTGTCTGGTTTCTTTTGCTCAGCATAATGTTTTTGAGATTTATCCATTCTGTTTCTTTAATCATTAATTCATTCCTTTGTATGCCTGAGTAATATCCTATTGTATGGATATACCACAACTTGTTTATTCATTCTTTTGAATGAACACAGTGTATGTATACTGTCCATTAATAATTTAATGAAAATATAAATTTCATCTTCAGAAAGGATTATTACATATCTTGTGTTTTCTCTTGTATCTGTCAGTTCAGTGAACCTTAGGAATAGCTAAATTATTTGCCAGGTTCTTTCATTTTACTTTTTTGAGCCAAGATTTATCATCTGAATGTTCTATCAACATGTATAGTAGTTGTTAAAGGTCAAGGTAGCTGAGATTTTAGATCCCCAATATTATTAAAATTCTCCAATAAATGTCTTTCTTTTTTTTTCGCAGAGTTGAAGAAAATCCTTAATGATTGTCTTTAACTCACATTGAGGCAAGTGTCTAAAATGTACCTGCTAGAGTTTTCTTTGTGTTTCGGCAATCTTATTTTTAAAGAAAACTGTGGTTTGAAGAAAAAAATCAGAGATGGTAGATGATTAGAGGTGGTGAAAGTCAGAGGAAATGGGATAAGAATTTGGAAGAACAGGAGAAGGTTTATTAGTAGTGGGGAAGTATAAGGAGAAAGGAATATTGTTAGATAAAGGCAATGACTAGAGCAATACATCTACCATGGACCCAAAAGCTAGATTGTCAGGCTGTGGCTAAAAATCTTTTAATGAAACTATTTTGCAGTATAACTTTTATTTAGAATCTTTTTTACAGCAATATAAGAAAAGCAGACTATTGAAATGAGCAGTGGGACTTGGACTGAGATGGCTCAAAGTATGTCTGTTTGTTTGTTTGTTTGTGAGGGAATAAGCACTTACTGAGATAAATAAGAATAACTATTCAGGAAGCATTATTTCAGACAGAAGCCTAAATAATGTTTTGATTAGGAGACAAAGACAATGGGTACTTATGAGAGTGAGAAGGGAAACAATTATATCAGTAGAAGTAAGGCATTTCTATTGGTGCAGATAACATAACAAAATTATGTTAATTATAGACAATATTTTAAATTTTTAGTCCAGTAATCATCAGTCCAGTGGTCATAATAGCTGTTTTCTTATTATCTCCATGCACAGTCTTTTTTGAGAAACAAGATTGCTTAGACCCAGTCAAAAGTTTATTTTGCCCTGTTTTTTAACATTCCAAGGATTGAAACATAGAACATGCAAGAGTTCTTCTGGCATGGCAGCTCTGGCTCCATTCTAAAGTGGCTCATTTTATATTATTGTTTACAGGAGGGGGGAAAATTAAATCTTGCATTCACAGTTAGGCAAGTGGCCTGAAGACACTGACCAGTCCCCTTTGGGGTCAAAGTATATTGATAATGGTCACTTGAATGTATTGTTTTTGTATCTTATATTTCAGGTCACTTACCAGAAATCAGGCATCTCTAAACACAGACTAAATAATCTGTGTCCCCTAAAAGATCTAGCATTTGAAGGTTTTGCCACAGAAATGGGATCAAAAAGGAAAAGAAAGAAAGAAAAAATGACTTTTAAGGCTTGTGGATGGTGACCCTAAGCAAACTCCAGCTGAAGGACAATGGCCTGGCAAAATCTTTAACTTGTCTGTCTTTAAGACCAATACTTGGTCATGGATTTACATGTCTCTGTGTGTTTACCTTTATATGGTCCTTTGTAATTTTGTAGACTAATGGTTGTCATGACAAGTTAATACAAAACAAATTTGATATTAGATAAAGAACACAATTTCTACCAAGTCTGATGAGAACAACAAATAATTTAATGAGTAGCATTTAATTTTCCTTGGGTAAAATAAAGCACAGTACTTGTAACCTCCAACAAAATTGTACCTCCTGACTAGCATATGACTCCTCTACTTGCCTCGAGTTGGAAACTTCAAGTAGAAGAGATGCAAAGGTCCTCAAGAACACACATAGAAATTGTCTGGATCAAAGGTTCCAATCTAAAGCAGAGGTATTGAAAGTGAAAACTTGGGTTAGACAAATTATGGAAATCCCACTTCTAAAAGTAATTATATAATGACATAAGAAAACTGATTTTATTAACTTACTTTAGTAAGGGAGAACACTACACCAACAAATTTGAGGTAATCTCTTTAAGAAAGTGAGTATTTATGAGTTTTCATATTTTTTTTTTTCATTAGTTTTGGCCAAGGAATTATTAAATAAAGCTATTTCATAGAAGTTGCTAGGGAGGAAAAAAAATTTCCCTTCTACCTTTCTAAATTCTTCTGGATATAACAATAATCAGAATAACATAAGACAGATTAAGAGGAGAAAATGCCAAAATTTTTCACATATGATAGGCAAAAGGGTGCCATAAAAATATGGGACCTGAAGACACATTGAGCCGTTAGGCTTATATGTCACCTTGAGCTAAGAAGAAGTGTGGGGAGTTATGGTTTGGTATTTAAGAGGGTAGGAAGGCAATTCACATGGTAATAGAAAAGCAAATGTTTGGTAAACATGTTTTTGGAGCCTTCGTTAACAATGGAACACAAAAAGGACTTTGATCAAACGGGCCCTTAGAGGTGCTTTCGTGTCTGCCACACTTAGTTCATATTTAATTATAGTTATCTCTTATAATAGCATCCTTTCTGGAGCAGGTTCTCTATCTAAAGTCTTTTAAGTAGTAAAGGGGAAGGACATTCAGTAGTTGTAGTTGCATAAATGATAGGAATGGTTATTCAAGTTATCCAGAGATAGACATTGAAGAAATGAGGGGGAAACTATGGATTATTTTGGATATTTGCTTATGGAAGGCCTCAAGAAAGTGCAATTTGAGCAGAGACCTGAATACTATGAAGGAGAGAGCCTTTCAAACACCTGTGACAAAAGTATTCAAGGTATGTAAACCCTATAAATATCAATGTTGCTAGAGTGCGGTGAGCAAGGGAAAAAGTGGTAGCAGAGGAAGCCTGAGAATTAGAAGCCAGATCTAGCAGGGTCTTGTAAGTCATAGTAAATACTTTCAATTTTACTGTTTAAGATTGATGTGACCTGCCTTACATCTTATATGGACAACTCTAGCTGTTGTGTCAAGAACAAATAGAGGGACACTTACTGGGAGGTGTATCCATCAGAGTACCAACAGAAAAGTAATGGCACAATCTGAGGGTTTAATTGCAGAGATATTTAAAAAGGTGTGGAAGCCTGGCCGGGCGTGGCTCAGCGGTTGAGTGTTGACCTAGGACCCAGGCGATCAGGGTTCGATTCCCGGTCAGGGCACATGCCTGGGTTGCGGGCTTGATCAATGACTCTCTCATCATTGATGTTTCTATCTCTCTCTCTCCCTTTCCTTTCCTCTCCCTGAAATCAATAAAGATATATTTAAATAAATAAATAAATAAATAAATAAATAAATAAATAAATAAATAAAAAAAATAAAAAGGTGTGGATGAGTTTAGGAAAACCAAAATGAGTTGGTGAAGCACCCACTGAATGGAAATACATTATCATTCTGTGCTAGATATTTTACATTTTTCTCTTCAAATTGACTCTCTAATCTTTTCCACCCAGCTTTGTGTCCTAAGAATCTGATCTATATAAACGTCAATCAACCAGCTACCTTGTTATATAGCCTCTGTTTGGCAGATGGGTGGCAATGGTAAAAATACAAGAAACAAGATAAGGATAAGTTGGAGGTGTTTGTTCCCCCTGCCTTTCACCTCCTGTCCCCCAAATCCCACGGAACCAAATTTTAGCAGTGGCTACATTCCTCCAGGATTATGGCTACTTCCTCCTCCAGTTACCCTCTTACTAATTCAGGGATTATGCTTCATGCCTTGTTAATTTCCATATACCCTAACCTCACCTTTGTCAAAATACCCATGTAATAATACCCATTATTGAACTGACATCAAATACCCAAATTTGAATATGCTCTTTCTTATTGACTGCATCCCAGTGTTACTGGAACATAGATTTACAGATGATAAGGAACTGTGGCCCTGGAAGAATGTAGCCACTGATAAAATTTTGAAATAGCAGGAAAGGATTTCAAGTTGTGTATGTCCTCACTTATCTCCCTTTCTACAATGAAATTTCTTGCTAATGTCTCCCATTGTCTGAACTCAACTTGAAGCTCAGGGAAAAGAGAGCGCAGACAATGCCATTCATAGAAGTCTGTCCCCTAATATAGTAATGGGTCTCAGAAAGGTAGAAAATGACTCTGAGAGAGGCAAATGAAAATTAACCATCTCATAAAACTATTGGAGTAGCCTGGATATAAAGTATACAAGACAATTACAAATTGTGATGGGAACTATGAAGGAAATAAATCTGGTGATGATACAGAGTAACAGAAGGATGCTATTTTCAGGAAAGCTAGTCAGAAAAAGCCTTTTTCAGAAGTGCCATTTGTGCTAAAACTTGAATGATGAGAGTGAGCAAGGTTTGCATACAGCTTGAAGAATAATCTGGGCAGAGGGAACTGTAAGGGCAAAGACCTGGTGGCAGAAAAATGAAGTGGAACTGCTCTAGTTCCTTGGGATGTAGTGGTGAAAAAAACAAAGACCTTGCCTTTATGGAGTTTAAATTCTAATGAGGATGACAGAGATTAAACAATAAAGAGATTAATCTCTAGTAAAATGTCAGATAGTAATGAGTGCTACTGTTAGTTTACTTTGCTCAGTAGGTTCCACATATTTCTAAGGTAATATATTTTGATTTGAACATGGTTGCAGATTTTAGTTAATGTTCTGGATTTGTTTCATAAAGAATTAGTTTGGAAAATCTTAGATAGCAGGTAAAGAGATAGGAGGGAAAAAGTTAGAGAACCCAGTTGCTCAGTTGCAACATATCTTTTCTGCACAGCAGGATAAAAATGCAGTCAGGGAAGCAAAAAAATATTTTCTTAGCATTTTACTAACTAAGCTCAAAATAGTCTTTAAAAGGGGAAAAAAAAAACACCCACAGACTTTCTTTTAATTAACTGGCTTGAAAAGGAAAGGTTATTAATTGGTTTAAAAATAAGTACAGTCTATATCTGACATTTTCAAGACTGTGATGGGTACTATTGAGAATGATTATATGTTTACATTTTTAAACTTCACTCTTTTTGACATCAAAGCACATTTGCAGAGATGAGTTTTTCTTTTTATTCAAAAAATCATAGGATCTATCTTGAAAACATCGCTTAAGCTATACTCTTGGTGTACCTTAAAATATAGTGTTATGTTACTTTCTTGGCAGAGTGCATTTAGTCAAATAAAGATGTTAATAACAGACTTCCTTTCTTATTTTATAGGATACCTTGGATGTTTCTAAAGTATCAGAAGGCTTTCAATGAATCTATTGGTTTAAGAAGACTATAGAAAAAAACAGCTGTTTTCTCTCTTTACCTCCCACCCACTGGAATATTAGAGTCAATTTTCTTTCCATCCTATGTCTGATTGAGATAATGACTGAGAAAGTTAGAGCTAATGATGCAAGTTTAAACCAGGTGCTGCCTCTCTTCAAATCACTTTTCTCCAAGTATGTGAAAACAGATTTTGAAAAGTGCACATGCTCTAAATGTGACAGATGACTTGTCTGAAATGAAGCTTTAGCCATCTGTACTCTAGGGTTTTGGTCCTGGGTCAAAAAGAACAGTGTCATTATTTCTCTTGAAAAAAATTAAAAACCTAGAATAATGTTCTTGAATTAGGAAAAATCTATGATAAAAGAATTATATGAGAATGTACCTCTTTGTCACCATTGTTGCAAGTTAATATGGTTACAGCTTTGTTTGTAATAATTTTTTTGAAATGTCAACATATGCATCACTTTAGAATCTTGCTTTGCAAATATTTGTAATATTTTGTTATGAAATGTTCTGATTTTATTATAAAACACAATTACATATTTTGTAACTAAAGACTTTTTATTATTAATCTAGGCAAATGTTTAACTTTATTCACTATAGCTTATACCAAGAAATTGTGTTTGTAAAGAACCAACTTGATACAGCAATGTTAAATTTTTGGCCTTTTATATCATTAGAAAAATTTTGTGGTGAATACGAATTTAACATTTTTAATATACAGGGTGGAGCAAAACTAGATTTGCAGTTGTTTCTATGAAAAAGAAAATCTTTTTCAGATTGTAGTTTATTTTGGAAAATGCAAAGATTCAAACACCAAGTCCCTAAAGCCTCTGGGATGAACTCAAGATGAAGAATAGTAGTAACATGGACAAAGTCATTGTCTTGATCTTTTGAAACTGAATAAAATAAGTGGGGAGGAGGGATCAATGGGGGGGGGGGGAAGGGGCATCTGCAATACTTTTAACAATAAAGATACATTTTAAAAAATAAAATAAAATAAGGGAGATGTCACTTAAGGATGTTCCAGACATATGGAAACAATGTTCAGCACTAGGTTTTGCTTCAATGTTATTGCTCCTGTGTTTGAAAGATAAAGTTTATGTAGCTAATTCTTGATTGATTGTTCAAGATAATTATCTAAGCATCTTCAAATCCTTCTACAGACTTTAGCTATATTTTATCCACTTTGCTTATCATATTAGTATTTTCACCAGAAAGCAGATTGGAATGGGGAAAAATGATTAACGTTAAATATAACAATTTCAGGTGTAGTCTCTTGAGTCTTTTAGAATTCAAAGGTTCTCAGCCTTGGTTGCACATTGTAATTAACTGGGGAGCTTTTAAAGACCCTAATTTCCAGATAGCTCCCCAGTCCAATGATATAAATTTCTGTGGGTGAAACCCAGACATCAGTAAATTTTAAAAATTCCCAGATGATTCGAATGTGCAGCCAGCTGAGAACCAGAGTTCTAACTCCTTAGAAGTAGGAAGAAACACTTTGATCAGTTGCATCTCTACCAGCAAACTTTTGGGGTTTTGCTTGTATTGTTTACGCAGTTTCTCATTTCTCTATTTATGGCTGTGGCTAGTTTGATCATTTTAATTGAACTTTTTCTTAATTCTATAATTTGCTCAAATGTAGACTTTTCAGAAAGGCTATCCCTGACCACCTTAATATAGTTACTACCACCTTTATTATTCTCTATCTTTTGCCCATTTTTCTTTTTCTTTCACATTTTCCCAAGTTGCTATGAATTTGCTGCCTATGTAGCTGTGGTACACCCACACAGCTAATTTTATTTTTTATATGAATAGCACATTCACATGTTTCAAAATTCAAAAAGTGAAAAGTGGTATAATGATAATTTCCTACTTCTATCTTCAGTTACCCTCCCTCTTCAAATGGTAAAAATATTATCTTTTGGTTTATGTCATTCCAGTAATATTTACTTCAAATAAAAGCAAGTTCATGCTTCTATATCTTAATCTCACTCTCCATATTTTTATACAAGTGGCAATATACTAATCACACTGTTTGTTCTGTACCCACTCTTTCTACTTAATATATTTTGGATATCTTGCCAGACCCACACATAAAATACTCCATTCTATCTTACGGTTTGTACAATGTTCCATTATACAGACATATGATAATTTATTTAACCACTATTTTCTTGATGTCTGTAATGAATTACTTTTTATATTAGGCATTTCATACATGTATAACCATATCTATAGAATAAATTCTTTGAAGGATATTGCTGGGTATAAGGTTAAATGCAATTATAACTTACCAAGTTGATTTCCATCAATGTTGTCTCAATACTCTCTCTAGTAACATTTGAAAGTCTGTTCTTTACCCTAAAGGCAGCACACCTTTGCTATTCTTATAACTAATTCATTTAGTTGCTCATCTAAAATTATAGAATTATCTTTAACAACTCCTTTTTATTTACACATCACTTGAAATTCATCAGGAACTCTTGACTCTACCTTCAAACAATATGGACAATCTGTATACTTCTTACCACCTCCACCTTGGTCCAAGCAACCATAAATTCTTATTTGAATAGTTCTAATAGACTCAATATTGGCCTCTCTATATGTCTCAACCCCCTACACACTTTTCTTAGAATACCTGGGATGATCCCTTAAAATTTTAGGCCTAATCATATAAATTCCTTGTGAAAAACTCTTTACTTGCTTGCAATATTACTCAGAACAATAGTCAGTTTTTAAAAAAATGGCCTCTGTATGATCTGGATATTTATAAGTAACAAATGTAGCTATTATACCTCTCTTGGGCCACCTTATCTTTTATCTCAGTTTCTCTTTGACATCTGCTTGATTCTTCTGTTTTTCTATACAGATATTCCTTCTGTTCCTCAATGCACGTGGCCAAAAAATTGACATCTCGGTTTTTTTTAAAGATCCTCCAATTAACAGTCTACAACTTGATTAGTTTTAATTATAAGGAAAGCATTATATTGGCTTTCCTATGTAAGGGGGTGAAAACAATCTCTTAGCTGGGGATACAAAGGTGACTTCCAAAGGAAAAAAACATGTATTTGGCAGGCATTCCTGACATATCCACTGCAGCCTGAGACATACTAGCAAAAGATCCTTTCCATAATTCTAAAATCTTTCCAATTAAAACTCTCATATATTTATATAGCTTTTTCAGGAAACCTTTACATTTTATCATGTTTTTACCTCAAAAGAGCCATTGTCATAGAAAAATAAGGTTTTGAAACAATTAAGGAAAAGAGCAATAAGTCTAAGAGTAGACAACGTTCACTTGATTTTTTTATAATCTCCACTGTCCACATGAATTGATGGCCACTAATATGACAAAATACGTTTTGTGTCTGATTTGCACAAAAATGTGTAAGAAACTCATTGGCTTTTGCAGTGTAATTTGGGTATGATGTTGAGATTTTACAGTTTACATTCAATATTATTTTGTATTCAGGTGTACAGCACAGTGGTTAGACAATTCAAGTAATTTTTGATCCCACTAATTTAAGCATAATTTAAAAGATGTATTATGAATTATTTAAGATATTCAAAAGAAGTATAAAGAATGATTAAATGAACCTCCACTGATTACCTTAGAAAATAAAATACTGCAAATACAATTGAAAGCGCTTCTGTCCTCTCCTCCAATTCCTCATACTTGCCCTCCTCCTGAATCCAGGGTAATCACTAATCTGAATTTCTTATTATACATTCTTTGGAAAAAGAAACAATTGTTTATAAGTTTGTTTTTTCCTTGCATTAGTCCATTTTATCAGAATATATCTTCTCCCTTTTTAATTAAAAACATCTTTCAGATTAGTTTTACTCATTTTTTACTATTAAAATATATATTTTTTAAAAGCAAAGATATTGCAATAAATTTTAATTTAAAAAAATAATTTCATCTTTTGGTTATTGTTTCCTTTTTGTCCCAGCTTAAATGAAAGTAGGAGAGAGACTCAAGCAGTTTATTGAACTTACTGAGATTTATCTTTTCCACTTATTGGGTGAGATGTGATAACTCAGGAGAGGCAATAAGAAAAGTTGGCAATTGAAATTTTTTTCTGTCCTAGGGCATAAATAAATTTTTTTATTCCAGCAGTCCATAAAAAAATATCATTTTTTCCAGAATATAAGGACTTGGTTCCAATTTTTCTTTGCTCTTTTGTAAAAGTTATATTTTTGGTTTTGTTGTTTTATAAGGTATCATTGAAGATTACATTGTGTTTCTTAAATATGTTATATTTTTAAAGCTTCAATTACTGGTTTGCAAAATGATTTAGTTTAGATAACTTTTTAAGGTTATTTCTTATATATATTTTTAAATCCCAAAACGATCAACTTACTAAACTGTTTAATTCACATTGTCATTATTCTTTTGGCTTGGGGAAAAAAAATCAACAAAAATTAAATCTTGTTTTTATATAGTAATCTACACATATGAAAATGTAAATATGTGTTTTATAGATATGAAGAGATTTATTATTATTATTATTATTATTATTATTATTATTATAGTTATGTCCTGTAAAAATCTATAACCAAGATATACTATAGACATTCTAAATTAGGATTTTCACATAAGCAAGACCTCACTTAATTTTGCAACTTTTTTCAGGTTCCAAGAAACAATATCTTGGTCTGTTACTATTTGGAATATCTATATCCAACATACAATATTCATTTCTGATCATATGTCAAATTTTCCCTCTTTAAGATTGTTAAAGATGAATTTCCAGTCCAGCAGGCTAGGAGCTTAGCACTTGCCACTCCAATATAACAAGTAAAAAGCTAAACAAACCAAAAAACCAACAACTATTTTTCGATATATCAGATAAGTAAGGTTACAGCGCAAATTGCTTCTCCAGAAATTGGAGAGACAGAAAGGTGGATATGGAGAATCACAATTTATGAGAGCAGAAAGCCACAAGCAGAAACCTCCAGGAACAAGTACTGGGATAGGAAAACTCTGAGAAATAAAAGCTCGAGGGGAACCCAGTCTTAAGTGGGGGCCCCCATGCTTTTGTGAGTTTTACTTCTAAGAGCTCCACCAGGTCTTCATGGTTAATATTGGAGAAATATCCCATTTGCCTCTGGCAGTGAGAGTAGAGAATCAAACATTTTGAGATATGCCAAAGTACTCTCTGTTCTTCTAAAGATGGCTTGCACTCATAAATGAAACAAAACAAACAAACAAAAAACTATTTTACCAGCATCTAACCTGCTAGGATTTTATCAGAAGCTACCTAACAAGGGGAAAATATTCAATCTCAGTTCGCTTTAGCCTTTCATATGAAGAAAGAGAAATACTCAGCTTCAGTCCCTTCCACACATCCAGTTCCATATAAGATGGGGGGAAATCAACCAAGAAGAATTTTTGAAGTTCACAGTTCAGGGGCACAGGCTCAATAAAAGAAAAACCTAATCACAGGACTACAGAATGCTTCCTTTTCCCCCACACCTTACTACTACATTACTAAATGTCTCCTCTCTCTTTACAGCTGTTCTTTTATCACATGTCCACCTTTCAACAAAAAAATAAAAAGCATTGCCTTGCAGAGCCTGGCTCAGTGGTTGAGCATCAACCTAGGATTCAGAAGAT
The DNA here is from genome assembly GCF_964146895.1 of Miniopterus schreibersii. Lineage (NCBI taxonomy): Eukaryota > Metazoa > Chordata > Mammalia > Chiroptera > Miniopteridae > Miniopterus > Miniopterus schreibersii. The sequence goes on from NC_138104.1 coordinate 34,994,239, forward strand.
GGTAGTTTGATTCCCAGTCAGGGCACAGGCCCAGGTTGAGGTTTTGATCCCCAGGTGGGGGCATGCAGGATGCAGCTGATCAATGACTCTCATGACTGATGTTTCTCTCTCTCTCTCTCCCTCTCTCTGAAATCAATAAAGATATATTTATATATTTTAAAATAAATAAATAAATAAAATAAAATAAAAGTCATATTAAAATTTGATAAAGCACATTTTGAAGACACTAAAAAAGCATCAAATCCAGTGTCATATATGTAAGGAATATTGGAATTATCAAACCCATAATTTGAAAATTTTATAATTAATATACTAAGAACTTTAATGGAAAAGGGTAGGCAGTATGCAGGAACAGATGGATGATGTAAACAGAGAGATGAAAATTCTATGAATTAATCATAAATAAATGCTAGAGTTAAAAAACACTGTAACATAAGTGAAGAATGTCTTTTATAAGTTCATTACTAGACTGGGCATGGATGGAGAAAGAATCTCTGAATATATGACAACAGAAACTTACAAAACTGAAAATCAATGAGAAAAATTGCTGGAACAACAGAATAAAATATACAAGAACTGTAGGACAACTATAAAATGTGTAACATACTTGTACTGGGAATATAAAAAGGAGAAGAAAGAAACACAAGAAATGTATGAAGTGAAAATGACTGAGAATTTCTCCAAAATAATACCGGACACCAAGCCACACCTTTGGCAATCTCAGAGAATGCCAAGCAAGGTAAAGGCCAAACGACTACACCTACACATATCATATTTAAATTTCAGTAAGTGAAAAAAAAGGCAAATCTTTGAAGGCTTAACATCGTTAAAATGTCCATACTACCTAAAACAATCTATAGATTCAATGCAATTCCTATCAGGATAACAATGGCGTATTTCACAGAACTAAAACAAATACTCCAAAAATTTATGTGAAAACAAAATAGACCCTGAATAGCCTCAGCACTATTGAGAAAAAAGAACAAAGTCAGAGGGATCACAATATCTGATATCAAACTATACTACAAGGCCATTTTAATGAAAACATCCTGGTACTGGCACAAGAAGAGGCATAAATATCAATGGAACAGAACAGAGAGCCCAGAAATGAACAAACACCTTTATGCTCAATTAATATTTGATAAAGGAAGCAAGAGTATACAACAGAGTAAAGACAGTCTCTTCAAGATAGTACTGGGAAAATTGGGCAGGTACACGCAAAAAAATGAAACTAGACCACCAACTTACAACATACACAAGAATAAACTCAAAATGGATAAAAGACTTAAACTTAAGTTGTGATACCATAAAAATCCTAGAAGAAAACATAGGCAGTACAATCTCAGACATCTTATGTAGCAGTATTTTCATAATACATATCCTAGGGCTAGAGAAACAATGGGGAAAAAAATAAACAAATGGTACTACATCAAACTAAAAAGCATTTTCATAGCAAAAGAAACCATCAACAAAATGAAAAGGAAACTCACTGAATGGGAGAATTTATTTGCCAATGATACATATAATAAAGGGTTAATTTCCAAAATATATAAAGAAATGATGTAACTCAACATCAGGAAGGACCTGAATATACACTTCTCCAAAGAGGACATACAAATGGCCAATAGATACATGAACAAATGTTCAATGTCATTAATCATCAGAGAAATACAAATTAAAACCACAATGAGATATTACCTCACAACTGTCAGAATGACTATCATCAATTAATCAAAAAACAAGCTCTGGCAAGGATGTGGAGAAAAGGGAACCCTAGTGCACTGTTGGTAGGAATGCAGACTGGTGCAGTCACTGTGGGAAATAGTGTGAAGTTTCCTCAAGAAATTAAAAATGGAACTACTTTTTTACCCAGCAATGCCACTTCTGGAAAATATCCAAAGGAACCTGGAATACTCATTCAAAAGAATATATGCACCCTTATTTTCATTGCAGTGTTATTTACAATAGCCAAGATCTGGAAACAGTCCAAGTGCCCATCAGTAGATGAGTAGATAAAAAAGCCATGTTACATTTACACCATGGAATACTATGAAGCCATAAAAAAGACAGAAATTTTATCTTTTCTACATCATGGATGGGCCTGGAGATTATTATGGTCCATGAAATAAGCCAGTCAGAGAAAGACAAATGCCATACAATCTCACTTATATGTGAAATCTAATGAAGAAAATAAACTGACAAACAAAATAGAACCAGAGACATGGATACATGGAATACACTGACAGCTGTCAGAGAAGAGGGGGATTGGAACAAAGAAGGTAAAGGGATTAAGCAAAACAATATTGATATATAACACAGACAACAGTGTGAGGATTGTCAGAAAAAAATGAGGTAGGGGTTTGGGGAGGTGGGCAAATAAGTAGAAATGAGGATGGAAAGAGACTTTGATTAGGGAGATGGGCAAGAGAGACAGTGTGCAGATGATGTTTTATTGAGTTGTACATTTGAAATCTGAATGGTTTTGGAAACCAATGTAACCCCAATAAATTCAATTAAAAATAATAAAGCCAACCCCCACAAAAGGAAATAAAATAAGAGGAAACTAAACAGAAAGCAAGAAAATGGAAGGAATTGATAAAGCGTATACTGGAAATTAATGAAATAGAGAGTGGAAAAAAAACACGACAGAAGCAAAAAAATTAAAAGTGGGTTCTTTGTAAAGGTCACCAAAATTTAAAAAGTTTGAGATAGAAAAACCAGAAATAAAAGAAAAAAAATATTATCAAAATCAGAAATATATAAAGGGACAATACTCAAAGCATTCAGAAATTTAAATAAATAATTATTTTAAAATGCTATAAACAGCTGTATGTCAAAAAATTAGATAGATTAGATAAAATGGAAAAATTCCTAAACAGACACAAAATACTGAAAGTGACTCAGTAAAAAGTAGATAATCTGATAGAAAACTAACTTATCCAGAAATTGCATTAGTAACTAAAAATATACTCACAAAGCAAAGTCTTGGCCAAATGGTTTTACTGTGTATTCTACCAAACATTTAATACCAATTAATTAAAGAATTAATACCAATTATCACTAACTCTTCCAAAAACATAATAAAAGAAACAGTTCACAGCTCATTTTGTTTGTTTGTTTGTTTGATTTCATTTAAATTTTTTTAATTTAAATTTACTGGGGTGACATTGGTTAATGAGATTATATAGGTTTCAAGTGTACAATTCTATGATACATCATCTGTATATTGCATGATGTGCCCACCACCCCAAAATCAGATCTTTGGTCACCATATATTAGACCCCCTTTACCCTTTGCTAACTCCCATGCCCTTTCCCTCTGGTAACCACCAACCATGCTGTCATCTGTGTGTCTGAGTTTTTGTTAGTTTTTCTTATTTGTTCCCATATATGAGTGAAATCATATGGTTTTAACTTTTTCTGTCTGACTTATTTTGCTTGAGTTCATTGATATCCTAATACATGTCCCTTATCAGACATATTATTTGCAAATATTTTCTTCCTTATTGAGGGTTGTCTTTTCACTTTTATGATAATGTCCTTTGATGCATAAAATTTTTAATTTTCTTGACTTGGGATGCTGAACACACAATACAACATATAGATGATGTATTATAGAATTGTACACTTGAAACCTGCATAATTTTATTAACAAATATCACCCCAATAAAAAATGTAATTTTGATGAAGTCCAATTATTTTTTATTTGGTTGCTTGTGATTTAGGTTTCATATCTAAAAAACTATTCCCTTATTCAAGATTACATAAGTTTACTTCTATATTTTCTTTTAAAAATTGTATACATTTAGCCAATACATTAATGTCTGTGATCCGTTTTGAGTTCATTTTTTAATATGGTGTAAGATGAGGGGTCCAACTTCATTCTTTGGTATGTGGATGTCCAATTATCCAATTACCATTTGCTAGGAAGACTGTTATATTTCCCCTGGACTGTCTTGGCACCCTTGCTGAAAACAAGTTCACTGTAGCCAACCAGCACAGCTCAGCAGTTGAGCATCAACCTATGATCCAGGAGATTCCTGGTCAGGGCACATGCCCAGGTTGCAGGCTTTATCTCCAGTAAGGGGTGTGCAGGAGGCAGCAGATAAATGACTCTCTCATCATTGATGTTTCTACCCCTCTCCCTTCCTCTCTCTGAAATCAATGAGGACATATTAAAAATATATATATATATCAGTTGACTGTAAACGTAAGGATTTATATCTTGACTTTCAATTCTATTCAAATAATATATATGTCTATTCTTATGTCAGTACCACACTGCCATGATTATTTTTTCTTTGCCTTAGGTTGTAAATATATAAAAATTGTGAGTTCTCAAATGTTATTTTTCCTTTTATGGATAGTTTTGGATTTTATGGGCTTTTTTTTTAACTTCATAAGAATTTTTGGATTAGCTTGTCAGTTTCTACAATGGATCCATTTTAGATTCCAGTACATATGCATTAACTCTATCAATTAACTGGGGAGAATTACAATATTAACAATATTAAGACTTAACAATATTAAGTCTTCTGATCAATGGCCTTTGAACATCTTTCCATTTATTTAGATCTCTAAATTATTTCAAAGAAATTTTGTATCTTTCATGATGCATATTTGGCACTTTTGTTAAAATTATCCTTACGTATGCTATTGTAAATAAAGTTGATTTCTTAGTTCCATTGTCAGTTTGTTCATTGATAGTGTATAGAAATACAATTGATTTTTCTTTACTGATCTTATATTTTGAAAATTTGCTGAATTCATTTATTAGTTCTAATATTTTTAATTGGATTCCCTGAGATGTTTATATACAAAATCATGTCATTTACAAACAGATAGTTTTACTTCTTCCTTTCCAATCTGGATGCTTTTTATGTCTTTTTTTCTTGAGTGATTGTTCTGATGAGAATCTCCAGGACAATGCTGAATGGAAGTGGTAAGAACACACATTCTTTACTTAGTCTTGATCCTGGGGGATTTGGATGAAATCTTATATCATAAGAAACCCAAAACACTTATCAGAAAGAACTTATGCACCCCTATATTCATAGCAGCACAATTTACAATACATAAGATCTGGAAACAGCCCAAGTGCCCATCAGTAGATGAGTGGATAAAAAAGCTGTGGGACATTCACACCATAGAATACTATGCAGCCGTAAGAAGAAGGATCTTGTACCCTTTGGGACAGTATGGATGGACCTGGAGAGTATTATGCTAAGAAAAATAAGCCAGGCAGAGAAAGACATATATCACATGATCTCACTAATCTGTGGAATCTACAGAACAAAATAAACTGATGAATAAAATAGATTCAGTGACATAGAAGCATGGAACAAACTGACGAATCTCAGAGGGAAGGCAGAGGTGTGGGGCACGGGGAAAGAGATTAACCAAAGAATTTATGTGCATAACTGCATAATCCATGGACACAGGCAATAGTGTGGTGAAACCCTGGGGCGGGGGGTGGATGGGAGGTAGAAGGGGTCAATGGGGGGAAAATGGGGGCATCTGTAATTCTTTCAACAATAAAGATAAATTAAATAAATAAATAAATAAATAAATAAATAAATACAGGTAATAGGTTTCCTAATTAGTTTTATGACAGTAGAAATAAATCACTTAAAAATTAAAAACAAAACAATAAAACAACCAACCAAATTAAAAATGGGCAAAAGATCTGAACAAGCATTTCTCCAAATAAGAAAGACATATAACAAATAAGTACGTAAAAAGATGTTCTAGATTACCACTATTAATCTACTTTTTGTCTCTATGGATTTATCTATTCTGGACATTTCATGTAAATACAATCATGTAATATGCAGTCTTCTGCTTTAGTTTCTCTCAATTAGCATAATATTTTTGATTCATCTTGCAGCATGTATCAGTACTTTATTCCCTTTTATGTGTGAATAATATCCCATTATATGGATACCACATTCATTTTATCTATTATCAGTTCATATATATTTTGGTTGTTTTTACTTTTGGCCATTATGAATAATACTTTTTAATAAAATTTTTCATGAATATATTTTTAAAATTTGAGACAGTTTGCCTACGAGTAGTATCATTGGTTCATATGGTAACACTATGTTTAACTTTTTGAGGAACACTGATCACTTTTACGCATTGTCTGTGCCTTTTGACATCCACACCAGCATATTTTCTCTACTTTTGCCAATACACTTTATGCTCTGTCTTTCTGAATATAGTTATCCTAATGTTTGTGAAGTGGAATTTTACTATAGTTTGATTTGCATTTCCCTCTTGCCTAATGATGTTCAGCAACACCTTTTGTGCTTATGAGTCACTTTTACATCTTTTTCGGAGAAATGTCAACTCAAATATTTGTCCATTTCTGAATTTATTATTTGGTTTTATTTTACCTTTGTTGAGTTGTAAAAGTATACACATATAAGCTCAATACAAGTCCCTTATTAGATATATAATTCACAAATATATTCTCTTATTTTGTAGGTTGTCTTTTTTTTTTTAATCCTTACCTGAGGATATGCTTATATTGACTTTTTAGAGAGAGGAAAGGAGAAAGAGAGTGAAAAAGAGAGAAGAGAAAGAGAGAGAAATATTGATGTAAGAGGGACACATAGATTGGTTGCTTCCCACAAGGGCCCTGACCAGGACTGGGGATCGAACATGCAAATCAGGTCCCTGTCCTGGACCAGGAATTGAACCCAAGACCCTTCCATTCATGAGCTGAGGCTCTAACAATTGAGCAACATTAGCCAGGGTTATCCTTATGTTTTTTTAATGAGTTACATAATTTTAGCTTTTAAATGTCTTTGACCCATTTTGTGGTAATTTTTGTGTATGTTAAAATGTAGTGTTGCAACATCATTATTTTGCATGTGAACATCCAGTTGTCCCAACACTATTTGTTTGAAAGACTATTCTTTCTTCCTTTAATCATCTTGACACCCTTGAGTATCAAATGACCATAGATGTATTGGTTAATTTCTGTAATCACAATTGTATTCCATTGATATATATCAATGATAAAATTCATTGATATAGATAATGATGTTAGTTGTGGGTTCATCATACATGACCTTTATTATGTTAAAGTAATGTCCTGTTATTTCCAGTTTGTTGAGAGGATTTAATAATGAAATGGTGTTTAATTTAGTTAAGAAAATGTTTAATTGTTTGATTATTTCATACAAGAGGTTGATACGGTATGGGTAAAATCTGATCAATGACCTGTTTTTTGTATGGGCAGGAAATAAAGATTTTTACAATGTTAAGGCTGTAAAAAAATATAACAAAATACAAATAGCAATGAGAATATAGGCCAGAGGCCATACTGCTTTCAAGAGTTTAAAATACTTACTATATGTTGACACTTAAAGAAACAGTTTGCTGATCCTCGTTTGTTATACATTAAGATATATTTCTGGATTGAGCTATATTAGAAAATATGCTTTACAATTGCTGCTAGAAGTCTTAAGTCACATTTTCAGTCTACTTCTAAAAAATATACCAGATAATTTTAGCATGTATTTATAAATAAACCTCATTTCTGATTTATCTTATTTCTTTCTTATCATTGTTTCAACAATATCCCAATTTCAAATTTCATCTTGCCATATTTATTTAAGGTATTATAATTTTGGTTAATTAGTATGAGTCTCTTACTCTCAGTGCCTGACAGATTATGGATTAATGGTATTGCAAAATTTTATGACCTATGAAAAGGTATGAGTGCACTCAAATGAATTGACTCTTTTTGTGGTCAGACAATCTACATGGGATACATCATATCTGTACCAAGTGGAAATCCAACACAGGGAAAACAAAAAAGGATTGAAATATGAACCTCTTTATACAATTCCAAATTCTTTTTCTTCATCAAATATTGAATATTTTTAGCCTGGTTTCCATGCATGCATGGGGGTACAACAATGGATGTTGCTTAATCTGTGGCCACCCTGATGTTTTGTGCAAAATTTGCTATATACCTGGGTATTTTTCTAGAAAAATGGATCATAACATATCAGTTTCCCAAAGAAGTCTGAAACTCAAAATTTTTATTTAGAAGTCAGATTAGAATAGAAAGTTGCCATTCAAAGCCATTAATATCCTACCTTTGATGGAGAAATTCAGAGCATTCTCAAAGTTCTCAGTCTGAGTTGGCCTCAGAGTCCTGATGTTATTTGTGAAAGTGGAGTATCCACTGATGGAAGTAGGGAATCCCTCTCCCCACTGAGTGCTGGGCATAGGGTCCTTAAAATGTCTTGAGAAAAAGAATTTTCTGAGACTCACATGGGAAGATGAGTGATTTTTATTTGAGTGGAATTACATCTTTGGCTGATGTACTAGAACTGTTTTATGCTACCCTGGCTGATCCTTCAATTTTTATGGTATTGAACCTCAGCTTTCTGACTACTTAACAACTCCTTTCCAGTTGCTCTGCCTGCTCTCCTAGGTCATTTGTTTCACCATCAGTTCCTGCTTCAACAGTTGCTCTGCCATTTTTTCTGCTTTGAAGTTTGACTTTGTTGACCTTAAACAGATAGCCAGATATTTCTTCAGCAAAATGGGTTTATTTGGGAACAACAAAAAATTGCAATTTGACACATGTGGCCTAATGGCAAACCAGAGAACAAAGAAGGAATATTATTTTATAGAGGAAAGGGGAAAATCATAGGGGCTATTGTAAACAAAGTTCATTGGAGGAAACTGGGAGTTTGAAGTGTAGTGGCCTTTCATTGACTGAGCTGTAACAGTCATTCATTGGCTGAGTGGTTGCTGGATGAAGAGAAGATCCTCTTTCCTGCTGAAGTAGTAGTGTAGAAAAACATCTTTCTTTGGAGATGAAAAGTTCATTTCCTGTTTGGAGTAATTGACATGAGTGGTAGGGTGTGAGATCCTCCTACAGGTCTTCTCAACTCCAATTTAAGTGAGATTTCTGTTTATTATTTTCCTTATGACTTTGATTTGCCACACTCAACTTATTTCGTCCTTCCCCAGTTCCAAGCTGCCTTTGGAAATTTGGCCTACTATTGAATTGTGTGTTTATGAAATATTACTGTCAGTACTATCTTCTCCATCCCAGTCCCTGCTCCAAACCATTAATAAACTCTTGTCGAGTATTCTGTAGAGGGATTCCTTGTTATTGGTCAAATTTCAACAAGATGATTCCTAGAACTTTTCTGTACACCTTTCATATTTTATATACATATATTAGTATATACTATTTACATATATTACTATGTACTATATAGTGAGTGAGAGAGACACTTGGAGTTAGAGAGACCTTATTGTGCTTTTTATATTATTCAGCATGGATAGTAATGTTATTTTCCTAAAAATATGCACAGGCACATACAGGGTAAATATAACATGCTGCTCTTGAATAGGAATAAGATCTGTTGCCAATGGTAGTGGTTTCCAAATGATTTTTAAGTAGAGAAAATCTTTATTCTAGTAAAAAGTTAAGTGAAAATTAATTTACTAAACACATAAAAATTATGCTGTTTTTTTGAAGATAGAGAGATAAGAAAGCAGGAAAGAAGTCAAGCTCCCAGACACTTGGCTTCCACTTTATTGTTGTCCCTCAAAGGGAATGGCTACTCCCAGGAACATGTAGAAATTCACAGTATTCTGTTTAATTAATGCAAGGTGATGAGTCTGAGGGCTTAGAGGATAATTTATCTAAAAATAAAGACACACACTAGGATTTTACAATTTTTTTCAAAACTGGTCTCTAGGCACAGCTGCTCTGTCTAACATAATGACCACTAGCTTGGTGTATTTCTTTAAATATAAACTAATTAAAATTAAATTAAATTTAAAATTCCATTTGTGAACGACACTAACTGTATTTCATTTGCTGAAAACTGTATGTGGTTAATAGCTAATCTATTGGACAGCACAGGTGTATAACAGTCCCATTATTGCAAATTGTTCTATTGGACAGCAGTGCTCCAATTAAACATGTGGTTCTAAAAATAACTTTAAAATCCTCTTGACTATTTCCAGTAAGTCATCACATAGACCCTAGTACAAGGAAAATCAATACTAAATGTGTCACATGGATTAAATATAAGAACAATGACATAGTTACTATCCTAATTAGGTAGTTACTAATAATAGGAAAGGAGCAAAGGAAGAAGCCAGACATTATGGCATGTCATTTGGGCAGCTTCACCAGGAAGCTGCAACTTTGCACTCCTGAGGAAGCCACCCCCCCCCTTCCCTGCAGATGACTGGGAGGAGGAGCCCAGCAAAGCAAAGACAGATGCATGCTCACTGCAGTTGAGGTGATTAAGGAAGGTGCTTGCCTGTCAGTCAAGCCTAGGGAACCATGGATTGGCTAGAATGGGTGGAGCTAATGTAAGCACACACATATTTGGGAATACATAATCCCCTAAACAAAGGAGTTTGCTCTCTTGTTGCTCTTGGCTCTCTTGTTGCTCTTGTGAGAGATTCCTGTTACTTTTGGCTCACTCTTGGCTCTCTTGAATTTGCCCATGTGGACCCCACATGCAATGGACTAATGGACTGCAGCTGAGAACACAAGCTAAAGTAGCCTGATGCTGGACTGGAGTGTGCAGACATGGAATGGAAACTCTGGACACTGGTTCTGGTTTTAGCCCTATTGAAGCCAAAGCTACACTTCTCCTTTGGTGGGGAAAGGGAAATGAGACCTTGGAAACTCCAGGATGTAACTCAATGCAAATAAAAATCACTCATTCTCTTGTACGAGTCTCAGAAAGTTATTTTTCTCTGGATATCGTAAGAATTCCATTCCCAGGAACAACCCGTGGGGACAAGGACCTCTCCCCTCTGGTAACATATCTATTGATCTAAATATACAATTAAATAAAATTTTATATATACACAAACACATATCTATTTAAGCATGCAGAATGAAACAAAATATCTTTACTGTCTCTGGTTTGATGACCCCTAGCAGAGAGAAACATTAATCAAATAATCACACAAATAAAAGTAAAATACACTGTGACACTTGCCACAAAGAAAAAATACACCTTAATATAAAGTCATATAACAAATGGATTTAATCTAGTCAATATGGTCAATGAAGATTTCAATGAGGAACTGATGATTTACATAAATTAAAGTTATGTGTCAGTTGGGGAGCGGTGGTTTGGGAGATTTCTAGGAAGAGGGAAAGGCAAATGTGAAGGCTTGTGGTATATATGAAAATCTTGAACAGAGAAAACAAAGAAGAGTGAGATACAAGGAGAGATAAGGTCTAGACTATATAGGATATGTAGGCCAGTTTTAAGTTGTTTTTCTATCCTAAGAGAATTATAAAGCCATTGCAAGGTTTCCAGCAACTAGGTGACAATAAAATTTGCTTTATGTAATAATATTTATGGATGCTGAGTAGAGATCAGATTAGAGAGGTAAAAGAATAGATGCAATTATATCCCTCAGAGGGTTAATGCACTGGTCCTGCTAGGAAAAAGTGGTAACTTGGAAATAATTTACAACTGGAGATGGACAAAATTGGGCCTGTTTAAGATATTTAGGATGTAAAACATACAGAACTTGGTGGTAGACTGGAGATGGGAAATGAAGAAGAGGAAAAGTATCAAGGATGACCCATATTTATGCACTGAGATAAGAAAAAAAACACTATATTTGGGATACACAGAGATAGAGCATAAGTCCACATATAAGTGAGATCATATGATACTTGTCTTTTTCTGCCTGGCTTATTTCACTTAGCACAGTATTGTCCAGTTCCATCCATGCTGTCCGAAAGTGTAAGAGATCCTTGTTTTTTACAGCTGCATAGTATTTCATGGTGTAAATGGTCCACAGCTTTTTTATCCACTCATCTACTGGTGGGCACTTGGGCTGTTTCCAGATCTGAGCTATTGTAAATTGTGCTGCAATGAACATAGGGGTGCATAAATTATTTCTGATTGGTGTTTTGGGTTTCTAAGGATATATTCATAGAAGTGGGATTGCTAAATCAATGGCAATTTCATATTTATTTTTTTGAGAAAAAAACATGCTGTTTTCCATAGTGGTTGCACAAGTATGCATTCCTACCAGCAGTATACTAAGGTTCCCTTTTCTCTACATCTTCACCAGCACATGTCATTTATTGATTTGCTGATGGTAGCCATTCTGACAGGTGTGAGGTGATATCTCATTGTGGTTTTAATTTGCATCTCTCTGATGATTAGTGACTTTGAGCATTTTTTCATGTCTCTTGGCCATCTGTTTGTCCACTTTGGAGAAATATCTGCTTAGGTCCAATTCCCATTTTTTAATTGGGTTGTTTGTCTTCCTTTTGTTAAGTTGCATCAGTTCCTAATATGTTTTGGATATTAACCCCTTATCAGATGTATCATTGGAAAATATGTTCTCCCATATAGTGTACTCCCTTTTCATTTTGTTGATGGTTTCTTTTTCTGTGCAGAGGTTTTTTATTTTGATGTAATCACATTTGTTTATTTTCTCCTTTGTTTTCCTTGCCCTAGGAGATGTAACAGCAAACGTATTGGCAGGAGAGATATCTGAGATTTTGCAGCCTACGTTTCCTTCTATGATTTTTATGGTTTCACAACTTACATTGAAATATTTTACCCACTTTGAGTTTATTTCTGTGTATGGTGTAAGTTGGTGGTCTAGTTTCATTTTTTTTTCATGTGCTTGTCCAATTTTCCCAGTACCATTTATTGAAGAGACTGTCTTTATTCCACTGTATGTTCTTGCCTCCTTTGTTAAATATTAATTGAGCGTAATGGTTTGGGTTAATTTCTGGGTTTTCTGTTCTATTCCACTGATCTATATGCCTATTCTTGTGCCAGTACCAGGCTGTTTTGATTACAGAGGTTTTGTAGTATAACTTGGTAGCTGGTATTGTGATCCCTCCAAATTTGTTCTTCTTTCTCAATATTGCCATGGCTACTAGGGATCTTTTTTCATTTCATATACATTTTTGGAGTATTTGTTCTAGATCTGTGAAATATGCTGTTGGAATTTTAGTAGGGATTGCATTGAATCTCTAGATTGTTTTGGGTAGAATGGACATTTTAATAATGTTAATTCTTCCAATCCATGAGCACGGTATATGCTCCCACTCTTTTTGCAACTCCCAGTAATTTTCTGAGTACAGGTCTTTAACTCATTGATTAAGTTTATTCCTAATTATCTTAATTTTTTATTGCAGTGGTAAATGTTTTTTTTGTTTGTTTGTGTTCTTTTTAGTTTCTCTTTCTGAGAGTTCATTTTTGGTGTATAAAAATGCCAACAATTTCTGATTGTTAATTTTGTATCCTGCTACAATGACAAATTCATTTATTAGTTTTTTTGGTGGAGTCTTTAGGATTTTCTATGTACAATATCATGTCATCTGCAAATAATGACAGTTTTACTTCCTCTTTTCCAATTTGGATGCTTTTTATGCTTTCTTCTTGTCTGATCACTGCGGCTAGGAATGTGTGTGAATAAGAGTGGTGAAAGTGGACACCCCTGTCTTGTTCCTGTTCTTAGGGAAAATGGTTTAATTTTTGCCCATTGAGTATGATGTTGACTGTAGGTTTGTCATATATGGCCTTTATTATGTTGAAGTATGATCCCTCTATTCCCACTTTGCTTAGAGTTTTTACCAAAAATGGGTGTTAAATTTTATCAAATGCTTTTTCTGCATCTATTGATATGATCATATGATTTTTGCCCTTCAATTTGTTTATGTGATGTATCACATTTATTGATTTGAGAATATTGCACCAGCCTTGCATCCCTGGAATAAATCCCGCTTGGTCATGGTGTATGATCTTTTAAATATATTGCCGTATCCGATTTTCTCATATTTTGTTGAGGATTTTAGCATCTATGTTCATCAGGGATATTGGCCTGTAATTCTCTTTCTTTGTAGTCTTTTTATCTGGTTTTGGAATTAGGCTAATGCTGGCCTCATAAAAGAGCTTGGTACTGCTCCTCTTGAATTTTTTGGAATAGTTTTTTCAGGAGGATATGTGTTATTCTTTGAATGCTTGGTAAAACTCCCCTGTGAAGCCCTTCAGTCCAAGGCTTTTGTTTGCTGGAAGTTTATTATTACTGCTTTAATTTCATCAGCTCTTATTGGCCCTTTCAGGTTCTTTGATTCTTCCGACTCAGCTTTGGAAGATTGTCTTTTTCTAGGAATTTGTCCATTTTGTCCACATTGTCCAACTTGTTGGCATATGGTTGTTAATAGTATTTTCTTAAAATGCTTTGTAGTTCTGTGGTGTTAGTTGTTACTTCACGTCTTTCATTTCTGATTTTATTTATTTGGGTTCTCTCTTTATTTCTTGATGAGTCTGGCTAAAGGAGCATCAATCTTGTTTACCTTTTCAGTGAACTAGCTCTTTGTTTCATTAATCTTTGTATTGTGTTTTTAGTCTCTATGTCATTTATTTTTGCTCTGATCTTTATTATTTACTTCTTTCTACTTACTTTGGGCTTTTCTTGTTTTTAAGTTGTTGGTTTAGACAGTTTTTAAGAAGTTTCTCTTGTTTTTCTAGGTAGGCCTGTAGTGCTATGTACTTCCCTCTTAGGACTGCTTTCACTGTGTCCCATAGATTTTAGGTGGTGTGTGTTCATTTTCATTTGTTTCCAATAGGTTTTTTATTTTTTCCTTGAACTCATTGGTAACATTCGTTGTTTAATAACATGCTATTTAGTCTCCATATGTTTGAATGTTTTTTAGTGTTTTTACTGTTGTTCATTTCTAATTTCATGCTACTGTGATTGAGAAGTATTCTGATCTATATATCTGATAGATTGCTTATCTCCATTTGATTTTACTCTTTTTCTGGAGACTTCTCTTGTTCTTTCATTTGGGGCTTGTGTTTTTGTCTCCCCATTTTGGTTTCCTGTTTGGGTTTATTTCTATGTATTATGTAGATCTTCTAGGACTCTCAGTCTTTTTGGAGGATCTCTGGTGCAGGCTAATGTCAGATGCAGTTTCTGACTGGCCTTGAGTACCCTGTTTGGAACTATCAACAACCTTTGGCTTGAGGTCTCCTTTCCTGGGGCTGGGTGAGGTTGGACAGGACCAAGGTGCACAACAAAGTCTGCATTTTCAAGGCTCAGGTCCAAAAACAGATCAGGAAAAGACTCAAAGCGCTCTGAGGTCTGCCTCTGACTGTAGGCTGATTAATCTGATTCTCTCAATGAGCTTCAGGATGTAGAAGCTCCACAGGGTGGGATGGCTAAATGTTATCAGTGTCTTAAGGAGCTTCAGGCTGTAGAAACTCCTCTGGGTAGGGGGAGAGGTTTTCCAGCAGTGTGAGGCAATTGGCTTCCCTGCCCCACCCCCTAGGAAAAAGCTGCTTGGAAAGTAAATGTCTGCCTGAGAAAGATGTCCTCTGCAGTATGGGGCAATGACTTAGCACAGGAATCCAGACGGGTGCCTTCTGATCTTTATCTCCAGAGCCCACAACCCTAGCTTCTCCCCACACAGCTCCAGTCCACTCTGCCTTCCCTCTGCTGGAGCCCAAGGTAAGTGCTGCACAGGAAACCTTGTGCTTTGGCTCTTTAAGAGGGTGCCTGCAGTTCCAGCTGTCTCTCCCTGGTAGACAGAAACCTGGCTGCTTTTCACAGCCAGTTGTTATGTGGGCACCTTTCTCAGCTCTGATGCTCTTGGCTGGGAAGCCCTGCCTGGGGTTTAGGCCCCAGAGTCCTCAGTGGGAACCCCCACAGCTGAGATATCCCTCTGGACCTTCAGCTGCTGCCTGTGGGAGCCCAGCCAGCCCTCTTGCATCTGCACTTCCTACCAGCCTCTCTGCCGTCTCCCCTTTTCCTCTTTGGTTATGAGGGTGCTCTCCAGCTCCTCTTCAGTGGCAGTTGATTATTCAGGATGGTTTTCCTATATTTTAGTTGTAATTCCAGTTTGGTCCCAAGATAGTGTCAGTATAGCTTCCACTCAACCTGCCTCCATCTTTAATCCGCTCCCAAGTATTATTTTTAAGTTGCCTTTTTCCTCCCTGAATCACATCCAGTTTTGTTTCATGCATTTTGGGCCTCTGTTGTTAGGTGCATATATTGTTTTAATTGCTTTGTCTTCCTGTTCAGTTTATACTTTTTGTCATATAAAGTGTCTGTTCTCTCTAGTAAATTTTTTTTTCTTAAAATGATTTTCTCAGATATTACTTTAGCCACTGTAGCTCTCTTTTGCTTATTGTTTGTATGGTGTATCTTTTTTGGTCTTTTTATATTCAACTTAATTTTGTTCTTGCTACTAAAGTGTTTTTGTACATAGGATATATTTGGATCATGGTCTGTTTTTTTAAATGTTAATTGATTCCATTTATTTTAAGACCTCCTTCTGAGACTGCAATCTTTTTCACTGGCTTTTTAATTTAATTCATTGGGAGACATTGGTTAATAAAATTACATAGGTTTCAGGCGTACAATTCTATAATATATCATCTCTATATTGTATATTGTGTTCACCACCCCAAGTTATGTCTCCTTCCATCACCATTTATCTTCTCTTTACCTTCTTCTACCTCCTCCCACCCCTTTTCCCTCTTGTAATCACCATAGTATTTTCTGTGTCTATGAATTTTTTTCTTTGTTAATCCCTTCACCTTTTTCACCCAGCCTCCAACCTACTTTTCCTCTGACAGCTGTCAGCCTGTTCTCTGTACTGTATCCATCATTCCATTTAGTGCACTTTGGTTAGAATGTTTAGTCCACTTATATTAAATGTAATTGCTGAAAATAGATTTATAATATGTTGGATGGTGCTAATGAGTTCTTATTTAAGGGCATTATATAATCAGATCAAGTAATATGGCTATATTAAAGATAAGCACAGTTATCATTGCATTTTTAAAAAGAAGACCAGTAGAGAAAATCAATGAAATTAAAAGGTGAACCTTTGCCAAAAAATTAACAAAATTGATGAACCTCTGTCAAGATTGACAAAAATCAGTGAGACAAACACAAATCACTAATATCATCAGTGTAATATGGGATTTTACTAGAGATTCTGCAGTTATTAAAAAGATAAAAAAAGGAGACTGTGAAATTTCATGGTAATAAATTTAACAACCCAGGAGAAATGGATCTTTTCTTTCTGAAAAACCATAAACAGCCAGAATTCAACCAAGATAAAACAGATAACATTAATAATTCTATAACATTTAAAAATAGACTGAGCCCGGCTGGGCATGGCTCAGCGATTGAGCATCGACCTAGGATCCAGGTGATTGGGGTTCGATTCCCGGTCAGGGCACATGCCCGGGTTGTGGGCTCGATCCCCAGTCAGGGGTGTGCAGGAGGCAGCCGATCAATGACTCTCTCCCTCTCCCTCTCCTTTCCTCTCTCTGAAATCAATAAAGATATATTTTAAAAAAGTTTTAAAAATAGACTGAAGGATTTCAGAGGGAAGGCGGGGAGGGGGGAGTGGGTGGGGAGAGATTAATCAAAGAACTTACATGTTTATAAGCATAACCCATGGACACAGACATTGGTCTGGGGAAGGCCTGGGGGTGGGGTGTATGCAGGGTGGAGGGGATCAATGGGCATAAAAACGGGACATCTGTAATTCTTTCTAACAATAACGATAAAGAAACTTAAATAAATAAATAAATAAATAAATAAATAAATAAATAAATAAATAAAAATTTAGTAATTATAAAGCTCCCCCAAATTGATTTCAAGCCTCAATAGTTTCACTGGAAAATTTTATCTAACATTAAAGTAGAATTAATTTCAAAACTATTCAGTTTCTTACAGAAAATTGAAGAGGATGGAACACTTTCCTTCTCATTTTATGAGGACATTATACCAGAATATCAAATCAGACTAAGCCATTATAATAAAAGAAAACACTAGACCAATTAGGCCAATACTTTTTATTAAAGTAGATTCAAAATCCCTCAACAAAGTAACACTAAATTGAATCTAGCCAGGTATAAAATGGCTTAGACACTGTGACCAAGTGGAGTTTATTCTAGGTATGCAAGGCTCTCACTGTAATTGATATAAATTATATCAATTAATATACTTTAATATATCAACAAGCTAAAAAATAAAAATAATATTATTGTATTAATTGATGCAGGGAAAGATTAGACACAATCTAATACTTATTCATGTTAAGAACTCTCAGCAAATTTCTCTCATGAGAGAAAATCCCCAACTTATAATAACTTACAACTGTTTATAGATAGATAAACAAACAGATGGATAGATAGAGAGATATAGCATATATAGATACAGTATACTGTATCTCTATGTACAGCATATAGTGATATAGTATATATATGTAACTAAAGCTAACATTATGCTTATGTTGTTGTATTAAACTTTTTCCCCTTAAAAATCAGAAAAAAAGCAAAGATGTTCATCTCACTACTTTTATTCAGCATAGTATTGGAATTTCTAGCTACTATAGAAACACAAGAAAAAGAAATAAAAGTCATACAGATAAAAAAGAGAGAGGTAAAACTGTTCTTATTTGCTGAGGAGATGATTATTTACTAGAAAACTCAAAGAAATCACAACAAAAACACATGAAATATCTTCCAGGACTAATGGGAGTTCCTCAAATTTGTAGAATACAAGATCAACACACAAAAATCAACTTTGTACTTATATAGTAACAATAAGTTTGAGCAAGCCAAAACTTAAAACATAATACCATTTACAATATCTTCAAAAAATAAAATACTTAGGTATACACTGAACAAAATATAAAGGACCTGTATGTTAAAAATTATAAAATTCTGATAAATAAAATCAAATAAGATCTAAATATGAGAAGAAACATGCTCTGCTCATGAATCAGAGAAATCAACATAGTAAAGGTAACCTTTCTCTCCAAATTATAGCCATTTGGTATATATAAATCATTTCATTTGTCTTAAGCCTTACATAGTATTCCTGAGTAGTATTTCACTGTATATATGTACCACATTTTCTTTATCCAATCATCTATCTAAGGACAGTTAGGTTGTACTCCTGTCTTGACCATCATGAATAATGCTGCAATGAACATAGGGATGCGTAAGATCAGGAATGAAACAAAGATGTCCACTCTCACCACTCTTATTCAACATAGTATTGGAAGTCTTAACCACAGCCAGGCAAGAGAAAGAATTAAATACAACTAAATTAGAAATGAAGAAGTAAAATTGTCACTTTTTGCTGATGACTTGATTCTTTACACAGAAAACCCTAACGACTCCAACAAAAAAGCTTTAGAAGAAATTCACAGATACAGTAAACTTGCAGGATACAAAATCAATGTACAAAAATCCACTGCATTCCTATATCCTAATACTAAAATTTCAGACAAAGAAATAGAAAAAAATTCTTTTGCAATTGCAAAAAATAGAATAATAATAAAATACTTAGGAATAAACAAAGGATGTGATGGACCTATGTACTGAAAACTACAAAGCATTATTAAAAGATATTGAAAATGACAAAAAACTGGAAAGATATTCTGTGTTCATGGATTGGAAGAATCAACACAGTTAAAATGTTCATATTACTCAATTCGTATACAGATTTAAAACAATCCCCATCAAAATTGCAATAACATTTTAAAAAGAAATAGAGCAAAAAAAAAAAAATCATCAAAGTTATATGGAACCATAAAAGACACCAAATAGCCAAAACAATCCTTGAGAAAACGAAGCCAGAGATATCACACTCCCAGACTTCAAATTATACTATAAAGTGACAATAATCAAAACAATGTGGTTTTGACAGAAAAACACACACAGAAGCTAATGGAAATGAATTGGGAGCCCAGAAATAAACCCACATGTATATGGGCAAATAATTTTTAACAAAGAAGCCAAAAACATACAAGGAGAAAAGATAGTCTCTTCAATAAATGATTCTGGTAAATTGGGAAGCCACATGCAAAATAATAAAACTATATTATACTTTGATTATGGTTTGTCCCCATATACAAAAATACTCAAAATGGTTCAAACACCTAAATATAAGACCTGAAACAATACATTACATGGAAGAAAACATAGGTACTAAACTTATGGACCTTGGCCTTAGAGATGATTTCATGAATTTTACCTCAAAGGCAAGGGAAATAAAGGCAAAAATAAATGAATGGGACTACATCAGCACAGCAAAAGAAAGCTGATGAAACAAAAAGTCAATTAACTCAATCAGAGAAGATATTTGCAAACAACAGCTTCAAAATGGGGTTAATATCCAAAACATATAAAGAATTCATACAACTCAACACCAAACAAACAAATAATCTAGTTAAAAATGGGTACAGGATCTGGACAGACACTTTTTCCAAGAAGACATACAAATGGCCAACAGATATATGAAAAGATGCTCAACTTCACTAGCTATTAGGGAAATGCAAATCAAAACTACAATGAGACACCACCTCACACCTGCTAGCATGGCTGTTATCAACAAGACAAGAAATAACAAGTGTTGGAGAGGTTGTGGAGAAAAGGGAACCCTCATTCACTGCTGGTGGGGATGTAGACTGGTACAGGCACTATGGAAAACAGTATGGAGTTCTTGCATTTTTATTGAAGTACAAAATGTTGTTTTGACCCCTCTTTATACAGATATATTTTCACATATGCACAAGTATATCTCTACTAGAGATTACTATAATTGAAATTGCTTGCCCAGAGAGTGTGTGCACTTAAAATTCTGATTGATATTGCCAAATTATCTTCCAGAAAAGTGTGCAAGAATGCATATTTGTAGGGTACAAGTAGTAAAGGGTAAAGGGAGTCAAATATATGGTGACAGAAGGATATTTGACTTAGGGTGGTGGGCACACAATGCAATATACAGATCATATATCATAGAATTGTGCACTTAACTCATAAATACAGAAAACAGACTGATGGTTGTCAGATGTAAGTGGGGTTGGGAGACTGGTGAAAAAGGTGAAGGAGTAGTGAAGTGCAGATTGGTAGTTACAGAATAATCATGGGGATAAAAAGTACATCATAGGAAATATAGTCAATAATATTGTAATAACTATGTATGGTGCCAGGTGGGTACTGGAAATATTGGGGGTGGGACACTTTGTAAAGTATGATTGTGTAACCACTATGCTGTACACCTGAAACTAATACAAAATAAGATTGAATGTAAACTCTAATTGAATTTAAAAAAAAATAATTGTGCACTTGAAAATTATATAATTGTATTAACTAATGTCACCCCAAGAAATTTAATAAAAACTAAAATTGAAATTTGAAAAAAAGTGCATATTTGTACACCCTACACTGGAATTTGATATTAAAAGTTTTTAATTATTACTAAATGATGAATTTGCAAATATATCTCATTTTTTATTTGCATTTCCCTTATTCTATATGGTTAAGCATCTTTCATTTTTAGTGGCCATTTGTAATTTATTTTCTCTGAAATGCCTGTTGATTTTTAGATCATGTTTTTTCTTTAGGGTATTTTGTAGAATTCTTTATGTATTTTTCAAACAAAAGTTTTATCTGTTATATATGCTGCAAATATTTTATTTCAGTCTTATACTTTCCTTTTAACTTGTGCATAGCTTCTTTTTACATACAGATTATTTTATTTTGCTTTAATTTTATGTAGTCAATCTTGTCCTTTATTCCTTTTATATATCCTTTGTTTTGTATTTTTCTCAGGAAATCCATTCCTATCAGAAAATTATAAAGATTTATAAATATTTTTCCTAAATATTGTTCTAAAAACTTCATAGGCTTCTAAACAAAGTTTAGATCTTTATTCTATCTGTAATTAATGCTTATCTGTTCTGGATGGTTGTGTCAGGGAGTGCTAGATTGGGACTACCAAATATCCATTATTTCCTTCTGAATATGTAGAAGCTTGATTGCATAGAAGAAAATGTGTTGTAGTAAAGGATTGTTTTGTCCAGTCTCCCTTGAAGCTAGGAATGCAAGTGATACAAAAATGTAAGTTGTTGGTTAGGGCTTCCTTTAAAGCTCCTTAAATGTTGTTGACCTTGCTTATACATGCATCTTTAGCCTTCCTCTTATACTTCCTTCTTCCTGCCTTGAATGCCCATACGAAGGCTGCATCTCCCAGAGCCATCAATGCTAGAGTTATGGATAGTAGAATAGAATGATAACAGCAATGTGAGTCTCGCATAATTATTTTTAAAGCCTCCATATAAACCAAGGGTAGCCTATCTATGAATGCTTAATTGAGAGAGAATTATTTTACTTAACCCTCTGTTACTTTATATTTTTGTTTTATATACATGAAAAAATTCTATTTTATACAGATTTTGGCATTTGTAAGTGGAATGCTGCAAGTAACAGAACCAAAATATCGAATTGAGTCAATGGAAGAAATGTTGAACTGCCTATTAAAAAATTTAGATACAGCAGGCTGATAAACTGAAAAGCCCTGTAAGGCAGTGACAAAGCATTTGGTTAATAAGTTGCCTGCTTTTCCTTGGGAAGTAGACCATGTACCAACTGAGATTGTAGGATTAGAAGGGCTAGTAAAAAAAAAAAAAAAAGTGGTTTGAATATTTCAGGCTTTCTTATCAGTTTCAGCAAAGTCCTTGACTGGCATAAACTTATACCAGAGCTAGCCACTCTAGTATTTCTGTTAAGAGAGAAGCTCTGCTAATGGGGGAACTCTTGCTGAAGTGTACAGTGGAGGCTGACAAAGAATCTTGTGGTTTGAAATTTTGCATGGTTGAAAAAGCCAGTTGTGTCTGTACCACAAGCTGAAAGAGTTTTAAAATGGTGTTTGTGATACAGCAACCTTAGCAAGAGATAAGATTGAGGTACTACACCATCTAAAAAGGCACCTTCTGTTAAGTGTTCTCTGGTGGAAAGTGGGAGTAAGTCCAGCTGTATATATTAGAATAAGTTTTATTTCTAACGCAAATAGTATTTTTTGTTGAGGTGAATTTTGAATTGCTTTATTATTATTTTTTGTCCTTTAAAATTGTATCAGGCCAACCTATTTCTTTCTCTTTCTTCTTTTCTTGTTGTCGTCAGTATCTTTCTTTGGTTGGTTCTTTAATCAAGAGCAATTTAAAATTATTATTTTTAGTTGTGTGAGTGTGTGCGTGCGTGTGTGTGTGTGTTTTAAACGCATTTTATGAGTCATTCAGGTGCTATAATTTTGTGTAACTTCTATATTTACTGGGTTATGGTCAGAGAATGTGATCTGTAGGATAGTTTACTTTTGGGTATTTACTGAGATTTTATTCATTTATGTAAATGAAATAAATTGCTTTATTCATTGATCTAAAAGAAATCTATCAAGATACTAACTTGTACCAGTTATTGTGTAAGACATTAAGAAAGTAAGAATGAATACTATGGTTTGCTAGTGCTGTTTCTTTTGCCTCGTGTAGTCTACACGTTTGCCTTTCCCCTCTGTCTGGATGAGGAATGCCTACTTATTGTCGAAAATCTGTGTGCATGTTAGACTGCTCTCATTCTTCCAGATGAAAACCAGTAATAATGTTTCAATCTTTGGGGTCTCCATAAGACCTTATGCATTCTTATACAGTATTATATTTATTTTTGAATCTTGAGAGTTTAGTAAATACTTTTCAAGAAGACAATCCCATTTCAAATAGATTAGATCATGGTTTAGCAAGAGAAACACATAAACAACCAATTAAAATTTGTGAAATGCTAAAACCAAGATAGATACAACATGGCATGGAATTATACATGGAGAGATTAGGATTTATTTTGGAGGGATGGTGAGAAGACAAAACCTATTTTTAGAGAAGGCGATATCTAGGCTGGTCATTCCTAGGTAGAGAAGGGATAGATCCTCTGCTGAAGGGCATGTGTCAAGGGGAATAGGATGGTGGGAAAAAGTGGGTTTGAGGAACACTTAAAAGGGAGTCTGGGGGAAAGATTGGGGACATCTGTAATAGTGCCAGCAATAAAAAAGGAAGTTGGTTAAGTTTCAAAATGTCTTGTTAGGGAATTTGGAGTTTATTCTTTAAACAAAACAGAACCATTAAAATTGTTTGACTAGTTGTGCAACTAAATAGGCAAAGGAATACTCCAGATTTGCAGTTTGATACTTCATTGTACCTGATTTTACAGTGAGCCTTTTTCAGGGTGTAACACTGTTATGTTTTTCCTTCAAACTGTAGCCAGATTCTGTTGTTTTGTTTAAAGTATTGATTTGCTCTTGGGCATAGCAAGTTGGGTTTCAAGCCAGAACTTAGCTTTAAAGGTGACAGAAAAGAAGGAGACTCATATTCAAAAGTGACAGTTTACTAAGGGTGGTTCAATGTTTTAAATGAATAATTTAAGGAATAGAAAATACCTATGGCTTATGGAGTGTCCAGGCAAGCACTTCAGGACTGGAGTGGCTTTTATATTCTCATTTTACTCTAAAATTACAAACATATCTTAAAGCATTTCAGAAGGATATATAGTGACGCTATGTGAACCGCTGGTTCAAATCCAACCATCTTTCATCTTATATTAAACACCTCTACTTACTGATCCCTCACTTCCCCACCTTCACTCCTTTTTTTAAATGTGATGCTCAAAGGTACCTAAAGAAGTTAAATAACATAGCAGTTAGAAGCAGTCAGTCATCACTCATGATTGCCCAATACAAACCACCCTCCAATACACTGTTGCTTGTCAGTTTATAACCAACCCATGGGACTTGAAAATTGCTGGCTATAAAGAGACAGAGGTAAATTCATAACACAAACTCTGATAACTTTTTTATAAAAAAAGTTTTATATCAAAAGTTTTCTTTTGAGTGAGTGGTTTTGAACCAATTTATGGAAAAAATTAATCTAAAATTCTTTCTTCGCCTTGAAGAATATTAGATATGCCTTAGAAGGGAAGTACCACTCTTATAAGCAATTTAACAACAGAAAAAGCCATTTATACAGAACTATTGACATTAGTTTGTGAAAAAGGCTCTAAATGAGCTCTTCTGCCAGTTTAAAACCTTATCAACTATGTATTTGTGAGATCAGTGTTCATCTGGGCATTCTTTCCAGAATACATCCATATATCTAGAATGAGCATGTTGTAATTATCCATTTAGATAATAGGAAAATAAGGTATTACCATGAGTATGGTTTCAAAAGACACAATTAAGTTATGCAAACATTTCCTCTAGGCTTACAATCCCCAAAATATAATTTGGTGCATATATTTTCTTTGCTATTTTCCAAACTCATCTCACAGAATGTGCTATTGTACAGATTTGAATAATTAGGTCACTGGAAGCCCGAAGGGAGACCGTATATTAGAGACAAGTTTATGTAGTAAAGAAGATTGTCCTGTACTCTGATATATTTAGAGAAAACAAAGACCCTCATTTTTCTTTTAATTCAGTAAAACATTTCAGCTTGTGTCACATGACTGCACTAAAGTGGATTCCAGTGTTGTCTGTACTCTTCCTTGGGGGCCATCCATAAAAATGCATTTTTTGGTGTGTTTTTTTTTCCTAGTTCTGCAGTGTGAGCTAGTGAAGGGCATTTATAAAATCAAAAACATTATACTGCAAAGAATATTTACTCTGAAACAAATGCATGAGAGAAACAAAAACATTTCTTCTCTGTCATCTGTGCTGATCTCCTGCTAAAGCAGCAAATAGGTGACTTATCCTTATTACCTTCCCACCTGAGGATACCTACTGATATTTTAGAGCTTTCAAAAAAGTCTCCATGTCTGGACTGTCCCCTAATTCCTCTTCTGTGTTCCATCATCTTTTATAAAAAGCTCCTTTCTCTATGTTCAATTGTCTTACATTCTACTATGTGACAGTGGATGTTATTCTCTGCTGACATGATGATTAGTGTATCAGGATGCATTCAATAACAAGAAAAGATAATCCAACTTAATAGGGTAACTTTCAGTCTCTTGTAACCAGAATTTCAGTTAGGAAATGTTTCAGGGCTTGCTCTGTGTTGTCATGAGAGACCCAGTTTCTCTCTCTTTGTTGTATTATAGATAGCATTTGTAGAGGTGTTGTATTGTGTCA
The DNA here is from genome assembly GCF_964146895.1 of Miniopterus schreibersii. Taxonomy (NCBI): domain Eukaryota; kingdom Metazoa; phylum Chordata; class Mammalia; order Chiroptera; family Miniopteridae; genus Miniopterus; species Miniopterus schreibersii. The sequence goes on from NC_138104.1 coordinate 35,020,209, forward strand.
AGTTAGCTAAGCTGGAAGTGTGCTTCCAGAATTTCTTTCCCTGAATAGGTCCGAGTTAGCAAGGGTCACAAGTCATTTGGAAGGTAGAAATAAAGTAGCGGCCAAATTACTTTTATACTTGGAAGATTGATGCCAGGACACCAGGTGCTGTTGCAATTCACACATGTTGTCATTTATCTATTGACTAATCATTTTGGCAGAGGGCAGGAATGGGCCTTTAGTTGTTTCTCCTCCCCTTAGGTCCCCAAGGTTCTCTGACTGTTGGGCCAGATGAATGTTTAGCTCCTTGAAGAAGGGCACCAGCTTCTTCTGTGTAATACTCACATCATTGAAATTGGAATCAATGAGAGACCAACATGAAATCCAGTTCATCTTCATAGATTCCAGTATGACCTTGCTGTCTCCCACTTCCTATTCACCCCCTTACTAGCTGACTTTGTTGCAGATTTAAAACTTCAGCACCAGATGTAAAATCAAAAGACATAAAGACACTGTTTAATAAGGTTCCACAGTTGCATATGCATAAAGCGAACAATTAGCACACATTTGGTTCTGTCCGAAATGTCCAAAAAGATATTTTGGTTCATGCGAAAAGTACCTGAAATTTTGTCCTGTCAACTATATCCACATGTATAACGGCCCATGCCAAGTGGTCTTTGATACTTGATCCTTTCCAAACATCCACACTTAGGAAATGTTCCTGGGTTCAAACAGCCCATAACTTTTATTTCTACTTTTGGTTTATAGAATAAATGCATTAAAAGTGCTACCATGTTTTTGGTCCAATAATTGTGTTGTGGCTGTATTGCCAATAGTAACCCTTTCTTGCCTCAGTAGCTAGGCTGATAATGACACATGGGGTTAGGTAGATGGGTCGGCAAGGATCAAATGTTTCCATAGACATTTTAGACAAAGCCAAATTTTGATGACCTTTTCATGTGGACTGAATATCTCCATGGACACTTTGGACAGGACCAAAAGTCCTGCAAAGGGTTAAACATATATAAAGATATATCTATAGATATAAAATATATCTATATAGTCATTACCTGGTGGTGATTTAGTTTCTCTGATTTAACCCTGACAAATGCAACATAGCTTTAATCTTAAGATCATTTAATTATAAGTACAAGTGAAATAAGAGTAGATGTTGCACAGGATTTCTTAAAAATATGAAAGTCTTAGACAGTGATAAATATAAGAATGAAAAAAAAGGCACAATAAATCTCTACTTATTGCAAGAGCCTAAAGGATACTGGCCTGAACTACAAATGTTTGAAGTAAAAATAGTAGATGGGCTCCATGTTCAAAGAGTAGGTGCAATGAAAGAGAAACAGTGTAGCGTAGGGGCTAATTCATAGGTTCTTGCATCGGATTTTTGGGCTCAAATTCTGGCTCCAGCCCTTACTGGCTGTTATCTTGGAAACATTATTTAACCTCTCTTGAGCCTTAATTTTCTAATTTTTAATACGGGAATAATGATAGTAGCTCTTCGTTGGATTATTGCAAAGCTTAGATAATATGCATGGTGCAGAGAAAGCACTCAATAAATGATAGCTATAATAATTATAATGATAATAACCATGATAACATTAATTCATTATTATGTTAGCATGAGCAACCCAAGTAGTAAGTGTATGAGAAATGGGGGCTTCCCAGTGTTATTAAAAGGTAAATTTAAGAAAATATAGAACCAATAATATGACTAGGAAGTGAAAAATGATCATTTAAATTAACTACTGTGTTTTCAAAATATTCATTATTTTAGGCTGGATCAAACACTACCTTCTTCCTGAACAATGATTTGTTATAAAAAGATATATTCCTCGGAATATAGGCATAATTAGTATGACATAATGTGTACAGAGAAATTCATCTTTGGCGGTCATTAAAAAGAATTAATTGATTTCATTTTCATATAATTTTAAAATTTTTACAGGAAATACACTCCTTATTGCCTTTGCTGGACATGGACTGTTCCTACCATCCTTCAAGAGCTTACAGTCTTGGGGTATAAAACATGTGTATGAAAAGTTACAAAGCATTGCAAGATAATTTAGGAGTAAATGACAACTGAAAAATAAAAATTGCATGTAATTTAGGACTTAAAAAGAAGAGCTTATTGTGGACCTAAGTTGTTAGTGAAGAATAGCTAATGAAGATGGAATTTCGGCGAGTCTTAGAAGTTGAGTGTAAATAGGTTGAGAGGTTAGATAAAAGAGTTTTGGAATTTGAAGGTAAGCTTCAAATAACTGGTTAATACATTGTTTATGTTTAATGTTGAATACAGGGCACATGCAGTTTCATTTTTATGACTCACATTTTTCTGGAATATAAAGAATTTCAAAATAGACACAGATTTTTCAGTTTTATTGAGACAAGAAATAAATGATGTGAAATGCAGTAGAAAAGAGCAACAAACTTGATGTTAGCAGACTTTGGCTCAAGACCAAGCTCTGGCACTTGCTACCAGTAACATTAGGGAAAATGATTTAGCATTTCCAAGCCACTGTTTGCTCAACTGTGAAGAAAAGAGATAACAATAGCTTCTTCACAAGATAGTGAGAAGATCTCATGAGCAAATGTATGTAAACTGCAAGCACCTTAATTAGCAAACTTCAAAGTTAAATTAATGGTCTACCCATTTCTCTCCCACAAGCTGTTGCTGCTGAGACAAGCTTCCTGTGCAAGTGGCAGAAACAAATGAACCCAAGATGTATTTCTAATCAGTCAGAAGCACAAACACAGGAAAGGTGCTTTATCCAAATATAAAACAAGTAAAATTAACTTGAACTTTTGTTTTTAAAAAGATGGTGGGTTTGTGTTAAGCCTTACTCATGTGCTTTCCCAAGTTACCCTTGGGATCAATTTAAATACGTGGCTTGGCTTAAGAATATGGAATGTTTTCATGAAGAAAGGTTTCCCTGTTGAAATCAATTGGACCTTAAGAGTTCTGAATTGCAACCATGGTCTTCTTAGCACTATGCTGCAACCAGCTAAGGGAAAATTAGAGTTGACAGAAAGAATATAGGACAAACATGTTGGATACATGTGCGATGGAAAAATATAGCTCTTTGTAGACTTAATCTCACTCTAGGAATTTTGAAGCTGACATTGTAACAAAAGGGCATAAGTAGCTGATACTCTTTTCTAGGCTTCTGAAGATAATAGTCAGTTCCTTAAGTATACTTAAATTATAGTCACGAAAACTGCTCTGACACTATTGAAAGGAGGGAGGCACGCGCACATCAAATAAGCTCCTTTTGAGGCTTTATTTCTTTAATAAATGTAATTGGGGGATACTAAGTATAATAAATGAGTTTGGCTAGAAGGATTGAGAAAGGATTGTTGAGTTTTAGGGTGGGTTGTTTTATCTCTTTCCTGAATTAGTTCTCAATTTCTCTTTTAATATCTTCTTTGAACTATGCACTATTTAGTAGTTTGTGGCTTAATATCTAAATATTTGGAGGATTTTTCAGATAAATTTTTGTTAGGCATTAATTTAGGTAGGTTCTATTGTCTTTTATTCACGTTTCTTCTGTTACATATGATATTATTAAGTTTACCCAATTATGTTTTTTAACTTATCTTTATTGTTGAAAGTATTACAGATGTCCCCTTTATTACCCATTGACCCTTTCCAGCTCTCACCCACTCCTTGCCCCAGACCTTCATCACACTATTGTCTGTGCCTACTGGTTATGCATATATGCATAAAAAATCTTTGGTTAATCTCTCCCCACCAACCCACCAACCCCCACCTTCCCTCCGAGATTTGTCTGTTCCATGCTTCCATGTCACTGAATCTATTTTGTTCATCAGTTTATTCTGTTCTTTAGATTCCACGTATAAATGTGATCAAGTGATATTTGTCTTTCTCTGCCTAGCTTGTTTCGCTTAGCATAATATTCTCCAGGTCCATCCATACTGTACCAAAGGGTACAAGATCCTTCTTTACAGCTGCATAGTATTCCATGGTATAAATGTGCCACAGCTTTTTTATCCACTCATCTACTGATGGGCACTTGGGTTGTTTCCAGATTTTAGCTATTGAAAATTGTGCTGCTATGAACATAAGGGTGCATATATTCCTACTGATTAGTGTTTCAGGATTCTTAGTATATGTTCCTAGAAGTGGGATCACTGGGTCAAAAGGCAGCTCCATTTCTAATTTTTTGAGAAGCCTCCATACTGTTTTCCATAGTGGCTGCACTAGTCTGCATTCCCATGAGCAGTGTACCAGGGTTCCCCTTTCTCCACATCCTCGCTAAAAAGTGTCATTTGTTGATTTGTTGATGGTACCATTCTGACAGGTGTGAAGTGATACTTCATTGTGGTTTTCATTTGCATCTCTCTGATGTTTAGCAACGTTGAGCATTTTTTCATGTCTCTTGGTCATTTGTACGTCCTCTTTGGAGAAGTGTCTATTCAGGTCCTTTGCCCATTTTTTAATTGAATTGTTTGTCTTCCTCTTGTTGAGTTGTATGAGTTCTTTGTACACTTTGGAAATTAGCCCCTTATCAGATATATCCTTGGCCAATATGTTTTCCCATACTATGAATTTCCTTAGTATTTTGAGGTTGTTTTCTTTTCCTGTGCAGAAGCTTTTTAGTTTGATGTAGTCCCATATGTTTATTTTTTCTTTTGTTTCTCTTGCCCTAGGAGATGTATCACTGAAATTTCCACTATGTGAGATGTCTGTGACTTTACTGCTTATGTTTTCTTCTAGGATTTTTATGGTTTTGTGATTTACTTTTAAGTCTTTTATCTATTTTGAGTTTATTTTTGTGTATGGAGTAAGTTGTTGATCTAGTTTCATTTTTTTCATGTACCTGTCCAATTTTCCCAGCACCACTTATTGAAGAGACTGTCTCTAGTCCATTGGATGCTCTTACCTCCTTTACCTCCAATCCTAATTGTGTGGGTCTATTTCTGGAGTCTCTGTTCTGCTCCATTGATCGATATGCCTGTTGTTGTACCCATACCAGGCTGTTTTGATTACAATGACTTCGTAGGACAGTTTGATATCCGATGTGATCCCTCCCACTCTGTTCTTCTTTCTCAAGATGGCTGCGGTTATTTGGGGTGTTTTTGGTTCCATACAAATTTTTAGAATATTTGTTCTATCTCTATGAAATATGCTGTTGGTATTTTAATAGGAATTGCATTGAATCTATAAATTTCTTTGGGTAGTATGGTCATTTTAATGACATTAATTCTTCCAATCCATGAGCATGGTATATTCTTCCATTTATTTATATCTTCCTCTATTTCTTTTTGCAGTGACCCGTAGTTTTCCAAGTATAGGTCTACTACATCCTTGGTTAAGTTTATTCCTAAATATCTTATTTATTTACTTGCAATGGTAAATGGTATTTTTTTTTTTTTAGTTTCTCTTTCTGTGAGATCCTTGTTGTTGTATAAAAATGCCATCAATTTCCAGATGTTAATTTTGTATCCAGCTATCTTGCCAAATCAGCAGTACTTTGATGGAGCCTTTAGGGTTTTCTATGTACAATATCATGTCCTCTGCAAATAATGACAGTTTTACTTCCTCCTTCCCAATTTGGATCCCTTTTATGTTTTTTTCCTGTCTAATGACTATGGCTAGGACTTCCAGTACTATGGTGAATTAGAGTGGTGAAAGCAGACATCCCTGTCTTGTTCTTGTTTTTAAGGGAAATGGTTTTAGTTTTTGCCCATTGAGTATGATGTTGACTGTAGGTTTGTCATATGCGGTCTTTATTATGTTGAGGTATGATCCCTCTACTCTCACTTTGCTGAGAGTTTTTATCAGAAATTTGTGCTGGATTTTGTCAAATGCTTTTTCTGCATCTATAGATATGATCATATGATTTATTCCCTACATTTTGTTTATGTGGTGTTTCACATTTATTGATTTGTGGATGTTATACCAGCATTGCATCCTCAGAATAAATACCACTTGATCTTGGTATATGATCTTTTTAATTTATTCCTGGTTCCAGTTTGCTAGTATTTTGTTGAGGATTTTAACATCTATGTTCATCAGGGATACTGGCCTGTAATTTTCTTTCTTTGTAGTGTCTTTATCTGGTTTTGGGATTAGGGTGATGCTGGCCTCATAAAAAGAGTTTGGGAGTTTTCCCTCCTCTTGAATTTTCTGGAATAGTTTGAATAGAATAGGTGTTAATCCTTCTTTGAATGTTTGGTAAAACTCACCTGTAAATCCATCTGGTCCAGGACTTTTGTTTGCTGGGAGTTTATTGATTACTGCTTCAATTTCATTAGCTGTTATTGGCCTATTTAGGTTTTCAACCTCTTCCTGATTCATCTTTGGAAGGTTGTATGCTTCTAGGAATTTGTCCATTTCCCCCATCTTGTCCAGTTTGTTGGCATATAGTTGCTTGTTTCTGATTTTATTTGTTTTAGTCCTCTCTCTTTGTTTCTTGATGTGTCTAGCTAATTGTCCATCAATCTTATTTATCTTTTCAAAGAACCAGGTCTTGGTTTCACTGATCTTTGTATTGTTTTTTGAGTCTCTATGTCATTAATTTCTGCTCTGACCTTTATTATTTCCTTCCGTCTACTTACTTGGTGCTTTTCTTGCTGTTTTCTTTGTAATTCTTTCAGTTGTTGTGTTAGATGGTTTCCTATAATGCTATGAACTTCCCTCTCAGGACTGCTTTCACTGTATCTCATAGATTTTAGGTTATTTTCTGTTCATTTTCATTTTTTCCAGGGAATTTTTGATTTCTTCCTTGATCTCATTGGTAACCCATTCATTGTTTAATAACATGCTATTTAGCCTCCATATGTTTGAATATTTTTTAGTTTTTTTATAGTGGTTGATTTCTAGTTTCATACCATTGTGATCCAAAAAGATACTTGTTATGATTTCAATCTTCTAGAACTTAGAGACTTGTTTTGTGCCCTAACATGTGGTCTATTCTTGAGAATGTTCCATGTGCACTTGGAAGAATGTGTAATCTGCTCCTTTGGGGTGAAATGTTCTCTAAATGCCAATTAAATCCATTAGCTCTAGTGTGTCATTTAAGGTCTCTGTTTCCTTGTTGATTTTTGTCTTGATGATCTGTCCAATGCTGACAGTGGGGTGTTGAAATCCCCCACTATGATTGTGTTGCTGTCAATCTCCCCCTTAAAGTTCACCAGGAAATGTTTTATATATTTAGGCGCTCTTATATTGAGTGCATTTATATTTATAAGGGATATTTCCTCCTGTTGGATCAATCCCTTTAATATAATTTAGTTACCCAGTTATTTTGTCCAGATATTGAATATTTTAGTCCTGGAAATTTCATTTGGTACTATTTATAGTTTTAATTTTTCTATTGAGATTTCCTATTTAACTCTCATTATGTTTAAATTTTCCTTTTACCTTTAAATAAATTAATAATAGCTATTTTAAAGTCTTTATCTGATCTTCTAATTCCACCATCTCTGTCATATCTAGATTGCTTTTCTTTTGATTAATTATATTTCTTGTTATAGGTCACATATTTTTTCTGTTTCTTTGCTTATCAAATCCTTTTTTGTATGTTCAACATTACAGTTGTTACACAGTTGAGTGCTTGGGCTTTTTGTTGTTTTTATTATCTTTATTCCTTAATAGAGTAATGAGTTTGTTTTGGCAGGAAGTTAAATTATTTGCAGATCACCTTTACCCTTTTGAGGCTTGTTTTTAAAGCTTATTATGGTGAGCTTAGAGTAGCCTTTACTCTTGGACTAGATTAGTTCTATTCATAATGTGTGGCCTTTTGAGGTCTCTACTGAGCTCCCAGGGTGTTTAAAAATGTCTCTCCATTCTTAATAGTCAACAATCACACATTCCCTACTCCTTTGGAAGCTGGTAATCACTCATAGACTTCTGGTACTTCTATTTTCTCAGATAGTTGTTCTTTCCTCAGTTGGCAATCTTGCTCAGTCTAGAGGACTCTCACTCTGCCCCTGCAAATGCACAGCTTAGTATTTTGCCAGAGTAAAAATATAATAAATAAGCCAAAGACTGTGCAACTTTTTAGGACACTTCCTGTATGTAACTGTTCTCTTTCTGATAACCTGCCCTGGAAATTCTAGTTACTTCCAGTACGCCTACAGCTTCGATTTCTGTCTCCTCATATCTCTAAGATAATAGTGCTCTTTTGGGGCTTTCTATTCCTGTGCTGCCATATAGAGAGTGCTGAAAAATAGAAAACTGGAGATATAATGGACTTCACCTTGTGTGTTACCCTTTTTTCATGGATCACTGTTCTTTAACACCTGTTGTCCAGCATCTGAAAAAGTTATTTCATGTATTTCTCTCTGTTTCTACATTCCGATAGTTGTTTATGGGGAAAATAATATTTTAGAACTAGATACTCTATCACAGCCAGAAGTGGAAGTTTGAATCATTCTTCAAAATAAATGTTTTAACCTCAATATTAACTTGGCAATTTAAATCAGTAAGGAAAATATGGATCCTACAATAAAAGATGTTTTGACAAATAGGTTGTCATCTGTAAAAAAGCTAAATTGTATGCTTACCTCAAATCTTATACTGCAATAAATTGCACATGGATTAAAATTGGAATATAAATAAATGAAAATTTTCAAATTTGCAAAAATGGAAGATTTAAAAATAACTCATCACTCATGCTAGTGTTTTTCTTTTAAAAAATTTTTTCACTATGGAAAATTTAAATATACACAAAAGTAGAGAGACTAGTATAATGAGCCAATGTGTACCTATAATGCAGTTTTAACAATTTGAACCCCATAAACAATTTTGTTTCAGCTATATCTATCAACTTCCAGTCCCTGCCATGCCCCCTACCACACACAGAAGGGATTATTTTAAAGCAAATTAAGACACCATATAATTGTATCCATAAATATTTCAGTGTGTATATGTTAAAGATAAGGCCTCATTAAAAATATAACCTTTGAACCTTTCTCACACCCCAAAAACAGAATGTCTCATTGTAAAAAAAATAAATAAATTGTCTTTTTTGTTTTGTTTTGTTTTGTTCAAATCAGGATCCAAACAATGTCATTTAGTTTACATGTTTTCTGATTTTTTTGTTTTGGAATTTATTTGTTGAAGCTATTAGGTAATCTGTCCTATAGCATTTCATTTAATTCTAGATTTTGCTGATTGCATTCCCATGATGATTCTTTCCATTGTCTTTCATGTAAACAGGTGGCTAGTAATACAGCCTTAATCAGATTCAGCTTCAAAATTTTGGTAAGAAGTGGTTATAGATGATGTAGACTTCATCAGGATGCAAAGAATGTCTAGTTGTCTTTGGGATGTTAAGTCTAATTGATGGGTTCAGATGTTGTTGGTCTGAACCATCTAATATGAAATCCCTGTGGGCTTCTTTTTTTTTTAAATATGTCTTTATTGGTTTCAGAGAGAGGAAGGAAGAAAGAGAGAGAGAGATAGAAACATCAATGATGAGAGAGTCATTGATTGGCTATACTTAATTTTGTGATAAAAATAAATGTTAAAATTTGAAAAAAAGAAAAGAAGAAAAGTGAGCAAAGTAAGTGAACACTTTACTGAAAAGAACCTATAAATGGCATATAAACCTATGGAAGGGTGTGCAATACCACTGATTAAAAAATGCAAGTTAGACTATAATAGCATAGTGCTTTTACTGATATGGGAGCAAAATTTAAATTTAAAGGCTTGGTCATATATCCTGTCAGGGTGTTGCAAAGTAAACACTCATATATTGTCAGTGGGAACTGAAATTGTCACAACCCCTTTGGACAGTATTTTTGTAGTGTGTGTGTGTGTGTGTGTGTGTGTGTGTGTTTAATTTATCTTTATTGTTGAAAGTATTACAGATGTCTCCTTTTTTCCCTCATTGATCCCCTCAACCCTGTATTCATTTCACCCCCAGGCCTTCCTCGTACTGTGTGGTATGTGTCCATAGATTATGCATATAAGCATATAAATTCTTTGATTAATCTCTTCCCACCCACTCCCCAACCTCCGCCTTCCCTCTGAGATTCCTCAGTCTGTTCCATAAGTCTATGTCTGGATCTATTTTGTTCATCAGTTTATGATGTTTTAGCTATCATAGTTAAAGTTATATATATATTCATTGGGATATTCATTTTGTTTTGTCTATGTTCCATAGAAAATAGAGTATTAAGCAGATAAATAGCTAAAACTTTATTTGAGAGGTTTAATACTAGAATACAGGAGTGGAGGGAAATTATTTTGTTTTCAATGAGAATATGTCTGTTCACCTTCTTGAAGTGGACTCTGTGACTTATCAAACTTATACTCTCCCTCTCTGGAAATAAGTGAGGGCATCTTGTTTACATACATGTGTGTGTGCGCGTGCGCACACACACACACACACACACACACACACACACACAGGGAGGATAGAAAGCAATGCAAAGTGATTAATTTATATGCTGGCCACTGCTTCACAACAGATTATGCAGCAGATTCCCTAGCAATTATACCTGATTGATGACATAGGTCATCTTCAGACACACTATTCAGAGAAACCATACCTCTGTAAGTCCATCAGAATGAGGAAGGGTGAAGGAACTTATCTGCCAGTCTTTCCCCCAATTTCTATCTACCTTTAGTGAAAGTTGACCCTTATTAATTTTTCCAAACTCCCAGGTTACTTCAACCCAGCTCTTTCAGAAGTAATTCAGGAAAACAGATCCCATGCCCTGTGGTGGTGTGTTTCATCTGAACCTGGAAAGGGCTATAGAACTAATAATTCCAGGCCAATGGCTGGTTGTCCTCAGGCAACATATCTGCACATCCCCTGAAAGGAACTGGTTTTCTCTGGTGACAGTAGAGGCAGAGAAAGAAGCTAAGAATACTGGAAACACATGAGGCCAAGACAAACTGAGAACATGACTACAGCATATTCAATAGAGCCTACCTTGTGCCACTTGATCCATTTGTACCCGGCCTCTGTACCTTGTTCCTATATTACATTTCAGACCTTCTGTGCGTGTGTGTGCACATGTGTGTGAAGAAGATGCTCTTACTTGTTTTCAGACAGGGAAAGTATAACTCTGATAAGTCACAGTCCACTTCAAGAAGGTGAACAGACATATTCTCATTAAAAACAAAATAAAACAAAACACAAAACAAAACAAAGCTTCAGGCAACAACACGATTAATGAAACTGTCTGTAACAAGTCTTAAGACTGTAAATGATATTCATTATCTTCATCTTTCACCATTTCAAAGTTTCCTCACCCTTAGCCAGCCCCCTTACTTATTAAATGTTGTAGCTATTTAATCTCCCAATACCTTATCCTTTCAGAAATGTATGCATAATTCTACCAAAGGATATGTATAAGAATGTGGAGAGCAGTATTTGTTAGAGTACAATATTGGAACGTTGAACAATAGCAAAAAAATTATTTTATATTTCAACAATGGAATACTATGTAGAAATAAAATGACTGAACTCCTGGTATATGCAACAATATGTATGGCTCTTCCTAATATAAAGCACAGAAAAAGAAACCCTACACATGAGCAAATGCTATATAAGTAATTTTATACAAAGCTTAAAAACAGGAAAATCCAAAATATGGTTTCAGGAGTGAGAATAATGACTATATTTGGTAAGTAATGTTTCTTTGTCCTTCGAATTCTCTATGAACTTTAGAAATAACATCATTTTCTACAAAAAAAATCCACTTAATTTTATGGTGATCCCATTGAATTTTGTCAGTAACCTGTTCGATTTGCTGGAATCTACTAACATTTTCAAAGTTGCCTATAGCTCTAAATATTATGCTTTGTTACACAAATACACTTAAGTAGCTGCATTTTTGTTTTTATTTGATTAACAATCTTTTGGGGAGAGTGTATTTGTCTATCTTAGGTTGTGGGGGGCACAGAAACCATGACTACAGAGATTGCTGAGTTCACTTGAGTTCCTGATATGAATGTGTGTGGGAGGTGGGGAGAGAGAGAGAGAGAAAATTTCTCATTTAGAACATGGCTCAAATGGTAGATAGATTGCCATCTACAATAAAGCCAATTTTGAAACTCAGTCCTGTCACTCTGTGCTAAATATATGTGAAATATATATGGAGATATATATGGATTCAATGAAGATATATAGAGTACATATACATATATAAATAACATATATCTAAATGCAAATTATTACTGCATTTTATTTGGCTATGTTATAGTGGATTATATTAAAATAGATATAATGTATCCATTATATATAAAAATACACATAATTTTTCAAAAAGTTTTGATGCTAGTTTTTCATTATTTTACTTTAACTTAGTTTAATTTAAATTACTCTATGTTTGATGCTCTTTTGCTTTAAAATTTTATTTTTATCTGATAATTCATATTTCTACTATGGCATTTGAAAATTTCAAGTTTTACTTGACCCATCCTGGCATTTAAAAACATATTGACTTTTACTGTAGCATTGGGTTTATTTTCATGTCTTATTAAAATAAACTACAAGAAGTGTTTTTTGTTTGTTTTTAGTTACTGTCAATTTCTCTTCCCATTGAGATAATTGTCTATCACAGTCACGTCCTTCTTGAATTATATAAATTAATATACACTTTTTGTTCTAAACTACACTACAAAGTTCACCAACAAGTAAACCAGTAACCAGTTCAATCTATTAAGCTGCCAGTTTTAAATGAGTTAAAAAACACCTCAATAAATATGACAAAATAAAGGTTACAGTACAACCTTCATAGAGAACCTAATTTAAAACACCTTGAAACTATTTGTTTTGCATTATCACTTGGCCATGATTCTTTGTACTATATACTTTGGTGAAACTGTTTATCTGCCACTCAGGCCTGTATGATAACTGCCTGCCACATTGTCTATGCAAGTGATGTGAGTTTATTTGACAAGAAGTGTACCTTAGTCTTCAGTAATCAGAAAAATGTCTCAAGTTTTGAAGAATATATATTTAATGTTAATAGAAGTTATCATCAGGAGGTGGGATCATAAATGAGATTAAATTTTTTTCTTTACATTTTTATGTATTTTCTATCAGTTATGTGTATCACTTATAAAATTTTTAGAAAAGGCACCCACCACAATAAATGTTTTATTAAACAAAAATAAAGTCTTCTAATGTAACCTGAAGCTTACTTTCTCACTCAGCAGCAAATAATTCAAAAAAATTTAACTGAACAAAGACCTAATTAACTAGGTCTCTATTTTGTGCACCTCAACACTATCTGACCTGGAATGGATTTGTGCAATAGCTGAAGCATTTCATGGGGGACTTATGTCTACATTTGAAAAATAAATTATCATTATTGAAAAGTTTCTATGTGCAAGGCAAGGTGTTACCCAAATGGGCATGCAAGTTTATCTCCAATTTTATATCTAAGAGAATTTGCCAGCTAATGTTACCAAATGTTCCATTGAAGAGGGGTATAAACAATTTATTGATCAAGCAATCTCCTTTTGTTTATTTGTTTAGCACCTGCTTTTAAAAAATCATCTTTTAAAAGATACAATAACATCATAAACTGTACTTATTTATAGTATACAATTTCATGTTTTGACATATAAACATACCTGTGGAACTATCACCACAATCAACATACTGAACATATTCATCACCCACAGACATTTTCTCATGTCCCTGTAGAACCCCTCCCTTCTGACCCTCCTCAGGCACTCTTACCCCAAGGAGCCAGCAATGTACTTTCCGTCACTATAGGTTACTTTGCATTTACAAGAGTTTTACATAAATGGAACTACACAGTTTTGTTCTCCTTTGTCTGGCTTACATCGCTCAGCATAATTATTTTGATATTTATCCATGTGTGTTCATTATGGTCAGAAAATGCATTTTCCATTCCTTGAATCCTTTAAAATTTATTAAGACTTGATTTATGGCCCTTAATATGATGTATCTTGTAAATGTTCCATGCATGTATTCTACTGTTGTTAAATGAGGGTTTATTGAATGTCAGCGAGGTCAAATTACTTGATTATATAGTTAAAATCTACTGTTTTTGTTGTTGCCAAACTGGAACATTTTATCTCCAAGTTCACTAATATTTTTTCTGCAATATCTAACTCTATCCAGTACATTGTTTTAAATCTCAGATTTAGTAATTTACATTTCTAGTGTCAACTTAAGAAATGTTCAAACCTGTAGAGAATTTTTATGAGTTTATTTGAGCCAAACCAACAACAATGCCAAGAAGCAAAATCTCAATGGATTGAAAAAATGCTCCAGAGAATGGCAGTTTTGCACCTTGTTTTATACATTACAATCAAAGGAGAGGCCTAAGGAATTACATGAACTTCATTGGTGATTTATTATCAGGAGAAATCAAAGCAGGGAAATCTCTGGGATTGGATAAAAGTAAAACAAATAGACACAGACTTCTTTTACATTTGTAGGCGTAAAATAGCAGTTAACAATTAACATGGTAACAATAACAATGAGGGGTTTCGTGTTTTCTGCTTTGGTGCAGGGAAGGGTGGGGAGGGAAAGGAAATTACCCTGACATTCCAAAGATATGTAATCATAGATGCAAAAAGGAAATAGACTTTCTCAGTTAAGGTAAAGATTGACCTTTGTCAAGGAACATACAAACTTAAGACATGAATATCTCCCATGACTCACTTTAAATTTTTTAAAATTTAATTTAATTTTTTCCAATCACATTTATCCCCTTTATGACTTCTTCCATCTCCACCCACTGTCCTTGCCCCCCTCCACAATAAACACACTGTTGTCCATGTCCATGAGTTCTCTTTTTTCTTTTTTGCTCAATCTCTCCACCCCCCAACACACCTTCTTTTTTTGAATTTATTGGGGTGACATTGGTTAATAAAATTATACAGTTTTCAGGGGTACAATTCTATAACACCTCATCTGTACACTATTTGGTGTGTTAAGCACCCCCAAGTCAAGTCTCCTTCCATTGCTATTTGTCCCCCCTTTATCTTCTCCTACCTTCCCCCATCCCCCTTTCCCCCTGATAATCACCATACTGTCGTCTGTGTTTATGAGTTTTTTTTCTTTGCTTATTCTCTTCACTTTCTTTCATCCAGCCCTCCAATCCCCCTCCCTTCTGAAACCTGTCAATGTGTTATCTGTATCTATGAGTCTGTTTCTATTTTGTTTGACAATTCATTTTGTTCATTAGATTCCACATATTAGTCAAATCATATGATACTTGTCTTTCTCTGGCTGGCTTATTTCACTTAGCATATAATCTCCAGTTTCATCCAGGCTGTTGCAAAAGGTATGATTTCCTTCTTTTATATGTCCACGTGGTACTCCATTGTGTAAATATACCACAGCTTTTTTTTATAGACTCATCTACTCATGACTCACTTTTAGTTAGAAAGTTTTAATTTCAGACCATCTTATGTGGTTACTTTTGGTCACTGAGTTTATAAGACTGCCATGCATGCTTCCCTGGAGCTTGTCAGGTTTAGTATGTGGCCCCTTTTTCATTTTCACTGGAAGATTACTTTTGGTATTTTTATATCTTCTATGTATCTATTAAATTTTTGGACATATGGAATACATTTTAAAAGCTGTCTCAATGTTCTTTTTTTATAATTCTAACATTTGTATTAGTTCTAATTGGTTTCACAGTGCCTTCCTCATACAAAAAGTGCACAAGATATGGCTTTTCATTAGAAATTGTTATTCTTTCTTACTTGTCTGCATTTTCCAACAGATAGCAAGTTCACTGAAGGAAGGAAGATCTCACTTTCACTGTCAAGTGCCTATTTCTAGTAAGTGTTTACTAAAATTTTGATAAATTAATAAATTGAAATGAATCAAGTTGCATACTTACTTTCAGTCTTAGCTGTTCTTAATAATATGAGGCTTATCTTTCTTTGTTCACTCTTACTTCAAGTATAGACTCTTTTCTAAAGTCAATACTAATAGAAATATTCTGGAGATCTTATTTTAAATTTCTAGCTTTACATATTTTTCTAAAAATGAAATAAAATCACACATTCTTTTGTTAATCTGAATATAACATTCAGAAATATAGAGGTTCAAGCAACAATTTAACCAAGACTACAGTTTGCAAACACATGTAAAAAAAGTATTATTAAAAGTAGATTGTTCATGACTTAGAGAAAATGGTGTAATGGTACATTCACATTGTTATCAGAGAATTGTGCAGGTGACATTTCTCTGTTGCTAATGGAAGTGCGGTTCT
Source organism: Miniopterus schreibersii (assembly GCF_964146895.1). Classification (NCBI taxonomy): domain Eukaryota; kingdom Metazoa; phylum Chordata; class Mammalia; order Chiroptera; family Miniopteridae; genus Miniopterus; species Miniopterus schreibersii. Next base: position 35,036,391 of record NC_138104.1, read on the forward strand.
TATAATATCTTGAGAAAAAGAATTTCCTAAGATTCACATGGGAGAATGAGTGATTTTTATTTGTGTGAAGTTACATCCCTCGGTTTCCAAAGTCCCATTTCCCTTAAACTAGTCCTGGAAAAGGTGCAGCTGGGGCTTCAGAGGAGCTAAAAACAAAGACAGTGTCCAGTTTCCATTCCATGGTGTTCTTGATTCCAGAACAGCATCAAGCTAATTTCAGTCCATCAATCCATTGTGTGTGGGCTCCACATGGATGTGGGCCATGTGGCAGAATGCAGGAGAGTGTGCCCCCTGCCAAAAGAGAACCAGGAGTACAAGAGGGCTAAGAGAGAACTCCCCCTTTGTATAGGAGATTAAATATCAAATCTTATGGTGCTTGCAGTGGCCACACTTACACACCTATTCTGGCCAATGCCCTGTTCTAAGCTATGACTGACAGGAAAGCACTTTCCCAAGTCACCTAGACCTTACTGGGCATGCGTGGGGAACAGACCTGGAGAATGTTAAATTGCAGATTTTTGGCAAAAAAATGGTGTGCCTATATTATCTGGACTTTCCTATGCTCTTTTCCTGTTAATTAATTAATAACTCAATTACAATGGTATCAACATGGTATTATTTGTTCACTGTAATATACAGCATGCTACACAATCCTTTATTTCTCAATTTGTAAGATTCTAACAAGCAGCAATTTTCAAACAACTGTTTTAAATGACAGAAAGGAAATAGTTGTCCTATGCAAATAGTAGCCAAAAGATAACTTGGATTGCCATACTAGCTTCGGACAAAGTAGATGTTAAGTCAAAAACAGTTAAGCAGGCTGATAACAACTAATGAAATTGAAACAGTAATCAAAAAACTCCCAGCAAACAAAAGTCCTGAACCAGATGGATTTACAAGTGAATTTTACCAAACATTCAAAGAATAATTAACACTTATTCTATTCAAACTCTTCCAGAAAATTCAAGAGGAGAGAAAACTCCCAAACTCTCTTTATGAGGCCAGCATCATCCTAATCCCAAAACCAGATAAAGACACTGCAAAGAAAGAAAATTATAGGCCAATATCCCTGATGAACATAGATGTTAAAATCCTCAACAAAATACTAGCAAACTGGATCCAGCAATACATTAAAAAAATCATACACCACGACCAAGTGGGATGTATTCTGGGGATGCAATGCTGGTATAACATCTGCAAATCAATAAATGTGATACATCACATAAACAAAATGAAGGACAAAAATCATATGATCATATCAATAGATGCAGAAAAAGCATTTGACAAAATCCAGCACAAATTTCTGATAAAAACTCTCAGCAAAGTGAGAGTAGAGGGATCATACCTCAACATAATAAAGGCCACATATGACAAACCTACAGTCAACATCATCCTCAATGGGCAAAAACTAAAACTGTTTCCCTTAAAAACAGGAACAAGACAGGGATGTCCACTTTCACCACTCTTATTCAACATAGCACTGGAAGTCCTTGCCACAGCCATCAGACAGGAAGAAAATAAAAAAGGTATCCAAATTGGGAAGGAGGAAGTAAAACTGTCATTATTTGCAGATGACATGATATTGTACATAGAAAACCCTAAAGCCTCCATCAAAGTACTACTAGATTTGATAAACAAATCTGGCAAGGTAGCTGGATACAAAATCAACATCCGGAAATCAACGACATTCTTATACACCAACAATGAACTTTCAGAGAGAGAAACTAAAAGAAACAATACCATTTACCACTGTAACTAAAAAAATAAGATATTTAAGAATAAACTTAACCAAGGATGTAAAAGACCTATACTCGTAAAACTACGTGACACTGAAAAAAGAAATAGAGGAAGATTTAAACAAGTGGAAGAATATACCATGCTCATGGATTGGAAAAATTAATATCATTAAAATGTCCATATTACCCAAAGCAATTTATAAATTCAATGCAATTCCCGTTAAAATACCAACAGCATATTTCACAGATCTAGAAAAAATATTTAAAAAATTTGTATGGAACCAAGAAAGACCCTGAATTACTGCAGCCATATTGAGAAAAAAAGAACAGACTGGGAGAGATCACATTACCAGACTTCAAATTGTATTACAAAGCCACTGTAATCAAAATGGCCTGGTATTGGTACAACAGCAAGCATACAGATCAATGGAACAGAACAGAGAGCCCAGAAATAGACCCACGCCATTATGGTCAGTTAATATTTGACAAAGGAGGCAAGAGCATACAATGGAGTAAAGACAGTCTCTTCAATAAGTGGTGCTGGGAAAATTGGACAGGTACATGTAAAAAAATGAAACTAGACCATTACATTCACCATACACAAAAATAAACTCAAAATGGATAAAAGACTTAAACTTAAGTCATGAAACCATAAAAATCTTGGAAGAAAACATAGGTAGTAAAGTCACAGACATCCCACTTAGTGGAATTTTCACTGATACATCTCCTAGGGCAAGAGAAACAAAAGAAAAAATAAACAAATGGGACTACATCAAACTAAAAAGCTTCTGCATAGCAAAAGTAGTCGACTTCAAAATACAAAGGAACCCCACAGTATGGGAGAACATCTTTGCCAAAAATGCATCTGATAAGGGGATAATTTCCAAAGTGTACAAAGAACTCATACTACTCAGCAAGAGGAACACAAACAACCCAATTAAGAAATGGGCAAAGGAACTGAATAGACACTTCTCCAAAGAGGACATACAGATGGCCAAGAGACACATGAGAAAATGCTCAATGTCACTAATCAGCAGAGAGATGCAAATTAAAACCACAATGAGGTATCACTTCCCTCCTGTCAGAATGGCTCCATCAACAAATCAACAAATGACATGTGCTGGCGAGGGTGTGGAGAAAGGGGAACCCTAGTAGACTGCTGGTGGGAATGCAGACTGGTGCAGCCACTATGGAAAACAGTATGGAGGTTCCCCCCAAAATTAGAAATGGAGCTGCCTTTTGACCCAGTGATCCCACTTCTAGGAATATATTCTAAGAATCCTGAAACACTAATCAGAAAGAATATATGCACTCCTATGTTCATAGCAGCACAGTTTACAATAGCTAAGATCTGGAAACAGCCCAAGTGCCCATCAGTAGATGAGTGAATAAAAAAGCTGTGGGACATATACACCATGGAATACTACACAGGTGTAAAGAAGAAGGATCTTGTACCCTTTGGGACAGTATGGCTGGACCTGGGGAATATTATGCTGAGTGAAATAAGCCAGGCAGAGAAAGACAAACATCACATGATCTCGTGTATATGTGGAATCTAAAGAACTTAAACTGATGAACAGAATAGATTCAGTGACATGAAAGCATGGGTCAGACTGATGAATGTCAAAAGGATGGAGAAGGGCACGTGGGTGGACGGGGAGAGATTAACCAAAGAATTTATATGCATATATGTACAACCCTAGGACACAGACAATGATAGGAAGGGGGACTGGGGAGGGACAAGGAACAGGGTGGATTGGGTCATTGGGGAGAAAAAGGGGTATCTGTAATATTTTAAACAAAAATAAAATTTAAAAAACAAACAAACAAAATGAGTTAAAAAAATAGGGGCAGTGTATGTTGATAAAATATTTAATACATCAAAAAGATATAGCAATTATAGACATTTTCAACAATTATCAGAACTACAAAATAATATGAAGCAAATTGACAGAAACTGGAGAAACTGATACTTCTACAATAATAATAGGAGACTTCAGCACCTTACTTTAAATAATCAATAGAACAGAAGAGCAATAATAAAACAGAGGTCTTAAACAGCATTATAAACTCACTGGACCTAACAGACATATTTAGAACACTCCACCCAACAATGTGTAGAATACATATTTTTCTTTGGGGCATACAGGATAGACCATACCTTAGGCCAGAAAACAAGTCTCAATAAATTTAAAAAGAATGAAAACATATAAACAGTTTTTTTAAATCACAGCAGAATTAATCTATACATCAATAACAGAAACTGGAAAATTTACAAATATGTGGAAATTAAAAATCATACTTCTAAACAACCAATGGGTAAAAAAAAAAACACATAAGACATATCATAAAATACACTGTGACAAAGGAAAATTAATACACATCATACAAAACTTAGGTAATGCAATGTAAGCAATGGTAAGAGGGAAATTAATAGCTGGAAATACATCAAAAAAGAAGAAAGATCTAAAGTAAATAACCCAACTTTATGATTTAAGAATTGAAAAAGAAAAGAACAAACTAAACCTACAGCTAGCAGAAGGCAGGCATTAGTAAATAATAGAGCAGAGATAAAACAGAGAATAGAAAACAATAATTGGGAAAATCAACAAAACCAAAAGTAGTCCCTCATAATGAACAACAAAACTGTTCAGTCTTTAGGTACATTGAGAAAGAATGAACAATTTACTAAACTCAGAAATGAAAGTGGGGATATTATTAGCAATCTTACACAAAAAAGATCATAAGAGAGTATTCTGAACAACTGTACACAAGAATTTATATTACTTAGATGAATTGGACAAATCCTATAAACACACAAGTTACCAAAACTAAAGTCATAATTTAATAAAAACATTGAACAGATCTATAACTAGAGTTGAGGTTGAATCAGTAATGAAAAACCAGACAATAAAAAATGCCTGGATATTTTACAATTCATTAGTGAATTCTAAAAAAAGATAGTTAAAGAAGAATTAATAGAAATATTTTCAGACTCTTCCAAAAAAATGAAGACTCTTCCTAACTCCTTTTATGATACCAGCATAACCCAGATATGAAATCCAGATAAAGACACTACATAAAAAACTGTATACCATCAACACAATGAAAAGGGAACCCACTGAATGGAAGAACATATTTGCCAATGATACATCTGACAAGGGGTTAATTTTCAATATATATAATGAACTTATACAACTCAACACCAGGAAGACAACCCAATTTAAAAATGTGCAGTCCTGGCCAGGTAGCTCAGTTGGTTAGAGCATTGTCCCAATATGCCAAGGTAGTGGGTTTGATCTCCAATTAGCGCTCATACAAGAATCAACCAATGAATGCACAAATAAGTGAAACAACAAATCAATGTTTCTCTCTCAAGTCAGTAAATAAGTTTAAAAAAATGGGCAGCTCAGCTGGGCATAGCCCAGCAGTTAAGCATCAACCTAGGATCCAGGCGATTGCAGTTCGATTCCTGGTCAGGGCACATGCCCAGGTTGGGTTCGATCCCCAATTGGGGGCATACAGGAGGCAGCTGATCAATGACTCATCATTGATGTTTCTCTCTTTCTCTCCCTCTCCCTTCCTCTCTCTGAAATCAATAAAGATATATTAAAAAAAAAAGGGGGGGTAAAGGACCTGAATAAGCACTTCTCCAAAGAGGACGTACAGATGGTGAATAGACATATGACAAAACACTCAACTTCACTAATCATCAGAAAAATGCAAATTAAAGCCACAGTGAGCTATCACCTCACACTTGTCTAAATGGCTATCACCAATAAATTAATATACAAGTGTTGGTGAGGAAGTGGAGAAAAGGGAAGCCTCGTGAACTGTTGGTGGGAATATTGACTGGTGCAGCCCCTGGGGGAAACAGTATGAAGTTTCTTCAAAAGAAATTAAAAATAGAACTGCCTTTTGACCTAGATATCCCATTTCTAGGGATATATGCTAAGAAACTCAAACACTAATTGGAAAAATATATGCACCCCTATGTTCATAGCAGGGTTAATTACAATAGCCAAGATCTGGAAACAACACAAATGTCCATCAATAAATTTAAAAAAACAAACCTGTGGTACATTTATACAATGGAATACCATGCAGCCGTAAGTAAAGAGAATCCTATCTTTTCCAGCAGTATGTATGGACCTGGAGATTATTGTTCCAAGTGAAATAAGCCAATCAGAGAAAAACAAATACCATATGGTCTCACTTATATGTGAAATCTAATTTACAAAATAAACTGATTAACAAAATAGAAGCAGAAGTATGGATACCTGGAAACGACTGACAGCTGTCAGAGAGGAGGAGGACTGGATGAAAGAAGGTCAAGGTAGTAACCAAAATCATATATGCATAACACACAGACAACAGTATGGTGATAGCCAGAGGGAAAGGGGTTGTGGAGTCGGTGGAGGTGAGCAAAGTAGGGTATATGGGGACGCAAAAAGTCTTTGCTTGGTGTGATGGGTGCCCAGTGCAGTGTGCAGGTGATGTTTTATTGAGTTGTACACTTAAAACTGGTATGGTTTTGCAAACCAATGTTACCCCAATAAATTCAATAAAAAACTACATACCAATGCATATTATGAGTATTTGTTCAAAAATTCTTAACAAAATACAAGTCAGTCACACTTTGCAGCATGTATAAAAACTATACATAATAAACGAGTGTTATTCTTATTTGGAATACTAGGATATTATAACATGCAGAACTCTATGTAATACAACACATTACAAGAATGAAGTTAAAAAAACACAGTATAATCTCAATTGACGCAATAAAAAGTGTTTGAAAAATTTGACACTCTTTCATGATGAAAACACTTAACAATCTAGGAAAAGAAGGAAATTATCTCAACATAATATAGGCCATTTATGAAAAATCCACAGCTAGAATCATACTCAATAGTAAAAACTAGAAGCTTTTCCTCTAAATCAGAAACAAGACAAGAATACTTGAGTTTACCACATCTATTCAACATAATGGAATTTCTAGCCAGAGCAATTTGCCATGGAAAAGTAAAAGTTAAATTATTTCTGAAGTCAGAAGACATGAACTTATATGTAGAGAACAATAAAGATTCCACAAAATACTGTTGGATTCAATGAGCAAAGCTTCAGGGTACAAAATCAACACAAAAATAAGTTGTGTTTCTATATAATAGACTATGTGAAAAGAAAATTAATAAAGCAATTATATTTATAATAGTATTAAAATAATAAAATAAAAATAATGTCAACCAAAGAAACAAAATACTAGTACACGAAAAGCTACAAAACATTGCTGAAAAAATTTAAAAGACATAAATATGTAGAGATATCCCATGTTCATGACTGGGAAGCTTAATTTTGTTAAGATGTCAATACTCTCCAAAACGATCAACAGACTCAATGTGATGCAAACCCTATCAAAATCCTAATGTTGTTTTTTACAGAAATAGAAAATTGCCTATCCAAAAATTCATAAGGAATCGGAAACAAAATTATTACTCTCCTCGGATGACATAATCTTATATGTAGACAACAACAAAGATTTCACAAAATACTGTTGGATTTCTCAAAAGAATCTCAATAAAGACAAATTTGCAGGACTCACACTTCTTCATTTTAATCTTTGTTACAAAGCTACAATAATAAAAACAGTGTCGTACTGGCATAGAGACAGACACATAGACTAGTGGAATAGAATAGAGAGCCCAGAAATAAACCTGCACATATATGTTTAAATTATTTTTGACAAGATGCCAAAATAATCAGTGCGGGGAAGGATAGTCTTTTTAATAAGTGCTGCTGGGGAAACTGGATATCCACATGCAAAAGAATGGGTTTGACCCTTACCTTACACCACGTATAAAATTTAACTCAAGATGTGCCAATGCCTAAATGTATGAGCTAAAATTATAAAACTGTTCATGAAAATATAGGTGGAATGTTTCATGACATTGGATTTGGCAAAATTTCTTGAATATGACACAAAAAGCACAAACAACAAAAGAAAGATAAATAAATAAAATGTACTTCACCAAAGTTAATTACTTTGTACATTAAAGAATAATATCAAGAAAATGGCAAAGCAACAGAATGGGGAAAATATTTGTAAATCATATATCTGATAAGCAATTATTACCCAGAGTACATAAATAACATTTATCACTCAACAACAACAAAACAACTTAATTGAAAAATAGACAATGGACTCAAACATTTCTCCAAAGAAGATACACAAATGCAAAGAAGATCAGCATCAGTAGTCATGACTATTAGGGAAATGCAAATCAAACAAATGAGATACCTCTTCACATGCATTTGAATGGTTGTTACTTAAAACAATGAGATATCACCTCACACCTGTCAGAGGCTACCAACAAATCAACAAATGACAAGTGCTGGCAAGGATGTGGAGAAAAGGGAACCCTAGTATGCTGCTGTGGGAATGCAGACCAGTGCAGCAACTATGGAAAAGAGTATGGAGGTTCCTCAAAAAATTAAAAATGGAATTGCCATTTAACCCAGTGATCCCACTTCTAGGAATATATTCTAAGAAACCCAAAACACTAATTAGAAAGAATTTATGCATCCCTATGTTCATTGAAGCATAATTTACAATAGGTAAGATCTGGAAACAGCCCAAGTGCCCATCATAAATGAGTTGATAAAAAAGCTGTGGGACATTTACACAATGGAATACTATGCAGCTGTAAAAAAGAAGGATCTCTTACACTTTGGGACAGCATGGGTGGACCTGGAGAGGATAATGCTAAGTGAAATAAGCCAGTCAAAGAAAGAACATTATCACATGATCTCACTCATATGTGGAATCTAATGAACAAAATAAACTGATGAACAAAATAAATACAGAGCCATAGAAGCATGGAGCAGTCAGATGAATTTCAGAGAGAAAATGGAAGTGGGGTGTGATGGGTGAGAGATTAAAGAACTTAGATGCATATATACATGACCTATTGACACAGACAATATTGTGGAGAAGGCCTGGAGGGGTGGAGGTGGATGCCGGGAGCAAGGGATCAATGGGGGGAAAAAGAGACATCTGTAATACTTTCAACAATAAAGATAAATTTAAAAAATATATTGTAGAGAGTAACCAAAGAATTTATATGCATATATGCACAACCCAAGGACACGAACAATGGTGGGGAGAGGGACTAGGGAAGGGGATGGGATGGGGTGGAACGGGCCATTGGGGAGAAAAAGGGACATCTGTGATATTTTAAACAAAAATAAAATTTAGAAATATAAAAAAATATATTGTAGAAAATAATAATTATTGAAAAAGAAATGTAGAAATTGGAACCCTATTCACCTGTTCACTGTGGGTATAAATGTAAAATGACCCAGCATCTTTGTAAAACAGTATGGTGGTTCCTTAAAATCTTAGACATAAAATTGCTGTATAATATGTTGATTCCACTTCTTGGTATCTATTCAAAACAAATGAAAGCGGACAGTCAGACATTTGTACAACAATGTTCAAAGCAGCAATATTTCCAATTATCAGCATTATTCCCAATATCCAGAGATGAAAACAACCCAAGTCGATCTTCAGAAGATTGAATAATCAATGTTTGGTGTGTATATATACACAATGGAATATTACTAAGGAATAAAAAAGAATGAGTTAATAATTCACCCAGGAGCATGGATAAATCTCAAAAACCATATGCTGAGCAAAAGAAGCCAGACACAAAAGGGTACAGAATGTATGATTTTGTTTATTAGAATTTCAAGAAGATGAAAAACTGGTATTTTTTGATATAAATGAGGATAACATGGAGTGGGAATTAACTAGGATGGGACATATGGGAAATTTTGTATGCCAATATTCATAGCAGCATTATTCACAAAAGCCACATGTGGACACAACTCAAATGTACATCTTTTGATGTATGAGTAATCAAACTTTGGTATACATATGCAACAGAATATTATTCTGCTTTTTAAAAAGAGTGAAATTTTGGTGCATGCTACAATATAAATCAACATTGAATACATTATGCTAAGTAAAATAAGTCATTTATAAAAGGACAGATATTGTATAATTCCACTTATATGAAGTACTAAGAAGAGTCAAATTCATAGACACAGAAAGAACAATAGTGGTTACCAGGGGCTGGGAGGAGAAGCAATGGGGTGTTATGTTTTAATGGGTATGTTGTTTCACTTTGGGATGATGAGCAAGATCTCAAAATGGATAGTGGTAATGCTTGCACTACAGTGTGAATGTACTTTATGCCATTGAACTGTTACACTTAAAATGGTTGCACAGTAAATTACATATTATGTATATTTTACCACAGTTAAAAGAATTATCAAGCACTTGCTCCACCTTGATCATATGTTTTATTGGGCTCTGGACCCAAAGAAATCATAGTCTATTGTGTAAAATGGAAATATATGCCTCTACTATACTCTCATGTATCCTTTTCATGGTATCTTCTTGACAAGAAATTGATATTTAGAAAGGGGTTAAAACAGTATATATCAATTTGATTATTTTCTGGCTTTTTTTCCTATTCATATGTTCTGCCCCAAGGAGAAGTTTTATGATTGGCTTGTCATTCATTTACCATCAGGTTCATAGTTGTGGTGTGCTGCATTGCTTTTCCATAGTTGATATTCTTACTCTGCATTATCTGTAGATGTTTCTCTAGGGAAATACTGGAGGAAAAGTAAAATAAATTTAGGATCAACCAACAGAAAGTATAGATGCTCTCACTGCCTGCAGACCCAGGATACATATGCAGGTATATAATAATATATTAAAATAGTTCTTTCTGCAGTGTATTTGACACTAATCAAACTGATGTAAACATATTGTGAAACTGTAACATTAATAATTCAAGATAGAACACATAATCTGACATATTAACACTACTTCAGTAGCTAAATATTTTAACCAAACAATGCATTTTAAGATCTTATTTCAAATAGCACATTAAATTAGGACAAAAAAAAAATGATGCCAAATATAGAAAGGCTGGATCTTGGGAAAAGCAATTATTTGCATAATACCTGATTAAGTTGATACATTTAGGCAGTCCTCCAAAATGTGATTTGGCCATCTACATTGATCAAATTAATCACTATAGTCAGTGTAGACAAAGTCAATAACTCCTACTGCAAGAGAAAAGAAGTTAATCTCCAGATGCCACCAAATGTTAATAAATCCACCTGAATTTACCAGATGAAAAATAGAATGACAGACGAGAATATATTACCAACCCGTTATATCATCCAAGCAATCAGAGAAGCTTTTCAGGATTCACCTAAGAGGTTTTTTTGAAACATAAGGTTCTGTCCTCTGATTTGTAACTGCAAGCAGTTTCACAATACTGTAGTAACTAAGTTTTTCCCATAGTCTTATATTTCATGAATTAAATGGTGTACTCTTCCATTTAGCAATTACAAATAAATGATGAATTTGATATGTGTGAATATACAGCAGCACATTTTTTATTTTTCAATTCTTAGTGCGGCACAGTCATAACTTCTACTTGTGACTTCATAAATATGTATAACTCTACAGGGATTGAGCTAACAGATGACACTGGGCCCTGGTATATTCATAAACCAACATATGACATCACTTCTCCATTGAACATTCAACTTGATTTTTTTATGAGCCACTGGTTAGAAAGTACTTTGTGATTTATACCTTCATATTTAAATTATCCTTCAAGTAATGGTATAAAAATATCATGATATATGAATGTGTTACAGAATGTTTTTCCTTGATAAAGTATTTTCCCCAACTTGGTAGTTTTGAATCTAAAACAAAAAATTTCTGAGCTCCAATTTCATTCCTTTGATAAGAAATTCTTATCTTTAGGAGCGAATCATTTTTTCATGCCACAGCATATTTTTTCTTAATACATAGGAGTAAAATATATAAGCAGTGCAGAGGTTATAGAGTGGAAATAAAATCTGTTCTATGGCCTGACCCTCCATCTCTTAGTTTCTTCTGTATTTTTTTAGATATTTTCTGCCCATACAAACATATTAATATATAGCTCCTTCTTTTATATTACACAAACTGCAGCATACTATGCACATTGTCCTACACCTGATTTTTAAATTGAACACACATTTCTTGGACGTCTTTCCATATTAGTAAATAGGTCTCCTTCATTCCATTCAAAAGCGAATTAGAGCCCTATTCTGTGTGCTTATCACAATTTATTTAACAAGTCCTATACTCCTATTTGTCAATTGTTAGGTGAGTATGGTAGATAATATTAGCAAAGGAGGAAATGAAAAAAAGATAAGAGGCACTATGCCAATAAGTAACTATGTGACTATTGGAAGATCACTTTCTATTTAGTTATGGAGATTAGGAAGTGTTGAACATAATCCTTGCCCTTAAGGACCTCATCAACTATTTAGGAGAAAAGATATAGGTATATGAAATGGAAAATAATACAAAACTGGATTTCTAATAAATAAAATATATTAAAGAATCTCTTCCATGTGTATAAAATAATAGAGGTGCTATGTATGGTTTAAAAAGATTATAACCATTGGCTGAATTTATTTTCCTTTAGGGATATAAATTTTGAAATGGTACTTAAAATGGACCTCAGGCATGACAAACTTTAAATAGACTTAGAAAAGACACTTAGGAAAGACACTCACTCTGGGAGAGATAATCAATTATTTACCATATTTCATATTATGATATTTGCGGAATTTATGTTATTAAATGCAAAGACCTTCTCACATTTAAAGAAATTCACTTTAAATTTTATTTGCAACTAGGATATGTTTCCAAACAGTGTTTGACTCAGAAACAGGTAAGCTATTACAAAAATTATCTCTATTAACTACTGCAAATTTCTTTACTTTAGACAGCAATTAAGCAATAATGCTGAAGTCCATCTGGAAAATGTTTACAAATTTTCTTTAGTGTTATACAAATCACATCGTCTTATGCACAAATGTCATTATAATGAAAATCACTGAATAACAAAAATATTCAAACAGCCTCTGTAACAGGACATATGCATATTAGATTAAATAAAACATCTGCAATGGATTAATTCTGATGTAACTATCTATTTATATTCAACTATTGGTAATACTAGAAATTGCATTTTCAGTACTATAAGCCTTTCCCCCAAATCATGGTCTCTTTCTTTCTCTCTTACAAATTATAGTTGTCTATATAGTGAGTCAAAAGTTAACTTAAAGATATGCAGATTTGTATATTTTCTATAATCATTTTGGCAATGGTCCTTGCTTCCTAGGATAAATTGCATTTTTAAAAAAATATGTGTTTTTATTAATTTCAGAGGGAGAAACAGAAAGGGAGAGATAGAAATATCAATGATGAGAGAGAATCATAGATCTGCTGCCTCCTGCACGCCCCTACTGGGGATGGAGCCCAAAACCCAGGCATGTGCCCTGAACAGGAATTGAACTGTGACCTCCTAGTTCATGGGTTGATGCTCAACCACTGGGCCACACCAGCTGGCTAAATTGCATTTTTATTATCCATTTTGCAAGAGTAAATATGAAGTGTAGCTTTTTCCAATAGCACGAACTACAGGAAATTAGTTAAATGAAATATTCATATGTCTTTATCTGAAAAACTGTGTTCAGCTCAATAAATTTGGGAAATTTGGGATTAAAGACAGTTTGAATATTTTTTAATTCAATTTTTTATTGAGATAATTGTAAGTTCCATGCAATTGTAAGATAAAATTCAAAGAGATATAGCATACCCTTTACCCATTTTTTTCAATGTTGATATCTTGCAAAACTATAGTACAATATCAACCAAAATATTGATATTAACACAATCAAGATACAGAACAGTCCATTCACTATGAGGCTTCCTCTTATTGACCTTATATAGCTACACTTCCCTCCCTCCTTCATGCCTCCCCATTGCCATCCCTGACCCTTGGCAACCACTAATTTGTTCTCCATTTATGTAATTTTATCATTTCACATAGTTATAAAAATGGTGTCATATAGCACATGACCTTGTGGGATTGCCTTTCTTTTCACTCAATTTAATTCCTTGAATATTCATTCAAGTTATTGTATGTATCAATAGTTTGTTCCTTATTATTGCTAAGTAGTATACCATCATATGATGTACTACAATTTGTTTAACCATTCACCTGCTTAAAGACATCTGGATTCCTTCCAGTTTGGAATTATTTAAATAAAATGGTGATAAACATTCATTTATAAGATTTTGTGTGAACATATCTTTATTTCTCTGGGATAAATGTTCTGGAGTCTAGCTGCTAAGTGATATGGTATTTGCATCTTTAGATTTTTTTTTCTTTCTTTCTAAGAAACTGACATACTCTTTATCAGAGTTACTGTACCATTATATATGGCACAGTAACTAATCATATACTGTACCAGTTATATATGATTAGTCCAGTTTCTCCTCACTCTTGTTTACCTAGAATAAATTCTATTTGGTGTTTTTTCTTTTCTTTCCTCTTTTCTTTTCTTTTCTTTTCTTTCCTTTTCTTTTCTTTCCTTTTCTTTTCTTTTCTTTTCTTTTTTTCTTTTCTTTTCTTTTTTCTTTTCTTTTCTTTTCTTTTTTCTTTTCTTTTTTTCTTCTCTTCTTCTCTTCTCTTCTCTTCTCTTCTCTTCTCTTCTCTTCTCTTCTCTTCTCTTCTCTTCTCTTCTCTTCTCTTCTCTTCTCTTCTCTTCTCTTCTCTTCTCTTCTCTTCTCTTCTCTTCTTTCTCTTCTCTTCTCTTCTCTTTTCTCTTTTTCTTTTCTTTTCTTCTTTTCTTTTTTTCTTTTTTGATGCTGTCTCTGGTTTTGGCAATAGGGTAATACTGGCCTGATAAAGTGAATAAGGAAATGTTTCCTCCTTTTTTTCTAGAAGATATTGTGTGCAATTGGCTGTAGTTTCTTCTTTAAATGCTTGGTGGAATTACACAGTGAAATCACCTAGACCTCGATATTTCCTTGGGGGGCCTTTAATCACAAATTTAATTTCTTTAACGGTTATAGGACTATTTAGGTTATCTACTTCATTGCAGTTGAATTTGGGTAATTTGTGGTTTTTGAGAAATTTATCCATTTTTTTCTAAGTTGTGACATTTTTTAACTTAACATCATTCAAACTATACTTAGTATTTTTTTAATGGCTGCAGAATTTATAGTGATATCCCATCTCATTCATAATGTTCGTGATTTGCAGCTTCTCTTTTTATTTTCATTGCTCTTCCTAGAGGCTTATTCATTTTAATGATTTTATTGAAGAATTATGTTTTCATATGAATTGTTTTATCCATTGTTTTTCTTTTCAATTTAATTGATTTTTGCCTTTATATTTAATAGTTCCTTCCTTCCTCTAGCTTTGAGTTTATTTTGCTCTTCTTATTTTAGTTTCTTGATGTACTAACTTATATTGTTGCTTTGAGGCCTTTCCTCTTTTCTAACTAAAAGCATTTGGCATTATAAATTTCTCTCACAGCACTGACTTAACTGTATACAATAAATATTGATTTGTTGTGCTTCTATTTTCATTAAGGTTCAGTTTGTTTTAAAATTTCCTTTGAAATTTCCTCTTTGGCTCACAGATAATTTAAAAGTGTGTTCTATAATTTCAACATTTTTAGAGATTTTTATGTTGTGTGTTATTGATTTCTGCTTTGATTCCACTATATTGATATAACATACCATATAATCTCAATTATTTTAAGTTCATCGAGATTTGTTTTATGGCCAAAGACATTGTCTCTCTTGGTGAATGTTCCATAGATTCATGAAAAAAATGTACATTTTCCTCTTACTGTGTAGATTGTTCTATATGTCAATTATTAAATAGTATTTTTATTAAAATATTTTTCTGAATCATTAATATGATTATGCATGTTGTTCATTTTTACTCTGATAATGTTTTAGACCAATTAGACAATAATTATTTCATTTTCTCTTATGCAGCTATTTATTGTTCATTTTACTTACCAGGTACATGCCTCTTTGAAATTGGAAAATTATTAACAGTGAGTGTGTGAAAAATTCCAAGCTGGATAAAAATTATATAGTCAATATTTTTCAATTATTCACCATTTTAAATTTTGAGATATTTCATTAGAAGGTTGACACTTACTTTGTTTGCCTTATTATTTAAAAAGCATCATAGTGTCTCAGTATCATAAATTTACACATGAATTATCCTCTGAAGTTGATAACAATGTAACTATTAAGTTTTACCTCCAAATACATATTTTATTTTATATTTTTATTTTACTATTTTCTCATAAATGACTCTCTATTTCATTTCTCACATTTATTCTGAACAGGATGTTTTTTTGCTACCAAGCCTTTGCCAGTAGTATTCTTTTAACAGGGAATTCCTGTATATATATTTTTTCAGGATCAGTCCAAATTAGACTCTTCAAGAGAAAGTTAGTCTCATAGCCTTTAGGACTTGTTTTATCACTAAGCATATACTCTATCCATTAATTTGACTATCATTTGTCTTCCTCTTGCTTTTTATTATTCCCTCTGCTTAGGTCAATGGTTTTAAAACACTTTTAATTGCAGCCCACACTAAAAAAATACATTTGATACCCTGATCAAATGTACACATACACATAATCTTAAAGTATAATTTCCACTAAATAACACTTATCTATACCAAGAATGATCCACTTTGATCTTTCCTATTCAATTTTTTTATTCTGTTACATTTTATTTTTAAAAAATGCTTGCCACAACCCACTGAATTTATTTTACAATGCTACAACCCTGGGAGACAGCATCTACTTTTGTAACTAAATATACTATATCATCTATATATCAGTGATTTCCAATCTTATAAGTCCTAGCACAACCTATCATTGAGCTCCGTATTCACTTATCTAGTTTTATACTTGATGTTTAACCTGAAATTCTGATGGGCACCTCAAAATTAAAATATCTTAAACAAAGGTCTTGATTTCTCTCCTACCTCCATGGACTCATTCATCCTGAAGATGCCTTGACTCAAGAACTATTCCTCTACCCACTAGTTCAAACCCAAAACTTAGGCACTGTCCTTCATTTTACTCTTTTCTTTACACCCTCTCAGAAGTTCCTTCATTAAGTCTTGTCTATTCTTCCTTTAAAATGTATTAGAAAACAATCAACTTCTCTTCCACAATTAAAAACATTTGTCAAAATACTACCATCTGTTACATGAAGTACTGAAATAAAATTTCAACTTTCCTCCTGACACCATTGTTTCTCCACAATCCATAGCACCCAATGAGATCTTTTAAAAATGTAAATCTGATCATGTCATTTATCTGCTTAAAACACTTCCCTTTGCACTTAAAATTATATTTGCTTGCCAGGTGTATTAGCTTAAGTTCCCTAGAAAACAGAGCCTAAGACAAAATCTTATTTAGCACTTTACTTGGAAGTGTAATCCCAGGGAAACACAATTCAGGGGAAAATGGGAGTGATATAAAGACAGAGAAAAAGCAAATATGAGGGTGTGTGTCCGAACTATCTAAAATTTTTAATAAATGCAGCTGATTACTCTGCCATCAAGTCTTGCTCAGTCTTGTGAAACATGTTCAGCTTCTGCTGCATGAACTACTGTGTCTCAGAAAAGTTCATTTGAGGGGAAAAAAGAAGAAGAACATATTTTCCATTCTACAAACATTGCCCAGTGGCAAACCCCACTTCTAGTTTGCATCATCTAAGGTCACTAGAAACCTGAAAGAGAAGCCAAAATCTCTATGGATACATTTCAGCCACTGAATGAGCAAAATAGTCCTGCTTTGCCAGTTAATGTCATGCATAGGGATGATTGTTCTGTAACAATGAAAGCTGTAGCAACCACAACTTGGCTTTATGACTGCGGGAACAGTACAAGCTATTGCTAGGGCTGTTCCAGTCAGAAAGCAAGATAAATTCATAGATTCGGGATAACCCTTAAACTAAGCCTCTAACATGTGGGTTATAAAATTTTAAATGATCTACTCTGTGCCTTTCTCTTGACCCTCTCTTTATCATTATTCCTCTCCTACACTATGCTTTGACTACATTGTTCCACAAATAGCAAAGTTTGTAACTGCTTTAGGACATTTTCATTTCCTTTTCCCTCTGTGTAGGATATTTGCCAAATATTTGCAAGGTTTCCTCTTTCTTTCCTCTTATAACTCAGCTCAACTTCACCTCCTTAAAGATCATCCTGGATTCCATAGATAAAACTAGTTTAACAGTAACTGTCCAGGATTTTACCTGGTTTTATTTTTTTCCAAAGCATTTATCATAAACTTGTTTATTTTTTGCTCTTTTATTTTTGTTTTTCCATCCCTAGAATATAAGTCCATGAAAATAATGATACTACTTTTCTGTTAATTGCTGCATTAATAGCACTTATCACAAATCTGGCACATCATAAATATTGTCATAAACAACAATATTCTAAAATCTTATTAATATATTTCTAGTTGATACATGGTGAATTACTTAGATTCCCTTTCAAGACTAAGGCACTCATTCTTTCAACTGCTGGAAACATTGGCTGCTGATGGCTTATATTAAGTCCTATTTCTGGAATTGCTGTCTGCTGAAAACAGATGCTTCACCGAGGTCATGTCCCTTCCCCAGAGGTAGCCTGCATCCCATCTTAGGTTGATGCAAGAATAAAAGTACCCAGCCTTATTACCGAATTGCAGCACATTTCTGAGTGGCCATACCAAGCTCAGAGGTCTTTCTAAGATTAGACAGGAACTTTTGTTATTGTATCACAGTTAAACTCCTTCTGCTACCCAGTCCTGCTTCTTTCAATCTGTTCCAAGGTTATTTCTAAGAGCACTTGCCAATAAACCTCCTGAATGCAAACCTCTCATATTTCATTTCTTAGGGTACTTGACAGAGGAAACTACTTATGAAATATATATATGTGTGTGTGTGTGTGTGTGTGTGTGTGTATGTGTATATATATATATATACACACACACATATATTTATATATGGCCTCTTCATCTCAACTGCCACTGATCTGTCCTCACCTTTATTTTTCCCACTTGGATCATTCCAGCAATCTCAAAATTGTTCTTTTATCCTATACCTTCTTTCTACAAGTTTTAGCACTCCTAGGCCTGAACTTCTAACATAGTATTTCTTAAATGTTATAATATCATGGACCCCTCTGTAACTGTAATAAAGAACTTGTCTGCTCCCTCACCCCCTGTCCCATCAAATAAGTGTATTTTCCACCTATATATAAATTTTTGCATAAAATATTTTTTTCTAGGACATCCTAAAAGTCATCTGTGGAATCTAGTTTAAGAACTTCTATCCAAAGGTTTAATTACAGGAACTGAGAAAGCAAAGTATTAAAGTGCTTATTTCTAAGAAAAATTGAACAGTAACATTGTTTTGTATCTATTTACTCTTTTTTTGCTTGACCACAGGAGCAACATGAAAAATCATCTAAGGGAAAGAACAGAAAGCCGTGCTAGAAGAAGGAAAAGAACTTTAAGAGGTGGGAAAAGGCAGTGATGATCTTTGGTTAATATTACTAGAGGTAAGATTGTGTAAGTCATGCTTGGGAAAGTCTCATGACTGGGAAATTAGTTCTTTCTTAGATCAAGCTCTGGGGAGATATTTAATTTATGTTATTGAAATATAATTGACATATAACATTATATTAGTTTCAGGTGTACAACATAATAATTTGATGTAGATATATATTGTGAAATGATCACCACAATAAGTGTAGTTAACATCTATCACCACACATAGTTACATTACTTTTATTGTCACAAGAATTTTTAACATGTACTCTCTTAGCAATTTTCAAATATACGATACAATGTTATACACTCTAGTCACCAGGCTGTGCATTACATCTCCAGGACTTTTTATTTTATAACTGGAAGTCTGTATCTTTTGACAACCTTCACCCATTTTACCTACCATACACCCTCCACCTCTGGCAACCACTAATCTGTTCTCTGTATCTATAAGTTCAGTTTTTTGTTTCATTTTTGGTTTTAGATTCCACACAATTGAGACTATACAATATTTGTCTTTCTCTGTCTGACTTACTTCATTTAGATAATGACATTTAAGGGCCATCCATGTTGTAACATGAATTTACTCTTATAAAACCAACAAGGTTTTTAAAAGAGGCTTTTTCTCTCTGAAGAAGGTTCAGACAGTAGTAATCCTAATCTTTTTACATTAGTAAATAATTCTTCTCTCATCAATTATGTATAATGTAAAACTCAAGAAAATTTTGTGAATGCAGATGCACTAAGACACTATTATAAATGGATATTCAATTCAGTAAAAAGCAAGGTAGTTATAATAAACTTAGCAGGCCAGCTTTGCTTACCAGGAATATGAAGGAAAAACAATTTACATAAAAATGCAATGATATTTAAAGCACTGAAGTATATATCTGACTGACTACTAGTTATTGACTCAAAATCAACAAAAATCTTCTAATTATTGTATAGTATTAAGACCCAACTTGATTTTTATTATGAAATAAACTCTTTAGCTACCAAATCAATTACAAATTTATTCAAGGAAACCATCTTTTTTACATTCTGAGAAATTTTATATATAGTGCACATCTTGATAATAACTTTACACTTATTCAGTATTTCTTAGTTTCAAGAAGTTTGCTACATACTTTAAATCAATTAGCCAATTTAAGCTTCACAACTACCCTGAAAAGTAGTCTTATGGCTCATATTACTGACCAAGAAAGACTTAATAATTATGGAATTAGCTTAAGATCACATGAGTAGTAAGTGAAGAGCCAAGACTCAAACTCAAGACTACTGTATTTCTATCATGTAAAAAATCCTCTAAAATGATCCATATCATCACATGACAATTGCTGGTGAGGATGTGGAAAAAAGGGAAACCTTAGTACAGTGCTGGTGGGAATACAGATTGGTGTAGCCACTATGGAAGACAGTATGGAGTTTCCTAAAAGAAATAAATATGGAACTGCCATTTGATCCAGTGATCCCATTGCTAGGAATATATCCTAAAGAAATGTGAAACAACAATCAGAAGGAATATATGCACTCCTATGTTAATAGCAGTGCAATTTACAATAGCTAAGATCTGGAAACAGCCTAAGTGCCCATCAGTAGATGAGTGGATAAAAAAGCTGTGGGACATTCACACCATGGAATACTATGCAGCTGTAAAAAAGAGGATCTCTTAACCTTTGGGGCAGCATGGATGGTCCTGGAGAGCATTATGCTAAGTGAAATAAGCCAGTCAGAGAAAGACAAATATCACATGGTCTCACTCATTTGTGGAATCTACTGAACAAAATAAACTGATGAATAAAATAGATCCAGAGACATAGAAGCATAGAACAAACTGATGAATCTCAGAGGGAAGGTGGGAGTGGGGGGCTGAGGTGGAGAGATTAATCAAAGAACTTATATGCATGTATGCATAGCCCATGGACACAGACAATAGTGTGGAGAAGTCCTGGGGTGGGGAGTCAGGGGTAGATGCCAGGTGGAGGGGATCAATGGGGTGAATAACAGGACATCTGTAATACTTTCAACAATAAAGATAAATTAAAATTAAATAAGTAAAAATAAAATGATCTATATGTGTATGCACACTCCATAGTATCACAATATATATTTTTATGATCTTTGTATCAGTTAGCTAGTGCTGTATGGCAAACAACCTCAAAACTTATAATTTTTTTTTTAACTTTTTTTTTTAATATATCTTTATTGATTTCAGAGAGGAAAGGAGAGAGAGAGAAAGAGATAGAAACATCAGTGATGAGAGAGTCATTGATTGAGCCCGCAACCCGGGCATGTGCCCTGACCGGGAATCGAACCCTGATCGCTTGGATCCTAGGTCGACGCTTAACCACTGAGCCATGCCAGGCCGGACAACAACCTCAAAACTTAGTGGCTTAAAATACCAATCATTAATTTGTTCACAATTCTGTGGGTCAGCAATTTGGACTAGGCTCAGCCAGGATAGTTCACCTCTGCTCTATGAGATGTTGGTTGGGTTCAATGTTAAGTTTGGGGCCACATGTGGGACAATTAGGGTGGCTGATATTACTGGCCCTTTCTCCCCACTTAGTCTCTTTTTATCCAAAAGAGTAGGCCGGTCTTGGTCAAATGTTGACAATATTCCTAGAGGAAGAGAATGGGAACTACAAGTCCTCCTGAAGCCTTTTAAGCTTAGAATATACACCACATCAACTATTTTTCATTCAGTTGGTCAAAGAAAATAAAAAAAGCCAGCCTAGATCTACAGGATTTAAAACAAGATTCTGTGTTTTGATGGAAGAAGATGGAACTAATTTGTGATAATTTGTGTTTTACCAAATCCCCATGAGTAGTAATAGGGAAAGTCTATTACTTAATGATTACTTGACCAAAACTGAAAGGATGTCTAGTGGCTCATGTACACAAAGGCAAAAGCAACGTACAAGCTGCACAACACATACAATTGGAACATGAAACGTAAGAAGCATGAACTAAGGTAAACTGGAAATTGTAAAGCAATTAATGGAATGTATAAGCATTGCAGTGCTTGATGTCAGTGAACTAAAATGGACTGGAATGCAACATTTCTAGTGAGGCAACTACTATAAAGTGTTCTACTCTGAAAATGACAAAATCAAGACTAACAGAGTGGCTTTAATACTAAGGCAAGATGTAGCACAGGCAGTTGGGGCTTACAATGCAAGGTCTGGCTGAATAATATCAATCAGACTTCTAGGAAAACTTATTAACATAACCATCATTCCAACTAGAAGCTGAAGAAGAAAAAATGAAAGTTTTTAAGGAGGTTTCCAAGAAGAAATTGTTCAGAAAACAAAACAAGACATGATAATTATAGGTCACTGGAACACAGAAGTAAGAAATAAGGTAGAATCAAATGTCATCAGAAAATTTGGACTATGGGTCAGAAATGAAAGTGGAGATCAGCTCATGGATTTATGTAAAGCCAACAACTTGTCCATCATAAACAAATGCTTCAAATAACAACAGACAGCTGCATATGTGGACATCACCAAATGGCCAAGATAGAAATCAAATAAACTAACTAATCAAAAACAGGGGATGGAGAAGCATTATTTTTTTCTGACAAAACAAAGCCGGGAGCAGATTGTGGTATTACCCATGAGCTGTTAATATAAAAAATTAAAGTAAAAGTGAAGAATATCAGTAAAAGAACCATAGTGCCAAAATATAGTGTAAATAGCATTTCTGATGGACTTTAAGTCCACATAAAACACATATTTGTACTGTTAAACTTAATTGATTAAAAACAGAAGAGCTGTGGCCTGAAACTAGAAATATTATTAAGGAAGAATGAAAAAAGACAATGCTGAAAGTAAAAAGGAAAGAAAATTTGAGATGGATGACAGAAAAATAAACACACACTAAAAGTTGTTAAAGACAAGTGAGAGGAAAAAGTAAAATGTGACAAAAGCAGCGTTAGAATTCTGAATGTATTTCTTAAATATCATGTAGAGATAAAGAGAACTATTACAATTATCAATGTAAGGAGACAGGAGAGAACAATGAAAAAGGAAAAGCAGAAAACTCTATAAGATTAAAGAAATAAAAGGGAAATTTAAACTTATATTAAGAATGTTGAATGATCAACAAAGAGGCACATTATCTGACCAGAAGAATAGAAAGGGAAGGTGGAAACAGAATACTAAAAATCTATAAGAAGAGAGGGATGACAGCTATCTTTGAAGAAGATTCTTTTGAGGAAGAGCTTGTAATTCTAGAAAGTGAAGGGAAACCTGCCCTGAAAGTATCGTGATGAAATAAATCACCAGGGGTAAATGGGATACCAAAATAATTATCTCAAGCCACAGAGACTGAAGTTGTCAAAATTCTAACAAGGATAAGTTTCCACAAGTATGGGAAACAAAACAATGTCTTACAGACTAGAAACATTCAATATATATCCCAATCTTCAAGAAATGAGATACTAAGGAGTGCAGTCACTACAGGGCCATTGCTATAATTTCCACTTAAGTGATGCTCAAGGTGATGCAACAAAAACTTCTACCTTATATGGAGCAAAGACTAATGGTATTCAAGCTAGATTCAGGAAAGGAAGAAGTGATTGAGAGCTAATTGCAAGCATCATTTGGATACTAGATTGTTCCAAAGACTTTGAGAAGAAGGTTAGTCTAATGTTTTATAGACTACAGTAAAGCCACTGACTATGTCAGTAATGAAAAGCTATGGGTTGCTCTGAATGAAATGGGTGTTCCTCAGCACTTCATTATCCTAATGCCAAACTTACATTATGAACAGGAAGCCATTGTCAGGGCAGAATATGGAAGGACCGACTGCATTTCTATAGGCAAAGGTGTCAAACAAGGGTACATTTTCTTTATATATTTTTTAATTTTAATTTTTATTTTTTATTTTTTTTTAACTTTTTATAATTTTTATTTTTGTTTAAAGTATTACAAATGTCCCTTTTTCTCCCCAATGACCCACTCCCCCCCTTCCTTCCCCCTCCCCAGTCACTCTCCCCACCACTGTCCGTGTCCTTGGGTTGTGTATATATGCACATAAATTCTTTGGTTACTCTCTCCCCCTCCACCCCTCCGCCCCCCTCCATCCCTCTGACCTTTGGTCAGTCTCAACTATGCTTCCATGTCATTGAATCTATTCTGTTCTCATACACAAAACTGGGCTGGACTCAAAGGAAGGAAGAGAGAAACTTGGTGCAAGAAATATTAATAACTTAAGATATGCAGATAACACCATTTTACTGGCAGCACGTAGCAATAATTTGAAATGATTGCTGATGAAAATGAAAGAAGTGCCAAAGCAAGACTGCATTTGAATATCAAGCCAAAAATTATGACTACAGAAGAAATACACAACTTTAACGCAGACAATGAAGATATTGAAATTGTTAAAGATTTTGCTTACTTTGGTTCAGTCATCAAATCAAAAGAAGACTGCAACCAAGAAGTCAAGAAAAGCCTGAGACTAGGAAAGGCAGTAATGGAATAATTAAGAAAGCTCACCAAAACCAAAACTGTGTCATTAGAGACCAAGGCTAAGATCATCCACACCCTCATATTCTCAATTGCTATGTATGGATATGAAAATTAGACAGTGAAAAGGCTGATAGGAAAAAAAAATGACTCATTTGAAATATGGTGTTGAAGAAGAGCTGTATGGATATCATGGACCACCAGAAAGATGTACAAGTGGGTCCCAGAGAAAACTGAGCCTGAATCATTGCTGGAAACAAAAATGACTGAATTGAAATTGTCCTACTTAGGGCACATCATGAGAATGCAGGTTCTTTGAAAGACAATAATGCTTGGAAAAAATAGAAAGAAGCAGGAAAAGAGGAAGACTAAATGAAATATATAGACTCCATAAAAGAAGCTATAGGCATGAGTCTATAGGAGCTGAGTAGGGCTGTTGAGGACGTGGCATAGTGAACATCATTCAGTCATGGTGTCAACAGGAATTGAGAGCAGAATCAATGACTTGTAACATACACATTTGACAATGAATGTAGTAATCAAAATAAAGATTCTTGAAATGATCAAGATAAAAGTAAAAATACCTAAGAAATGGTATTATCAGTAATTAATATGACAAACAAATGTAGTTATTTTGTTCAGTAGAAGTAATACAAGGTTCTTTAAATTATACTCTAGCAAAATTATTTTTTAAGTTTCATGTCTTATTTTTAATGCAACTTTAGAAAATATATCTTTTATAACAAGTTTCTAATATTCAATAAAAAATGCCATAGGAATTCATATTTATCACTGCTCTCTGACAGAGTTACAAATTCTTCATCTTTGGACTGTCCAGTTGAATACTTTGAATTCAGAAAACAGAAGCAGAGATTCAAAAACTGATGAAATTATCTTACCATGAAGTTATAGAAAATCATGCCTTTCTCCAAACACTTTTACTCCAGAAAACTCATTTTTTTAAAAAAAATTCCAGTAGGTCAACAAATCACAGTTGACAGAAATCAGTGTTAAAAAATCTGTAACTTTTTTCCACAGAATATATAAATTGGTTTAAATTTTAATGTAAAAATATTAGTTTTATTCCCCTTTTAGAAATAGTTTTCTACTAAATTAAATTAAAACATTTGGTACAAAGTACTTCAGCAGTTCACAAGCCAATATTGTTTTGTTTTCCAATAATTAAGACTAGGCATTCAAATGATTTCTATTAGAATTTCTCTTCCACAGGCTAAAAGAGAACTTTGTTTATAAATTCAAATACTGAGCTTTCTTTTCAGCCTGAATATTGACTTCCTCCTTTGTCTAATGGAGAGCAGTAACTTCTATATCACAGGAAAAATACCAAGCATAAGATAAACTGATAAATGGCTGTACTTGTTCTTTATTTATTGACCATCAAGTGTTCAGTCAAGGTCCAACCAAAGCCCCAAATAAAAGAAGAAAAATTAAGAAGAGAACAGCAAACACACAAAAACTTCCTGTGGGACCTAAATACAGAGATCTGGTTCTGGTATCTTGTGCTTAACCATTTGTGAAAAATATATAAGCTATCTTCTTACCCTACATAATGAATAAGTTTTAATTTGTAGAATGATTATACCTTAAACTAAATTAACATTCATAATTTCCAACTGAAATCATCAATGCCCACAATACATGCCCTTTCAAGTAGCAGACGCGCTGATAATTTACCCTGTTTTTTGTTACCTAAGATTGTTTGTACCAAGGATACAGGAAGGCTAAATGAAGACTCTTCATGCACAATTTAAATTATTTTCAGGAAACATAGATTACCAAAAATTATGAAACATTTTTCAAACTTAGCCTGAAAAACAGTAACATACTAAGAGTAATTGTATTAATATTTATAAAATATCAGGCCCTGTATGGGACACATTTTATTCATCTTTACTGAAATTACTATTTCCATTACTCAGGTTTAAAAAACTGAAGTCCTGAGAGTTCACTAAGTAGTTATGAATTTAAGACTTAACTTATTTTTAATTTAAGACTTAGGAGTTCCCTGTGTAGAAAATTACATCAGAGGCTAAGGTATCAGGTTTCATATGGGGGTGTGCTAACCACAGACAATATCATAAAGCACGGCATAACTCTATTCATGCAAAATTAAGTCTCAAAGGGAAATTGAGACAAATCTTAGTTCCATACACCACTGAGTTCTCAAAACTTACCAGCACACCTCATCTTTGAATGTACATTCCTATATATCTGTCTTTGTGTGCATGTATTGATCTCTTTTGATGGAGCAAAAAACTTCATTAACTATGAGTGAAACATGAGCCAGAAAAATGAAGTGATTGGGATAAGAATCAGATAATATTTATAAATTTTAGTTCATTAACTTAATGTCATATATTTTTATCACTTGGATTCAATTCAAGTATTGAATTAAAATAGTTCGTTAAGGAAAAAAAAAAAGAAAATATTTCTTAGAGTATCCAGATAATAGTATGGCAAAGGTATTTTAAAAGCTATAATTATTGAGATTAAAGATGGCAACAGACTGAGTGGAAGCTACACTGACACTCTCCTGGGACCAAACTGGAATTACAACTAAAACAGAAAAAAAATCCTGAAAACCAACTGAAGACTAGCTGGAGAGACCCTCATTACCAAGGAGGAAAAGTGGAGACCTCACAGAGATGGGTAGGAAGTACAGACACAAGAGGGTTGGCTGGGCTCCCTCAGGCAGCAGCTGAAGGTTTGGAGGGATATCTCAGCTGTTGGGGGTTCCCACTGAGGACTCTGGGGTTTCCCAGGCCAGAGCATCAGAACAGAGAAAGGTGCCCACATAACACCTGGCTGTGAAAAGCAGCCAGGTTTCTGTTTGCCAGGAAGAGATGGCTAGAAATGCAAGCACCCTCTTAAAGAGCAAAGGCACAAAGTTTTGTGTGCAGCCACTCACATTGGGCTGCAGCAGAAGGAGGGCAGAGTGGACTGGAGCTATGTGAGGAAAATCTAGTCTTGTGGGCTCTGGAGATAGATCTAAGAGGGCACCTTTCTGGATTCTTGTGCTGAGTCATTCCCCCATATTGCAGAGGACATCTTTTTCAGGCAGATATTTACCTCAAAGCAGCTTTTGCCTGAAGGGGAAACAATTGCCCCACCCTGCTAGAAAACTTGTCACCCTACCTCATGGAGTTTCTACAGCCTGAGGTTCATTAAGAGAATCAGATTAATCAGCCTGCATGTAGAGGCAGACCTCAGAGTACTTTGAGTCTTTGCCTGATCTGCTTTTGGACCCAAGCCTTAGAAAAGCAGACTTTGGTGTGCTTCATGGTCCTGTCCAAATGCACTCAGCCCCAACAGAGGGGACCTCAAGCTGTGGGTTGTTGATAGCAGGGTATTCAATACCAGTCATAAACTGCTTGTGACTTTGGCCTGCACCAGAGACCTTTCAAAAAGACTGAGTCCTAGCAGACCTACCAAATACATAGAAACAAACCCAAATAGGCAGCCAAAATGGAGAGACAAAAAAAAAGCACCAAATGAAACAAGAGAAGTCTCCATAAAAAAAGCTAAATGAAACGGAGATAAGCCATCTATTAGACATAGAGTTCAGAATACTGATTGTAAGGATGCTCAACAGCATGAAAAAAGATATGGAAACTGTGAAGGAAATTAAGAATTACATAGCATAAATAAAGAACACATTGGAAGCAATAAACAGCAGATTAGAGGAAGCTGAGAATTGGATTACTGAATTAGAAGACAGGGTAGAAAAAAATCACTTAGAGATCCAAAAAGAAAAAAAAAAGAAAAAAAAAAAAGAAGAATACAGTTTAGGGGAACTGTGGGGCAACATGAAATATAATAATATTTGCATCATAGGAGTGCCAGAAGAGGTCAAAAGTAAGCAAGGGTTAGAGAAACTGTTTGAAGAAATAATGGCAGAAAACTTCCCTAATCTGGTGAAGATAAAAATCCCACAAGTTTAGCCCGGCCGGGCGTGGCTCAGCGGCTGAGCATCGACCTAGGATCCAGGTGGTCGGGGTTCGATTCCTGGTCAGGGCACATGCTAGTGTTGTGGGCTGCAGCCGATCAATGACTCTCTCATCATTGATGTTTCTATCTCCCTCTCTCCGTCTCCTTTCCTCTCTCTGAAATCAATAAAGATATATTAAAAAAAAAAAATCCCACAAATTTAGGAGGCATAGAGTGTTCCAAGTAAGAAGAATCTGAAGAGGTCCACTCCCAGACACATCATAATTAAAATGCCAAAAATTCAAGACAAGCAGAGAATCTTAAAGGCAACAAGAGAAAAGTAATCTGTTACCTACAAAGGAGCTCCCATAAGGTTGTTAGCTGACTTCTCATCAGAAACTCTACAGGCCAGAGGGAATGACATGAAGTATTCAAGGTAATGAGAAGCAAGGATCTGAAACCAAGACTGCTCTATTCTGAAAGGGTTTGATTCAAAATAGATGGTGAAATAAAGAGCTTCCCAGACAAAAAAAGACTATAGGAGTTTATCATCACCAGACCAGCATTGCAAGAAATGTTAAAGCGACAGTTGTAATAATACGATGAAACAGAGAAAGTGATTTAGACATAAAGAATTAAAATGGCAAGAACTAAGGACCTATCCATAATAACCTTAAGGACTTTAAGGGAGAGATCAACAGCAATACAGTCGTCATAGTCATGGACTTTAACACCCCACTGACTTCACTGGATAGATCTTCCAGACAAAA
Organism: Miniopterus schreibersii; assembly: GCF_964146895.1. Taxonomy (NCBI): domain Eukaryota; kingdom Metazoa; phylum Chordata; class Mammalia; order Chiroptera; family Miniopteridae; genus Miniopterus; species Miniopterus schreibersii. The sequence continues at coordinate 35,065,836 of NC_138104.1, forward strand.
AATCAACACAGAAACCATGACTCTAAATGGCACACTAGATCAGATGGATTTAATTGATATTTACAGCACATTTCACCCCAAAGCTGCAGAATATACATTTCTCTCAAGTGCATATGGATCATTCTCAAAGATAGACCACATGTTAGGACACAAAACCCGTCTCTACAAGTTCAAGGAGATTGAAATCATATCAAGCACCTCAGATCACAAGGGCATGAAATCAACTATAGTTAAAACTAGAAATCTATGAAAACTATAGTAAAAACTATAGAAACTTAGAAATCAACTATAGTAAAAACACTCAAATACATTAAAACACGTGGAGGTTAAATAGCATGTTATTAAACAGTGAATTGATTGCCAATAAGACCAAGAAAGAAATCAAAAGCTTCTTGGAAACAATTGAAAATGAACAGACAACCCCAAATCTATGGGACACAGTGAAAGCAGTCTTAAGAGAAAAGTTCATAGCACTACATGCCTATCTCAAGAAGCAAGAAAAATTTTTATAAACTAACCCTACAACTTAAAGAATTAGAAAGCTCCCCTGTGAAGTCATGTGGACCAGGAGTTTTGTTTACTGGGAATTTTTTTTATTGCTGTTTCTATTTCATCAGTTATTAGCCTGTTCAGATTTTCTGATTCTTCCTGACTCAGTTTTATGTGATCTCACTCATATGTGGAATTTAATAAACAAAATAGACTGAGGAACACAATATATCCATAGACATAGAAGCATGGAACAGATTGATGAATCTCAGTAGGAAGGCGGGGGTGGGGGAGTAAGTAGGGAGAGATTAATCAAAGAACTTTTAGGCATATATGCATAACCCATGGACACAGACAATAGTGTGGTGAAGGCCTGGGTAGGGGACAGATGCAGGGTGGAGGGGATCATTGGGGAAAAAAGAGGTGATATCTGTAATACTTTCGACAATAAAAATAAACTTTAAAAAAAGATATAATTATCTTTACATCCACATTACTGTTTTGTAACTAGCAATCTGTACTTCTCAATCCCTTCACCTTTTTCACCCAGTCCCCCAAGCTTCCTCCCCTCTAGCAACCATCAGTCTGTTCTTTGTATCTATTAGTCTGTTTTGTTAGTTTGTTTATATTGTTCTTTAGATTTCACTTATAAGTGAAATCATCTTGTATTTGTTTTTCTCTGACTGATTTATTTTATTTAGCATAATACCCTCTAGGTCTATCCATGCTGTCACAAATGGTAAAATTATTTTTTATGGCCAAGTGGTATTCCATTATATATATGTACCACTTCTTCTTATTATTATTTTTTCCTTTTTATTGAATTTGTTGGGGTGACACTGGTTAATAAAATTATACCTCTTCTTTATCTACTCATCTATTGATGGGCATTCTGGTTGCTTTCAAATTTTGGCTATTGTAAATAACACAGAAATAAACATGAGGGTGCACATAATCTTTCAAATTAGTATTTCAGGATTCTTAGGGTATATTCCTAGAAGCGGGATCACTGTCACAAAAGGAAGGTCCATTTTTAATTTTTTTGAGGAAACTCTATTCTGTTTTCTGTAGTGGCTGTACCGGTCTGTATTCCTACCAACAGTGCACAAGTGTTCCTTTTCTCCATATCCTCACCAGCACTTGTTGTGTTTTGACTTATTGATGGTGGCCATTCTGCAGGTGTGAGGGATATCTCATTGTGGTTACAAAATAGGGGATGCAAAGTACAGCATAGGGAATATAGTCAATAATATTATAATAACTATATATGGTGTGAGGTAGGCACTGGAAATATTAGGGGAACACTTTGTAAAGTATATGAATTTCTAATCACTATGCTGTACACCTGAAACCAACATAAAATAATATTGAATGCAAACTGTAATTGAAAAAATATTTTAAAAATATTTTAAAGTTATAACTATCTAACTTTCTTTGTTCACTTCTGTTCACACACATTAGAGTAGGTTATATTTAAGCATACAATTCCACTTATAAAATATTATTTTATGCTTTTTCTCAAAACATTTATAATTCTAAATGCTAACTTTACATACAAAACCTGCTTCAATACAAGGTACACTTTGATATTTTAAATGTCAGCAGCCTATCAATTCTAAAACATGTGCATTTATAAAAAAAGGAAAAATCAGTATGCAAACTCATGTTAATATTTTATTCTACTGCATACAAAATGGCTATTCTTAAGAAGGGTAAGTTGAAACAGAGCTGGCAGTATCTTTTTCAAACCTATAATAACCTCCTAGTAAATTTAACTATAATATATTTTAGCTACTGAAGACTCACTTATGCCAAAAGAATATTGATGCAGTACTGAAAGATTGAATATGAGCATCAGAATGATGTTCTTTTTCTGTAGACATTATATCATATGAACAGATGGCCTGCTTTTTCACAGAAGAAATTTTCTATTGTCACATAAAAACTCATGATATAAATGGAAATGCATTGGACTGGGAGTGAGGAGACATGGTTTTAGCTCAAGCTTTTTCATCATTCTATCTATGTGACCTAAGGTAAATTAGCTCCAGAAACTGAAGAAATTTGGGAAGGTGTGCATAGCAACACATTAGAGGATCATTAAATCAATTAAGTGGACTGTAATGAACATTTATTTTATTTCTTAAATTATATTTTATTTTTTTATCAGCATTTATCCCCTCTATGCCTTCTTCTACCTCCACCCACCTCCCCCTCAATCACCACGCTGTTGTACATGTCCATAAGTTCTGTTTGTTTGTTTTTCCTTTTTGCTTAATCCCTCCACTCCCTCAACACTTCCCCCCTAGAGCTGTCTGCCTGCTCTTTATCTATGAGTCTGTATCTATTTTTCTTGTTAGGTGAGTTTGTTCATTAAATTCCATATATGAGTGAAATTATATGGTACTTGTCTTTCTCTGACTGGCTTATTTCACTTAGCATAATGTTCTCCAGGTCCATCCATGCTGTTGCAAAGGATAACATTTTCTTCCTTTTTATGGCTAAATAGTATTCCATTGTGTAAATATACCACAGCTTTTTTATCCACTCATCTACTAATGGACACTTGGGTTGCTTCCATATCTTTAAAGAAATAAATAAAAATAAATTAAAGTAGAAAATATCTCTGTCTTACAAATGGCAAGTATACACACTTTATAAAAGTTTTGGTTCAGTGATACAGATGTCTTGTGGTCTGTTATAACAGTGTAAAATCAACCTTTCTCTCCCCCAAAATTGGTTCAAATATTGAGACACCAAGATTTGTGAAAATGTTTATTATTCACAAAACGAGGCTTTTTGTGAATGCAGGACATCCTCCCAGTGAATCCAAATGGCTTGAGCAAAGGGAGGATCGTGTTACTTTGTCTTTTATTGTGATCTGGGAATGGGTGAGTGTTCCTAAGGTTTGAGTGATTTGCACTTCCATTTGGCAGCAAAGGAGAGAATATGCATGCTTTCTTATTAGATTTGAGGAGGAAGAGAAAATAGAAGTGACTGAGCTCTAAAGTTTTCATGATAAAACATCAAAGTGGTCAGAATTTTTATTACAACAGATAGGTATGTGTATACCTGGTTACTTCTTATTGAGAAGTATATAGTTTTTATTATTTAATATTTAGGAAAACATGGGTAATACAATTTCAAAATATTTATACTCTGGAAGGGATGTTGTGAAGGTAGAGTTATAGTGTATGTGGTTCCAATCTAATTTTTACTCTAGAAAAGGGGACTTTGGTAAATGGGAAGAGACCCTCCTTACTAATAGGTACATGAGTCTTACTTACACAAGACCAATGGTGTGTCTTTGCCATTGCTCATATTAAAATTATCCTTCAGGAAAACCTGCCCATCAGTAGGCATGTGATTCACTCTCAACCATATGTAGCTGAAGTACCTGTAGAAATATCATACCTACAAATATCACAAGCCAGTTGGTTTATATATATGAACTCTCATCCTGAGTTTACATTCCCTCTGGAATGTCATACTCTTAACCTTGAGAAACATCCATTTCCTGAACAGTCTTGTTGATTCAGAGTAGCTCCAGCTGTTCATGGTAGATGACCCTGCATATGTACTTTAGAGAAAGTGGCATTTTGTGGCCTCTTCCTCCTTAGTCTCCTTCAATGTCAGTGCCTATTGATGGCAAATACTTATGACATTTTAAATCACTTCCTTAAAAATTTACAATAGCATTAATAAAAACAACCAATATCTCAAACTTTTAGTCATAGTGTAATATGCCTTACTACATGTTATAATTTTACTGATGAAAAAGGATAATGCATTTTTAAAAGTTCTCTATTTAATGAAAGGTACAAAAGATTCTTTTTGACAATACATTCTTATACCCTAACCAATTTTAACCCAAATATCGCACAGTCTTACTGCCCAGTAGGACCTAATTAAAATGAAATTGAATCCCTATCTATGTCTTATGGAAGTCCCAAACCATCTCCAGAAGTTCTATGAATACCTGGAGGATCTAGGTTCTCACACTTACCATTAGCTCCAGCCTTCTACTTCTGCTGAAATACTTTGTGCATAAATTATCGCTCAAAGTGCTATTCCTTCTACACTTATTTTGTATTGCCTTATATTAATAAAGAGGCAATCTTTGTAAGAATAGCAGGTTTTAATAATGGTTTTATGGAAAAGTGTTTCTTATGGGGCAATTTCAATATTGCAAATAAATTTTATTATAATTATTATTAACTAAACTCCATGCTTTATCAGATTTTAGTGTTTGCTTTTTTTCTTTAATGATCTTCTATTTCAGGGTCTCATCCTGTATACCACCTTCATTTAGTTGTCATATCTTCTTAAGCTCCTCTGCTCTGTGACAGCTTCTTAGATATTGTTTTTGATAACCTTGACAGTGTTGAGTAGTGCTGATCAAGTGTTTTATAGAATATTTCTCAATTTTTCTGTATCTGCTGTTTTTCTTATGATTAGGTTGGGTTTATGGGTTTTGGAAGATAAAGTACCATTCTCAACACATCATATCAAAAGTACATGCTATCAAAATGACTTATCACTGATAATCTTAACCTTGATCAACTGACTGAGGTAGATTTTGCCATATTTCTCCACTATAAAGTTACTTCTTTCCTTTTCCAGTCAGAAAGCCAAGCCTACAATTTACAGTTGGGAGGGAGGTATGCTCTACTTAATTGAGAGGGCAGTATCTACATACATTATTTGGAATTCTTCTGTTTGAGAGATAAGTCTTTTCTGCCTTATTTATTTATTTATTATTTATTTATTTATTTATTTATTTTTAAATATATCTTTATTGATTTCAGACAGAGAGGAAAGGAGAGGGGGAGAGAGAGGTAGAAACATCAATGATGAGAGAGTCCACAACCTGGGCATGTGCCCTGAATGGGAATCGAACCCTGATCGCCTGGATCCTAGGTCGATGCTCAACCAGTGAGCCACGCCCGGCCAGGCTGCCTCATTTATTAATCGCATTATATTGGTATGTATATATAGATATTCTACCTTATTTATTTTATTGCTCAAATTGTTCCAAATTTGGCCATTGGGAGCTTTTTCAGTTGGTTCTTGTGTCTCTGTGAAAAATCTCCATTATTTTAAGAATTTTGCTTTGAGCACTTTCTTACTTTCTGGCCTTACAAGATGCCCCAGGCTCCTCTTGTATATTCCCTGCCCCAGGCCTAGTATCAGACATTTCTTCAGGGATCTCTGGTTCCTTTTATTGTAGAATGGAATTAGAAACCACTCTCTGGACATTAGATGTCTTTATTGCTCCTGGAGTGTCACTGCCTCTATATTCTTTCAGCAGACAGAGTTAGAAAAAAAAAAAAAAAAAAAAAATATATATATATATATACACACACACACACACACATATATATATATATATACATATATATATACTCACAGTATACCTATATATACTGACTTGTGTATACACATATATCTATAAATAATAAAGATATGTATAAAATTATATCTGTATTTAGCTTGTATCTGTATTGAGCTAAACATGAATTTATACTGCTGTCTTCAACTCTAATTCAATATTAAAAGGATCATTCTCGATTTTTCTCCTTGCTCATATGTAACCGCTCATTCCTCCCACAGTAAAAAAAAAAAAATTGGCTCCCACTATTCACCAATCATTTACTTGTTTTTTAAATTCCAGTATATGTGTACAATAATTTTGTAATTGAAAACTCTTAAGCATGTGGGAAATGACTTTCAATCAAGATACAGTGCTTATAAGCTATTCCTTTGTCTTTAGTCTTACAGGTTCTACTCATTTCCAAAGTTACTAGGGTCAGCATCATTTCCCCCACCCTCTTCATTGAGGTCATGTCACATATTTGTAATACAGTTCAATCCTATTGTCACCGTCTGCATTAAATCCTGGGTTCCTCTGCACTCTTAGTTGATTTTCAAAATTGACATACATTAGGGTTCATTCTTTGTGTTGTAAAGTTCTTTAAATTTGACAAATGGATAACGTTATGTATCTGCCACTAGATATATGACAGTATCACAACCCTGAAAAAAAACCCTATGATTCATTTAGTCCTTCCTCATCTCAAATCCCGGACAACCATTGATCTGTTTACCATCTCTATAATTTTTTGTTTTCCAGAAAGTTATATAAATGGAATCATATACTATGTAGCCTTCTCCTACTATATTCTTTTACTGAGCAATAGGCATTTACAAAGCATCCATGTTGGAGAGTGGATTAATAGCTTGTTTCTTTTAATCAGTAAATAGTATTACGTAGTATGGATGTATTAGTTTGTTTATCCATTCTTCTTTTGAAGAACATCTTTGTTTTTCCCAGGTTTTGGTCATCATAAATAAATGCTATTAATATTTACATGCAAGTTTTCATATGGACATGCATTTTCAAATCAGTTGACTAAGTATCCAGGAGTTATATTACTGGATTGCATGGTAAAATTATGTTTAGCTATGTAAAAAATTGTCAAACTTGCTTCCAAAGTAGCTGTGCCATTTGACATTCTTACTAGAAATGAGTGAGTTTCTGTTGCTTCACAACCTTGCCAACAATTGGTATTTTCAGATATTTGGTATTTAAGTCATTTTAATAGGTGTGTAGTGTTATCTCCTTGCTCTAATTTGCATTTCCCTAATGGAAAATAATGTTGAACATCTTTTTATGTGTACATTTGCCATCTGTATATCTTCTTTTGTGAACTGTTCATATATTTCTCCATTTCTAAATAGGCTATTTGTTTTCTTATTGTTCAGTTTTAAGAGTTTTTCATATATTTTGGATACAAGTCTTTTATCAGGCATGTGTTTTACAAATACACTCTGTGTCTTGCCTTTTCATTCTCTTAACAGTACCTTTCACAGAGTAGAAGTTTTTAATTTTAATAAAATTCAAGTTACAGATTTCTTCTTTTATGGATCATGCTTTTGGTATTATATATAAATCCTTATCACTAAAGCAAAGGTCATGCAAATTTTTCTGTAATGTTTTTATCCAGAAGTCTTATAGCTTTGCATTTCATATTTACATCTATAAAAAGTGCATGCTCTAATGGTTTTTCAACACTGAATAGATCTTTTGCATTAAATAGCTGAAAAGACTTTGAAGGGGAATATATTCAATAATAGTGTGATAACTTTGCACAGTGACACGTGGATATTAGACTTGGTGTGGTGATCATATCATAAAATATATAATCATTATGTGTATACCTGAAATATAATATTGTATGCCATCTATAGTTTAATAAAAAATGTATTTGACCAGTCTATCACAAGGAATATTGTCTGTATACTTCATTTTACATATATCACGACCTGGGACCATCTCCATAGCACTTCTTTCTTTTTTTAATGTTCATTTATAACATCCAAATTGCTAGCACTATAGAACAATATAATTTTTAATGGCCATTTGTAAGATTGCCACCACAGGAGGACAAGGATCAGGAAGACTTTTTGGATAGGACTTGTTGGACACCAGAAATCAAACCACCTAAGGAATTAAAACTGTCCTAAAGCACTTCCTTGCACATCAGCAGTCTAAACCCGCTGACCGAACCCCAAGACCCAATGATGACAAGAGCTTTCCGCCATTGACTGCATGTAAGGACAAGGCTCCAGCTCCTGGGTGCTGCCATCATTGACCCAGCATTCCCTTGGCTCAGAGCTGTGTGGCCTTTCCTTTTGGATATCCAATCTCCCATCCTCTTTCTTTAAATAAATTCAGTCTTTCTTTATCCACTGTCTGAGATGGCTCTTTAGCCTGCCCTCATACCACCACATTAACCTTTCACAAATATTATAGACTACTCATTATGTGATAATAATTTCTGTAAGCACTTTACAAGTACAAAATATATTGATCCTCACAAAACCCTATGAGTTAATTATTATTCTCATTTTACAGAAATGAAAACTAAAGCAGGAAAGAGTTTAAGCAGCTTTGCTATGGACATATATTGGGTTAATAGTAGAGTTAAAATTTAAATCTAGTCCTTTTATTCCTTAACTTCTTCAATATAATAGAAATATACTAGGATAACATTATAGAGCAAGAACATATTAATATGGTTAATATAAGCATTATTATATAATTTAAAATATAATAACAAAATAAATTTTTTCAGTGAATCAATGTGTCAATTATTAGACATATTTTCTGGTGATACACAATATTTATAAGAATTGACCATATTCTAGATCATAAAGCATGTTTTAACAATTTTTAAAGATCTCACATGTCATAAGAATATGTTCTTTGACCACGGTCAATTTAAGTTATAAATCCATTAACAGGAAGCTAAATAAAAATTCCCCTATTATGGGAACATAAGCAATATACTTCTAAAGAAGTCATGGACCAAGGAAGCAATCACAGTGTGGATGATAAGGTATCTTAACCTGAAAAATGATAGATATGAGACTTTTAAAATTGTGTGGGATGGAGCTAAATGTTTGAATAGAGAGAAGTTAAAAGCTTTAAATATACATTTTAGAAATGAATAAAGCTTAGTATCAGTTATCAAAGCATCTATCACCAGGAGTTATAAAAATAACAAAATTAAGCCAAAAACAAGTAAAAGAAAAAAAGGTTTAAAAATCAACATTTATGAAACAGTAAACAAATAAAAACACAATGCTGAAATTTTTATGTTTGAAGAAATTTATTAAAACTTCTGGTGAGGATGGTCAAAGTGAAAAAAGAGAAAGCACAATATCAGAAATGCAAAAAGTATATCACTGCAAAATAAACATACATTGAAAAGATCATAAATTGTGGACAACTTTATATCAATCAATTAGAAAATTGTGCTAAAAGTGGGAAATTCCTAGAAAGTACTACTTTCCATACTGGATACAAGAAGAGAGAATTTTTAAAAACCCACTGAGTATTTAACATGTTAAAACTATAATTAAAATAATTTCAACAAAGAAAACTCTCAGCCTAAATGATCCCAAGAATAAATTATAAAATATCTATAGAAAAATAACACCAATCATAAAAATACTTCTAAGAACATAAATGAAAAACACTTCTTAACACAACCAGTATTATCAAACACTGTTAATATCAACATTCTTTAAGAAAGTTACTTAACAGGAAAATTACAGGATGGTCTTACTATTGAATCTAGATGTACAATCTTACAGATAAGATATATGTTATTCAATAACAGTGTACAACATAATACAGCAATAAACTTCACAAAGCAGAAATCATAGTAGGTATAAGGGAAAATAGAAACAGTAATAGCTAATTTTATATTTTTAATTTATCTTTATTGTTAAAATTATTACAGATGTCCCCCTTTCTCTCCTCATTGTTCCCCTCCATCCCAAATCCACCCCCCTGGCCTTCACCACACCATAGTTTGTGCCCATGGGTTTTGCATATGTGCATATAAATTATTTGATTAATCTCTCCCCACCCAATTGCCCATCCCCACCTTCCCTCTGAGATTCGTCAGTCTGTTTCTTGCTTCTATGTCTCTAGTTCGATTTTGTTCATCAGTTAATTTTGTTCATTAGATTTCACATATGAGTGAGATCGTATAAAAATGAATCAAGAAGAATCAGAAAACCTGAACAGGCCAAAAACAACTGATGAAATAGAAGCAGTAATAAAAAAAACCCAGCAAACAAAAGCCCTGGTCCAGATGGTTTCACAGGGGAGTTTCAACAAGCATTCATCTTCTTCTTCTTAGTGTAAGCCCTTTAACATTTCCTGCAATGCTGGTTTGGTGTTGATAAACTCCTTTAGCCTTTTTTTTTTTTTTTTTTTTTATCTGGGAAGCTCTTTATTTCACCATCTATTTTGAATGATAGCCTTGTTGGATAGAGTAGTCTTGGTTTCAGATCCTAGCTTTTCATTACCTTGAATACTTCATGCCATTCCCTTCTGGCCTGTAGAGTTTCTGATAAGAAATTATCTGACAGCCTTATGAGAGCTCCTTTGTAGGTAACAGGTTGCTTTTCTCTTGCTGCTTTTAAGATTCTCTCTTTGCCTTGAATTTTAGCTTTTTAATTATCATGTGTCTGAGCATGGGCTCCTTTGTGTTTTACTTGCTTGAGGCTCTCTGTACCTCCTGAAATTGTGGGACTTTTTCCTTCACCAGGTTGAAAAAGTTTTCTTCCATTGTTTCTTCAAACAGGTTCTCTACCCCTTGATCACTTTCTTACTCTTCTGTACTCCTGTGATACAAATATTGTTACATATTATGTTGTCCCACGGCTCCCTTACACTGCCCTGTTTTTAATTGTTTTTTCTTTTTGGATCTCCTCTTGAATAATTTTTTCTACCCTGTTTTCTAATTCACTGATTTGATCTTTGGTTTCCTCTAATCTGCTGTTTATTCTTTCCAATGTATTCTTTATTTCTGCAATGTCATTCTTCATTTCTGATTGGTCATTTTTCATAATTTCCATACCTTTTTTCATGCTGTTGAGCAGCCTTACAATCAGTATTCTGAACTCTATATCTGATAGATTGCTTCTCTTGATTTCACTTAGTTCTTATTCTGGAGAATTCTCTTATTCTTTTATTTGAGGCTTGTTTTTTTGGCTGCCTGTTTGAATTTGTTTCTACATATTATGTAGGCCTGCTAGGACTCTGTCTTTTTGGAAGGTCTCTGGTGCAGGCCAGTGTCAATGTTAGATGTTGTTTGTGACTGGCTTTGGGTACCCTGTTTGGAGCTCTCAGTGATCCACAGCTTGTGGCTCACTCTGTTGGGGTTGGATGCATTTGTAAAGGATCAAGTTGGGCACCAAGATCTGCTTTTCCAAGCCCCAGGTCCAGAAGTAGATCAGGCAAAGACTCAAAGCATCCAGAGATCCTCCCCTGCCTGCAGGCTGATTGTTATTCTCAGTCTCTTAATGATCCTCAGGCTGTAGACCACAGCAAGGCTAAACTACACAGGGTGTGGCAAGAGGTTTTCAAAGGGTTGGCCCAATTGATTTCTCCCAGCTAAAAGCTGTCTGGATGGTGAAGGTTTGCCTGAGAAAGATATCCTCTGCAGTCTGGGGGAATGACTCAGTACAGTAATTCAGATGGCTGCCCTCTGAGCTTTATCCCTAGAGCCAACATTCCTGGATTTTCACCACACAGCTCTAGTTCACTCTGCCCTCCCTCTGCCACAGCCCAAGGTAAGTGGCTACACACAAAACTTTGTGTGTTGGGCCTTTAAGAGGGTGCCTGGATTTTCAGCCCTCTCTCCCTGACACAGAAACCTCACTGCTTTTCACAGCCAGATGTTTTTTGGGCATGTTTCTCAGTTTTGGTGCTCTGGGCTGTAGAGCCCAGCTTGGGGTTTAGACCCCAGAGTTCTCAGTGGAAAACCCCCACAGCTGAGATATCTCTCCAGACCTTCAGCTGCTGTCTGTGGGATCCTGGTCAGCTCTCTCATGCTTCTGCACTTCCTATCAATCTCTATGTGGCCTCCACTTTAGGTCCTTGTTTATGAGGGTTCTCTCTGGCTAGTCTTCAGTTGATTATTCAAGATAGTTTTTCTATATTTTTGTTGTAATTCTCTTTTGGTCTTGGGAGAGTGTCAGTGTAGCTTACACTAAATCCACTGATATCTTGGAAGCAGTAATAGCTGATTTTAGTGCAGCTCTCAAAGTGAAAGCCAAGTCAAGTTGACTATAATAAGTAACAATTCAGAGGACTTAAACAATACAACCAACCAATAAAATAGATTTTATAGATATGTAGCAAACAGTATTACAAAAGATAGGTCATCTATAATGCACAGGGAATATTTACAAAAATCAAAAATATATTAGGTCAGAATTAAGCAAAAGTAGAAGAAAATTCCACAAAGGAAAACTAATACAAATAATATTCTCTGATCACATTGGAATAAAATTAAAAATTTATGACACAAACAAAATGGCCCCTGTTGTTGAAAATGTACAATTTTATGTGTAAAAAACTTTTGAATAAAATAGGTAATATAACCCCAAACTTACCTATTAAAAAAGATGATCATTTTATTTCAAGAATTGAGCTATGTACTTCAAAAGGACACAGAATGTTTGAAAAAATAATCGAGAAGAGAGACTGAACAAATATTAACTGAAAGGAAGTTGATGAGATATATTAATATTGTCTTAAATTGTATTGAGACAGAATATTATATTAGGGAAAATGATGAAAGAAAAAATTCACCAGAGAGAGTTCAATTTTAATCATATTTGCAGTTGATAAAAAATAGACTCTGAAATATATGAAGGAAACTACAATATTACCAAGTGAATTTGACAAATCCACAATTTTAACCTTTCTTTCAGAAATAGATAAATCAAGCACATGAAAAATAAGTATGAATTTAAAAGACTTTAATATTATGATCATGCTTGATTTAATCCTTGAACCCACTAATGATGATTCCATCAATGTAAAGGGCCTTCATCAAATAGTCATGGCCTCTCTTTACCCCTTTCTTCTCTCTTCCCAAGGTGAGGTCAATTGACATTTTATTATTGACTTGGTATAAATAACTGAGTAACATAGTCCAGATCTTTATTTTATTTTTCTTTTGGGATCCAACCTCCTCCCAGAGTTCATACATTTTTCTGCATCTCTGCCCACACAGAGTAGGACTACAATCTTCCACTACCACTTGTTACTGAATGGGTAAATCTCATTTTGTGGTTCAGCCATCAGGGGCTGACTTTTCCCCAGTTATTAGCCACATTCTCCATATCATGTTTACTGATAACAAAACTTATATTTTATTCACAGCCCAATTTTCTCTTTGTCTTTTAAAGGAAAAATGAATGCTATATATTTAGCCTTCCCAAAACTACAATAAAATAATTAGAGAATACACAACACTTTCAATAAAATATACATTACTAAAATAATTGACCTTGAACAAAACCACAAAATCTAAAGTTGCTATTATTAAAACTTTATTCTCTAACTATAATGGAGTTAACTTAGAAACCAATTACAAAATGAGTTTTTAAATCCTGCTTATACATCTGGAAGTAAGAAAACACAGATTTTATGTATTTTACAGGTCATAAAAAATCACAATGTACATTAGAAAATTATGTAGAAATACTGTCAAAAATATATCACTCCTGGTTTTATACAGCTAATGCAGTATACAAGAGGATTTATAGCTTTACCTTTTCTATGATAACAAAGACAATTTGAAAATTGATGCCTTAATTGTTTAACTCAAGAAGTTAGAATAGGGCAATTAAGGAAACTTAAGCAAACTAGAAGAAATAGAAAAATACAAGTAAATAAATTGACAAAACAAATGAAAATATAATAGATTTAATCAACAAAGTTATATACTGGTGCTTCAGAAATGCAAAAGAGCTAAACCTCTGGCAATACTAATTATGATAAATATAGAGCTAATATAAATAATATTAATACAGCAAAAATGTATGTAAAAGGGAGAGGAAAGATAGTGGCACTATGAGAAGCAGCAAAGCACCCCTGCTCCCAGCCTTGGGCTCATTTTACTCCTAAAATCCTTTTTAGCCAGGTTGGAAAAACCAGAGAAACATACCTGAGTGGACAGAGTGCGAGTGGGGAGAACTGAAGAAACATCGTGGAGTCCGGTAAGAGAGGGGGGTGTAGGAAGGGGGAGTCCTCCCTGAAGCTTGTGCTGGGCTCTGAGACCCGAGGCTTGAAAGCTACAAAGCTCCATCCCCTTGGGAGTGTGGACTGGCCTCCAAAAGCGGGGATCTCACACCTGGAGCAGAGGAGAGGGGAAGGAGCGCCCTGCATGGAGGGCAGAGGGACCCAGGGGAGTGGTGAATCCAGGAGGAGGGGACAGCACCTTCCTAGGAAACAAAACATCTAGTGGCAGATGTGACCGGCATCTAATGCTTGGGGTGCTGACCATAGGAAAGGCTGTCCCAAATTGTGTAGCACCAGAGTAGTAAGGGACCAGAAGACTGCACTGAGCAGCAGCACACAGGGACCCTCTGCCTCCCTGTAAGGCATTGTGTTGAGCCTCAGAAAGCACTGAATCTGCATGGTGCAGGGGAGGGGAGGAGCCCTCCCGCCCTGAGCTCCTGGTACAGAGAGCCTGGGAATTGTGACCAACCCCGAGGGGCGCCGTGGTGTTGCTGAGCTCCCAGTGCCAAGAGGCTGGGATCTGTGACCAGCCCTGAGGGGTGCTGAGGTGCCATGTGGAGCCACCCCAGCTTTACTGAGATCAGCGGTGTGGGGAACTGTGGGGAGCTGACTTTTGTTCCCCTCCCACTGGGTGCCTTGGCACATGGACGGCAAGACATTGAAGGTTGGACTGTCTGTCTCTGTGTTGCTTTGTGCGTTTTTGAGTTTCTGATCCTTCAACTGGCTCCCATCTTCCCGGCCTGCACTGCCTGGACAGAGCAGCAGAGGCTGGGATTGGTTTCTGCACAGTGGACTGTTTGAGGGGTGCACCTGGTGCTACCAGCCAACCAGAGCTGGGAAGGGAGGGGCAGAGCCCTCCTGCCTCACCTGTAGCCTGGGAGCACCACCCCCAATAGGAAAGGGGCAGGGCCAGCTCACTGAGGCCCCAGAGATACCCACAGGGCACAGTCCTGAAAGGGAAGGGAAAGCAGCTCACAGGAGGACATTACAAAAACAAGACTCTCAGGGACAGTTGTTTGGGAACTGGAGGAAGTGCTGAAAACCCCTGCTGGGGGCTGGGCAGACAAAGAGTTCACTGGAATGTTCTTTAATCAAACCCACTGAGCCCAGGCTGCTGAAATGGCCCATACAGAAAAGGCAACAGGCTGAAATCAATCAGAGATTGCAGCAGGACAGAGCATGGGGAGCTAGAATCAGAAGACAGGGTAGGGACTGAGGAGCTGCTTGTGGGGCAGAGATTAATTCCCTCACAGTGAGTGCCTGAAAACTAAATCTATAAGTAAGGGGAGTGATACCCTGAGGTACACTAGCCATCCTGCACCCTAAAGACTCTACAGAAGACTCTAGAGTCATACCCAGCAACTACAAGGTTGCAAAATAGCTGAAAAGAGGAGGTGGTCCATGGAGAGCCTCAGATCAACCATCTACCTAAGGACACCAGAGCCAAACCTAGACAGCTCTTCACACTGGCTGATACACAAGTACCTCCCAGGAGAATGGAAATCAGCATAAAAAACAAACAGTTGCATACAACATAAGCTTCCCAGAGGAAAGTCACCTAATTGACTGTCCTTTTTGTTTGTTTGTTTTTTGTTTTTTTCTATTTTTCACTTAGGAAGAAGAGAAAGGGAAAAAAAATCATTTGTTTTTTCTTTTAAAATTTTATAATAATTAAATTTAAAAAAAAATTTTTAATTAAGTTTTTTCTTAATTTATTTTATTTTTTAAAAGGATTTTGTATTGCTTAACTTATTTTTTGTTTTGTTTCTCTGTTTTGTTTTGTTTCTTTGTTTTGTTTTGTTTTATCCTTGCTTCTAATATCAAGACTTTCTTGATATTCCTGCTTAATGGCTGGGACTTTATCATTATAACTAACAAGTTTATTGTTTTTCTCTATAATTTCCCCAAAATATCTTACTGGACTCCCTCTCTACCCTGGCTTTTTCTCTCTCTATCTCCTCTCGATCCATTGGCATAATTTTTTTTCTTTTCTTTTTTCTTCTTTTCTTTTTTCCTCTTCTTTTCTTTTCTTTTCTTTTCTTTTCTTTTCTTTTCTTTTCTTTTCTTTTTTTTCTTTTCTTTTCTTTTCTTTTCTTTTCTTTTCTTTTCTTTTCTTTTCTTTCTTTTCTCCTTTTCTTCTTTTCTTTTTCTTCTTTTCTTTTTTCTTTTTTCTTTTTTTTTCTTCATTTCCTTCTTTCTTTTGTTTTCCTCCCTTCTATCTTCCTGTCTTTTTGTTATATTGTTAGTTTCTCTTATTCTCTTTAATGTATTTTTAGTTTTTCATTTTCAACTATTATCCTATTCCTATTCTCTCCCTTAATTGTTTGCTGGATCTTCTTTCAGAATCTTTTCTCTGCCTCTATTATCTCCCAGTAGCTTCTCTATTTTTCACATTTTAGTTTATTTTATTATTTTTTAAATTTTAGTTACTATTAACAACAATATACGTCTCTCTCTCTCTAAGCTTTACTTTTCTTTCTTTTTCTTTTTTTTAAGCTATTTTTTTTTTCTTTAGAACTTGTGTTCTCCCTTCACGTTCCCAGTTCTATTTTCACTTGGGTTGTTTTCATTGTGACTGTTAAGATATTTTGTAAGATACCCCTTGTTTCCTGGAAGTTTAGTTGTGTATTGTCCTGCCTTGCCAGCACCCATACAACAGCTTACATGACGAGCTTGGGGCTGAGACACAGTTAGCCAACCTGAGAGGAGGATCCTCCTAAGGACTGATCAACAACAATCGAGACCCAACCACAACAGGAGAACATAAAGAAACCGCAAAAGGGACACACACAAGAGGGACATGCCTAGAGCAAAATGCTCAGAAGTATAAGGAAAACACACCTCTGGGCTCCACTGGAACCACAAGACAAAGTCCCATCCCACAAGACTGGGAGACAGCAAATATATCTAATATATAGATACAAACACTAAGACCTACCAAAATGGGAAGACAAAGAAACAACCCCAAAATTAAAGACAAGGAAACATTGCCAGAAGAAGTCATTGTTGAGATGGAGTTAAGCAAGTTATCAGAAACACAGTTCAGAGTATTGATGATGAAGATTTTCAAGGAACTTAAAGAGAAAAACAAGGCAATAGAGGATAAGACCTAGGACTTTAGGGAAATCATGAAAAAAGAGATACATAATATAAACAAAAATCAGACAGAAATAAAGAATGCTGTATCTGATATCAAGAATACACTGGAAGGAATTAAAAGCAGGCTCAATGAAGCAGAGGATAGAATAAGTGACTTAAATACAAGGTAGAAAAAATCACCCAATCAGAGCAGCAAAAAGAAAAAAACACTTAAAAAGCATGAGGACAGTCTAAGGGAGCTTTGGGACAACATGAAGCAAAACAACATTCTCATTATAGGAATGCCAGAAGGGGAGAAAAGAGAGCAAGGGAGAGAGAACTTGGTGGGGGAAATAATGATAGAAAACTTTCTTAGCTGATGAGGGAGAAAGCCACACAAGTTCAGGAAGAACAGAGGGTTTCAAACAAGAGGGGCCCAAAGAGACCCACTCTAAGACACATCATAATTAAAATGGCAAATGTCAAGGACAAAGAGAAAATATTAAGGGCTTCAAGAGAGAGACAAGCAGTGACCTACAAGGGAACTCCCATAAGGCTGACAGCTGATTTCTCAACAGAAACTCCAGGCCAGAAGGGAGAGGCATGAAGTTCTCGAAGCAATGAAAAGCAAGAACATGCAACCAAGATTGATTTATCCAGCAAGGCTATCATTTAAATTTGAAGGTGAAATAAAGAACTTCCCAGACAAAAAAAGGCTAAAGGAGTTGAGTACCACCAAACCAGCATTGCAAGAAATGCTAAAAGGACTCCTTTAAGAAAAAGAAGAAATAGTGAGAGAAAGGTACATCAGCATAAAGGGGAAAAATGGCATTAAATAAGTTTATATCAATAGTAACCTTAAATGTAAATGGAATAAATAGTCCAATCAAAAGACACAGGGTAGCTGAATGGATAAGAAAACAGGACCCAAATATATGCTGTCTACAAGAAACCCACCTGAGAACAAAAGACTCACACAGGCTAAAATGAAGGGATGGAGTAAAATATTCCATGCAAATGGAAAGGAAAAGAAAGCTGGAGTAGCAATTCTTATTTCTGACAAAATAGACTTCAAAATAAAGACCATAATAAGAGACAAAGATTGTCACTACATAATACTAAAGGGATCAATCCAACAGGAGGAAATAACCCTTATAAACATTTATGCACCCAATATAGAATCACCTAAATATATAAAAAAATTCTTGGGGGACTTTAAGAAGAAGATTGACAGCAACACAATCATAGTGGGAGACTTTAACACCCCATTATCAGCACTGGAAAGATCATCGAGACAAAAAATCAACAGGGAAACACAGACCTTACATGACTCACTAGACCTAATGGATTTAATTGACATTTACAGAACATTTCATCCCAAAGCAGCAGAATACACATTCTTCTCAAGGGCACATGGAACGTTCTCTAAAACAGACCACATGTTAAGGCACAAGGCCAGGCTCTACAAATATAAGAAGACTAAAATCATATCAAGCATCTTCTCAGATCACAATGCCATGAAACTAGAAATCAAACACTATAAAAAAAACCTCAAAAATATTCAAACACATGGAGGCTAAATAGCATGTTATTAAACAGTGAATGGGTTAACAATGAGATCAAGATAAAAATCAAAACATTTCATGGAAAGTAATGAAAAGGAACAGACAACAAACTAAAATCTATGGGACATGGTGAAAGCAGTCTTGAGAGGAAAATTCATAGCATTACAGGCCTATCTCAAGAAACAAGAAAAAGATCTACTAAACCACCTAACACAACAACTAAAAAAACTGGAACAAGAACAGCAAGAAAATCCCTGAGGAAGTAGAAAGAAAGAAATAATAAAAATCAGAGCAGAAATTAATGACATGGAGACTAAAAAAAATACAAAACATCAATGAAACTAAGAGCTGGTTCTTTGAAAAGGTAAATAAGATTGATGCACCTTTAGCCAGACTCACTAAGAAACAAAGAGAGAGGACCCAAATAAATAAAATCAAAAATGAAAGAGGCGATATAATAACTGACCCAACAGAAATACAGAGGATTGTAAGAAAATACTATGAGCAACGATATGCCAACAAATTGGACATGGGGGAATTGGACAAATTCCTAGAAGCATACAACCTTCCAAAGCTGAATCAAGAAGAGGCAGAAAACCTGAATAAGCCGATAGCAAATAATGAAATGGAAGCAGTAATCAAAAAACTCTCAGCAAACAAAAGCCCTGGACAAGATGGATTTACAGGTGAGTTTTACCAAACATTCAAAGAAGAATTAACACCTATTCTATTCAAACTATTCCAGAAAATTCAAGAGGAGGGAAAACTCCCAAACTCTTTTTATGAGGCCAGTATCATCCTAATCCCAAAACCAGATAAAGACACTACAAAGAAAGAAAATTACAGGCCAGTATCCATGATGAACATAGATGCTAAACTCCTCAAGAAAATATTTGCAAACGGGATCCAGCAATACATTAAAAACATCATACACCATGACCAAGTGGGATTCATTCCAGGGATGCAAGGCTGGTAGAACATCCGCAAATCAATAAATGTGATACATCACATAAACAAAATGAAGGACAAAAATATGATCATATCAGTAGATACAGAAAAAGCATTCAACAACATCCAGCACCCATTTCTTATAAAAAAAACTCTCAGCGACGTGGGAATAAAGGGAACATACCTCAACATAATAAAGGCCATATATGACAAACCTATAGCCAACATCATACTAAATAGGCAAAAGCTAAAACCATTTCCATTAAAAATAGGAACAAGACAGGGATGTCCACTTTCACCACTCTTATTCAACATAGTACTGGAAGTCCTCACCATAGCCATCAGACAGGAAAAATAAAAAGGTATCCAAATTGAAAAGGAGGAAGTAAATTGTCATTATTTTCAGATGACATGATATTGTACATAGAAAACCCTAAAGAGTCCATCAGAGTACTGCTAGATTTGATAAACAAATTTGGCAAGGTAACTCGAAACAAAATCAACATCTGGAAATCAATGGCATTCTTATACACCATCAATGAACTTTCAGAGAGAGAAACTAAAAAAACAATACCATTTACCATTGCAACTAAAAAAATCAGATACCTAGGAATAAACTTAACAAAGGATGTAAAAGTCCTGTACTCGGAAAACTACGTGATACTTAAAAAAGAAATAGAGGAAGATTTAAACAAGTGGAAGAAGATACCATGCCCATGGATTGGAAGAATTAATATCATTAAAATGTCCATACTACCCAAAGCAATTTATAAATTCAATGCAATTCCTATTAAAATACCAACAGCATATTTCACAGACCTAGAACAAACATTTCAAAAATTTATATGGAACCAAATAAGACCCTGAATAGCTGCAGTCATCTTGAGAAAAAAGAACAGAGTGGCAAGGATCTCATTACCGAATTTCAAACTGTATTACAAAGCCATTGTAATGAAAACAGCCTGGTATTGTTACAACAACAGGCATATAGATCAATGGAACAGAACAGAGAGCCCAGAAATAGATCCACGCCATTATGATCAGTTAATATTTGACAAAGGAGGCAAGAGTATCCAATGTAATAAAGACAGTCTCTTCAATAAGTGGTGTTGGGAAAATTGGACAGGTACAAGCAAAAAAATGAACTAGACTGCCAACTTTCACCATACACAAAAATAACTCAAAATGGATAAAAGACTTAAATGTAAGTCATAAAACCATAAAAATCCAGGAAGAAAACATAGGTAGTAAAGTAACAGACATCCCACGTAGTAGAATTTTCACTTTTACATCTCCTAGGGCAAGAGAAACAAAAGAAAAAATAAACATATGGGACTACATCAAACTAAAAAGCTTCTGCACAGCAAAAGAAAACAGCCTCAAAATACAAAGGAACCCCACTCTCTGGGAAAATATATTTGCCAAGGATGTATCTGATAAGGGGCTAATTTCCAAAATGTACAAAGAACTCATAGCACTCAACAAGAGGAAGACAAACAGCCCAATTAAGAAATGGGCAAAGGACCTAATAGCCACTTCTCCAAAGAGGACATACAGATGGCCAAGAGACACATGAGAAATTGCTCAAGGTTGCTAATTATCAGAGAGATACAAATTAAAACCACAATGAGGTATCACTTCACACCAGTAAGAATGGCTACCATCAACAAATCAACAAATGACACGTGCTGAGGAGGGTGTGGAGAAAGGGGAACCATGGTACATTCCTGGTGGGAATTCAGACTGGTGCAACCACTATGGAAAACAGTATGGAGGTTCCTCAAAAAATTAAAAATGGAGCTGCATTTTGACCCAATGTTTCCACTCCTAGGAATGTATCCTAGGAATCCTGAAACACTAATCAGAAAGAATATATGCACCCCTATGTTCATAGCAGTACAATTTATAATAGCTAAGATCTGGAAACAGCCCAAGTGCCCATCAGTAGATGAGTGGATAAAAAAGCTGTGGGACATTCACACCATGGAATACTATGCAGCTGTAAAGAAGAAGGATCTTGTACCCTTTGGGACAGTATTGATGGACCTGGAGAAAATTATAGTAAGTGAAATAAGCCAGGCAGAGAAAGACAAACATCACATCATGTCACTTATATGTGGAATCTACAGAACTTAATAAACTGATGAACAGAATAGATTCAATGACATGGAAGTATATATTAGACCGACGGATATCAGATGGATGGAGGAGGGTGGGTGGGTGGAGGGAGAGAGATTAACCAAAGAATTTATATGCATATACGCAGAACCCAAGGACATGGACAATGTTGGGGAGAGGGATTGGGGAGGGGTATGGGAAGGGGTGGAATGGCTCATTGGGGAGAAAAAGGGACATTTGTAATATTTTAAACAAAAAAAAAGTATGTAAATTCATAAATAGATATTTTAAAATAAGGTAATAGTATGCATGACCTTATCCAAGAGTTTTCATAAATAGTTACACAAACATGTACTTTATTCACACATTTCTAGAGGAACCACATATTTAGACAGTTAATTTGGCAAGGAATACTTGGTCCATTTCCCTGCTCTAAAATCAGTTTCCAGGTCTGAAATAAATTTTCTAAACTTCTCAAATTTGAGTCAGTTACTGAAGTTCAAAATATTCATTGATTTAAAAATTTTAGAACAATCTGACATTGTTCAGTTCACCCAAATCAATTGATATTGAAAGTGTGGATGTAAAATGGCAAATGGATATTATTGAAACATAATTTAAAACTATAATGATGATATGGTGTTGCCATTCTTTTTTTGAAGGGCTGCATTTAAGGTAATTAGTAAAACAGGAAAGGAAAGGACAGGGGGCTGTACAAAGATGTTTTAAATGAAATCTACCCTCAATTTGATCCTATGGGGAGATCTGAAATGTAAATATCACCTCAGTATCATCTCACACATTTTAAGGCAAGGGAGTAAAGAGTTTCATAGGCCTGTACCATCAACTAAGTGCTTGCTGAGCTGAAGGCACCTCTGCTGGCGCTGGCTCCAATCTTTCAAGAACAATCTTCCAGGTAATGTTTTAGATAAGAGCTGTTAGCACAAGTCACAACTGGTAAGAGGCATTCCCAGGCTATCAACAACATCGGCTACAAAAGCTAAAGATACTTTAGTAAAGAAAAAAATATAGATATAATATTTAACTTTACAAGAAAAGAAAACATGGGAACAGAAATGAGATATATTTTTACCAATTACCTTAACATACATTTTAAAATGATAATTTTAATTACTGGAATGTGGCAAAGAAGGCGCAGTCATACATTGCTGACATTATCATCAATTATTTGAAATATTTTGGGACAATATATTAAGAACCTTAAAATGTTTAAAACTTTCAACTTAATAGTTCCACATTTGGTATTATTGACCTTAACAAATAGTCTAAAATATAAAAAGATATGGCTGTTCATCATAATATTACTTATAATGATGTAAAATGGAAAGCAATTTAAGTCTTTAAGAACAATGGAATCACTAAATCAATGTTTTGTGCATTTACTGTGTAGAGAATTTTTAACCGTTAAAAATACAATTGTGTGGATTAAATTGCAAAATGGAATGGTGCTTATTGTAAGAAGTGAGGTGAAAAAAATATATATATAAAATTGCAAGGGTACTTGTATTTCCAAAATATCAGTGGTTATGTGTAGGTTATTTATTATACATGATCTGTTCTTGTTTCTCAAATTCCCTGTAATGTAATTTTATTTCTAGGATTCAGTAAATTTATTTTAAAATTAATAGGGTATTTTCTTTTAAAATGAAATTGAGTTGTTGAATGTTTAATTCCCTGCACCTTTCAGTGAGGGATTCAAAATTCATTCATAAAACCTTCTCAAAGTTAGTTGTTTCAACCAGCTTTTTTGTAAACACTGTGCTGAGTGATAACGAGAAACAAAATCCCATCTAGGTTCACTCTAGCACACAGGGAATTCTCACTCCTCTCTGAAAGTTCAATACTCTCATACTGTCATTCATTGAACTACTCAAAAACACTTCTACTATATGAAACACATTGTGCTCACTTAGAAACGTAAAAAATAAAAAATAAGAGAAACTTTACCCATGAGGAACTCCAACATGGAATGAAGGAAAAACAACTAAAATGGGTTAAGTGCTAAAACAGAAATAGGACAAATATTACTGGAGCAAAGAGAAAAGAACAAGGATACTCACATATTCTATCTCTGAATATCTGCAGTTATTTGGCAATTCTGAGTGTAGGAATCAATAAATAGGTTTTGGAACCTGTGAATATTCTTATTCTTTCAATTCACAACATTCAAGTTAAATTAATTCCATTTCCCAATATTCTGTAACTGCTATGGGATGATTCTGACTCTATTTGGATTTCTTAAAAATATTTATTCTCTTTCTATTAATATCTCTCAAAGAAATATGAAATGGTATAAAGATACTGTTAGATTAACACCTACTGAAAGACTAGGAAACAAAAATACACCTATATATCAGGTAGTGTTTTTTGTTTATATGTAATAGAAAACTCAGTTCAGAATGACATTAAAAAGTAAATGTTACATGTTGGGTTAGAGATTGGTGGGCTGCAGGGATGGTTAGAACCAGAGATTTGTGATGTCTGCTTTTGCTGCTTTTCTGGGCCTGGGGCTGAAATACAACTGAGGCCTAGATGCTATCTTTAGGGAGGAAAAGATCAGAGATCGAAACCGCATGACCAGCAATACGTTAGGGGAGGAAAGGTTATCCTGGGGATGAGGTTTTTGTTTTCCAGTTTTGCTCCTTGGTAGGCATCCAGGACTTTTTGCCCTAGTGAGTTTCTGTACCTGGCCCATCTGTACCTGATCATGTCTGTCTAACTGCCTGTAACATGGCTATTTTCATTTTAGCTGGGTAGCTGCCAGGAATTCCCAGATCTGTATGCCTTCTTATTCTCATCAAGGGGAAAAGAGAGGAGCATCTCTCTTCCAGATATTGAACAAAAAGACTTCCTCTGATTAGATTTCTCAGCCATGTGTTCACAATGAATAAATAACACTAGCAAAGTAAATTACTTAAAATATATCAATGTTCATTGTTAAGACTAAGCGTAGGGTCAATCCCACCTAAATCAAGTAGCTGTGACAAAATGAAAAGGAATAAAATGCGTGTTAAGGTGGTGACTAATAATCTGCCTAATATAAACTGATATATTATTTGATACATACTAAGTGTTCAATAAATATAAAACTTTTTACTTTACTTAGTTTCCCTTACATATCCAATGCTTTCAACGCTAAGGAGAAAAAAAAGTGATCTTTGAAGGGAATAAAATCCTTTATAATTATGCAATGCTGCATAAAAGCAAACTATTGGTTAAAAGTTTATGAATTCATTTATAAACCTATTGTTCTTTTTGTGTTGTGATACTAATGTATTTCAAGTGTAGGAGAAAAAGATTCAGAAGACACATGGGAAAAGGGTAGGCTGCATGGTATTTCCCAAATAGAACGTATTTTTAGCCTCTGCTGTCCATCAATGTGCAAAGTCTTTTTCTGAATAGGATTTTCAATTTCCTTTTCAATCTGTGCACTTAATCAGCACTTTCTCTCCTTACTTTATCAAATTGAAGCTTGACATGTTGAAGTTCCTGTATTACATTTTTTATAATATTATATCATGGTCAATAGAATCAAGTGAACTCTCTGATGCACCGTACAAATGCCCGGCGACTCCGTGATATGCAAGAATGTTTATAATAACTTTCCATTACTCAACATCCATTTCCCTGGAGTTTGCTGCTGATGTAGTCTGAAATCATTAAGGAAAGAGTAGTCATTAGTTAGATTGTACTTTTATTTTCTTGATATAATTGCTTAAATGTGTCACTTATGATTTGCTTAAGGGTAAAATCAAATGAAGTAATTTTTCCACTTTTCCTGATGACCCAAGTCTGAAAACTTCAAGTATATGCAAATGTAGTATTTATAACAAATTATTTTAGGCAAACACCTTCTGAAGGAGCTGCAATGAATTTCAGCCTTAGGAATTTTGAGCTATTAGGAAGTCTGGCATAGCACTAATAAAATAAAAACACTTATAGTCAAATCTTATTTCTGATGCCGCTAAATGGGAATTTACAGCTTAACATAATAGGCAATTTAGCATATAAATGTGTCCCATAAAAGCAAGATGTTGGCAGTTCAAAACGATAAATGTTAACCTTCGGGCAGGCTGTTACTGAGGTGTTAAAGGCCCCTGAAATTTTAATGAACATGTTTATACTAAGGATTTCCTAACTTAGTATCTTGCCTGAATTTACCCACTCCTGTTCTCATGCCCAGTGCAGAAGGAGACATTCAAAAAGTTACATCTAAGGTAACTGACTTTTTATTGAATTCTTTTGCAAAAGTTTTAATTCAACCTTTTTTCTTAACTTTTATGTTTGCATCTGTCATCTATTCTGATTACTTTCTAAGTACATTCTAGTGGCAGTCTATTCCCCAGGACCAAAAGGAGGAATGAAATGTCTTTCTGTAGTGGGAGAGCGATTTTCAGTGCAAGTACATCACAACATTGTTTATAATCCAAACAATACAAAGATGGCTTTATTTATTTCTCATTTTTCTAGGAAGATATAGATCATGGGCACATCTACCCCAAAGACCTCTGCCAGTTGCTTTAACCCTCAGGAGAGATAAAACTATCTTGACAGTGGAATTCATTGGAAGGGGAACCTGGTTTAAAATAGATTAAATCAGGTCTCCAGAGGAGATACTTTCATGTAGATAGAAACTCTAAAAACTCCATAATATCAAACAAAAAATGTCTAGACTCTCTGCAGCCATTCATTTTGTTGGCCATTTCTTATCAAACTTTTCTCTTGTTTTTCTGAGTCTTCACTATTCAATTAGTACTCTTAACAATCTTATTATTATTTTTCTGTATTATTAGCTGGCTCTTCTTCTGTGGTTCTCTACTTCCTAAAGTTAGATATTCTCTCAATGCCATTCTTGTCCTTCTTTGTCCCCTTTGTCTTTTGCTGTTTTTTAAATTTGTTTCCAGAGAGTTTGAGTTATCCCTATGGACTTTACACCAAAAAATCTGTGTATTAAGTTATCTTTATAATTTGAGCTCCAGGTATCATTTTCAACTTCTTAGGTAAACTATTACTTAGGTAAACTATTAATAAACTGAACACTTCCAAACTCAGCATATCATCTTTCTTGTAAAACCAGTAAATAATGATAATACATCAGGTATTGTACTAGGTGCTTTACAGAGAAGAAGGCATTAAATTCTCACAATAACCTTCTAAAGTAAGTACTATTTTTACCAACATTCTCATTTTACAAATAATGAAACCAAGGCATGAAAATTTTCAGGGACTGCCCATAGTCATACAGCTAGTAAATAGTAGAACCAAGATTTGAACGTGAAAAGGTCTAGCACTAGGGTCTTCACTCTTTACTACTTTGCTGTATTGCATGATTTTCCTTACCATTTTCTATTGATTTTGTTATCAGGGAAATGATGCAGAGACCTTGGTTCTTGTCTTCTTGAGGGAAAAATTTTAAGCAGGAGACAAAGTACAGAAAAGAAAGCAAGAATTTATTGAACACAGCAAAAATATACTTAGGAGGATGAAACAAGGAAGAGCATAGAAGAAGCAACAGGAGCGCCTAGGCTGGGTGGCTTTGGCTCACTAGAAGTCAGAGAAAAGAGGGCCTTGGAGACATGTTCAGGGGTAAGCGAGGGACGAGCTGCCACTGCCCATTGTTCCTCTGGTTGCTGTCTCCTTGGGTCCCATCGGAGGGATGGAGATGGTGTTGGCAGGGGAGCATGCTCTGGGTCCTTTGTCCTGAGTGTATTTCTCTCTTTCTTGCATGAAAATGTTAGGGGAGGTCTCAGGGGAGTGTCTCAATATAATATTCATCAGCTTTGTAGGTGTGCCTTTTCAGAGTTGTGATCTCCACTGAATGGTCAATGCCAAGGCAGGAGGTCATTAGTCAATGTAGCTGGTCCTGAGGCAGCCACGGTGTCACTTGTCTGGTTTTGCTGCTTTTCTGGGTCTGGAGCTGAAATACAACTGAGGCCTACTGCATGATATCTTTAGGGAGAAAAAGGTCAGGGGCTCTAAACCACATGACTAGCAATATGAGAAGTCAGGGAATCCAAACCAAATGACAAACAATATGCTAGGGGAGGAAATGTTACCCTGAGGGTGAGGTTCTTGTTTTCCAGTTTTGCCCCTTGGTAGGCATCCAGGGCTTTTTTCCCTGGTGAGTTTCTGTACCTGGTCCATGGTCCTTACTCTGCTCATGTCTGCCTAGCTACCAATATAACAATTTTACCTCTGTTCTCCTCACATCAACCCTTGTAATCATTTTTTTTACTTTTTATTTTAACTCCCTATCCCTCTCCCCACATCAGATCAGTTGCTAAGTATGAAAGTTAATAAAAGGAAAACCTCGTTAAAATGGAGTGAAGAGGTGAGGAGGGAGTTCTCATATGTCACTAACAGAAATAATTGTCAATTAAAGTTCCCCACATAAAAATTCTCAAAAAGAAATGATCACTTATAGGCCCTAACAGGAAAAAGGCATACATTGCATCTTCTATAAGAAATCAACTACCCTAGCAACTCAGCCAATGAAAAACTACCATCTCCCTGCAGTCTCACTTCTCTCCAATGGACTTTTTTCAAAACAACCCCTCCCAACTTCCTCCTTTTATCCATAAATAACATTCCTCCCCCCCCTTTTTGGAGAACTTTCCTATGACTTTGTTATATTTTGCTTGTTCCAAACTGCAGTTCTATTCTGTTCCCAAATAAAACAATTTTTGCAGATAAAATAACAGCCTGTTTTATTTTTTAAGGTCAACAATTACTTGGTGATCAGGAGTCGGATTCAGAGAAGACTTCCAACAATTCAGGCTGGAGACCAAATAGGTTCCACAGAGCCCACCGAGCTCACTGCTTTCTTGCCGACCCTGGAGTTTCAGGGTAAGTCTCTCCTGGATTTCAATCTCTCCTCTCTTGGCATTTTTTGAGCTCTCCAGGCTTTATTCAGGACATATTTAAAGGCTTTGTCCTTTATGAGAGGACTTATTTGGACTTTGGCCTGATTCCTTTTGTAATCAGACTATTCTTATTGGTTCTATGCCTATTGGAACTGTGCTGGAATTTGGTCTGATTCCAGGCTCTTACTATTGGACTTGTAATGGACTTTGGTCTTATTTCTTTTGGAACTGGGCTGTTCCTATTGGAACTGTGATGTTTAGGAATTCTTCTGCTCTGGAGAAAAACCTTCTAAGAAATGGGATCCCAGCCATCAAAATGCTTTGAGGGTAGTGCCACCACTCCTGGGAACCCAGCTAGTTTTATGTTTCAAACCTGCAGCCCTTCCACATGTACACGTTTAACTAAATGAACTGATATAACCAAAAGTAATTTAGAATACCAAGTGCCATTATGGGGTACCTTTGAACTCCCCAAATGAATCTTTCTTAAAACTGAACTGGATAGCCATGGCTCTAAAATTGTCAAAACTGAATGGTACACTTATTTTGATTGGTATTTTGAAGCTTCCAGACCTAAGTTAACTGAGGCAAACAAACAATTAAAGGAAGGCAAAAAGCCTTCTGAAGCCTCTCTTTCTCCTCCCCCATTTTCTTCATCTCCAGACATACTGCATACACTTTATGCTCAAGCCCTACCTCTGGTATCATCCTTCTTTCCTTCTGTACCAACTCCACCTCCTTTATACCCTGTTTCCCCATTTTAATTCCCTCATCAAACTCCCCTCTTCCCCTGAACTCCTCCTTTCTCCTTCCTCTCTTGAAACTACAAGAACCTACCCCTTTAAAGTTAAGACTTCTGAGGATTCTTATAAACCTGTTTCTTATGTTTCCTGGACTAAGGCCGAATTGTGAGCCATAATGAGCTTACCCTAAAGTAACTGAGGTCTCCTACAGTTTTGCTGAAGAATTTAACATAGCTATTCAAACTTACCAGCCTGGTTTCTCAGATTTATATTCGTTAGTCCACATGATCATTGGTGAGGGTCAAGACAAACACAGGATGAAACTTGCTTGATGGGAACATCCTGAGCAGGATTCAGCAAAAGAAACCCTTAACTTTTGACAAAGTGCTAAAACAGTCGCTGAAGATTTCCACTGAGTAATTACAGTAGCTTTTCCTAAGTCTGTTGATTGGAACAAAATTCAGATTTGCACCCAAAAAACTGATGAACTTGTTTATAACTATTATAATCAACTTCAGGTTGTTTACAAAGAAAATTGTTTTCTTTCAGATGTTGAAATCACTTGAGTAGCCTTTAACTATGTCTCTTAATGGGCTAAACCAAGATCTTAGGTAAAACGACCAGGATGAAATGCAAAACATTGATGATTCCAGATTTATTTAATTTAGTTAATCACATCCTAGATAAATTACCTAAAAGAAAGAACACTAACATTTTTAATTTTCCAATCTGGTAAATGAAGGCCCATAAACAGAAACAAAAACTTCCTTTCTGCTATTATTGCAAAGAACCAGGACACTGGAAAAATGATTGTTACAAACAAGTGCTTCAGGTGCCTTCAGCCCTCAAACCAGCCTTTCCAAGGTCCTCTTAATTCTCAGTGACAGGGCTCTGAAGAACTACAAGGGCTCTTCCCAATTCTCCCTTTTAGTCTGCTCAGAGAAACCACTCTTCAGATTGCTAATGAATCTCTCTATGTACTTAATGGCACTGGAAGTATACTCGTGGTGGTGCTCAACCCTTGCCTTGAAGTACTAACACAATTCAAATAATGGGTTTCTTAATAAACTTCAACAGGTTTCTGTCTCTGAACTTACTCCCTTTTGTTTAGGCTCTTTGAAAGACATCCACCCTTTTCTGCTTAGTTATTCTACCCCTATTCATGTATTAAGCTGAAACTTCTTAGAAAATTATCACATTGGAATTTCTCTTAAAAGGGGGAAATATCTCTAGAATTTGACAATAGCTATCAAAATAGTCAAGTGAATTAAATGTCCCTTGGCATCTTTTATTTGTTACATCTCTGCCAGCACTATAGCTGAATCTGGGGGTACTGATCATTTGTCCCTATTGGATCAGATGCTATCTTCCTTATGGCCAAAATCTTCAACTGATATTGGCAGAATCCACAGGGTACCTCCTATCAAGATTCATATAGATCCCTCAAAACCCCTTCAAAGAATCAATATCCATTTAAAAAAGAGCCCTTCAAAGCATCAAGCCCATAACAGAGGATTACAATACTCAGGGCCTCCTTATCCCCTATCCTAGTCCCTATAATGCTCCTACTTTGTCTGAGAAAACCCAATGGCTGGGAATAGAGGTTTGTCCAAGCAATAAACAACATTGTTATTCCTCAACACCCTGTTATTCCTAACCACCATGCACTAGTGACAGCCATTCCTACTAAAAGCAAAATTTTCACTGTAGTTGATTTATGCATTCTTTAGTATTACAATTGAGAAGATTAGCCAATACCTTTTTGCTTTCACTTGAGGAAAAAGGCAAAATACCTGCACAGTAATGCCACAGGGTTTCACAGAAAGTTCCTCTTACTTTTCACAAATCTTAAATGCTGACTTGGATAATATAAAATTTTATATAGGTTATACTTTATTATAATACATAGATGATGTGTTTCTCTGCTCTCTTTCTCAAACCTCTTCCTGGGAAGGCAACATCCACCTGTTAAGTCTTTTGGCCTCGAAGAAACATAAATCTCAAAGAAAAATTGCAGTTTGCTCAAGTTCAGGTTTGATATTTGGGGCACTTGATTTCAGAACAAGGACTACACTTGAATCCAGGTAGGTTTTGATGCATCCTGAACTTCCCCAAAACTAAAACTAGGTGGCAATTGTAAGGCTTTCCCAGGGTAGTGGTTACTGTTGAAATTATATTACAAATATATCTCTTGTGGATAAGCACCTATATTCTTCACTAAAAACAACAAATCTGACTATTATTTGGGAAGACTGCAATGACACAGCCTTTGAAACCTTGAACATCCCTATAATTACTTCCCTTGGACATCTTAATAATCATGCTGCACTTTCCTCTTTGTATGTGAAAAGATAGAGGATGTCCTTAGAGTACTCACCTGAAAATATGGAGACCATCATTGACCCATAAGTTATTATAGCCAACAAATAGACCCTGTGGCATGAGAATAACCCCTTGCCTGAGAACTATTTCTGCCACTGACCTTTTGTTTAAGATAACTGAAGAAATAGTCATGGAATCCCCTTTAACCATCTTTATACCGCATGCAGTAGAAAGACTCATCAATTCTCATCACATTCAACGCTTCTCAGTCAGTAGTCTCACCTCTTATGAAATCTTCTTGCTAACTGCTCCTTATATAATCTTTCTTATTGTAATAAACTTCATCCTGCCATTCTCCTTCCTTCATTGACAAAACACTTCATGCTTAACACTGACAGATCACTTTCTGACTTCTCATAATAAAATCTAATCAATGCATATTTTTCATAGTTCACTGATGATTCTTATTTAAAGGGTGAAAATGGTAAATATTGTGGTGGGTATGCTATTGCAACCTTTTGAAGTTCTTGAAGCAGCACCTTAAATTTTGGGTATTTCAGCTCATCAGGCTGAATTAATTATATGCTCTTACTCAGGCTTGTACTTTAGCCAACGGCAAGACCATAAACATTTATACTGATAGTTGATTTGCTTTGGTGATAGCCCATGACTTTGGAATTCTATGGAAAGAGTGAGATTTCCTTACTTTTAGAGAGGGAGTTTTAAAAAAGTGACTCATATCCAAAGTATATTAGATGCTATACTCTTGCCAGCCACCTTGGTTGTTATTAAGCTCCTTGGACATTCCAAACTTGACTTCCTAGAGGTTAAAGGAAACCACCTTACTTATATTTCCACCAGTAATTCTGCCCACAAAGGAACCAATGGCTAGACCTCTGTCATTGTCCAAAGAGATGCTCCCAAAGATGACAATCCAAAAAAATTGACTAGAAATGCCAACAACTGACCCTATAAAAGAAAAAAAAATGTATTGGAAAACTATGAACTGTTGGTTTGATGATAAAAGGGATCTATGGTTTGGACCAAATAACAAACCAGTCCTTCCATAAATTCTAAGAGTCCTGCCTCTTAATAATGTACATGCAATAAACCATTGGTATATGTACAAAATAATAGCATTAATAAACCAATATTGGTGGGATAATATTAATAAGGCTGCAAAAAGTGCCTAGCTTGTTATTTCACCTGTCCAAAATAAAATCCAGGGAAACCTGTTTGATTGGCTTTTGGACACTTTAAATTAGCTAATGGGACATTCAAGGTTTTGGCACATGAATTTCATATAGCTTTCACCATCTCATAGACATATGTTTTAGTTATAGTTTGTAAATTTTTCTCACTGGACTAAAGCCTTTCCATGTAGGTAGGCCACTGCATGCCATGTAGCTCCTGCTAGAAAAGATTTTCCTTGCATGGGGTACCCCTCTCAAACTTCATAGTAATTGTGGCACCCACTTTACCAGTCAGGTGCTTTGACAAGTCTGCTCCATTTGGCTAGTTTTACAACATTTTCATTGTGCATAGCATCCTCAATCCTCAGGGTTGATCAACTTACTAATGACACTATTAGTAGACTCAATTGGCAAAATTTAGAGACTTTCCAAATACCTTGCCTGAAAGCATTGTCCATGGTCCTTTTTAAAAAATATATGTTTTCATTGATTTCAGAGAGAGGGAGAGAGACGGAGAAAGAGATAGAAACATCAATGATGAGAAAGAGTCATCAATAGGATGCTTCTTGCACTCCCCTTATGAGGGATCGAGCTCGCAACATGGGCATGTGCCCTGACTGGGAATCGAACTGTGACCTCCTGGTTCATGGGTTGATGCTCAACCACTGAGCCATGCTGGCCAGGCTGTTGGTACTTTCATTGTTTTGGGGTTTTTTTTTGCAAATTTATTTATTTATTTATTTTAATTTCTCTTTATTGTTGAAAGTATTACAGATAGCCCCCCATTTTCCCCATTGATCATCTCCATCCTACATTTGCCCACTCCCAGGCCTTTACCACACTATTCTCTATGGCCATGGGTTATGCATATATGCCTATAAACTATTTGATTAATCTCTCCCTAACCATTCCCCCACCCCTGCCTTCCCACTGAGATTCATCAATCTGTTCCATGCTTCTATGTAGATGGATCTATTTTGTTCCTCAGTCTATATTTTTTATTAGATTACACATATGAATGAAATCACATAAAACTGAATCAGGAAGAATCAGAAAACCTGAATAGGCTAACAAAAAACTGATGTAATCAAAGCAGTAATAAAAAAAACTCCCAGCAAACAAAAGCTCTGGTCCAGACAGCCTCACAGGGGAGCTTTCTAATTTTTTAACTTGTAAGTTTAGATAGTTTACTAAAAATTTCTCTTGCTTATTGAGATAGGCCTGCAGTGCTATGAACTCCCCTCTTAAGACTGCTTTCACTGTGTCCCATAGATTTGGGGTTGTTGTGTGTTCATTTTAATTTGTTTCCAGGAAGTTTTTGATTTCTTCTTGATCTTATTTGTAACCCATTCACAGTTTAATAACATGCTATTTGCCCTCCACCTGTTTGAATGTTTTTGAGTATTTTCATTGTAGTTGATATCTAAGTTCATGGCCTTGTGATCTGAGATGCATGATATGATTTCAATCTTCTTGAACTTGTAGAGACTGGCTTTTGTCATAACATGTGGTTTATCTTTGAGAATGACCCATGTGCACTTGAGAGGAATGTATATTCTGCAGCTTTGGAGTGAAATGATCTGTAAATATCAGTTAAATCCATCTTATCTAGTGTGCCATTTAGAGTCATGGTTTCTGTGTTGACTTTTTGTTTGGAATATCTATCCAGTGAAGTCCGTGGGGTGTTAAAGTCCAAGACTATGATGACTGTATTGCTGTTGATCTCTCCCTTAAAGTCCTTAATGTTATTACTGATAGGTTCTTATTTATAGCCATTTTAATTCCTTATGCCTATGTTGCTCTCTCTTTCTTATTATTACAGCAGTCCCTTTAACATTCCTTTCAATGCTTCTATTTCTACTTCTAATTACAGCATTCCTTTAAACATTTCCTGCAATACTGGTTGGGTGGTGAAAAACTCCTTTAGCTTTTTTTTTTTTTTTGTCAGAGAAGCTCTTTATTTCACCATCTATTTTGGGGGGGGTTTTTTGTTTGTTTTTTTTAAATATATCTTTATTGATTTCAGAGAGAAATGGAGAGGGAGAGAGAGAGATAGAAATATCAATGATGAGAGAGTCATTGATCAGCTGCAGCCTGCAACCCGGGCATGTGCCCTGACCGGGAATCGAACCCCAGTCTCCTGGATCCTAGGTTGATGCTCAACTGCTGAGCCATGCCTGGCTGGGCTCACCATCTATTTTGAATCATAGCCTTGCTGGAGAGAGTAGTCTTGGTTTCAGGTCCTTGTTTTGCATTACCTTGAATACTTCATGTCATTGCCTTCTGGCCTGCAGAGTTTCTGATGAGAAGTCAGCTGACAGCCTTATGGGAGCTCCTTTATAGGTAACTCATTGCTTTTCCCTTGCCGCCTTTAAGATTCTCTTTTTGTCTTGAATTTCTGGCATTTTAATTATGATGTGTCTGAGCATGACCTCTTTGGATTCTTCTTGCTTGGGACTCTCTGTGCCTCCTGAACTTGTGGGTCTTTTTCCTTAACCAGGTTAGGGAAGCTCTCTGCCATTATTTCTTCAGTTTCTCTAAACCTTGCTTACTTTTGACCTCCTCTGGCATTCCTATGATGAGAATATTATTATATTTCATGTTGTCCCACAGCTCCCTTAGACTGTCCACCTGTTTTTTAAATATTTTATCTTTTTGGATCTCTGATTGAGTGATTTTCTCTACCCTGTCTTCTAATATGCTGATACTATCCTCTGCTTCCTCTAATCTGCTCTTTATTCCTTCCAATGTATTCTTTATTTCTGTTATGTCATTCTTAATTTCCTTCATAGTTTCCGTATCTTTTTTCTTACTGTTGAGCATCTTTATGATCAGTATTCTGAACTCTATATCTGATAGATTGCTTACCTCCATTTCATTTAGCCCCTTTTCTGGAGACTTCTCTTGTTCTTTCATTTGGGACTTTTTTTTTGTCTTCTTGGTTTGGCTGCTTATTTGTGTTTGTTTCTATGTATTAGGTAGGCCTGTTAGGCTCTCAGCCTTTTAGGAAGTTCTCTGATGCAAGCCAATGTCAGACGCTGTTTGTGACTGGCCTTGAGTACACTGTTTGAAGCTATCAACATCCCACATCTTGAGGTCCCCTCTGTTGGGGCTGGGTACATTTGGACAGGACCAAGAAGCACACCAAAGTCTGTTTTACAAGGCCTGGGTCCAGAATAAGATCAGGCAAAGACTCAAAGCACTCTGAAGTCTGCCTCTGCCTGCAGGCTGATTAATCTGATTCTCTTAATGAGCCTCAGACTGTAGAAGCTCCTCTGGGCAGGGCGAGAAGTTTTTCAGCAAGGTGGGCCAATTGCTTCCCTCGGGCAAAAGCTGCTTGGATGATAAATGTCTGCCTCTGCACTCTGGGGGAATGAGTTGGCACAGGAATCCAGACAAGTGCTCTCTGCACTATATCTCTAGAGCCTGCAGCCCTAGGTTCTTCTCACACAGCTCCAGTCCACTCTGCGTTCCCTCTGCGAGAGCCCAAGGTGAGTGGCTGCACATGAAACTTTGTGCATTTGTGCTTTAAGAAGGTGCCTTCATTTCCAGCTGCCTCTCCCTGGCAGACAGAAACCTTGCTGGTTTTCACAGCCAGATGTTATGTGGGTACCTTTTTCAGTTTTGATGCTCTTCACTGGGAAGCCCTGCCTGGGGTTTAGGCACCAGAGTCCTCAGTGGGAACCCCCCACAGCTGAGATAGCCCTCCAGACCTTCAGGGGCTGCCTGTGAGAGCCCAGCCAGTCCTCTTGCACCTCCACACTTCCTACCAGTCTCTATGTGGTCTCCACTTTTTCTCCTTGGTTATGAGGGTGCTCTCCAGCTCATTTTCAGTTGCAGTTGATTATTCAGGCTGTTTTTTCTATATTTTAGTTGTAATTCCAGTTTGGTCCCGGGTTAGGTCAGTGTAGCTTCCACCAGTCTGCCGCCATCTTTAATCTCCTGTTGGTCCTCTTAAATCTTAGACCCACCTGCTTTGGAACTCGAAAACTCTCACCCTTTGAGTTAGTCACAGGATATCTAATTAACTTGGTTTCTGCCTCCTTTTAACTGACAGCTGAAAAAAAGAGATATACTTTAATATTGTAAAGGCTAAATTGCCACTATTAACACTAATCATGCTTTGGTAGAGCAGTTCTTTCTGTGCTCTTCTGAGAGACAAAGACCTTAAACATCACATCTTTCAACCTGGAGACTATCTGCAACCTCATTGGTAAGGCCCCTATCAGGTACCCTTATGCTGCCAAACTCCTGGAAATAGACTCCTAGATACACGTGACACATGAAAAGAATGCAGCAAACTCTGACTGGACCTATATGCCATCTGGTGACCTGAAAGTAAAGATTTCCTGGAAGTGTAACAGACAACATCTGACTAAGCAGCTTTCTCAAGATGCTTGGACCAGTACTATTAGGAAGTTCAACATGCACAGAAGTCTCCCTTTTCAGCTGGATTCTAGTCCAAATTTATTGTCTCTGAAATTGCAACCTTGCAGGCTATATTATTAAAACATTTAGTTCCAAACAGTTCTTTGAAATAATATTTTTTAAAAACATCTCTGAAGTTTTTTTTGTTTTTAGAAAAGCTCATCAGTTATTACTTCATGTTTATACCTGCACTGTATTTTCCTAACAGCACTCAGTTAATTGTTTCAGTGTGCTCTTGCAGTATTCACCATTCTGCTTTCATGGCCAATTTAAGCAAGAACTCCCAGGGGACACACATAACTGCTGGTTTGCCTCCATAGGGAGAGCATTTGCTGGTAAGTAGGAATAAGTACCAACAAATACTTGTCCTGTTGGATACCGTCAGTCCTAGGGTTTTGGTTTACAACCATCAAACAATTTGAAATTGTCATGTTACTTTTGATTCTGTACTTTTTCCTGTCAAGCCTTTGTAAAAGTAAAATACCCAATAAAGAAATGATTTCCAGAGCTTAAGGTCTTGATAAATATGGACTATATAGATGGGAAGTCCCTGAGAGTTCTTTCTCCTACCCTTCTTTGTGACTTGAATGTTACTTCAATAGGTTTACAATCAGTATAATTTATTTCCAATGTAAAAAACAAACAAACCTAAACTCTTGCTCATTGATGCTTTCCAATTAAGATCTTTATTGAAAGGTGGAAATGTGAAAATTAATAAAAGGAAATCTCCCTGAAATTATTTGGAAGCCAGAAAAGAGAGCTTTCACACAGTACTACACAATGTCCACTATAGTAAAAATTGTCATTTACAGTCCCCAACAAATGATTCTTTAACAGGTAAGAATAAATAATTATAGATCCTGACAGGAAAAAGTATACATTGCACTCCTTATAGGAAATCAACTGCCTCAACAACTCAGCCAATGAGAAACTGTCCTCTCCCTGAACTCTTGCTTTTGTCCAATGAACTTTTGTTCAAAGCAACCCCTCCCAGCTCCCTCCTTTTTCTCCATAATGTAATGCTCTTATTCTTTCTTTGTGGGACTTGCCAGTGGTGTTGCTATGGTTTGCTTGTCCCAAATTTTAATTCTTTGTTGTTCCTAAATAAACCCATTATTGCTGGTAAAATAACTTTTGTTTTTAAAATCAACATAACTTATCAAGTTGTGAACTTCTATCACTTCAGATTTGCATTTATTTTTTTAATGAGGGAGTGGACTCAATTTGATATCTGACTTGAGACTTCTTTCCATTCTAAATTAGAAGTGGGGAGATTAATTTTCCCACATCACAGCTCTAATACAGTGTCTAAAAGGGTTATTTCTACTTACAGAGAAAAAAAATAAAAGACTTTCAAGCTGAAATTCATGACTCTATACAATATATGGCCACAAAACACTTTTCTAATCTTATTTGTTATATTTCTAATACATGAGAATCATATCTATGCTTCTTGCAAGTGCACCTGTATAACTCTGCTGCAGTTCCCTAGAAATGGGCTTTAAATGCATGAAGAAGCCTCAGCCTATAAATACTCCCATTTCTCACTGGTGGCAGTAGACTTCTCTGAAGTGGGTCACAGAGAAGTCTCTGTTAGACCAATGGTTATCCGAGTCAATGACAGCTTTTTCTGCATCTTTTTTTTTTTTTTCTCCTGGAGAAACGGCATACACATTTCCAACTAGGTGATCTCCAAGGTTATCACAGACTTTTATCTCCTCAACTTAAGCATATTTCTCCATTTCTGTAAAAAACTCTTTAAAAAAATTCATCATAATGTTATTGAATTTTGACATTGCTAACAGCACAATGAAAACTATTAGTAGACTGGGAAGAGTTTTGAAGGTTATGGCAAATGTTTAAGAGGGCAATAGTAAGGTTAAATGTGGGTTATTGTGCAACTAGCACATCTGTCTCCATGACAACATGCTCCAAGTCTGAAATAAAATGAACAGTTGACATTGTCTTTATTGGTGCCTAAGACGGAGGCCGAATACTCTCATTGCCCACCCACTGTTGTTGACTCTGCTGGCCACACAGCCCACCCTCTATGATGGGAATTTAAATTGGCATAACTTTTTGGGAAAGCAATTGGTCAATTTAAAACAAAAGCTTATAATAGCAAACAAATAGAAAACAACTTAAATATTCATCACTATAACAATCACTAAATCAAATATGCCATATCCATTCTATTGAATGCTATACATCATTTAAGAATAATTTACATGTATATGTATTGAGATAGGTCTCAAATATATATTATGAAGTGAAAAGTTGAAGAATGATGCACATCATATTTGTATGAATATATATAGATAAAATACCTAGTAACCTATATTTCTGTGGTTACATTTATTGATATACATATACACCAAAAAACCTTGTAATATTAAAATTATATTTTTAATGCTTATATGCTTTTATGTGGTTAATCTTATTCTAAGAGAATATTTTTGGAAGATAATAAGAACATACAAAAAAGTTGTATATAAATTTATGTGTGAATTATAATTTGGTAGCTCTAAGGTCTAATATTAGTGCAATGCTAAATAAATTTTGGTACATCCATATGTTGCTTTGAAACACATGTGTAAATGTTTATAATATAACCTTCTGTAAATTTAGTAGGTGATAGTTTATATCTCCAGTATCAAACACAGGACCTGACATTGTCAAATGAATGTTAAATGAATAAATGTGTACATATTATAATATTAATTGGACAAAGAAGAAAAAATTCAGAAGGAAATTTACTAAAAAGTTAACAGTGACTATTGATGAGTTATGGGCATAAGAATAATTTTTTAAAATCTTTATTGTTGAAAGTTTACAAATGTCTTAATTCCTGGAACCTGTGAATATGCATTCTCCATAGTAAAAGGTGCTATACTGATGTGACTAAGGTTAAGACATTGAAGTAGGGAGATTATCCTAGGTTATCCAAGTGGGCCTCACCTAATCACATGAGTCTTTAAAAGTGGAGATCCTTTCCCAGCTATGGTCAGAAATGTGTGACAAGGTAAGTGTCAGAGAGATTTGACATTGCTGGCTTTAAAGAAGAAGAAAGGTGGCTACAAACCAATGTGGGTGACCTTTAGATGTTAGAAATTAATTCTCTCCTAGAGCTTCCAGAAAGGAATGCACTCTTGCTGACACCTTTATTTTTAGCTCAGTGAGACCTGTGTTAGACTACTAACCTGCAGAACTATAAGATGATAATTTGTGTTGTTTAAGCCAGTGATACTTTGTTATGGCTGCAATAGAACACCAGTACACTTGTTAAATAAAAATTCAAAATACAGATACACAAAAAGAAAAATAAATTATCCCTACTCCCACACCCAGATATAACTACCATAACATTATGATATATACACTTCAAAACATTTTTCTTTATAAATATGACACATCTGAGTAGAAGGCAACTATATTCTTCTAGTTGCTTAGGTCAAATCACTTGGGATCATAATTGACATTTTTTTCCTCCTTCCATACATCACATTCAAATAATCAGCTCTACATTCATAATAATCTGACCATTCTCGCCATCTTCAAATATGACCTGCTCCAAGTCACCATTAGCTCTTACTCAGATTGTATTTTGATAGCCTCTAAAGTTTCTCCCTGCGTCCACATTTATCCTGCTAGTCTGTTCACCATGGGGCAGCCCAAATGCTCCATTACAAATATTAGTCATCTTCTAAAGAGGCCTACTCCCAGAGTGGAAACTAAATTTCTCATATTTGCTTACAAAGCTCTGTAATGGTGTGGCCCTCAGCTGCTGCTCTGGTCTCATTTCCTATTGCTATTGCTCTCAGTCACTGCACTTCAGCCATAATATCCTCCCTGTTCCTCCATGACCCCCACCCCCCAGTATCAAATGTGTTCATGAAAAGGATCTCTGCACTCTGATTCTTTTGCTTAGAACATTTTCCTGAAGGATGTCTGCATGACTCAGTTTCATTTTCCTTAGGCTCCTGCTCAAATACTGGAGTGGCTTTCCATGGCCTTCCTCTGTAAAAGAACTTTATCCTCCCTGGGTTCTCTATTCTCTACCCTGCTTTATTCTTTCCCATAACACTCATCATTTCCTGGAATATATATATGTATATGTATTTGCATATGCATATATATATATAACATATATGTATTTCATGTGAAGTTGTATATTATATTATAGCATATATATATGTATATATAATATATATATTTCATGTGAAGTTGTATATTATATATATGTATATATAATATATATATTTCATATGAAGTTGTATATGTATATGTATATGTATATATAATATATATATTTTTCATGTGAAGTTGTATATGTATATGTATATATAATATATATTATACACCTATATAGGTATATAATATATGTATATATAATATATATTATATACCCACATAGGTATATAATAAATGCATGTATAATATGTATATTATATATTATATATTATATGTATATATTATATGTATGTATAATATATGTATATATAATGTGTATACTATATATTATATATTATATGTATATATAATATATATTATATACCTATACAGGTATATACTATATGTATATATGCATATGTGTATATATAATATATGTATATGTGTATATGTGTATGTATATGTAATATATATATATATTTCATGTGAAATTATATATTATATATATTTAATTTTATATGTATTTTATAAGCATTTTTATGTTTTTTCTCTTTCTAGGATATGGAAGTCTATGTCAATAACATAGATATTTATTTCTTATATTTTGGAAGGACATGTATATGAAATTATCTCTTTCTACTACTTTTGCTATGTGCACTTCTTTGAGTTTGAAGCCATTATGTGTAATGCCACATGAATGTTCTTGGTGGTGTCTTCTGGTACACATAGTTATGTGTTTCGATTAGGTATATACCTAAGTCCACTAATTTACTTTTGAAATTGTGTCTCTCTTGTGCACAGTAAAGGAGATTCTTTGACATTCTTGTAATGGTTCACAATCATTTAGAGGATGTGAACTCCTTTAGTTTTTGCCTGAGAAACTTTTTATCTCTGTTTCATTTCCAAATGATAACTTTGGTGGAAACAGTATTCTAGTTGTAGGTTCCTTTCTTTATCACATTTTTTAAATCTCTTTGTTGACGTGTTCTTTGTGTTCCTCTATTGTACTTTAAAGTTTGTTGACCAATCTTATGACTGTTTCTTTGAATTCTTTATCAGGCAAATTTCTTATCTCCATTTCATTAGAGTTTTAATCCAGGGTTTTTTTTGTTCCTTCTGAGTTAGTTTCTATGACTTAGATAAAAGTTATCTTGCCCAGTCTTGAAAAAGTGACCTCTGTGTAGATTGTTTGCCAGATGATTTTGGCAAGTTAGTTGTAGTGCGGTGGGGGGAGTATGTATGGTGCCTCTTGATCAACAGAAGTGGGCTCCAGGCAGGGAAGATTGGCGTATACTTGTGTGAAGTTGCTCCCTGTTGATCTATCTGGCTGTCCATCACCAGACAGAGTCAGGGTGGAGAAGAGTGATATGTAGGCACTTTCTTGTCTTTCTGATCCAGGTAAGGCTGTCCAGTGTACTCATGGTACACTGTGTTGCTTTAATTGCCTGTTGCCCAAGGCAGGTCTGAACTGGGCTGCCCTGATTGAATATATTGCAGTTCCTCCTAGTTCTGCACTTCCTCTGAATGGGGCATCCTTTTAATGCTTGCACCACACACTTTGCTAGTTCCTCACTTCTCTGCATGGGGGAAGTCGTAAGGGCTCATGCAGCCACACCCCACCAGTTCTGTACCCTTTATCCATGGGACAGCCATATTTTACCCAGAAAATGCACTTGCAGCAGAGTATTACTACTTCTGGACTCTCTTCAATTGAAGCAACCCTAAGTGCTCATGCAGCTGTACCCCACCAATTCTGTGTGTGCTCACAGCAGTGCCTCTCTATTTCCACATTTTCTCTGGATCAGGTAGCCCTGGATGCAGACATGGCACCACTTTCCTACTTCTGCACTCTCACCAACTGAGGAGCCCTTTGTATGCATGCAGCCCAGTGCATTCTTGGAACAGCAACCTGCTGTACTCACTGGATAAATATCTGTTTGAAGGAGCTCCATGCATAGGCACTATGCTGTTCTTTTGTTCTTGCTGGAGCTAGCTCTGGGAGGTATTACAGAGACCTTGCAGATCAGCCAGAGAACATGAATAGAGTTCCAGCCACTATTCAAGTGCAGGGGAAACTTCAACAATGAAACTCACAATTCCTCTGGTACAGAAGAGTTCCCTCAGCTCCAGAAGAGCTTTTGTGGTTTTCTACAGAGTCTCTCTTTCTTGTTTGTTGTACAGAAGCTATACAAATCTCTCAGGAGGAATTGATGTAAATATAGGTGTGCATTCTATGTGTTCTTGGGAAGAGTTGAGCTCAGCATCTTCCT
This sequence comes from Miniopterus schreibersii, assembly GCF_964146895.1. NCBI lineage: Eukaryota > Metazoa > Chordata > Mammalia > Chiroptera > Miniopteridae > Miniopterus > Miniopterus schreibersii. The sequence continues at coordinate 35,109,659 of NC_138104.1, forward strand.
ATGCTGCCATCTTAGCCCTACCTTGAGACAAGATTAATCAACTAGTTAATATCTGTAGAACAATTAACAAAAGACTCCTCACATTTTTGAATGGAGGTTGGAGCTTTTAATTAACTTTTTGGTGGCCATCTAAAAAGAAACAACTGACTACCAGACACCACAGCATCCTCCTTATACATGAACTTTTCTTACTGTTGCCTATAACCAATCAAAAGTAGATTACTTCCTTATTCATTGTGCACCTATCCTAGAACTACCTCCACTGTACCTTTTCCCTGTCCATCCCTCTTATTTATAGGAAATGTAAATTATTTCTAATCAACTTACATTTTTCTTCCCCAAAACATAATGTATAAAAGAGCTGATCTATTCCAGGTTGGCTGACATGTTGTCTTTCCCATCCAGCCCTGCTACTGGTGGTTCAGACTGCAGGCCCTGGGACCTGGTCCATTTTCTGGATAAAATATGGCTCAGTAAACCCTTTCATTCACTTTCAGCCATAACAGTTTTTGTTTAACAGTCATAAAATCAAGTTGACCTTAGTCATTATAATGATTAGTGTGGAAAAATAAGATTTATAAAATTTATCTCATGTGCAATATAATGATGATAAAGTAAGATACAGGGAGAGTGGTGCCAGCTTGCCCTCTTATTTCAGTAGAATACAACAGACCCAGACAGTGCTTTGTACTTATCAGTTGTGTGATTATGAGTCTTAGTTTTCTCTTCTGTAAACTGGAATAATAAAGCTTATATTTCAATATTGGTTTTGATGATGTGTTCTTTCATCCAACAAATAATCATTAAATCATTATTCTTCCAGGCTTTGTGGCAGGTACTGGATTAAATAAGACAATATAAAAAATGCACTTCACATATGACAGACCCTCAGGAAAAGATAACCATATAAGTAAAGTTTTGAGTAGTGATTATAAGCTAACTAAAAATAGCAGTTATAATTTATTGATTATTTTATATGTGACATATGTTATATCACTTTTGAATACTGACAATGACCAAAGGAGAAAATAGATATATTTTAGGAGCTACTCCAGAACATAGTTAAAAGAAATGTTTCCCAGAAGTCCTAAAATCAATGTTATTATTTTATTTATTATATTGATATCAATACATTAAATGCTATTATATTAATTTAATATATTATCATTCTATATAATATATAATATAATATTTATAATATACATATTAATTATTTCTTATACAAGTGAGTTTGCAGAAAGTTGAGCTTTTCTCCCTAAAGTAACACAGGCTAAGGCACTTGTTTGCTGAAGCTGAGCCTAACATTTCTTATAATGGAACATGCTGCTTTTGATAAATGATTGTTTTAGCTTCTTAACTAGAGACATAGATTCAAGTCTAAAGTTTAATTTCATTTTTACTAGCATGAAACTGAAATAATTGTTAGTGGTTGCACATTCCTACCCATTATTCCTTGAATTTGTCATTTAAATGGATGATCTAGAGGAAAAGTAACTGGAAAATATTACCCTACCCAACATTTTCATTTTTTTTAGCCAATATTATCTTGGTTTATTGGTTCATTTGCTTTTCTACATATTTTTTAAAGTAAGAAACCTAAAGTAATTTCTAAACAGAATACAGGCTATATAACATTTTAGAATAAATGATCTACTTTTGAAATTCTATCCTCAAATAAACTACTGCTAACCTTTTTTTTTTTTTTGCATAAGTACATTAAAGCCTTGCACAGTATATATATATTTTTTAAATAAAAAAATCCTATTTTTGCAAGATATTCACATTGAGTTGTATAACATAATTGTAATTAAATTACAATTTGAAGATAATTAAAATATATGACTGTAAAATATTTGTACAAGTAAAATTAAAGAACTTCCAGCTCTATGAAAAAAATTTCATTTATGTTAAAACACTCCATTCTAGAAATACAGGCATACTTTGTTTTATAGTGCTTAGATTTATTGTGCTCCATGGATGTTGTGTTGTTTACAAATTGAAGGCAAGACCCTCCACTAGCAAAAAGATTATGAATCATTTTTGTGATACTCGATTGTGGTGGTATGTAACCCAACCTGCAATATCTCTGAAATACGCTTTTAAGTTATTACCAAAGATTTTCTGATTTTATTGTGGTTCCTCAAAAGTCCATTGTTTCTGATTGGCTGTAAAATTTCAGCAATCTAAATGAAATAGTGACAGAAGATTAATATTAAAAAATCACAATTATTGCAAAAAATTGTATTGACAATCAACTTCCAGCATAAAAAATTAACTATTATTACAAAATATTCACAGTTTATTTGATTACATACAAGAAACCATTAGTCATATAGAGCATGAGTTTGCACACATTTTCTGTGAAGGACCTGATAGTATTTATTATAGGCTTTATGGACCACATAGTCTCTCTGGCAAGCTATTACCCACCTCTGCCACTATAGTGCAAATGTAATTAGATACAATGTATAAACAAATGGGCACAGATGCGTTTTAATAAAATTTTATTTACTGACACTGATGTTTGCATTTTATAAATGTTTTGTCACCAAATATCTGTAATTTTTTTAACCACTTAAAAATGTCAAAAACATTCTTAAGTCAGGGCTGTATAAAAAACAAGTGGAAAGCCAAATTTAGCCCACAAGCTATAATTTTCTGACCCCTTGTTTAAGTAACTTTTACTCCCCATAGCAAGACACCCTTTTTTAGTGAAACAGCAGTTGATGGGAATTAATATGAGATCATACAATTAACCATAAATGACAATAGATTCAAAAGAGGCAGAGTGTAATTAATTTATAATCAAAAGTAAAGTGAAAATATCACTAGAGTTTCTGGGCTAGCAACATCTCCCTCATCAAGAAACAAAAGCCTAATTGTCGACTTTTGTTTTTCTATAGAATGTAATGAATTTTCACTACAGCCAAGAATTCAAATATTCTCCTCAAGAAATTTTACAGAAGCTGCCAACATATAGGGGAATTAGTGATTTAAATACTTCTTTTTCTTACCAATTTTATGAAATTGCCAAGTTATGCAGCCAAGAGATGAACAGTATAGAAGGAAATAAACTTAAAGTCTAGAAATATCTACCAATAGATCACACAATTGGAAAAAAGGGCTATGAATAAACATATCTGCAGGGAAAAATTACAAATATAGGGAACCATTAAGCAACAGAGTTATAAGTGTCCTTTATGCTGTGTACTGATTAGGAAGGACTAGTTTTGGTTGCAGTACCAAACAGTCCCAAAATCTCATTGACTTAAAGCAACAAAAGTTTATTTTTTGCTTGTGCTACAAGTGTATCACAAGTTGGCTGGGATTTGTGTTCCATTTTGTCTTTATTCCAGGACCCAGGCTAAAAGAGAAGCTACCATCTGGGATGATGCTGGTCATCTAGATAATGGTGAAGAGAACATGGAAAAATCATGTACTCCCTCTTAAAGCTTCCACTGATAAATGAAACAACATATCTCTTCACATGTTTTTGGTTGAAGCTAGTCCAGTAGCCATATCTAACTTCATGGGGATGGGAAGTACAATCTCATGCAACTGGAATGAATGAGCAAAACCTGAAATAAATAGTGAAGAACAAGAAGACTACCATACTGACCTTTGGTTCACAAAAGACTTAGCTCATACCCTAGCCGATTTTGCTCAGTGGTTAGAGCGTGAATCGGAAATAGTGTGCAACACTATTGATTTCTATAAATGAAAACACAAGGATATATGAAACCAAAATATCAAAGTAAAAGAGGAATAGTCTTAAGAACTGTGTTCTTCTATTCTCTAAAATGCAGACCTTACTTCTCAGACATAGAGTACATCCAATCTTTTGATCAGGCTACAAGGAGAAATAAGTTTATTTCATTATATAAGTCCACAGGTGAGTTTTGCACAAAACTTTTATATCTTACATTAGAAGTAGTCTACACAAAACACAAGGTGCCCTACTAATTACAACAAAGAACACATCAAGTTTTTGTGTGTATCATAATTTTGTTTAGCAGAACCTTCTATTTTTCTCTTCTTTGCTTTAATGTATGTTTCAATAACACTTCAGAGTTTTTGAAGCTTATAAAGCATCACATTGTACATAAAGATCACCTTGGATCCTTGATATACATGCAGCTATTGGGCGCTACTATTTATTAGGTCTGTGGTACATCTAAGAATCTAAACATTTTTTTAAAAATCCTCACCCAAGGACATGCTTAGAGAGAAGAAGGGAGAGAGAGAGAGAGAGAGAGAGAGGGAGAGAGAGAGAGAGAGAGAGAGAGAGAGAGAGAGAGAGAGAGAGAGAGAAACATTAATTGAGGGATAAACACTGATCAGCTGCCTTCCGTACATGCCCTGACTGGAAATCAAACCGGCAACCCTTTGGTGCACAGGATAACGCTCAATCAATTAAGCCCCACTCCGGCCAGGCTAAGAATCTAAACTTTTAACAAACATCGCTGACTATTCTGAAGTGTGTGTTCTATGCAAACCCCATTTAAAAGTGAATGAAATGAAGTAACTAAAGTAAAAATAATCAAGGAATTTCTGAACTATTTTGCAGTTGCAGTGAAAATCTGTATTAATAATAAAATCCACATCCCATATAAATAATTAAATTAATAACTTACAGAACTTACTTAGCATAGTTTATGCTAAAATAGATAAATCAGTTATAAATAAAATTAACTACTTACTGGAAAAAATAGATCACATTTTGAATCTGATATATTAGCTGTTAAATTAAATATATCACCTTCTGTATCAGATACATCATGCATTGAGTAAGTTATATCACCTGCTGAAATAGATGTTCTGCTTGAAACTGATACATTACTTCTTGAATCAGAAACATAGTCCTCTAAATTAGGTATATAATTTGCTGAATCTAATATATAATACAATAAATCAAAGTTACCACCCACTAATTTATGAGTATTAAAATGAATCTATTCTCAGGTTGCATATATCTTTAAAGATCTAGTGCATTCCTGGAGTTGTTGCTATTTCAGATTTTAGTTGAGCAAACTCCTAGAGACTTTCATTTAATTTTAATGCTTTAAGACTTGGATCAATTTTCTCCTACTTGATATTTCTAAAGACAGCAGTTATCAAGAGAATGAGGAGGCATGTCTCTGCATAAAATACACAAATGTATATTTTTAGCTAGGGAATCTAAACAAAAACAATATTTACCGAGTTCTATTTACTGTTGTTACTCCTGTGCAATGCAATGCAAAGACCATATCTAAAGTGCAGAAAATGAGTAGGAACTTTTCAGTTACCTGTTTGTTTAATAAGATTTATTTAAAGTAGCGATATTTTGGTGGTTTATAAAGATCTTCTAGATAAGGTTGTGATTAGTTTAAAACTTAGATTGACTATAAATGTTATAATTTAATCAATATAACTAAATGTATGGATATGTTTTTAATGTGATGAAAATTATATTTTAAATAAGTGTGATTGTAAATTTAAGCCTACTACATTTGGCCAAAATACAATCTATGCAACTATGCCTATATTTTTCTGTATATCATGCTTAATGTTTTTTCAATTATGTAGACTACCTCAGCTTAGCACGAATCTCAATAGCATCATAATATTCTTATGTGGTTTCTGGTAGTGTATAGGAATTAATTGGTGTACTTAAATAAAATTATTGTAATAAATATTTTTCAAATATATCACCTGTTATATCATTGTATTACAGTCAATGTTTAATAATTTGAGTTTTTGTGAACTATTTTGAAATATCATTTCAAATAAGAAACAGGAACAGCTTTATGATAAAAAATAATTTAAAGCAAGAGAAATAATTTTCTAGAGAAAAACACATATAGGCCACTTCACTATTAAATTACCAAATATATTCATTACTCACATAGTGCTCTTGTCATTACTCAGATATCTTTTATGAAAATCTATACATTGAACTTAATATTTTTGAAGTCATGTTAACAACCTGAGACTGATTTGAAGCATTAAAATTTTGCATGTTTATGCTAATAATTACTTCTCATAGAAATCTTGTAAGTTAAGTTAGGAAACTTTGGTTTTGTCTCTTTTATTTTAAAAATAAAGAAAAGATAGAGATATATTTTCATGTTGGCATATTGATATTTTAATTAGGTTGCTTGATCTGTTTTGAAAAAACCCTCATTTATGATTAAAGTATAAAAAATAAAAAATTAATTATTCTTATGTTTTGTCAAGACAAACACTCTTCTTTCTCCATCAGGTATTGTGCCTTTAAAAAGATTTTTAGTTTATTTCTCAAGTGTGAGAATAATGTCTTTCTCTTCATCTTTTCTGAATTAATTCCATAAATCAACCTTAATTTTACCATAACTCCGTCTCATTTTTTAGAAATTCCCTTCAAGCTTTCGGATTCTCTGAACGCCTCTTATATTTCTTAAGAAATGTGGTAAATGGATCTATAGCATGAGTAGGGGAAACCAGAGGCATGAAAGATTAAGTTTCAAAGCACTAGTGGAAATGGTGGTGGTGGTGAGAATGGCACCAGGTGGTAGACAGGGGGAGTCAAACCAGATGTCAGTTCAACCACCTCGGTACTTGAGTTCTGGCTAGGAAAGAATTCAGAGACAAGACTCAAACTACAAGATAATACTTTATTTAGAAAGTCACAGAGGTAGAAAAAGTAATCAGTAGAAGAAATGGGCTCAGGAAACAAATTACAGAGGCAAAAGAAAGGACCCTTTGAGCTTAGGAAAGAGATGGGTAAAGTTAATGTGCCTGGGGAAGAGAAGGTGTATGGGAAAGGCACAGGTGTGTTTCCAGGAGATAGAGTGAGCTGGGTTCTCAGTCCTAAGAGCTTTTAAGGGTGGAGATTTTAGGGGAGGTCACAGAAGAGGATTTCAATAGAATATTTATCAGCTTTCCAGTTGTGTCCTTTCAGGGTCATGGTCTCCATTGATTGGTCAATGCCAGGTCAGAAGGTCATTAGTCAATGCAGCTGGTCCTGAGCTCAGCAGTGGCATCATTTGTCTGGTTTTGCTGCTTTTCTGGGCCTGGAGCTGAAACACAACTGAGGTCTAGATGTTATCCCTAGGGGTTAATGCTTAAGTGAGTGTTTGTGCAAGGTCCCCCATGAGAGTGACATGAGGTCACTCTTTGGCCCTTTGTTTCTCCTCCAAAGGGGTCTATGGCATAACTAATGACATGCCAGGGAAGGGAATATCAAGGGAGGATCCCAACAACATGACAGTGATATAAAATGTTAAGGGGTCTAAACCACATGACCAGTGATATGCTAGAAGAGGAAAGGCTACGCTGGGGGTAAGGTCTTTGTTTTCTTGTTTTGCATGTTGCTAGGCACCTGGGGCTTTCTGCTCTGATGACTTCTGTACCTGGCCTATTGTCCTTGGTTTGCTCATATCTATACATACCACAGAAATATTTATCCAATCTTGTATTTTTCCCCTCAAGATTGGCAAGAGAGTAAATAGTACATAATCTATCTAGATTTGAATTAAAGTACAGAAGACTGATATAGGAAGAAGTGAGTCAGTAAAACGTAAGACAAAAGCAAAGTCAAACCCATGCTGGCAATGCTTTCTCCTTGTTAAACCTCCTCTTGGAAGAAAATCACCTGTTTTGATTTAATGAATTCACTCTCTTGTCCCGTTTTTTAACACTCAGGTTAATATTAAAATTACTTATCAACTGGGTGTTTGAAATGTCTTTGGTTTCCCAGAAGATGAAATATTACAAAATTCTTAAGCATAATGGGTCAGATGGAAAGGGCATTCAAGTAACTCAGAAAACTTGGTTCTCAATGCTGGACTCATAACAATATAAACTCAAGGAAGTCACTTCACTTTTCCCAGCCTCATCTATTAAGTAGAATTACAGATCTATTCCTCCCAAACATGGTAGGATGTTGTGGATATTAATTACTTTCCATTAGGTAGATTTTGAAGTTCTTAGAAGAGAAGAAGGTATATAAGTACAAGGACTACATTTAAAAGTTACATAGCAGAATATAAAACAGCATCACAAAGCTTCAGTTGAATATCAAATTTTCATAAAGTCTATTATTCTATTGTCCTCAATTATAATAAAATATTTCATCTTAAATTTCAATTTATTGATTAGAAACTAAAAATTACCTGTGTGACTGGTGCGCAGAAAGAATGAGGTATAGCCTGGTTGGTGTAGCTCAGTGGTTGAGCATCCACCTGTGAACCAGGAAGGTCACAGTTTGATTCCCAGTCAGGGCACATGCCAGGTTCCAGGCTTGATCCTCAGTAAGGGGTGTGCAGGAAGCAGCTAATCAATGATTCTCTCTCATCATTGATGTTTCTGTTTCTCTCTCCTTATCCTTTCTTTCTCTGAAATCAATAAAAACATTTTTTTGAATATATCTTTATTGATTTCATAGAGAGGAAAGGAGAGGGAGAGAGAGATAGAAACATCAATGTTGAGACAGTCATAGATCGGCTGCCTCCTGCCCCAGCTGGGATGGAGCCCACAACCCGGGCATGTGCCCTGACTGGGAATCGAGCCCCGATCGCCTGGATCCTGGGTTGAAGCTCAACCGCTGAGCCACGCCCCGCAGGGCAAAACATTTTTTTTTTTAAAAAAAAGAGGTATATGATAAAAGACAAAGCTGAATAAAATAGGGATATTATGTTTAGGATATTGTTCTTTAGCCTAAAAAACAATTGAAAGGCTTTGAAAGGTTTTAAGCAGAAAAATAAAATTGTCTGATTTGCATTTTATAAAGCTTAACCTGTCTGTAGTGGATGAGAGTAGAAACAGTGAAATTAGTTAGGAAACCACTGCAGTAACTGAGGTTACAGATGATGGAAAATTTTCTTGGATTTTGTTAATAGAAATTATGAGAAGTGGACCAAATACTAGTTTTCTTGAGTCAAGAGAGTCAGGGTGATCAGATATAGGAGGAGCAAAAAGATATATATCAATTGTCAGTGTTTTTAGATTAGTGTGGATAGTTGGTCATTATAATGTAAATAAGCAAACTAAAAAATCCCATAAGACTATCAGCTGAGTGGCAGAAAATATTTCAAGTGCTGAAAGAAAGGAACCTGCAAGATAGTATACTACATCTGGCAAGGTTATCATTCAGAATTGAGGAGAGATGAAGAGTTTCCCAGACAAGCAAAAACTAAAGTAGTTCACAATTCCTAAATGGCCTTAGAAGAATGTTAGAGTCTTTTTTATGCAGAAAAGGCCATAACCAAAAGTAAAAAAATAAAGGAAAGAAAAAAATATCAGTGGTAAAGGCAAATACACAATAAACATAGTGAACCAAACACTTAAAAAGCTAAAACTAAGGTTAAAAGACAAAAGTAGTAAGATTAACTACAACTACAATAAATAATCTGGAGATACACAATTCAAAAAATAAAAAATATGACATCAAGAACAAAGAGTGGAGAAGGGAATAAAAATGTAGTCCTTTTATAATACAATTGAACTTAAATGCCAATCAGCTTAAATAGACTCCTCTCAGCATAGATGGTTATATATATATATATAAACCTCATGGTAATCATAAACCAAAAACATACAAAAATACACAAAATATAAAGGAGCCCAATTAAATCATTAGAGAAAGAAACCAAAAGGAAAGAGATGAAGAGAAGAAGAATAGCACAGAGAACTATAAAAACAACTAAAAAAATTATCAAAATGGGAATAAGCACATACCTATCAATAATTGCTTTAAATGTAAATGTACTAAATGCTCCAATCAAAAGACATAGGGTGGCAGAAAGTATTATGCTGCCTTTAAAAAACTCATTTTATATTGAAAGACATACACAGACTGAAAGTGAAGGGAAGTAAAAAGATATTTGGTGCACATGGAGATCAACAGATTGCTGGGGTAGGAATACTTATATGAAAAATTATAAACTTTAAAACAAAGAATGTAAAAAAGTCAAAGAAGAACATAACATAATTTTAAAGAGAGTCATTTCAAGAAGAGAATATAACAATTGTAAATATCTGTGCACCCAACATAGGAGCACCAAAGTTAATAAAGCAAATATTAGTGGATATAAGGCATAACTTAACAGCAACACAATAATATTTAGGGACTTTAATACTCCACTTACATCAATGGATATATATCCAAACAGAAAATTTATTTTAATGCCACAATAGACCAATTTGAGTTAATAGATATTTATAGACTATTTTATCCAAAAACACTGAAGATTACATATTTTTTTTCAAGTGCCCATTGAAAATTCTCCAAGATAAATCATACACTAGGCCACAAAACAAGCCTCCATAAATTTAAAAATGTTGGAATTATATCAAACACATTTTCCTACAACAGTGGCATAAAACTAGAAATCAACTACTGAAAGAAAACTGGAAAAATTACAAATACGTGGAGAATAAACAACATAATTCTAAGCAACCAAGCAATTAAAGAGGAATTCAAATAGGAAATCAAAACTATCTTGAAACAAATGAGCATAAAAATACAACTTTACACAATTTATGAGATACAGCGATAATATTTATAAGAGTAAAGTTCATTGCTGTACAGGCTTATATCGAGAAGTGGAAAAAAAATCCCAAATAAAAAGTCTAAATTTACATGTAAAGGAACTTTAAAAAGGAGAACAAAGTAAGTGTAGGAAAAGAACAAATAAATATCAGAACAGAAATAAATGGAATAGAAACTATAAGAACACTAGAAATTATCAAAGAAACTAAGAGCTGGTTCTTTGAAAGCATAAGTGAAATTGACAAGCCACTAGCAGCGCATGTGTGCACGTGAGGGAAAGAGCAAGAGAGAGAGGGGGTACAAATAAATAAAATCAGAAATGAAAAAGGAGAGACTACAAACTATACCACAGTAATACAAAGGATCCTTAAAAAATTCTATGAACAATTATATGCTATATATGCCACCATACTGGACAATCTCGAAGTGGATACACTTCTAGAAACATGCTACCTCTTAAGACTAAAGCAGGAAGAAACAAAGAAGTTGAACAAACCCATTACTAACAATGACATTGGAGAAATAATCGAAAACTCCCAACAAACAAAAGCCCCGGACCAGACGGCTTCACAGATAAATTCTACAAAACACTTAGAAAAGATTAGTACCTATTCCAATCAAACTATTCTAAAAAATTTAAGTGGAGGGAATAATTGCAAACTCATTTTATGAAGCCAGCATTATGCTGATACCAAAACCAGGCAAAGACACATGCACACACACACACAGAATTACAGGCAAATATCCCTGAAGAACATAGATACCAATATTCTCAATAAAAGACTAGCAAAGCAAACCAAATTCTACAACCATTAAAAAGTTTACAAACCATGAACAAGTGGGATTTATATCAAGGATTGAAGGGTGGTTCAACATCTGCAAAACAATTGTGAACCATCATATCAACAAAACAAAAGATAAAAATATAATTATCCATAATATATCAAGAAAGAGCACTTGCAAAAATTCAATATTCATTTATGATAAAATTGATTTATGAACAAAGTTTATTTAAAAGGATCTTACCTTAAATTGATAAAGGCTGTGTATGACAAGCCCACTGGTAGCATTATAGTCAATTGTGGAGAGTTAAAAGCATTTTAAGATCAGGAACAAAACATAGATGTCAGCTTTCAAAACTCATATTCAACATAGTACTAGAAGTTCTAGCCACAGTGATCAGACAAGAAGAAGAAAGGAAAGGCATCCAAATTGGAAAGGAAGAACTAAAATGTCATTACTTGCCAATGACATGATACTATGTAGAGAGAACCCTAAAGATTTTACCAAAATATTATAAGAACTGATAAAAAATTTAGTAAAGTAGCAGGATACAAAATTAATATTCAGAAGTCAGTTGCATTTTTATACACCAATAATAAACTATCAAAAAGAGGAATTAAGAAAACAAACCCATTAACAATTGCACCAAAAAGTAAAACATCTAGGAATAAATTTAACTAAGGACATAAAAGACCTTTACTCAGAAAATTATAAGACATTGAAGAAAGAAATTGAAGAAGATACAAATAAATGGAAGCATACACTGTACTGATGGATAGGGAGAATTAACATTGTTAAAATGTCCATATTATCTAAAGCAATCTACAGATTCAATACAATCTTTATCAAAATACCAATGGCATTTTTTCACAGAACTAGAACGATTAAGCCTAAAATTTATATGGAACCACAAGAGATCCCTAATAGCCGCAGCAATCTTGAGAAAGAACAACAAAGTTAGACGTATCATGCTGCCTAATACTAAACTCTACTACAAGGTTATATTAATCAAAACAGCATGGTACTGGCATAAAAACACACACATAGGTCAATGGAGCAGAATAGAGAACCCAGAAATAAACCCAGACCTATAAAAACAACTAATCTAAGACAAAGGGGCAAGGACATACAATGGGGTAAAGATAGTCTCTTTAATAAATGGTGTTGAGAAAACTGGATAAATATATACAAAAAAATAATAAAATTAGACCACTTTCTGACGCCATATACACGAATAAACTCAAAATGCATTCAATACTTAAATGTAAGACTCAGAATCATAAAACACCAAGAAGAAAACATACGCAGTTAACTCTTTGACACTGCTGTCAGTAATTTTTTTAATGGCTATATCTCCTCAGGCAAGAAAAACAAACTAAAAAGTTTTTGCATGGCAAAGGAAGTCATCAACAAAATGAAAGACAACCTAAAGAATGAGTGAAAGTATTCACAAATTATACATCTGATAAGGCATTAATAACCAAAATATATAAAGAACTTATACGACTTAACACTGAAATAATAATCTGATTTTAAAATGGGCAGAGGCCCTGAATAGGCATTTCTCCAAGGAGGACACACAGGTGGCAAATAAATATATGAAGAGATGCTCCACATCACTAATCATCAAAGAAATGCAAATTAAAACCACAAAGAGATATCACCTCACCTGTCAGAATGTATATTATCAATAAATCAACAACCAGAAAAGTGTCAGGGAGCATGTGGAGAAAAGGAAACCCTTGTGCACTGTGGAGGTGTTACAAATTGATGAAGTCTCTATGGAAAACAATATGGAAATTCATCAAAAAATTTAAAATGGAAGTGGGTTATGACCCAGCAATTCCACTTCTGGGTAGATATCTGAAGAAACCCAAAACACTAATTTGAAAGAATATATGCACTTTTATGTTCATTGAAGCATTATTTACAATAGCCAAGGTATGGAAGCAACCCAAGTATCCAGCAATAGGCCAGTGGATAAAAAAGCAGTGGAACATATATACAATGGAATATTACTTAGCCATAAAAAAACCACAATGAAATCTTAACCATTTACCATAGCATGGATGGACCTAAAGAGTTTTATGCTAAGTGAAATAAGTCAGACAGAGAAAGACAAATACTGTATAATTTTACTTATATGTGGAATCTTAAAAACAAAATAAAAAAACAAACAAAACAGAAACCAACTCAGACATAGAGAACAAACTCATGGTTACCATAGTGGAAGGGGTTTGGGGGCTGAGTGAAAATGGTGAATAGATTAAGAAATACAATAAGCTGTTAAAAGTCACAAGGATGTAAAACACAGCATAGGGAATATAGTCAGTAATATTGTAATAACTACATATGGTGTCAGGTGTGTACTGGACTTATCAAGGGGATAAGTTCATAAGTTATGTAAATATCTAACCACTATGCTGTGCACCTGAAACTAATGTAATATTGAATGTCAACTGTAATTGGAAAAAAAATTAAAAATACTAAAAAAAAAATATGAAACATGACCATTCTCTTTCACCATATACAAAAACAAACTTAAAGTGGATTAAAGACTTAAAATGTAAGTCCTGAAACCTTAAAACTCCTAGAAGAAAGCATAGATAACAAACTCTTTGGCATCTCTTTGTATATGTCTTCTGGAGCCAGAAAAACAAAAGCAAATATAAAAAAATGGGACTTCTTCAAACTAAAAAGATTCTGCACAGGGAAGAAAACAATCAACAAAACAAAAAGACAACCTACTGAATGGTAGAAAATATGTGCAAATGATATATTCAATAAAAGATTGATATCCAAAATATATGAAGAACTTACACAAGTCAACAACAAAAAAACAACCAATCAAAAAATTGGCAGAGGATATGAATAGACATTTCTCTAAAGAAGACATACAGATGTCCAACTCAACATAACTAATCATCAGGGAAGTTCAAATCAATACAACAATGAGATACTACCTCAAATTAATCAGAATGGCTATCATCAAGTTGTCAACAAATAACATGTGTTGGCAAGGATGTGATGAAAAAATAACACTTGTATTCTGTTGTTGGGACCGAAAATTGGTGTAGACAGTATGGCAATTCCTAAAAAAAACTCAAGATAGATCTACCATATGACCCTAATATTTCACTTCTGGGTATTTATCCAAAGAAAACAAAAAAACTAATTTGACTTTGGGTCAATACAATACACACAATACAATATACAGATGGTGTATCATAGAGTTGTACATTTGAAACCTATATAATATTAACCAATGTCACCCCAATAAATTTAATTAAAAATTATATACATATATATATGTTCCTATCTTCATTGCAGCATTATTTACAATAGCTAAGATATGGAAGCAACCCAGGTATCTACCAATAGATGAAGAGCCCAGCCGGGCGTGGCTCAGCTATTGAGCATCGACCTAGGATCCAGGCAATCAGGGTTTGATTCCGGGTCAGGGCATATGCCCGGGTTGCAGGCTGCAGGCAATCAATGACTTTCTCATCATTGATGTTTCTATCTCTCTCTCTCCCTCTCCCTTCCTCTCTCTGAAATCAATAAAGATATATTTAAAAAAAAAAAGTTAAAAAAATAGATGAATAGATGAATGCATAAAGATATATATATATATATGTGTGTGTGTGTGTGTGTGTGTGTATGGTGTCCCATATATATACATATATATGTGTGTGTGTGCATATATATGTGTGTGTATATATATATATATATATAGTGTCCCATACACACACACACACACACACACACACACATATATATATATATCAGCTGTTAAAAAGTATGTATACATTTTTGGGAATATATATATATTATATATACACACTCAAACATATATATACACAATGGAATATTATGCAGCAATAAAAAGAATGAAATCTTGACATTTGTGACAGTACAGGGTATTATGCTAACTGAAACAACTCAGATAGAAAACGACAAATTCTGTATGGTTTCACTTATATGTGAAATCTAAAAAAAATAAATAAACAAATAAAACAAAAACAGACTCATAGAAACAGAGTCCACAAGATGGTTGCCAGAGGAGAGTGAGATGGTGGGATGGGTAAAAAATATGAAGGGGAATTTAGCCACTAATATTGTGATAATTTTGCACAGTGACAGATGATTACTAGAATTAGTGGGTGATTACATTGTAAGGTTTAAAAAAATGCCAAATCACAATATTGTACACTTGAAGATAGTATAACTAATATTATATTGTATAACAACTATGCTTAAATATAATTTTTTTTTTTTTATAAAAAACACCTTATGTGTAGTGAAGTGAGAAATTCAGGATTGGGTAGAAGGAGAAACCAAGGACAATGCTCTTATAACTGATTCCTCAATGGATACTATAGTAGTTCTGGAGCAGGGATGGTCTTTCGGAGTTGCTCAGATTGAATCAAGGGTCTTGTCTTTTGTATCCCTGCATTGACCAGTCATTGGCTGCAGACTGCTCTCCTTTAGGGCACATAACCTTGGATACAGTAGTTTCTTATGGGCAATTGTAAATGACCATGAGGGATGCAGCTGTGATCTATATCTAGCCAATTCATAGCTAGTGGCAGAAGAGTGGATGAAACAGCCTAGAAGAAGTGGTCTGGACATACACCATAGTATTAATTATAACACTCTACTATAAACTGCCACTCTTCTATTTATTTTCCCACTGATGAAGTATTTTAATCTGTTGGTACATAATTTAAAATGACCTATGGAATTTAATGGGGTTATTTGCTTTTGAACATATGAAAAGATAATCAAAATTCTTTCATAATAAAGTAAATGCAAAATAAATTACAATGAGATATTTTCAGAACTTTTGACTGTATTGGGTAGTATGAATTGATAAATGCACTGTACTATGTTGTTGGTGGGAGTGTAAACTTTTACATTTACTAGGCAGAATATGTATAATTTTTTAACTCAGTAATTCTAAGACTTTATTTTATAAATATAACCCTGTATATGTGCAAAGAAAAGCATATAAAATATGCATTATATTGAAAGTAATTCAAAATTCCATTAACAGAATTGGGTTAAATAAAGTATGATATATCTACCTAGTGGAAAGATATTTATCTCAAACAACACCCCCCCCAAATAAAGTTCTTTATTGATTGAGATAGAAAAATAATCAAGGTATATTATTAAGTAAAAAACTAAGGTATTGAAAAAACTTGTGTAGTATGAGACCATTTATGGAAGAAAAGATATGCTTATAAGTTTATGGAAGATCTCTAGATAGATGCACAAGAAAGTGATAATGTCCGTGGAAACACAATCATGGTTGCTAGGGGTTGATAAATTTAGCACCATATTAGTATTGAAGGGGATCAGAATGTTCTGCTTCAAACTATGCCACATTGGCAGAAAGATTATTTTCAGTTAAATTCAATTGAGAAAAAGCAGATATAGGTAAAGCCCTGTCATTCCCTTATCTGCCTAAAAGCAAGACATAAATTTCCTGTATGAAGGTGTCTTCTACTTATGTACCAGGAAGGGAAGACAACCTTTATCATCAAAGATGTGTATAGTGCCAGGATTAGTCCGCAAAAACACAACTTTACTAAATGACCCTTATCTTCCATTAGTTCCTCCATATATTTAACATCCCAAAATTTGCTGCCACTAGAAGCCCAAATTTCCTTTTTTTGGTCTTATCATTTCTCCACAATTTATCACCATTTAAGATGGTATATAAGTCCCCTTCTTGACCTCTCAACCCCAAACTTAACTGCTTCTTTCGGTCTTCATTTCTTTTTCTATGTAAACAAATTAAAATATTAACATCAAGTAAAATTTGTATACCTTTTCTCCTATAAATCTGTCTTTTGTCAGTCTAAGTCATAGGCCCCAGCAAAGAACATAAGGGTAGAAAAAATATTTTTTCTTTATAATAAACTAATTCAAAAAATTAATGAACATGTTAATATTCATATCCATGCATATGGCTGATACAGGGCAACAAATAGCAATTTAGTTCTAAAATAAATATTCACTTAAGACAAGCATAGATTTATTTTTTCTTGAATATGTATTACATTTCCAGAGACTCCAATATTACTAGAGCATGGGTCAACAAACTGTAATCCTAGATCCTAATCCAGTCCATCAGCTGTTTCTATAATTAAAATTTGTTAGAACAGAGCCACACCCTTTGCTTTAGGTATTATCTATGATGCTTTTGTGTTACAAAAGTGTATTTGACAGTGTTGAGTAGTTGCTGTAAAACCTCAATTATTTACTATCTGGCATTTTACATCAAATTTTCCTAATCTCTGTACTAGATCAACAAGATCCCTAAAGAAGAAATCCTATTGGTGGGAAATCTTACAAAACCTCTATAATAATAGTTGTTTGGTCTCTTTAAACACAGACAGAACAATAATTTATTCAAACATAAACCGAATAAAGTAAAAAATAAAATATGAGCATGTATCTTTATACATTTCTCATCTGCATAATGTATATATACAACAAATAAACCAAATCTGCAAATAAATGTGATCACTTATACAATAAAAAATTTGTATCTAATTTTAAATAATCTTACCTCTATAAATTGTTTGCTAAAAAACTTTAGATGATATTGCATGTTGGTCTGAACAGTATTATTTGTGGTCTAGTGTCCTTATTAGTCTCAAGTTTAAAATCAACATAAAAATTCAATATTTTATAAACTTTCATAAGCTTCTCAGGAATCTCTCAAGGGATTCTCTCAGCACTTTGTTAGAAAACTGTGGTTCCATATCAAAGTTTTGTCCAATATAAATTTCTCCTATTCCTCTTTTCTCATTTTGGCCTTAGATTGCTTGCTTTTAATTATCTCCTCTAAGCCAAACACCAAAATTTACATATTTTCTTTGGCTTTAATGATGCATATTTTGAGACCTTCCCACACTTGACTGAAATTTCTGAGGAGCCATTCTTATCTTTTAACAAATATTCAATAAAAATTTTGTGTGCTGTATTTACTCCTCAAAATAAACCTCTAATTTGACTTCTAGGAATCTAAACCTCATTAAGGATATAAGGCCTAAATCTTAGGGTCTTTGTCAACCCGTTCAGCATCAGTTCCTACCATTCTCATGTAGAACTTACACCCCTAACATTCAAAATTATTTGCATTTTTTGATCTCATAACAACTCTTTCATAATGTCCCACTATTATCTCTGTCTAGGAATTATTTTCTTTTCTATTTCCCTTCCCTTTTACAAAAATCCTATTCATCCCTGAAACCACAAATGTAACCTAGCAGTCTTCTCCATGAAGCTCTCCTTCTCCAGGTCCCCACTACCCACAAGACAGATCTCAGTTGTATCATTCTGTGATGCTTCTATATTTCATAGCACTAATCAATCCATATTTTAAATGCTAATATATTTAATATTTACTAAGTTCTAGTGTACCAAGCACTACTCTAAATAATTTACTCATTTATCTTCATAAATCCAGAGAGAACTAGGCACTTTTATTATCCCCATTATTTTACAAAATGAAACTGCAGCACAGAGAGCTTAAGTAACTTTCTGAAATGACTAGTTAGTGGCAGAGCCTGCAAGTCAGAGTCCATGCTTTTAATAACTTTTCTACACTGCTTTACTTGTCTATCTTCTCATAAAATATGAGTGCAATGGTTTTGTCACTTTTATCATCAACACACTGTAAGATACCAGTACAAAATAGACTTTCAATAAATTGTTTTGAATTAATCAATGAGTGAATGGATAATTGTGAGATCAAGAACATCTGTCAAATATTACAATATTATTATAATAAGAAATTCACACATTCTTAAAAGAAGCCAAAAGTTGGCATTGCCTACAAGAGTCATAGGTAAGCCTCAGTTGTTTCTGATTTGAATGTTAGAAAAATGAAGAGAGCCTTTACAGATAATATTTTTTTAATATTGTAGGAGTGAAATTTAAATTAATACTTTTCTTAATATATCAGCAATAAGTTTTAAACTCCATATATCAACATATTAACCTCAGGAACTTTGTAAAAAATATAGATTCACATAACTCATGACGTTGAATTTGGCAATGATTTCTTAGATATAAAACCAAAAGCACAAGTAACAAAAAAAATAGATCTATTATATAGACTTCATCAAATAAACAAACATACAAAAAAACTGTCATAAAAGGACACTACCAACAAAGAGGAAAGACATACCACAGAATGAGAGAAATATTTGTAATTACATACTTGATATGGTATTCATATCCAAAATATATGGAAAACTGCTACAACTCAACACCAAAAAACAAACAAAAAAACAACAATTTTTTTAATGGGTAAAGAAGTTGAAAGGATATTTGTCTAAAGAAGACATATAGATAATCATTAGAAAAGAAAAAAATGCTCAAAATCACTAATAATCGAGGAAATGCAAGTCAAACTATGATGTCTCTACTGTACATTCATTAGGATGATAATTATTCAAAATCAAACAAACACAGAAAATAAGAAAGATTGCTGAGTTTGTAGAGAATGTAGAACCCTTGTGTATTGCTGGTGGAATGTTAAATGGTGTAGCTACTGTAGAAAACAGTATGAGGGTTTCTCAAAAAATTAAATCACAATTACGTATGCTCCAACAAATCCACTTCTAATTATATACTCCAAAGATTTAAACGCAGAAAGGAGAATGAACATTGTACACCATGGTTAATAGCAGCATTATTCACACTAGCCAAAATGTGGAACCAACCCGTTTCCATGAATAAATGAATGGATAAACAGACAAAATATCGTATATACATACAATGGAATATATTTCAGCCTTAAAAAATTAAACTATGTTATATGCCACCACATGGATGAACCTTGAAGACATTATGCTGTTACATAAGTCAGACACAAAGGACAAATATTGTATGATTCATATGATACGGGGTATTTAGAGAATTCATATTTATAGAGACAGTAGAATGGTGATCACTAGGGGCTTGGTGGAGGGAAAAAGAAGTTATTTTTTATGAGTACAGAATTTTGGTTTGTGAGTGATAATTTCTGGAGATAGAAAGTGGTGATGGATACACAACAAAGTGGATGTACTTAATGACACTGAACCATATACCTAAAAATAATTAAAATGGAAAATTTTGTTGTGAATATTTATTTAATTATTTATTTTAATTCTATTTTTATTTATTTTAATATATCTTTATTGATTTCAGAGAAAGGAAAGGAGAGGGAGAGAGAGAGATATAGAAACATCAATGATGAGAGAGTCATTGATTGAGCCCACAACCCGGGCACGTGCCCTGACCGGGAATCGAACCCTGATTGCTTGGATCCCAGGTTGACGCTCAACTGCTGAGCCACGCCAGGCAAGGCTGTTGTGAATATTTAAACAAATAAAAGAGAAAAGAAAATAACATAAAAATGTGTAAATATGACCTTGTGTCCTGTTAGAATGGTCTAAAGATAGAATTTGAGAACTACTGGGAAAACCTAGCGGATAGATGGAATTTAATAACTATGTATTTGCTTATTCAATATTTATTGATTAACATGGTACCAAAAATATGAAAATAAGATTCAGAACACTATACTACACTCACGACCAATGTGTTATTTGAAGTCATAAACAAAGTATTCAATTTTTATCAAGATTCAAGGTTTGATTAGATTCTCCAGGATAACTTTTTTTTAAGTCTTGGAAAAGATTCATTTTATTGGATCATCCTGAGAATGGCTTTAGAAATATTGACAGAAAGAAATATTTTGAATGTCCAAACTTCCGATGATCTTAAATTGAAGTATAAGTATTCCAATACAGGTAAAATCAAGTACAGAATTGTGTAAACAGAACCACGTGCTTCTTTGGTGGCAATTTGGTAAAATTGCCTTATTTCAAATACTCCTCAAATGTTCATTAGAAGAAATGGTAATATCTTTGAGTTTTCTCTAATCTCCACGTTGCCAATAATCTTGAAAATATTAAAACCCTGTGCCATGCCAACAATAATGACAACAGTTTATTTTTCTTTATTACGGCACACATAAAACAGACCGCAAAAATTAATGGACTAGAAGTAATACTTTTATTTCTATTTCTATTTACATAGATATGGATTATTGCTGATTTATTTGGCTTGCAATTAAAATTAAAATTGGAAGTTCTAAATTATCTTATACAATCCATTGGGGCCCATTACACTAAATATGCAGTAAGGCAATATAAGAGAATCAAGGTATTTCCACTTTATCACCAAAAGCAAAGGAATGAGCAAGCGAACACAAACTACACATATAGCATAAAAATGGTATGCATACTGTCTGTACATATTTCTATAGAATTCTTATACTATATAAATTGCACCAATTTTATTTACTTCTAATTTTTTAATGATGGCATTCGGAGGTCTTTTCTTCCAAAATTTTTACATACTATGCGGCCAAAGCTGTAGCACTTTCATACCGAGATTAATTAGAAATAATTACATTGGAAATGTTAAGTAAATATGAAAAATTAATTTTCTCACTTGCCTAAATCAGTACTATGCAACCAGATTTGAGAAGTACAATTTATCTAAAATGCTTGAAGTACAGCATATATGTTTTCATCTTAGGGTCTTAATATTCAGCAAGTTCAAAACTGAAATATCTGCTTAATTCTTACCAACAAAATGAGAAAAATGTTTCAGGATCTAAATCACCCACAGTTAAGATACCAGACATAAAATGCATCACTAAGACCTTATAAAGCTGAAAGTAAAACCATGGAAATGTAAAATTATTGCTAAGAAAAAGAATCAGCTAAAATTAAATTTCAACAGTAAATTGTTTACAAATAAATGTAGATAATACGGAAAAATACTTTGCCATCTTGCATGCAAATTATGACCAGAGAAGAAGGTAAAAAGTGTTGAGTCCAACTGAATTTCTATCTTTGATGGTTTCTGAAGGGTTTATGATTTTCCAAGTTAGTTGGCAGAATAAATGGACTATATTAGGATGATTTGGTATTTCAATTATAAATTCTATAATGCTTCTTTAATTAGCAAGTTGCAAGAAAATACCAAAAGCATTAATTGTGGAAAGAGATACATCCTATGACATTTTAAAAATCCTCCTATTTTACCATTATCATTTATAATACCCTTTTGCAGAGATTTCTTAAATTTCTGTTCCTAGTTATCTCTCCATATCTAATGAGGCCTAGTTTTGTTCTAGGAGTGACAGGAGTTGGTGTTATAGCCATGAAAGCATGACAATATAGAAACAACAAGAACTACCACAGGTTTCACTATACTTTTATATATGGATTTTATGAATATAAACTGAAAATCTTCCAAATATCAAACACCTCATTGATCTAACTTAAATTATAGCTTTTGGATACACACACTATCCTTGTTCATCCAGGGTACAGCATACTTTAGACAAGTAATGGCCTAGTTACAAGTTGGAATTACACTGAAATCCAGCTTGATTCTGGACTTTGAAGTAATTATGTTTTCTGTTTTTTCGGGGTCCTGAGTGGTTCACATTTCTCCTCCATTTTTTATGATATTTTTTATCACTTTATGTAGCAGTTGCTTTTGCTGTGACTAAAAACATAATAGTGTCCCTATGGCTTCCCATAATTCATTTCATTTATCCTGCCAACCCTGTCATTGCGACTTTATGCTGCAGTCTTGCCTCGCTATGGCTTTAATAGTTTATCACTGCTTCTATTACCTATTTCACTACTACCACAGAGATAATCTAAATGGTAATTTTCCCTCAGTGATTAGAGCTTTTGTGTTCTCTCAAAAGTGAATATATTCTTTTAGTTTGATAAATACTTTTGAGAGACTTTGAAAACGATACTTTGGGATATGACTTCTCAAATGCTTCTCAAACTGAGTTTGATTCAAGTTGCATGTGGGCCACACACTTAGAGGAATATTTGAATAAAGAAATCTGAAGAGCATCATTTGGCATAATATTATTGTTTGATCAAATAGTGACGTGAGGTAGGGTATAAAACTTTGGTTTGTTCTACAGGATAGGGACTTTACTACCTACCCAAATTACCCAATTTAAAATTTGATAATACTTTATGTCTTTAATACATTTAAAAGATCTTAGTGTTTAACAAATGTCCAATTTAGTCCAACAAGTTCTTTACCTAAATACCTTTTAAATATTGGAAGAGATGATGGAGTAGCCTTAAGGAACCCAATACCATAAATTCCAGTTCCTCTGAAAAGTTCTCAATGTTGAGTAACAGAACTACTTTTCACTTGTATGCAGTCTTCAGTGCATGAAATTGAGGGACAAAACCAAATCCAAATAAACCATAAAACTCAATTGTCAAACAAGAAGAGACTTGAGACTTGACTTGGTGTGGTGGACACACAACATAATATACAGATTATTTATTATAGAATTGTACACCTGAAAATAAAAGAAATTAGTGCTTCCAGAGAGACATAATAGAAGACCAAGCAATCATTTGAAAATTCAGATTTTCTGAAGTTCACAACAAGGCATATTGCAAGTGAACTGCCATTAGTAACGGTGTGGTTCATTTTTAGGATAGTGCTTCCTAAATAATAATATGCAGAGGCCCAGTTTCTCTATTCAGAAAATGGCAACATCTCATGGTATGGGTTAAAAATTCATCTTTGGTACCACAAATGTGAGGAAAGAGAATTGCTCAGTTTTGGAGCCACTGATTTGGCAGAGGGCTCCACAGCATGTTATTTAGCACAACGTAAGGGCCGTTTGTTAAGAAAGACCTCATACCACTGCCTCCTTATTCACAGGGCAAGGCCAATAATGGCAAGCTTTGGAGAACTCTGGATAACTGCAAAAGTAAATAAAAATATAATTTTATTTCCTTTTGAGTTATTAATGTCATCTTTGGACCAGATAAAGTAAGGAAGTCTTACAGATCACCTTACCAACTCTAACATAGGATCTAAATCAAACAAAATGAAAGATCAAATGCCCTATTTTGCTGACTAAACTCACTTCACGTAAGAATGAACTAGGAATGAACATGACCGTAAGCATCAATCCCACTTTTAATTTCCTTTGAGTAAATTTGAAATGGCTAACAAGAAAGGAGGTTTCAGTCTAGAGCTAGTTTTTGTTTTTCTGTATCTTTACAGTATAATTTACTTTTGGTGCTCTATAGTTATTTGATTTTATAATCCATAGTTATGTAACTGCCACCACAATCAAAGTATGAAATGGTTCCTTCACTCCAAAAACATCTCTTTTGCTGCTACTTTGCAATCAAACACTGCACTCTCCCAATCCTGATCCATGGTAACCATTAACCTATCCTCCATCTCTCTAGTGTTGCCTTATCCAGAATATCATGTAAAAAAAAATCAAACCGTAGGTATCCTTTTGAGACTGCTTCCTGTTCCTTTGCATAAAACTTGTGAGGTTTATCCATATTTTGGAAATCAATAGTTCACAACTGTAGGGCACTAAATTGCTTTCAGTTTGTGATAGCTATGCATAAAGTGTTGGGAGCTGGTGACGTGTCTGGACATGGTCCACGCCACCTGAGGGTCTGGAGTCAGGGACTCGACCCTCCCCACAATGACCCTTGATATTGAGAGCCTGCTACATGTCTGGACATGGTCCATGTAGCCTGAGGCTCTGGAGCCAAGGACTCAATCCTCCCCAAAAGTTCCCATTAGAAGCCAATATAAAGATAGTTACCAAGGTCTGAGCTCACGCAGGTGGCAGAGTGTTTACTCTGAAAGAGCATTCAAACGGCCTTGTAGGAATGTGGGGAGGGGTGCTATTCAGCAAAATCAACAATGCCTGTATATACTGAGCTGGGAAAATAAACTCGGGGCTGGCAGCTGGCAGCAGTCACGAGCTGCAGCCCTCCTGATCCCATCTTTTTTGTGTCTGTCTTTTCTCCATCCTCACCCCTTCCTCAGGACTGTTCGACTCTGCTGGCGGGCTCCGGCAATAAAGCTGCTATAAAAATTGTTGTATCACCTTTTTAACTTTATCTTTATTATTTAAAGTATTACAGATGCCCCCCTTTACCTCACATTGATCCCCTCATCCCAGCATCTGCCCCTGCCCCCCAGGCCTTCTCCACTGTTGTCTGGGTCCATGGGTTATGCATATATGCATATAAGTTTGGTGAATCACTTTTTTTGCATGAACATATTTTTATTTCCTTTGTATAAATAGCCTATGAATACAATTGCTGGGTCATAAAGAAAGTGTATGCTTGCATTTCTAAAAAAATGTCATACTTTCCTAGAGTGAGTGTATTACTTTGCCTTCCCTTTGGAAATAAATGAGAGTTACAGATTTTTTTTTTGGCATTCTTGACAGTAGATATTGTCACATTTTATTTCAATCTATTTGGTATATAGCAGTACACACCAAATAGATTTTTTTTTAATTTAACTCTCCTTGTGGCTTATATTTTAATCTCCTCAATGAACTACTTTAATTTTATTTATTTTTTATTGAATTTACTTGGGTGACATTCATTAATAAATTTATAAAGGTTTCAGGTGTATGATTCTATAATACATCATCTGCATATTGTATTGTGTGTTCACCACCCAAAGTCAAGTTTTCTTTCATCACCTTTTATCCCACTGTACCCTCTCCTATGGTTAGCTCAGTTGGTTAGAGAGTGATGCTAATCAAAGCATCATTTACACTGCTTTTATAGCATCCCACAGGTTTTCATTTGTTGTGTGTTTATTTTCATTTGTCTCTGGTATTTTCTGATTTTGTTGTGATTTTTTTCATTGACCATGGTTGTTTAAGACTATGTTGTTTAGTTTCCAGACATTTTTGGATTTTCCAGTTTTCCTACTGCAATTGATTTCTAATTTTATTGTTTTGCTGTCAGAAAAAAAAAACAAAAAACTTTACATGATTTCAATTAAAAAAAAAAATATTGACTTGTTTTGTGCACTACCATATTGTCCATCCTGGAGAAAGTCTCATGTGCACTTGAGAAAAATATGTATTCCATATTTCTGGAGTAGATTGTTCTCTCTCTTTCACATGCTCCATATATATATATGTGTGTATATATATATATATGTGTATATATATGGAGCATATATATTCAAAGTTTATAAATATATATACACACACACACAATTGGTATAAAGTTGTTAAAGTTCCCTATGTTTTAATTTATATTTTCTTTGGTTTTTCAATTATTGAAAGTAAGATATTGAAGTCTGCTACTATTATGCTATCTATTTCTCTCTTCAATTTTGTCAATGTTTGCTTCATATATTTTGGAACTCAGATGTGTAAACCATAAAGGTTGGGGTAAAAGTAGGTTTTCAGTTGTAAGCATTCTTGTATTATTATTTGTTAATTATTATATTATTTTCCATATGAACAACTGTAAACCTACTTTTGCCCTATCCTGTATATGTTCATAATTGTAACATCCTCTATTGAATTGACCCTTTTATCATTATACAATGTTTTTGCTTTTCTCTTGTGACACTTTTTAACTCAAAGCCTATTTGTCTGATGTTAGTATAATTGACTCTTTGCTTTGGGCTACTATTGAGATACAATATCTTTTTCATAATTTCACTTTCAACCAATGTGTGGAATTATATCTAAAGTGAGTCTCTTGATTCCAAGATGGTAGTGGATTGATTGGAAGCTACACTGACACTTTCCTGGGACCGAACTGGAATTACAACTAAAATAGAGAAAAAACATCCTGAATAATTAACTGCACCTGAAGACAAGCTGGAGAGCATCCTAATAACCAAGGGTGAAAAGTGGAGACCAAATAAAGAAAGATAGGAAGTGTAAAGGTGCAAGAGTGCTGGCTGTGTTCCCACAGGCAGCAGCTGAATGTCTGGAGGGATAGCTCAGCTGTGGGGGGGTTTCCACTGAGGACTCTGGGGAATAAACCCCAGGCTGTGCTTCCCAGCCCAGAGCACCAGAACTGAAAAAGGTGCCCACATGACATCTGGCTGTGTAAAGCAGCAGAATTTCTGTCTGTCAGGGAGAGATGATTGGAAATGCAGTCATCCCCTTAAAGGGCCAACACACAAAGTTTTCTGTGCATTCACTCACTTTGAGTTCCAGCAGAAGGAGGGCAGAGTGGACTAGAGCTGTGTGAGGAGAATCTGGGATTTTGGGCTCTAGAGACAGAGCTCAGGGGATGGCCATCTGATTTCGTGTGCTGAGTCATTCTCCCATACTGCAGAAGACATCTTTCTCAGGCAGACCTTTCCAAGCCAGGCAGCATATGCCTGGCGGGGGGAGGGGGGGAACAATTGCCCCACCCACTGGAAAACTTCTCACCCCAACCTGTAGAGCTTACTTCTTGCTATGGTCTACAGCCTGAGACTCATTAAGAGAATCAGATTAATCAGCCTTCAGGCAGAGGCAAACCTCTATGAGCTTTGAGACTTCGATCTGCTTCTGGACAATGGCCATGGAAAATCAGACTTTGATGTGCATCTTGGTCCTGTCTAAATGCATACAGCCCTACCAGAAGGAGCAACAAGCCAGCCCAGCAGAGGGAACCACAAGCCCTGGGTTGTTGATAGATCCAAACAGGGTACTCAAGGCCAGTCACAAACAGCATCTGACATTGGCCTGTACCAGAGACCCTTAAAAGAATGAGAGTCCTAGCAGATCCACCTAATACATAGAATCAACACAAATAGGCAGCCAAAATGGGGAGGCAAAAAAGCAAGCCCCAAATGAAAAAACAAGAGCAATCTCCAGAAAAAGAGCTAAATGAAATGGAGATAAGCAATCTATCAGATATAGAGGTCAAAACAGCATAAAAAAAGATATAGAAATTATGAAAAATGACAAGTCAGAAATGAAGAATTACATAGCAGAAATAAAGAATACATTGGAAGGAATAAATAGCAGATTAGAGGAAGCTGAGAATCAGATCAGCAAATTAGAAGACAGGGTAGAAAAAAATACTAAATTAGAGATACATAAAGAAAAAACAATGAAAAAACAGGAGAACAGTCTAAGGGAGCAGTGGGACAACATGAAATGTGACAATATGGATATTATAGGAATACCAGAGGGGAGGAGAATAAGCAAGGGATAGAGAACCTGTTTGAAGAAATGATGGCAGAAAACTTCCCTAACCTGAATAAGGAAAAAAACACACAAGTTCAGGAGGCACAGAGTCATAAGAAAGAAGAATCCAAAAAAGCCCACACCCAAACATATTATAATTAAAATTGCAAAAATTCAAGACAGAGAGAATCTTAAAAACAGCAAGAGAAAGGCAATATGTTACCTACAAAGGAGCTCCCATAAGGTTGTAAGGTGATTTCTTATCAGAAACTCTACAGGCCAGAAGGGAATGGCATGAAGTATTCAAAGTAATGAAAACCAAGGATATGAAACCAAGAATACTCTATCCAGCAAGGCTATCATTCAAAATAGATGGTGAAATAAAGAGCTTCTCAGATTAAAAAAAAAAAAAAAAAGCTAAAAGAGTTAATCACTACCAAACCAGCATTGCAAGAAATGTTAAAGAGACTGCTGTAATAATAAATAGAGAGAGAAATATAGGCATAAAGAATTAAAATGGCAATAAATGAGGACCTATTTGGACTTTAATACCCCACTGATTTTACTGGATAGATTTTTCAGACAAAAAGACAACACAGAAATAGTGACTATAAATGGCACACTAGGTAAGATGGATTTAATTGAAATTTACAGAACATTTCCAGTCCAAAGCTGCAGAATATACATTCCTCTCAAGTGCACATGGGTCATTCTCAAAGTTAGACCACATATTAGGATACAAAACCAGTCTCTACAAGTTCAAGAAGATGGAAATCATATCAAGCATCTGAGATCACAAGGGCATGAAATTAGAAATCAACTACTGTAAAAACACTCAAAAACATTCAAACACATGGAGGCTAAATAGCATGTTATTAAACAGTGAATGGGTTACCAATAAGATCAAGAAAGAAATCAAAAACTTCCTGGAAACAAATAAAAATGAACACACAACAACCATAATCTATGGGACATAGTGAAAGCAATCTTAAGAGGGACATTCATAACACTGCAGGACTATCTCAAAAAACAAGAACAATTTTTAATAAACTATCTAACCCTACAACTTAAAGAATTAGAAAACTCCCTTGTGAAATTATCCAGAGCAGGGCTTTTGTTTGCTGGGAGTTTTTTGATTACTGCTTCTGTTCCATCAGTTGTTATCAGCCTATTCAGGTTTTTTTATTCTTCCTGATTCAGTTTTACATGATCTCACTCATATGTGGAATCTAATAAACAAAATAGACTGAGTAACAAAATATATCCAGAGACACAGAAGCATGGAACAGACTGATGAATCTCAGTGGGAAGGCATGGGTGGGCGATTGGGTGGGGAGACATTAATCAAAGAACATATATGCGTATATGCATAACCAATGGACACAGACAATAGTGTGGTGAAGGCCTGAGGGGGTGCAGATGTGGGGTGGAGGGCATCAATGGGGGAGAAAAAAGGATATCTGTAATACTTTCAACAGTAAAGATAAATTAAAAATAAATAAAGTGAGTCTCTTGTGGACAGCATATAGTTGAATTTTGATTATTTTTTGGTTTGTTTATAATTAATTCTGTGACTGTATATCTTTTATTGCCACTCTATATTTTTTGATTAGAGATTTTAATCTATCTACTTTTAAAGCAATTACTGATAGGGAGGAATTTACTAATGCCATTTCTGCAACTGTTTACTGTATGTCTTACACAGATTTTGCCCCTCACTTTCTTTTTCACTATCCTTTGTGTTGTTTGATATTTTTTGCAGCTACTCATTTTGATTATTTTTTTTCTTTGTGTATATTCTGTAGATATTTGTCTTGTGATTAAAATGGGGATTACATAAAACATCCTAGACTTAAAACAATCTTTTTTATTTTATTCTTTTCTTTTTATAAATTTATTGAGTGACAATAGTTAACAAAATTATACAGATTTCAGGTGTACAATTCTACAACACCTCATCTGTACACTGTACTGTGTGTTCACCCACCCAAATCAAGGTCTTCTTTCATCACTCTTTATCTTTCCTCCACCCTTCTACACCTACATTAAAACTGATATCAACTTAAGTTCGGTTGCTTACAAAATGTCTACACTTACAGCCCTGCTTCCCATTTTGTTATTAATTTCACAAATCACATCTTTATATATTGTGTACCCATTGATATAGGCATATAAATATTTTATGGTCTTGTCATTTACATCTTACAAAAAAACAAAAATGGTGTTTTTAAACCAAAATTATATGACTTCTAAAATTTATCCTCATATTTACCTTTAATAGGTAACTTCATATTTTCAGATTGTTTTGAGTTACACAATAGTGTCCTTTTGTTTCAACTTCAGGAATCCCTTTGTGTTTTTGGGTAGAGCATGACTGGTAATAATGAATACCCTCATGTTTATTTAGGAATATCTAAATTTCTCCCTCATTTTTGAAGGACAATTTTGCCTGATAAAGAATTGTTGGATCACAGATTTTTTTAGTTGGTTTGTTTGTTTCAGTACTTTAAATATATCATCTCCTGCACCCTGGCCTCCAAATTTACTGATGATAAATCTGCTAATATATTTTTTAAATTTATCTTTATTGTTGAAAGTATTTTCTGTATATTACAGGTCAGTTTTGTTTTGTTGCTTTCAATATTCAGTCCTTATATATATTTTAAAATTTTATATTTATCATTGAAAGTATTACAAATGTCCCCTTTTCCCCCCATTGATCCCCTCCACCCCACATTCACCCCACGTACAAGCTTTCACCACATTATGCATATATGCATATAAGTTCTTAGGTTAATCTATTTCCACCCACCCACCCACTCCTGCTTTCCCTCTGAGATAAGTCAGTCTCTTTCATGCTTCTATATCTCTGGATCTATTTTGTTCATCAGTTTGTTTTGCTCATTAGATTCCACATATGAGTAAGATCATGTGATACTTGTATTTCTCTGACTGGTTTATTTCACTTAGCATAATACTCTCCAGATCCCATCATGCTGTCTTATAGGGTAAGGGATCCTTCGTTGTTACAGCTGCATAGTATTACATGGTGTAAATGTCCAAGAAGCTTGATATTATTTCAAACTTCTTGAACTTGTAGAGACTTGTTTTGTGTCCTAATATGTTGTCTATCTTTGAGAATATCCCATGTGCACTTGAGGAGAATGAATATTCTGCAGCTTTGGGGTGAAATATTTTGTAAATGACAAATCCATCTGATCTAGTGTGTCACTTAGAATCACTGTTTCCTTGTTGATTTGTTGTCTGGAATATCTATCCAGTAAAGTCAATGGGGTGTTAAAGTCCCCTACTATGACTACATTGCTGTTTATCTCTCCTTTAAGCTCTTTATTTCACCATCTATTTTGAATGATAGCTTTGCTGGATAGAGTAGGCTTGGTTTCATATCATTGTTTTTCATGACATTGAATACTTCATGCCATTCTCTTCTGGCCTGTAATTTCTGATGAGAAACAACCTGACAGCTTTATGGGAACTCCTTTGTAGGTAACAGATTGCTTTTCTCTTGCTGTTTTTAAGATTCTCTCTGTTTTGAATTTTTAGCATTTTAATTATTATGTGTTTGGGCGTGGACCTCTTTGGGTTCTTAATTGGGATTCTATGTCTCCCGAACTTGTGTGACTTTTTCCTTAACCAGGTTAGGAAAGTTTTCTGTCATTATTTCTTCAAACAGGTTCTCTATCCCTTGTTTATTCTCCTCCCCTCCTGGTATTCATATAATATCAATATTGTCACATTTCATGTTGTCCCACAGCTCCCTTAAACTGTCCTGTTTTTTAATTGGTTTTTCTTTTCGGTTCTTTGATAGAGCGATTTTTTTCTACCCAGTCTTCTATATTGCTGATCTGAGCTTCAGCTTCCTCAATCTGCTATTTATCCCTTCCAATGTTTTTTGTTGTTTTTATTTCCACCATGACATTTTTAATTTCCTTCATAGTTTTCATTTCTTTTCTTATGTTGTTGAACATCCTTATAATCAGTGGTCTGAACTCTATATCTGATAGATTGCTTATCTCCATTTCATTTGGCTCTTCTTCTGGAGAATTCCTTTTTTCTTTCACTTGGGGCTTGTTTTTTTTGTCTCTCCATTTTGGCTGCCTATTTGGATTTGTTTCTATGTATTAGGTAGATCAGATAGGACTCCCAGTCCATTGGATGGACTTTGGTGCAGGCCAATGTCAGGTGTTTTTTGTGACTGGCTTTGAGTACTCTGTTTGAAGTCTTGCACACTCCATTGCTTGTGGTTCCTTCTGCTGAGGCTGGGTGTGTTTGGATAAGACCAAGATGTGCACCAAGGTCTGTTTTTCAAAACCTCTAGTCCAGAGGCATATCAGTCAAAGGCTGATTGTTGTTCAGTCTCTTAATGACTTTCAGGCTGTAGAAACTCCACAGGGTGAGGTGAGAGGTTTTCCAACATGGTGAGGCAATTGCTTCCCTTTCAGGCAAAAGCTCCTTGGACAGTAAATGTCTGCCTAAGAAAGATATCCTCTGCAGTATGGGGGAATGACTCAGCACAGGGATCCAGATGGCTGCCCTCTGAGTTTTATCCCCCAAGACAGCACCCTTAGATTTTCCTCACAAAGCTCTAGTCCACTCTGCCCTTCCTTTGCAGGAGCCCAAAGTGTGTGGCTGCACAGAAAATTTTTGCTTTGGCCCTTTAAATGGGTGCATGCATTACCAGCCATCTCTCTCTGGCAGACAGAAACCCTGCTGCTTTTCACAGCCAGATGTTATTTGGACATTTTTCTCAGTTCTGGTGGTCTTGGCTGGGAAGACCAGCTTGGGGTTTAGACCCCAGAGTTCTCAGTGGGAACCTT
Source organism: Miniopterus schreibersii (assembly GCF_964146895.1). Lineage (NCBI taxonomy): Eukaryota > Metazoa > Chordata > Mammalia > Chiroptera > Miniopteridae > Miniopterus > Miniopterus schreibersii. The sequence continues at coordinate 35,142,849 of NC_138104.1, forward strand.
CCACAGCTGAGCTATCCCTCCAGACCTTTAGCTGCTGTCTGTGAGAGCCGGCCAGCCCTCTTGTGCCTCTTCACTTTCTACTAGTCTCTATGTGGTCTCCACTTTTTCTCCTTGGTTATGAGAGTCATCTCCAGCTTTTGTTCAGTTAATTATTCGGGATGGTTTTTCTATATTTTAGTTGTGATTCAGTTTGGTCCTGGGAGTGTCAGTGTAGATTCCACGTAATCTGCCTCCATCTTGGAATTTTCTCAGTCTTCATCTTTGACTTTAGACTGTTTGATTATAGTGTGTCTTGATGTAGGTCATTTGGGTTTTTTACTGTTAAAGATTGTTGATTTTCTTATATTTGTATGTCCATGTTTTCATCTCCAATTTAGGATATTTTTGGCCAACATTTCTTTTTTTATAAAATGTATTGTGTCACTAGTTCATAAGATCATACAGGTTTCAAGCATACATTTCTATGATACATGATTTGTATATTGCACTGTGGGCCCACCATCTAAAGTCAAATCATCTTCTATAACCATATATTTGGCCCCCTTTATCCTTTATTACCCTTTACCTCCTTCCCCCTGGTAGCCACCATACTGTTGTTTTCCATGAGTTTCAGTTTTATGTCCCACATATGAGTGAAATCAGTATTTCTTTAAATAAGGTCTCTGCCCCTTTCTCTCACATTCTTCTGAGACTCCCACAATGCACATATTGTCACTTGATGGTTTACTATAGTCCCTTAAGCTTCATTTACTCTTTTCATTCTTTTTCTTTTTATAGCTCAGATTCAGTAATTTTAAATGAGCTGTCTTCAAGTGTGCTGGTTTTATTTTTGGCTTGCTCAAGTCTTCTGTTGAAACTTGCTAGTGAAAATTTTAATTTAGTTCTTTTATTTTTCATCTCTAGAATTTATATTTTGTTCTTTTAAAATTTTATTTCTTTGATATTCTCATTTTGTCTTTGTCTCATTTTTCTGACTTGCTTTATTTAACTTTCTATGTTCTCCTTTACCTTTTTGAGTATATCTAAGAAATTCATTTTAATGAGGAAAAGGTCAGGACAACTGTAATACTTTCAACAATAAAGGTAAATTAAAAAAGAAAAGAAAATTCCAACCCTCTCAAAAAAGATTGTTTTCAAGTTCAAGGCCTTTGTTACTTACAGTTGGTTTCTGGAGATTTAACTTACTCCTTGAAATGGGCTCTGATTTTCTCTTTCTTTTTTTGCCTTGTTATCTGTTGTTTAATTCCCATGCTTTTGAAAAAATACCCACCTTTCCCAATGTTTATGAACTGGCTCTTAGTAGAAGAACATCTTCACTAATCAATCCTGCATGAAGGTTCAAGGTCTGCTCTGGACTTTTCTTAGGATGAATATTCCCTGGGCCAGTGAATGTGCCCTTTTGCTGAATTACCCCATTTACACAACTATCTTTTAAAATCATCATTTCTATACATGCCTCGTCCCTATTTATTTTCTGGTTCATAGACATTCTATGTATTCTTTTGCTTCTAATCTCTTGACTTCAGGAGCCTACAGGTCTACAGGCCTCCTGCAGTTCTCATGCACCATTCTGCCTACTACTGCTTTCTTGGCCTCCAACTTGATATCTAAACTATGTCACTGTTCCCATAAATTCCCCATGTCAGGCAAAAGATAAATCAGTCTTTGGGCAGCCCCAAGACAAGCCAGATCATTGCAAAGAAGTTAAACTCTTTTCCTTCTGCTGTAAGGGAGAAACCATGAATTGGGGGACACCAGGGATGAAGTAAGACATGAGTATGCATAAATGCCACATAATTTTATTTCATTTTAATTATGACTTTCTGTTTGAGGGTTTGCTTGGTTTGTGCAGCTCTTTAACAGGTTTCTAGAATTTCCACAAGGCTACTTTGGTTCATATGTTGCTTACCACGTAGTGCTTTCAATGTGGTTATAACCATCTAGACCTTTCTAATCCACCATCTTGCTCATATCACTTGCTTGCATTGGTCTTATGTTTTTGATAAAGTTGCATAATAATTAAATTTTTATTCTGGGTTTTTTCTATTTAAATTAAAAATTATGTCTCTAAAATTCAGCAGCGTTGTTGGTTATAGTTATATTTCATTAGTTGTCCTTATTGAATATTATCCATAGGGTAAATATACCAACAAATTATGTACTATTACATTTATGTTAGTCTATGTTTTTGTTAATTCAAACATTACTGATATCCTGTGTGCAATGGCTCTCAGAGTAATTACTTTGGTTATTTTATGAATATATTATAATGAAATGCCTGGGTCAAAAATAATGTCATTGTTAAATTTTAGGAGTTAATGACTGATTATTTTCCAAAGAAGCTTTGCCCATTTAAACTCTTTCCAACATATTATGAAAGTTTCATGGATCATATCTTTGTTAACAATTTTTAATTTTTGCCAAATTAATGGTTACAAAATGATACAGATTTCCCTACTATCTGAAAGTAGAACATTCCAATGAAAACTTGGCACAAGCTGAAATGGCACAAAGTGAAGAGTATCTCTTACTATTCAAAAGTTTCCATTACACTACTTCATCTTAAATACGTACATCGTTCCTTGTTTTCATTAACTGAAACAAATCTGAAGAGAATTTTCACTTTTACAAAGAAAACTATTACTGTACAACCAAACAATAAAGAGCTATGATGGCTTTTTGATATAACAACTTGTCTAGGCTAAACTACAATTCCAATAGTCCATTATAGTTGATTTCATTTAAAGAAGATTACAAAAAATATTATTTTGTGAGATTTGGAGGATTGTAGGAAGAATAGTGGGCATTTATTTGCACATACAAACTTCTCAGTTATTACATCTAACATTAATCTAGGTATTGCTATTTTAGGGTTTTCAGATTAGGTTCAAATTCCTAACCCATTGACTTTGAATTAATAAAAAGGGAGACTATTCTGGGTGGAACTGACTTAATTAGTTAAAAATTCTTTAAAACTGTTCATAGGCATCCTTTGCAAAAGAAATTCCAGGCTCCGAGCTTGCAATTGCTCTCTCTTCCCCTTGGACCTTTCTTTCTGATTACCACATGTGTACAAAAAGCTACAGCCTATGCCAATGAACTTCCATCTGGAGTATGACTTTCCCTTTTAGACTGGGAGTCCAATGGACTTGGTGCTTGCTCAGCCAGTCTCTACAATTGCATAAGATTCCTTGTAAAAAATAAATATATATGTGTTTATATATTTTCCTAGTTCTGCTTCTTTGGTTGAAACCTGACTGACACAGAATTTAGGCAGCAATAGATAGATAATACAGAATTTGGTTTCTATAGTGGGGTGCTGGTGTAACAAGTACCTAAAAATATGAGAACAGCTTATTTAGTTGAAGAGATCTTCAAGATGTTGAAGGTACAATATGATTTTTCTTATTGCTTATTGTAAAATGCAAGAGAGAAGAGATAAATTGATGGAAAACTGTTATCCCAAATGGAAACAGGACTTGATGATTTTGGAAATCTGTAGCCTACAGTGATGTCAAAAGACACTAAATTAATAGATTCACTGTTAGAAAATTGTGCGACAGAGAAAAGGCTGAAGGTGAGTCTACAACCCTTTTCCAGAACCTCAGAAAGATCACACATCAGAGTATTTAGTCACACAAAAAGCTTTTTGAAGAGATAAAAAGTGTGCCTCACAGATCCTTTTAACTAAATCAGAGGACCACTTGGAAGTTTAAGGGTATTGTCCTTCATCTGTATGGCAAGAGCCAGAATTATAAAAGGAATTATCTTGAAAAGAATTGTGGGTTTGTCTTTTGTTTAATGGAATAAATCCCTATGAAATATGTGGAATATTCACAAAGTTCCTAAGAAATTTATTTTAGCAGAAACATTGCCAGCTTGGACTAACAGAGATAGAGAGAATTGAAAATAAAAATGTATTTTGGACCCCAAAAATTCTGCTGGCAAAAAGCAGGCTGAGCTGCAAACAAATGCTATTTTACATTTAAAAAGAATGGTTCAGAAGGTTGAAATGAAGTGAAAAGAGAGAGGGCGGACAGAGCCAAGAGCCAAAAAGGATTATCCCTCCTTGTTGAACCTAATCAAGGAACTTTGGCTGGTGTTTTCCTGTCCAGATTACACAGCTGCCATGGAACAGTGACTGTTTTTACCTTCTATTTCTTCCTCATTTGAATTTGGATGTCTATAACTGTTATCCTATACTTTTCACATCACACTATGTTGGGTGTTGTATTAGTCTGGATTTTTTCAGAGATAAAGTAAAACCAGTAGGCTATGGTGTGTGTGTGTGTGTGCGTGTGTGTGTGTGTATCAATATCTATCTATATATAAATATAAACATAGATATATACTCTACCTCTATGTATACTGTATCAATACATATGGTATATATATATGGTACATATCTATATATCTAAGTAGTATAGCATGTACTGTAGTTTAGATATATATACAGTTATTATCTATAGATAACTATTGACATGGATATATTATAGATATAAATTTACAATATATTATACTTAAATCTATACTATAAGGCAGTGATTTTCAACTGGTGTGCAGCAATAATTTTTAAAGCATGAAATACCTGACTATTTAGTCAGAGGCACTAATCTCTTTTCCCTTAGATTGCCAAATAAAAAAATGACAATAGACAATACAATAGCCATCTGATGTGAGTGACTGAAAATCATAATTAATTCTTTGTCAGGTTGGCAAAAAATATATTTTTGGTGTGCAGCAGAATTTTAGTAATTAGTTTAAGTGTGCTATGAGATGAAAAAAAGGTTGAACATCGCCGCTATAAAAATTTGACTCATGTGGCTATGAAGGCTAAGATGTTCATGATCTGTAGTCAACAAGCTGGAGACAATGCAAACTGATGGTATAGTTCTAATCTAATTCTGAAAGCCTGAGAAGAAGGAGAGTCAATGATGTAAATTCCAATTCAAGTCTGATGTCCAGAGAAGACTTATTTCTGAGCTTGAAAACAATCAGGTCAAGAAAAATAATTATTTCTTACTCAGTCTTTTATTCGATTCAGGCCTTCATTATATTGAATAAAGGCTTCCCATATTGGAGAGGGAAATTTGTTTTACTCAGTCTACCAGTTCAAATATTAATCTCATCCAGAAACATCCTCAAAGATACCCTCAGAAATAATGTTTAGCCAAATATCTGGAAACCTCATTGCCCATCAACTTGACACATAAAATTGTGTACTTACACAATTTTGCCTCAGGAGAAAAATGGATTAAATTTATGAGCCTTATCTGTACCTGGTCGAGATTTAGGTGATGAGATTTTTGAACTTTGACTTAATGCTGTTTTGGTATTCAACTTTTGATGATCTTAGAATTGGGTGAATATATTTTACATGCGAGAGAGACATAGATCATTGGGAACAAGAGGGTAGATTTTGGCAAGAACATCCTAAGATAACTCACAATGATTCATGCCTTATATAATCCCCTCTAATGAGCATGGCAAAATTTTTGACTTGCTTCTAGCCAATAGAATCTGACAAAGTTGATGAAGCAGTCACTGACATGATTATGTTATGTTATATAAGAGTTTATCTTAGCTTAGTAGAAAAAGATTTTTTATCTGGTTTTGAAGTATGGAAGTAGTTTGATACATAGCACGAGATTACTGATATTTAGATAGACATAGATATAAAGATATAGATATAAATACTTTTTTTTAAGTCAGCTGCATATATCCAGCTATTTAATCTTTGTGTTGTTCTTCAGTCCTTCCTGAAAATCTGAAATTCCATCTGTTTCCATCTGGTATCTTCAGTCTGAAAAACTTGTTTAGCATTTCTTATAGGGCAGATCTGCTGGAGACAAATTATTTTATATTTTATTTGTCTCAAAATGTCTTTAACTTCTCTTTAATTTTATAAAAATATACTATTAATGTATAATTTCATACAATAAAATGCTTATACTTAATTTATAGTTCAATAATTTTTTTCTTAAATGTACAACCATATAATGTATCACCATAAACAAAGTATATTTTCCATCATCCCAGAAGTTTACCATACCTATGCCAATTAAAACTCTATTCCATATCTCAGAAAGTAGACAACACTGATCTGCTTTCTATCACTTTATAAGAATCACCTTTCCTAGAGTTTTATATAAATATAATCTTATAGCATATTCTCTTTAGTGCTGGTATACAGTGATCTCGAAGGTCATATATGTTGCTGTGTATATCAGAACTGTGTTCTTTTTTATTACTGGGTAGTATTCCTTTGTGTTGATATACAACAATTTGTTTATTGTCTTGTTGATGGATATTTGGCTAGCTTTCAGTTTTCCCTATTAGAACTAAAACTTCTATTAACATTTATAAATAAGTTTATTTATGGAATTATGTTTTATATATCTTGGGTAAGTATCTAAGATTAGAGTTGCTGAGCAATGGGTAGGTGTATGCTTAAACTAATAAAATGATAAAACTATTTTCCAAAATAGTTGTACTACTTTTTATTCATATCAGCATTATCATGAAAGACCCAGTTGTACCTTATCCATGCTAATACATATTATAGTCTAGTATTTTCTAATTTTAACTTTTCTAGTGAGTACATAGTGTCATATAATTTTACTTTTAATTTACATTTCCCTGGTGTCTGATAAGATTGAGCACTGTGGTAGGTAGAATAATGTTATTCCAAAGATGTCCAAATCCCAATCCTCAGAATTTATGAATATGTCACCTTACATAGCAAAAGGGACTGTACAGGTGTGATTCAGTTTTAAGGACCTTTAGATGAGATTATCTTGGATTGTCTGAGTGAGTAAAACCTAAGCACATGAGTCCTTAAAATTGGAGGCTTTTTCCCAGCTGAGGTTGGGGTCAGAGAGATGTGACTATAAGAGGATGGTCAAAGATAGTTAAGGCTGATGACTCTGAAGATGGAAGAAGGGGACCATACAATAAGAAAGTCTTTAGAAGTTGAAAAGGAAAAAAAGAAGTCTTTCCTAGAGCCTGTAGGAAGGAATGTATCCCTGCATAGCCCAGAAAGATCAATGTAAGATTTCTAACCTACAGAACTATGAGCTAATAAATTGTGTTGCTTTAAACCATTAAATGGTCATTTGGTATAGTAGTCAAAGGACATTAATGTCAGTATGTTTTATTGTGCTTATTTGGCATCCATATATCTTCTTTGGTCAAGTTTCTATTCAAATATTTTATTCAAATATTGGATCATATGGATATTTATAAATGAGTTTTAGAAATTGTTTATAATTACTAGAAACAAGTCTTTTGTCAAGCATATTGCATTTGTTTCTTATTGCTGCATAAGTTACCACAACTTATCAAATTAAATAAATTCAAAATTATTATCATACAATCCCTGTGGACCAAGAATTTGTGAATGCCTTATCTGGCTCTACTTTTCAAGCTAAAATCAAAGTGTTATATGGGGCTGTAATTCTTACTTGAAGCTCAGTGTTATCTTTGATATTTATTCATTGTTGGAACTATCTATTTCCTTGTGGCTATAGAATTGAGGTCCATGTCTTCTTGTTAGTTGTTTTTCAGGACAATCTTCTGTGGCTAGAGAATATCCATAGTTCCTTGACATGTTTGCTTTCTTTCAGGTAGCATGAGCACATCTGCTGCTAATTTTTGTTTGTTTTAAAGATTCACTCATTTTATGGACAGAGGACCTGAATAGACACTTCTCCAAAGAGGACGTTCAATAGATGGTATATATTTACAATAGAATATTACTTGGGCATAGAAAAGAATAAAATCTTACCATTTGTGGCAGCATGGGTTGATGCAGAAGGTATTATCTTAAGTAAAATAAAATAAGTCAATCAGAGAAAGACAAATACCATATAATTTCACTTAAATGTGAAATCTTAAGAATAAAATAAAACAAACAAACAAAATAAACCATGAATAAAGAGAACAAATGGAAGGTTGCCAGAGAGGAAGAGTTTAGTCATGGAGATGCAAAGTACAGCATAGTAAATATAGTCAATAATATTGTAATAAATATGTATAGTGCTCAGCAGATACTTGAAACATTGAGGGAGCACTGTGTAAAGTACATAAATGTCTAAAAAGTATGCTGTACACCTGAAACTAGTGCAAAATAATACTAAATGTAAACTGTAATTAAAAAATAATTTTAAAAAAGAAATTTTCAATTACAAGTTTTGCTGAAGTTAGATGAAATGTCAGCTCCTGACAATGATGGTACAGATAAGACCATCATCCATCACATATAGCTAATTAAGTCTGCCTTCTATAAATAGGTAATAATGCCAAAGTTAGTGTTGACTTTTAATTTTGCAAAAAGGAAGAATAAGGAAACCACATTTTTAGGGTCTATTGGTAGACTTTATGTACCAAACCCTTTATTTATTTATTTATTTATTTATTTATTTATTATTTATTTATTATTTATTTATTTATTTATTTATTACATCAAGGTAACTATTGACCCAGCCAGTGTGACTCAGTAGTGAAGCATCAACTCATGAACCAGGAGGTCGTGGTTCGATTCCTGGTCAGGGCACGTGCCTCAGTTGTGGGCTTAATCCCCAGTAGGGGGTGTGCAGGAGGCAGCCGATCAATGACTCTCTCTCATCATTGATGTTTCTATCTCTCACTCTCCTTCTCCCTTCCTCTCTCTGAAATCAATAAAAACATATATATTTTTAAAAGATAACTATTATAAAATGTAGTTTTAAGAGGGCAGCAGAATAGGTGGAAACTGCACTCACTTCCTCTTAGGCCGGAGCTGGAATTACAACTAAACTGTAGAATAATCAACTGGAATAACCAACATAAAATGAGCTGAACAGAAGTCTTACAGCCAAGGATTTACAAAAGCCACATGGAGACTGATAAGAATTGAGAAATGTGAGAAAGCTGGCCCCTGCATCCATGAGGGGTGACTGTGTATCTAGAAGGATATCTCAGCTACAAAAATTCCCACTGATGAAAGTAGAATCTCAACCCCAAGCTGGGCTCCCTTGCCCAGAGCCTAGAGGAGGCACTAACATAATATCTGACAGTGGATATCACTGGAGATTCTGTCCACCAGGGAGAGAGGAGAGACTGCTAGAGACACAGGTGCCCACTTGGAGGTCCAGCAGATAGGATCTCCTTGCAGCCACTTCCCTGGGATCTCATAGAAGGAGCGCAGGTCAGAGGGGACTAGAATTTTGTGAGAACAGACTGGGCTGTGTGGCTTTGGAGGGAGAGCTGTGGGGATGGCCACTGAGGCACCTCTGTTGGGTACCTCTCCTGTATCACCCACAGATGTCATCTTTCCTGGGGTGAACACTCCCCTCCAATCTGCATCTGCATAAGTGGCTGCCTAAACCTCACTCTCTTGGTGCCCTGTTTCCCCACCTGAGCTCACACCCTGTGAAGGAGGCTGCTTCTTGAGCCTATAATAAACTCTCTCTCTCTTTTTTAAAATTTATTTTTATTGTTGAAAGTATTACAGAGATGCCCTCATTCCGCCCCCCATTGATCCCCTCCACCACAAATCCACACTCCCAGGCCTTCTCCACACTATTGTCTCTGTCCATAGGTTATGCATATATGCATATAAGTGATATAAACTTTCTTGAAGGGATCTTGAGGACAAACCCAAGGAGAATCAGAGACAGAGCTGTGTGGCTCTGGGGCAGCGATCAGTTCCTCTCCCTACCTACTGTGGGCTGAGGGACCCCAGTTGAGCCACTTCCTACTGGAAAAACCCTATCCTGCAGGCTTAGCAACAGAGCCCATTGATGTCCTGGAGCACCCTATCAGGAGAGAACCATTAGTTCCAACTTCCTGACTCCTGGTGGCCCCACCTGGCTGAGCTTGTGCTGCTCAGTATTGCTAGACAAGGTCCTCAGTGCAGAAAACTCTCCAGGAGGTCTGGGAAGATTTTGGGGAAAAACATGAGTTGTGTGGCTCCTGGGTCTGGGAGCATATTTTTCTGTGCACCCCAGATCAGCAACAACATTCTTGTATACACATCGTTCTCATGGTCAAAAACTGGTCAAGGTGGACCTAATGGACACTGCTGGACTCACCTTGATGAATCACTGAGGCCTGGACACACCTCAAAAGTCCATGACATAGGGCAGGTGGCAGCTTACCATGGTGTACCCTGAGACTGTTGCTGACTGGTTTCAAACCAAGGACTGGCTCCAAGTTCAAATCTGCATCATCTGGTGAACACCACTCACCCTTACCCGGTGACTTACTGAGAGCCTCCCTCAAACAACTCGCATTCTTCCAGAGGATCTTTCAGCAACTGAGCCTAACAGACAGCTACCAAGTGAAGGTAGATATTTGGAACACTCAGGCCTTTTGCTGACCTGCCTCTGAGCTCCAGGTAGTGAAAAACAGCTTGGAGTGCAGCTTGGATCCTGCCATGCACACCCAAGTCTATAAGGAACAGCCACAAACTGCAGATCACTTTGTTGCTACAAACAAGTGTCCCAGTTCCTGTCATGGTAGCACTTGACATTGACCAGCACTGGATCCCACCCCAAGGGGCCCCAGAACTAACACAACCAGGAGATCAGACCACATCAGAGCACGACCCAACTAGCTCCACAAGCAGCACACACAAAAGGAGGTCCTGAAAGACATCAGATCCTGTTGGAGCAAATTCAGCTTTGTGATGCCAGCCCACACACAGCAGGCCATACAGTGGGCTTAGCCTTGATCCTCATAGCTAGTGGAGTGGCAACTCCACCTACGGACAGGCCAACAGCAATCAAGACTCAACTACACCAAAAACCACATAAAGGACATTCCTGGAGCACCTACCTTAGGTGATTAAGGAGAAGCAACTCTGAGCCCCACAAGACACCTACTACATAAGGCCATCATACCAAGGCATAGCAGAGCCACCTAATTCATAGAAACAAATACATAGTGGCAGCCAAAATGGGAAGAAAGAAAAAAATGCACCAAATGAAAGATCAAGAGAAATTCCAGAAAAAGAACTAAATGAAATGAAGGCAAGCAAGCTACTAGATGCATAGTTCAAAACAATGGTTATAAGGATGTTGGAGTAACTTAGCAAAAATGTCAACAGTATTAAAAAGCACATAGAAACCATTAAAAATTATTTAGAAATAAAGAATACAATATCAGAATTGAAGAGTTCACTAGAAAGACTCATCAGCAGGTTAGATGAAGCAGAGCACCAAATCAGCAATTTGGAAGACAAGGTAGCAGAAAACACCCAATCAGATCAGCAACAACAACAAAAAATAATTTAAAGAAATAAGGATAGTCTAAGAAACATTTGGGACAACATGAAGCATAACATCTGTATCATAAGGAGACCAAGGAATTGAGAACTTATTTGAAGAAATAATGACTGAAAACTTACTTAATCGGGTGGAGGAAAAAGTCACAAAGGTCCAGGAAGAACAGAGAGTCTGAAGCAAAATGAACCCAAAGACACCCACAACAACACATCATAATTAAACTGGCAAAGGTTAAGATAAAGAGATAACCATAAGAGCAGCAAGAAAAAGACAGTTAGATAATGCAAGCTCTTATAAGACTGTCAACTGATTTCTCAAAAGAAACACTACAGGCCAGAAGGGCTTGGCTTGAAATATTCAGAGTGATAAAAAGCAAAGACCTACAACCAAGACTATTCTACCTAACAAGGCTATCATTTAAAATTGAACATGAAATAAAGAGCTTTCTAGAAAAGAAAAGTAAAGGAGTTTATTTCCACCAAAGCAGTACTAGAAAAAACTTTAAAGGGTCTTCTTTAAGAATAAAAGGAGAAAAAAAAGAGAGAAAGGAAGATATTTATAAAAAATAAAATGTCAAGGAATACATATTTATCTATAATCACCTAAAATGTAAATGGATTAAATGCTCCAATCAAAAGACATAAGATAGTTGAATGGACTAGAAAACATGACCCATATATGTGCTGTCTACAAGAGAGCCACTTGATATGGAAAGATACACACAAACTGAAAGTAAAGGGATAAAAAATACATATACCATGCAAATAGAAAAAAAACAAAAAACACTAAGGTAGCAGTGTTTACATAATACAAAATATACTTTAAAACAAAAACTACAATAAGAGATAAAAGACATTACATAATAATAAAGGGATCAATCCAACAAGAGGATATAAGCCTTTTAAACATTTATGCACCCAATATAGGTGCATCAAAATATATAAAGCAAATCTTGATGTATATAAAGGGAGATCAACAGTGATACAGTCATAGTAGGGGATTTTAACACACCTCTGACATCAATGGATAAATCATCCAGACAGAAAATCAACAAGGAAACTGTGGCCTTAAATGATATATTAGAGCAGATGGACTTAATTGATATTTAGAGAACATTTTACCCCAAAGCAGCAGAATATTTAACTTTTCCAAGTGCACTAGGAACATTATCTATGATAGACAACATGTTAAGACATAAAACAATTCTCAGTAAATTTAAGAGAGTTGAAATCACATCAAACATCTTCTTCAACCACAATGGTATGAAACTAGTAATCAATCACAAGAAAAAAAAAATCCTGAAAAAACATACAAACACATAGAGGCTAAATAACATGTTATTAAACAATGAATGGGTCAAGAATGATATCAAAGAAGAAATCAGGTTACCTTGAGACAAATGAAAATGAACACACAACAACCCCAAATCTATTGGATACAGTAAAAGCAATTCTAAGAGGGAAATTCATAGCAATAAAGGTCTACTGCAGAAGCAAAAAATAAATTTAAAAATCTCAAATAAACAAGATAACCTTACATCTAAAGGAACTACAAAAGGAACAAAAAACAATGCCCAAAGTGAATACAAGAAAGGAAATAATAAAAATTAGAACAGAAATAAATGACATAGAGACAAAAAAATACAGAAGATCTATGAAACCAAGGGCTGGTTCTTTGAAAAGTTAAATAAATTGACAAACCTCTAACCAGACTCATAAATTAAAAAAAAAAAAAAAAGGTCTTAAATGAATAAAATCAGAAATGAAAAAGAAGTATCAAGTGATACCACAGGAACAGATAAGATTATAAGAAAACATTATGAACAACCATATGCCAACAAATGGGACAACCTGGACAAAATGAATAAATTCCTACAAACATACAATCTTCCAAAACTCAATCAGAAAAAATAAAAAATCTGAGTAGACTGATTACAATTAATGAAAACAAAGTGATAATCAAAAAATTATTAGCAGACAAGAGCCCTGAACCAGATGACTTCACAAGAGAATTTTACAAAACATTCAAAGATAAACTAACACCTATCCTTCTTAAGCTATTCCAAAAAATTCAAGAGGAAGAAAAACTCCAATGCTTATTTTATAAGGCCAGCATTATTCTAATTCCAAAACCAAAGAAAAACTCTACCACGAAAAAAAATTATAGGCCTATATCCTTGGTGAACATAGATGCTAAAATCCTCAACAAAATATCAGGAAACCAGTTCCAGCAATGCATTAAGAGGATCATACACCATGATCAAGTGGGATTTATTCCTGGAATGCAAGGTTGGCACAATAGCTTCAAATCAATTAACATGATACACCACATAAACAAATGAAATATAAAAATCACAGGATTGTATCAATAGGTGATAAAAAATCATTTTGTGAAATCCAGTACCCATTTATGATAAAAATGCTCAGCAAGGTAGAAATAGAGCAAATATACCTCAAAGTAATAAAGGCTATATATAACAAACACACAGATAACATTTTATTCAACGTGAAAAAACTAAAAGCATTTCCCTTAAGATCAGGAATATGACAAGGATGTCTGCTTTCACCACTCTTAACATCATACTGGAAATCTTATCCACAGCAATAAGACAAGAAAAAAAAGGCATCCAAATTGAAAAGGAGGAAGTAAAACTGTCATTATTTGCAGCTGACATGATACTGTTTTGAGATAATGCTAAAGATTCCGCCAAAAACTACCAGACTGCTAAATGAATTTAATAATGTGGCAGGATACAAAATCAATATTTCAAAATCAGTTGTATTTTTATACACCAATTATGAAATATCAGAAAAAGAAACTAATCCTTATGGAGGAATGGCTCAGCCCCAGGGTCCAGATGAGTGCCCTGTGAGATCTATTCCCCCAGCTAGTCTCCCTGGATTCTCTTCACACTGTTCTAGTCAACTCTGCCTTCCCTCTGCTAGTGCCCAAGGCAGCTATGATGGTAAGAACCACATTCACCAAGCGACCTTTATTGAGATTCTGTACACGTTTGGTGTATGACAGAGAACACCTGCTGTAATAGGCAAATATCTTTTATGTTCTAGATGTCAAAACTTGGGATCTCAAATGAGGAATTTTTGAAGGCTGTAGTGAAGAGAAGTAAACTATGGGTTGGCTGCCAGTATTGTTGGAGCATACATTCCATTTAGGAATGGTCATTCCTTTAATCTAGAATAGTGGTGAAGAGCTTCAATTCTTACAAAAAAAAAAAAAAAATAGCATTTCAACCTGCTTATCTGCTTTCCAAATTGCACATACATTTACTTTTAAGGACTTCACCAAAACATGTCTCTATGACTTTGATAGAAAATACAGTCTTGGGTGGTGGATTGAGTGAAAGCTAAACTGACACTCTCCCAGGACCAAACTGGGATTACAATTAAAACATAGAAAAAAAATCCTGAATAATAAATTGCAACTGAAGACGAGCTGGAGAGCACCCTCATATCCAAGTAGGAAAACTGGAGACTGCATAGAGACTGGTAGAAAGTGTGGAGGCACAAGAGGGCTGGCTGGGCTTTCACAGGCAGCAGCTGAAAGTCCAGAGGGATATCTCAGCTGTGGGGGTTCCTACTGAGGACTCTTGGGCCTAAACCCCAGGCAGGGCTTCCCAGCCAAGAACACCAGAACTGAGAAAAATGCCCACATAGCATGTGGCTGTGAAAAGCAGCAAGGTTTCTGTCTGCCAGGGAGAGATCACTGGAAACGCAGGCACCTTTTTAAAGACCCAGTCCCACAAAGATTCCTGTGCAGTCACTCACCTTGGGCTCCAACAGAGGGAGAAGAGAGTAGACTGGAGTTGTGTGAGGAGAATCTAGGTTGGTGGACTCTGGAGATAGAACTCATAGGGCACGCCTCTGGATTTCTGTGCCCAGTCATTCTTCCATACTGCAGAGAACATCTTTCACAAGCAAGCATTTACCTTCCAAGCAGCTTTTGCCTGAGGGAGAAGTAATTGCTCCACCTTCCTGAAAAAACTCTCACCATACCTCATGAAGTTTCTTCAGCCTGAGGCTCATTAAGAGACTGATAACAACTAGCCACCCCACCTTGTGGAGTTTCTACAGCCTGAGGCTCCTTAAGAAAATCAGATTTATCAGCCTGAATGCAGAGGCAAACCTCAGAGTGCTTTGAGTCTTTGCTTGATCTGTTTCTGGACCTGAGCCTTGAAAAATAAGATTTTGGTGTGCATGATGGTCCTGTCCAAATGCACCCAGCCCCAACAGAGGAAAACTTGGGCTGTGGGTTGTTGATAGCACCAAGCAATGTACTGAAGGCTAGTCACAAACAGCATCTGACATTGGCCTGCATCAGAGAACTTTCAAAAGTCTGAGAGTCCTAGCAGGTCTACCTAACACATAGAATCAACACAAAAAGGCAGCCAAAATGGGAAAAACAAGCCCCAAATAAAATAACAAGAGAAGTCTCCATAAAAAGAGCTAAATGAAATGGAGATAAGCAATCTATCAGATACAAAGTTCAGAATACTCATTGTAAGGATGCTCAACAGCACGAAAAAAAGATATGGAAACTATGAAAAATGACTAGTCAGAAATAAAGAATGATATAGCAGAAATAAAGAATTCATTGGAAGGAATATACAGCAGATTAAAAGAAGCCAAGGATCAAACAAGTGAACTAGAAGGCAGGATAGAAAATATCACTCATTAAGAGATTCAAAAAGAAAAAACAATTAAAAAACTGGAGGACAGTCTAAGGGAGCTGTGGGACAACAGGAAATGTAACAATAGTCACATCATAGGAGTGCCAGAGGAAGTCGAAAGTAAGCAAGGGTTAAAAAAACTGTTTGAAGAAATAATGGCAGAAAACTTCCCTGACCTGGTGAAGAAAATAGTCCCACAAGTTCAGGAGGTACAGAGTCCCAAACAAGAAGAATCCAAAGAGGCCCACGCCAAGACACATCATAATTAAAACACCAAGAATTCAAGACAAAGAGAGTATCTTAAAAAAAGCTAGAGAAAAGCAATGTGTTACCTACAACGGAGATCCCATAGGCTGTCAGCTGACTGCTCATCAGAAACTCTACAGGCCAGAAGGAAATGGCATGAAGTATTCAAGGTAATGCAAAACAAAAATATGAAACCAAGACTACTCTATCCAGCAAGACTATCATTCAAGATAGATGGTGAAATAAAGAGTTTCCCAAACAAAAAAAGTTTATCACCACCAAACCAGCATTGCAAAAAATGTTAAAGGGACTGCTGTAATTAGAAGTAGAAATAGAGGGAAAGAGAGACATAGGCACAAAGAAATAAAATGGCTATAGATATGTCTCAATAATAACCTTAAATATAAATGAATTAAATGCTCCAATAAAAAGACATAGGCTGGTTGAGTGGATAAGTAAACATGACCCTAATATATGCTGTCTACAAGAGACTCACCTCAGAGCAAAAGACTCACACAGGATGAGAGTGAAGGGATGGACAAATATTTTCAATACAAATGGAAATGAAAATTAAAAAGCTGGGGTAGCAATTCTCATATCAGATAAAATAGACTTCAAAATGAAGCCCACTAGATCAGATGGATTTAATTAACATTTACACAATATTTCACCTCAAAGCAGCAGAATATTCATTCCTCTCAAGTGCACATGTGTCGGTCTCAAAGACAGACCACATGTTAATCATATCAAGCATCTCAAATCACAATGGTTTGCAATTAAAAATCAAGTACAGTAAAACATTCAAAAATATTCAAGCACATGGAGGCTAAATAGCATGTTATTAAACAATGAGTGGGTTACCAAAGAGATGAAGGAAGAAATCAAAAACTTCCTGGAAACAAATGAAAATGAACAGACAACACAAAATCTATGGTACTCAGAGAAAGCAGTCCTGAGAGGGATGTTCATGGCACTACAGGCTTACCTCAAAAAGTCAGAAAAGTTTTTAATAAACTATCTAACCCTACCACTTAAAGAATTAGAAAGCTCCCCTGTGAAGCCGTCTGGACCAGGACTTTTGTTTACTGGGAGTTTTTTAGTTGCTGCTTCAATTTCATCAGTTGTTATTGGCCTATTCAGGTTTTCTGATTCTTCCTTATTCCGTTTTACATGATCTCACTCATATGTAGAATCTAATAAACAATATAGACTGAGATAGATCCAGAGACATAAAAGAATAGAACAGGCTGGTGAATCTCAGTGGGAAGGAGGGGGTGGGAGAGTGGTTGGGGAGGTATCAATCAAAGAACTTACATGCATTTATGCATAACCCATGGACACAGACAATAGTGTGGTGAAGGCCTGGGCAGGGGGGAGCAGATGTGGGGTGGAAGGGATCAATGGGGGGGAAAGGGGGACATCTGTAATATTTTTAACAACAAAGATAAATTTTAAAAAAAGGGAAACTTAAAAGCAATCCCATTTACAATTGCACCTTAAAAAATAAAATACCTAAGAATAAACTTAACCAAGAAGGCAAAAATACTGTATGCAGAAATCTATAAGGCACGGAAAAAAGAAATCAATGAAGATACAAATCATTGGAAGCATATATCATGTTCATGGATAGAAAGAAGTAACATCACTAAAATATCCATACTAACCAAAGCAATCTATAAATTCAACACAATCCCTGTCAAAATAAAAAAGGTACATTTTGCAGAACCAGAACAAATACTACAAAAATTTATATGGAACTATAAAAGACCTTGAATAGCCTCAGCAATATTGAGAAAAAAGAACAAAGTTTGAAGTATGATACTATCCAAGATAAAACTATATAACAAGGCCATAATAATCAAAACAGCATGGTATTGGCACAAGAACAGACATACAGATTAATGGAATAGAATAAAGCCCAGAAATAAACCTGTGTCTATATAGTCAATTAATATTTGACAAAGGAGGCAAGAGAATACAATTGGGTAAAGACAGTCTATTTAATAAGTAGTGCTGGGGAAATTGGAAAGATACCTGCAAAAAAATGAAATTAGACCAACTCCTTACATCTTATAAAAAAATAAACTCAAAATGGATTATAGACTTAAATGTAAGACTTGAGACCATAAAAATTCTGGAAGAACGCATAGGTAGTAAGATCTCAGAAATTTCTTGTACCAATATTTTTTCATTGGGCAAAGGAAATGAAAGAAAAAATAACCAAATGGGACTACATCAAATTAAAATGTTTTTACACAGCAAAGGAAACAATCAACAAAATGAAAACAGCCCACCTAATGGAAGAAGATATTCACCAATGATACATCTGATAAGAAGTTAATATCCAAAATTTTTCAAGAACTCATACTACTCAACATCAAATAAACAAGCAATCTAATTAAAAAATAGGCAAAAGACCAGAACAGACACTTCTCCAAAAGGACATACAGATGTCCAATAGACATATATCCTTTTTAAAAAGTGAACTGTCACAAGTCAATATTAGTGTGTATATGCTTTCAGTTTGAATTTTTCCTTGTTGGACCTTGGGCAGGTTGGCCAGAATACTAGAGATTAAGTCTGGAAGAGCACGTTGGGGAGGGGTTTAAATCCTGCACAAACAGAAAGCAGTTAGATATAGTAATGTCAACTCAATCAGAGCACTTGTTACAGAAGACAGTGAGGAGAGCAGAAATTCAGTTCCAAAGAAACCCAAAGGGCAACAACAGAATCAATGTAAATGAGAGAATGGTCTAATAGTAAACAATCAGAATGGAACTGGATTTAAAAAGGAACAGTTCAGAAACAAGTGTCATCATTTTGAGATAATTGGTGTGAATATTCTGTGATTTCTCTCCTTTGTAGTTATGGAATGCAGTTGCATGGGTTTCTTACACATACATAAATGCCCAAGACAAAGAACGGCTGCGTTCTCATATTCTCTAATACACATTTTCATTGATACTGTTACAGAGAAAAATTAGTTCATTCTTATAGTAGAGAAAACTGGTCATGCATCAATAGCCTTTCTCTTATTTCATTAACAAAGAGAACACTTAAGTTTTATCTTCCCACATAATCAGTCAGCTAAAGAATATAAGTCCTAGCTTCCTTTGTAGTTTGGTATTTTCATGAGACAAAGGTGTGTCACTTCTGAATTAAAAGGGAAAAAAATTGATCCCCTTGCCCCTTTCTCCTTCTGAGGGCTGGAGTGCAAGCATGATAGGAAGAGTTGAAGGAATAATGTTAAACCACCAGGTGGAATTCAAACCTTGAGGATGGCAGAACAAGATAGAATTATGCTGGTCTCTCTGAAAACTCCAGGAGCAGACTGTCCTATTAAATTTTCTACCTCAGCACTATTATGTGGGAGATAGACAAATTTCTATTTTATTTAAACCATGATATTTTGTTTCCTTTTTATCATTTTCTTCAGAGATTTAGACTCTCTGTTAATACACCTGTGATATCTTCTATTAAAACAAAAACCTTCATTGTAAAAAAATTTAAATGTTGGATGAAACAAAGTTAAACTGAATACACATACATATGTATACATGTACAAATGCAAAATAACTTTCATCATGCTAATATGCATTGTGATTCTCCAATAGAGGAGTATAGTATGTTGAGCATTTTAAATTTCATGAAACATGGAACCCCATTTTTAGAAAAGTTTAATATTTGTTCTATGGAGCAAACTAGAAAAATGCTGTGTGCCAAAAAATGTATCTAGGAGAACCATTCCATTTTGTAGGCACATTGTCCACCCATCACAGAACAGAGGAAATAATTTTCATGGTATGCCAAGGAAAAAAAGAGCAAGACAGTTATTTACAGAGTAGCTGTAATGATGACCTACTAAATAATGAAATATTCAGTTTATTTGTGAAAGAAAGTTATATTTATAATACACTGGATACTATATGAAGTTATATGTATATATATATATATATGTATATATATATATGCACATATACTCATACATTGTACACATATATATTTGTTATGCATACAAATGTATATACACATATAGATATGGATATACTTTAATCTCATCCTCACAAAAATTCCTCAAAGTAGGCCTTATTTAAACCATTTTATAACTGAGAAAATCAATTCTCTTTTTTTTTATCCCCACCTAAGGATATTTTTTTCCATTGCTTTTCAGAGAGAGTGGAAGGGAGGGAGAGAGAGAAAAACATCGATGTGAGAGAGAGACATCAATTGGTTGCCTCTTGCACATGCTTTAACCACTGAACAAAACCGGCCAGGGCCAACTCTCATTTAATAACATGTTAAAATGTGGTTGGGTAATACCACTAGTACGATTGATAAGGGACAATATTATGTATCTTCTTATTAAGGTCCTGATAGAAAGCTCTTAACTATGTATGATCTGCTTTCCACTGAGTGAATTATATAAAGTTATGAGTTCCTGAAATCCAACAATAGATGCCTACTTGGATCACCACTGATAGATAAAAATGGAGACATGGAATGGAAAATGTAATGGAAAATGAGGCAAGGCAATTCTCACAGAGCACCAGTATAAAAGCAGGACATACTGCTTAGGTCCTGGAAAAGATGGTGGGGATAGCCATGGGGTCCTGAAAAACAAGGAAGTAGAGAGTGAGTGCTGAGAAAATATTGGCACTCTAAATAAAAAGTCTAATGCCTTCATCACAATTTTGCTTTGGGTCACTCCAAATAGTTGCCAGTTCCTGTGTATAAACAAAATGCCAGCCAACTATTAATCCCATTGCTTTTATAGTTTTCATACTGGCTTTTTAAAAAGAAATATTGATTTAGTTAAATAATAGACTGTAAAGTGTCTTTAATAAATTGATTTGTTAGTTAAGCATATTGATCTGTTTCCTGAGTTTATAGGTTTGTGAAAAAATTGATTTGTGTAATAAATACATGGGTGCCTTGGCATTTTAATTATTTTCTGTGTGAAACCTATTGATTTATGATTAGGGAGTATTTCTTGGACTGTGTATTAAGCAGTGATTACACTTTGTAGGTAGTGTCTTGTAATTTGCCTTATACACTAGTGGGAGGTACATATATAGTCACATAAACACACACATATAGACCCACATGCATGTTTCAGTTTTAATTAAGGTATCAATTAAAAAAGAACTTACTACATTGTTATGCATTAAGAATACAAAACTAAGGTCCAGTCACTTCCCTCAAAGTATAGCTGGGGGAGTAAACAAAGAAACACATAACTATAGAGTGATAAAACTTGCTACAATAGAAGTATATCATATGTGGTGTGAAAGAGGGAACAATTGTTTTTACTGTGAAGGGCTCAGGGAAAAAAAATTATTTGAACTAAACCTTAAGAAAAATGAGCATTTCAACAAACTTTAAAAGTCATTTAGGTGGAGAAAGCACATAATGTTGAACGCCTATCTTAGTAAAGCTACAAAAAATCTGATAAACCTAATCACATAATGAAATTTTTCATTATTAAACATGATAAATCTTTGACCTCTTAAAATTGTTAAATTACAATACTGCATTCTGATATTTTCTTCATATCATTTTAACTCCTTGGTTAAAATATGAATCAATAGAAGTTTTAACCATAGTTAATACAGTGTGTTGTCCATGTCCATTATATATGTGTGTGTGTGTGTGTGTGTGTGTGTGTGTGTTAATCCTCACCCAAGGATATTTTTCCATTATTTTTTCAGAGACAGTGGAAGGGAGAGAAAGAAAAGAGAGAGAGGGAGAGAGAGACATCTCATTGTGGTTTTAATTTGCATTTCTCTGATGATTAGTGATGTTGAGCATTTTTTCATATGTCCATTGACCATTTGTGTGTCCTTTTTGGAGAAATGTCTATTCATGTACTCTGCACCTTTTTTAATTGGATTATTTGTTTTCTGGCATTAAATTGTATGAGTTCTTTATATAGTTTAGATATTAACCCTTACTGGTTGTATCATTTGGGAATAGCTTCTCTAATTCATTAAGTTGTATTATTGTTTTGTTGATGGTTCCCTTCTCTGTGCAGTCTCTTGTAAAGGGAATATAGATGGGTCATGTTTTTAATCCATTTAGCCTCCCAGTGTTTTTTTATTTGAGTATTTAATCCATTCACTTTCAAAATACTTATGGATAAGTATGTACTGATGGCCATTTTGTTAATTGTTTTTAGGTTGTTTTTATAGTTGTCCTCTGTTCCTTTATTCTTGAAATCTTTCCTTGCAGTTTGTTACTTTTCTTTACTGTTTGTTTAGGTTAATTTTTCTTTGTTCTTTGTATGTCTTTTGTAGGTTTTTGGTTTGTGGTTATCGTGATGTTTTTGTATATTATTCTTTATCTATAGCAGTCTATTTTAAGCTGGTAAATATATATTCTAAAAACACTACATTTTTACTCACTTCTCCATGCTCTATATTTTTGATGTCATGCTTTTGATATTTTTGTTTTGGGTATCCACCAACTACTCATTGCATTTGAGTTGAGTTTAGTACCTTAGTCTTTTGACCTTTGTGAAGGCTTTTTAAATGTCTGATTCACTGTGCTTCCTGAACCTGGATGTCTGTTTCCTTTCCCAGGTTAAAAAAATTTTCAGCCACTGTTTCTTTAAATAAAGTTTCTGTTCCTTTCTCTTTTTTCTTCTCTGTTTAAAATCCCTATAATGCAAATGTTTGAGTACTTGATGTTATCCCAAAGGCCTCTTAAATTATCCTCATTTTTTGAAATTCCTTTTTCTTCTTGCTGTTCTGATTGGTTGACTTCCACTAATCTATCCTTCAGGTCACTGATCTATTTTTCTTTGTTAGCTACCTCCTGTTTATTCCTTCTAATGTGGTTTTCATTTTAGTATATTCTTCAGGTCTGCTTGCTTCTTATACGTTCTACCTCTGTTGAAATTTTTCCTAAGTTCCTCTATTTCACTCGAAAATTTGGTGAGCATCTTTATGATCATTTCTTTGAATTTTTTATTAGGCAAATTACTTGTTTGCAAATTTTTTTTCTGGAGTTTTTTTCTTGTCCCTTTATATAAGAGATCTCTCTCTCTCTCTCTCTCTCTTTTTTTTTACTTTCCTGGTTATTCATATGAATTAGACAAAAATATCTGTCTTTTTTTTTTTTAATCTTGGAAAAGTGGTCTTATATAGAAGTGCGCTCTGTGTAGACTGTGTGCTGAGTAATTTGGGCAGGCTGGTAGGAGCTGAGCAGTTTCCTAAGGCATGTGGAGCAATGGTCTACCCAGACTGAGCAGCTTTGGATGGGGAGGTATGGTGCCCTGTTGATCCAGCCCTGTTGGTCCAGCTTGCTCCATTTGTTTGGAATGAAATGGGCTCTGGCAATGTGTCCAGGAACACACTGAAGCAACTTTGCAGGCAGGCCAGAACACCTGAGTAGAGCCCCTGTCCACACTACAGAGGTGAAGGAGGACATAAACAATGACACACTAACTCTTCCAACCACATAGAATTCCCATAGCCCTTGGAGAGCTCTTGTAGCTCTCCAATCTTCTCTATAGAGTGTTTCTCTTGTTTTACTGAAAATGATCCAGTGTAGAGGCAACTCTGTGTAGGCTCTATGTGCTGGGTAGTTTTGGGAAGTCACTTGGAGCCCAGCAGGCACTAATAGAACCTGAGACACTAGTATGCTGAGCTGGAGCAGCTCTTGGTAGGGAGTCCAGGTGAGTGCGTGGTGCCGTTTTTCCTGTTTGATCTCTTTGTTTGGGGGCAAAAGGCTCCAGACAGTGTAGCTGTGAACACACTGTGATGATCTTGCAGGTAAGCTAAAACTCCCAAATAGAGCTTCTGCCCACCCTATCAAAGTGGAGAAGAAGATAAACAATGGTGCTCACTGGTTCTTCCAGCACCAGAGAGTTCTCTCATCTCTCAGAGGCTTCCTTGGATTCTAATCCTCTTGTACTTTGTCTTTTTTTCTCTTTTGTCATTCATTCAGTGTCCACTTGTCTCACAGGAGTAATTGCTATTTATATACACATAGATTTTTTATATTTTGCTAGTTGGAGGAAGGAAGTCCAGCATCCTTCTATGTCACCACCATGTTGAACCTCTCTGAGGAATTCTTTATGAGCTAGATTGAGCCATGTAAAATGAGTATATATCTAAGAGATGTCTAAATAATTGATGAGAGATGAAAAGAAGACTATTAACAAAAGTACAGTTATAAAAAGTTAACTATTTGCACAAATAATGATGTGTAACAAAGCATCTCAAAACCCAGTGCCTTAAAACAGCAATCACTTATTCTCATCAGTGCATCTGTGGGTCAACTAGAAGTTGTCTGTTCTCAGCTCTGCTTAGCTGGCCTTGGCCATAAACTACATCTTCCTTAGATCAACAGGAAAACCATAATATCATGGTGATAATGGAAACAACAGAAAAAGCCTAACTTTGCAAACGCATTTCAAGCTTCTCTTTATGGGACATCTGCTTATGTCACATATTTTAATATCTCCTAGACAAAGCAAGTTATAAATAAAGGCAAAGACCAAAGTCAACTGGAAGCCAAGCTCATACTGAATGAGATGTGGGAAACTGCAAAATTACTTGTTAGAGGTTATAGATTCAGGGTAGTTGAAGAATAGAACTGATTTTTCAATGTACTACAGGTAAGAATGCACAAAGCATTTGGTGGCCTGTGATTTTTGGGCCACTTTGAATGAAGCAAAAATTCTTATAAGTAGTGGGCAAACCAGGTTAAATGATAAGTTGGGGCCACTCAGTGTAAATCCATGGATGGCGGGCTAAGGAATTTATATCTTTTAAGAACCAATAAATATTAATGATCATTGTAAGGGTTTTATGAATGTGATATTTTATGAAGATTGCTCTGGAAGCATTACTCAGATGTGATTAGAGTGTAAAGAGACTATGGCATGGAAAATCGAAGAGTTCAGAAACTCTAATCCTAAAGAAGGTGTAGAAGATATATTGATATCTGAGAAAGTAAATTTCAGGGCACTGTATATTAAAATAGAGAAAGAGAAATATTTCAGGATGATAAAAGGTCAATTCATTAATAAGACATCTTAAATGTGTGTTTAACAAATAACAGAGCTTCAAAATACATGAAACAAAATATAATTAAATATATGGATAAATAGACAAATTTATAATTGTATTTGATGATTTCCATATTCCCCTCCCAGGAACTGATAGAAGTAGACCGAAAATCAGAAGGATATAGAAAACTTGAATAACACTATCAATCATTTGAAACTAATATGGATTGATACAATAATAAACCCAACAAAATAAAATACACATTCTTTTCAAGAGTACATGGAATATTCACTAAGGTAAACCATATAATTTGCTATAAACAAGACTAATTTTAAGGGATTGAAATTATTCAGATTATATTTTCTCACCTAAATACAACTAAATTGGTTGTATTCACAAAAAAGGTATGTAGAAAATATAAATATTTTGAAATTAAGCAACAAACTTTCAAAGAACCCATGTTTCATATATGAAATAACAAAATAAGTTAGAAAAAGGTTGAGATAAATGAAAGTGAAGACACTGTATATGAAAATGTGTAGAATAGAGCTAGAGGAATAAATAGAGGAAAATGTATAGCTCTACATGCTTGTATTAGAAACAGTATTAAAAATATAAAAAATTTGTAGATTTTTGCTTATATACAAGATGCACTAAAAGGTACCAGATTTACTCTCCCAACTCTCAGAATGAGAACAAGAAAATCAGTAAAAAATATATGATTAGTGCCTGTTTCCATCTACCTGATTAGGAAACTTCATTATGTCTCAGTAGTGGCAAATAACTAGATCAAGACTAACACTGTTCTAGCCTGCCTATCTGGATACCAATGGGAAATAAGTGCAGGAAAAGTATTCAATATCACTGATCACCACAATGGTATTTAGAATGGTTAAAATAAACAAAATAATGACAACATTAAATGTTGGCAAATACATAAAACATCTGGGACTATCATACATTGATGGTGGGAGTGTAAACTGTTTAACTAATTTGGAAAGTTAGCTGTCAGTTTTTCCTAATGTTGAAAATAATCCCACCTTACAAATCAACAATTCTTCTAAGTATTTATCCAAGAAAATAGAAAAAATATGTACACAAAAAGATTTGTACAAGAATGTTTATAGCAGCTTTATTCATAATAACCCCAAACAAAAAAAACCTCAAGTATTAATCAACAGAAGAATAGGTTACAAAATTGTAGTACATCCACACAATGAAATATTACTCAGTAATGAAAGGGAATAAAATACTGTTACATGCAAAGCATGAATTACCTCAGAAACATCAGGCTGAATTTAAAAAACTGGACAAAGGAAAGTACATACTGTATGAAATTATTTATTTGAATTTTTGGAATAGAAAATTATTTCTGGTCAAAAAAATCAAAACAGTAATTTCTTAGGAGTGGTATTGGAGTTGAATGGGAGGGGGCAAAAAGGATATTTCTTGGGTGATGGAAATGTTCAATAACTTGATGTGAATAATTGTGCAGTTATAAAATCTCATCATACTATACCTCTAAGATCTATCCTTCCTTCATATTTCTAAATTATACCTCAGTTTAAAAAATACAAAGAAAATGGTCAAAAAATCTTCTTTAGAAATGTGATTTATTTATTTATTATTATTATTTTTAAAATATATCTTTATTGATTTCAGAGAGAGGAAGGGAGAGGGAGAGAGAGAGAGAGAGGAACATCAATGATGAGAGAGTCGTCATTGATTGTATCGAGCCCTCAACCCAAGTATGTGCCCTGACCAGGAATCGAACCTCGATCTCCTGGATCCTAGGCCAATGCTCAACAGCTGAGCCATGCCCAGCCGGGCAAGGTGATATTGTTTTAGATGACAGTGAGTCACAGAAATAACGTCAGTAGAGAATATAACAAACTTGGAGTATTCAAGAATGTCAAATACCCCGCTATCACCACCATCAAATGCACACACTAGAATGATAGCTCCATGAGGGCAGAATTTTCTGTCGATTTTGTTCTTTTATTTAACCTTGGTACAATGCTTGAAATGTAGTCATTGCTAAATAAATATCTGCTGGGTGAATGACTTTCATTAAAGCTGAGGCAGATAGGATATGAGGAAAGGTCACTGGAATTTTATTTTAATCCTCAACTGAGGATATATTTTATTGATTTTAGAGAGGAGAGGGAGAGGGAGAGGGAGAGGGAGAGGGAGAGGGAGAGGGGGAGGGGGAGGGGGAGGGGGAGGGGGAGGGGGGAGGGGGGAGGGGGAGGGGGAGGGGGGAGGGGGGAGGGGGAGGGGGAGGGAGAGGGAGAGGGAGAGGGAGAGGGAGAGGGAGAGGGAGAGGGAGAGGGAGAGGGAAAGAGGGAGAAACATTGCTGTGAAGGACAAAGAACAATCAGTTGTCTCTTGTACACATCCCAACCAGGGATCAAAACAGCAACTTGGGTATGTGCCCTGACTGGGAACTGAACACAAGACTCTTCAGTGCACAAGATGACACTCCAACCAACTGATTCACACTGGCCAGGACAGGTCACTGGGTGTTTAAGAGTAACTGCCAAAGAATTTTGAAAGAAAAATTTAAATAGAATAAAGGGCTTAAAGTAAATCTTTTCTTTATTAACCAACTCTTGGATATTGAATCTACATTAAGAAAAAGATGCATAACATAGATTTCAAGTAACACTGAAGGAAATGTTCCATATTTTACTAAGATGTTTAATTGGTAAAACAAATTAAACTCAAGTGTTTTGTAAGAAAAGAATGATTTTTGTATTCCATATGAAGTTAAATGAATGAAGAAATTATATGTTCATACATATAATTACTGTAGTAGACTGTTAATGCAGTTTGGACTGCAATTATGACAGCTGTAAACCTATGGTTAGAAAATTGGTCCCACTAAAGAGACTTTGTAGAGATCCTTTTGTTTAATGCTACACTGATCCTGAAACAAGAATGCATGTTCACAATTTAGGAACATTAGTAAGATAGGTGCTCTGTATCTTTCTTCTATCTGAAGGAAGAGGTAGGTGTGTTATCTCGATATCTACTTTATAAGCATAGAGACATTATTTTAACAAAATTATGTATTTGTTATGATTTTACAATTCTAACTGGCTGCTTATATGTAAAGAAAGAAAAAAGATGGAAAAAAATGAGGCATTTCAACTACTTAGTGCTTGTAGATTTAAAAAAAATTGTTTATCAGGAGAGATGGTTAAAAATCAGGGTTTTTAGTCAACTACAGATTTTAAATATCTATGATGTCATTGGAACACAGTGAGTTATTAACAAATGTTTATTTAAGCAAAGAGTAAATGAATCAATCTCTGTATTCTATCATGTTGAGAAAAAAGAAGAAAGAATTGGCTATGGTGAAACAGAAATAAATGTTTTTTCTGTTGTCACCATTGTTTTGCAATGACCATTTTCCACCCAACAAAAAAGTAATAGCTTTAGAAAATTATCAATGGTTAAAAAATTGCATTATCCAGAAAACTGATCAAAAACCATCAAACAACCCTCATTTGTCAGAGAATGAGTTACACTGAGAATGGTTAAAGAGATGGTAGGGTCTTAGGGACTGAGCAAATTGTTTCTCAAAACTGAATTCAATTTTGTGGGCTTTAATTGACAAATCATGAAAAAATGAATATTTACATATCAGAAATAAAGAACTGGAATATTATTGCTAAGAATCCAGCACACTAAAATTTATCTACATTTTAAAGTGATATTGAAAATATTGTTAAGATATAAATATATTGATTTCCCACAGGAACAAGGATATGATATGGTCTCCAAATATTTTTTTTTGTTTTTGTTAACCCTCACTTGAGGCTATTTTTTCCATTGCTTTACAGAGCATGGAAGGGAGGGAAAGAGGAGAAGGAAGAGAGAGAAACATTGATGTGAGAGAGGCACATCAACTGATTGCCTCCCGCATGCACCCCAAACAGGGGTGGGGAGCAAACTGAAACTCAGGTACTTGCTTTTGAACAAGAATTGAACCCTCAACCTTTCTGTGCTCAGGCTGACACTCTAACCATTGAACCACACCAGCCAGGGCTCCAAATATTTTTTAGTACAAGAAAAAGCATTACTTATCTGCAAAAGAAATTTGTCTTGGTTTGAAAAATAATTTGCTCATCATTTACATTTTATGAGCACTAGGCATAATTAGTAAGATAAGTCCTCTGTATGCACAAAGCTCTTGACATACCCTTGTTGTATGTAGCATAGTGTTTATTCACACACATTGACAATCCACTCTAAAGTTTATTTTAGATGAAATGGGATAAATGTTTAAATAATTGCTTTCATTTCTTTCACAAATTGCTGGAAAATTCCTGGTTCATCTCACCATTTACTGTTTTAATGCAGCGGCAAGAAAAATGGTATGTTCCTGGTGAGAAATATGTCATCAGTGATAAACAACCCCAAACTCAGTTAAGCGAGTAATGCATTGCAGGTCAAAAACTACACCCCTGACAATACTGCACATGCAGGTAATACACCACATGTCATATTTGAAGGAGGTAATGCTTTTTCTACTACTACATCCTCAACAAATTGTAGTACTTGCTGACATAGAGATAGGAAGGATTTGCAGAGGTAGAGGAATGCACTTACAAGTAATATGAAATGTAGCACAGCAAACAAGGAATGAAATTAGCAACCCAAACTCATCAAGAATATAAGTTAAACAATAAATCATAGTGCAATTTAATTATAAACAAGAATAAATGTTTGCTGTAACTGAAGATTAGGTCCTATGGGCAGGGAGACTCCAAATTCAATGTGTATAAAATTGCACTTGTTATTGGCTGAAAAGACACAGACAGGAGATTCTTCATTCTTGATTTAAGATCATTCTATTTTCTCTCTCTACTCAAATGTAGATAAATTAATCATGAATATAATAATATACTTCTGCTCCCACCCACTCAACTAATATGCAAAAGCAGTGGGGAGGATGTTACGTTCAGTGTTTAATTATTTAAACAAATAAAGCTAAAGTACTTGAATAAGATCTAGACATAGAGGTTATCTGTAGCTATCCTCTTTTCAAGGAAAAACTGATGGCATTTCTCTGAGTATATTGGTGGAACAAGATGACTGTATTCTTTTTTTCCATGCATAGGCCAGGAAGTGGCTGCAGGCAATAATTTCACAGGTTTGGGGCACACCAAATATTTCTGCCTAGTCTATTTTGGCACAATCACCTTGTAAATCATCAATGTTATTGACATATTTTTAGAATCCATACAATTGGCATGTTTTATTATACAAAATCTATAGAAAATGGGAAAGATGGCTTGGGCAGAATTTATGCATTTTTCCTCCAGGAAATTCCTAGAACCACCTGCATACCTGAGAGAAGCTTAGAATTAAGTGTTCAATTATGTTTGCCTAGTTTGCTTTAAAAAGTAAAATATAAAAACAACAGGAAATCAGAACTTTTATAATAGCTAACCTATATGCAGTTTTCCTTCTATTCGAGACATTGCTTTAAATGTGGCAGATAACATATTTCATCCTAAAGACAGGCTATGAAATAAATACCATGACAATCTTTCAGTTATAAATGAGGAATCTTAAGATAGAGAGGTTACATATCTTGTTGAAGGTCAAAAGCCCAGTTAATGATGGAGGCATGATTAGAAGCCAAGCAGCCTGGTTCCAGAGTGTGCATTCTTAACCATTATGCTATATTTTTGGAAGATGAAAGACTGAGGAATGGCAAGAAACAGCAACAGAGAAACATCAGCAATAACCTATTCACCACTCTAAGAGCAGTTAACTTTACAGAGGACAAAAACCACTGAGCTTTTCACTGTGTTATCTCACAGAAATAATAATAAGTAATGACAGTCACTTGTTGAGCACCAACTACACTACAGATGTTTTCACAATGTCATTTATTTTATTTAATTGTCAGAACCTCACAAAGTGCTTTAAAACCTTGTTAGTAAGTGAAATAAATTTGAATCTAAGACTATCTTCTTCAAAAAACATGACTTCTAATAGGTAATGCTGGCCAGTGAAATATATTTTTTAATGTTTTATTGATGTTTAGAGAGGAAGAAATGAAGATGGAGAGAGAGGAGAGAGAAAAAGAGAGGGTATCATCTATGTGCTGCTTTCTGTATGCTCCCTACTGGTTATTGAGCCTGAAACTCAGGCATGTGTCCTGACTGGGAACTGAACCAGTAACCTCTCGGGGCATGGGACAATGCTCAGGGTGAAATACATTTTTTTTACTGGCCATGGAAGGCCATGGTTTTCCAAAAGAAAAGAAAATTGTCTTAGTCTGTTAAAACAGGGCAAACATAAATTCAGTTTATATATTGCTTTTCCTAAAACACTTAAAACTTAATTTAACCTAATTTAATTCAACAAATATTTGCTGATGGCTCATATAATAAAGGCACCAGATACAATTCTTCAGGGAAAACACAAATGAACCAGCAATGAGACATCCTGTCTTCACAGAGTTTGTAGTCTACTGAAGGAGTTAAGATGGCTGTGCAAAAAAAGGATGCTGCATAAAAGCCTAAACATGTCAAAGAAATACAATATGTCTTGAGGGTACATCTGGATTTAGTATGACAGGATGAAAAGATTTCTACATCTTTATCCTCTGATAATCATCCCTCCCCCCCAAAAAAGAACATGAAAACAAGCTCCATACTTGATGAAATCAGGATGTTGCTGTAACATCAAACCCCAGTACATGAATATGGTAAATAGATAAAGGAATTGGTATTGACTCAGCAGTACTAATAAAAATCGACACACTTGTCTTCTGGGTGGAAAACAGATCCTGAAGTGGGAAGAGAAAGGGGGGAGGCTATGGGTTAGGGATCTCCATTTGTACTTTTGTCTCTGTCCTCCAAATCCTAAGGGTACACCTGAGCTTAAGTAAACAGAATATTATTATATTTAGGATATATTAAAAGGTGTAGAATGATTTAAGAATAAGGACAAATGAACTACTCAAAGGAAATACCATAATACACTATTTGATTCAGCAATAAATATTTACTTAGTTATGAAAATATAAACATGATTTTTGTATTGAACTTCATCTCCACATTTTGTGTCTTCTGCTCCTGGAGAATGAGAAGAGAGAGGAAAAAAAATCCAGAAATTTAAGATTAAATGTAGTATAAAAATGTAGTATAAAATTGGGTAGCTTAAATGAGTACATTTTAGCTATTGCACACGATTAATTTCTTACCATTTTTTACAATTTATATGCAATATATAACTAAATATAATTGAATTTTATTAATGTAATCTTGTTTTATTCCTTAACTTGATGTATTTTGAATATTTTCTTATATCACTAAATATCATTATGTATTAAAATTCAACTTATATTAAAAATACACGTCTCATGTGTTATGAGTTTTGACAATTGTTACATCCATCTAAGCACCAATCACACGAAGTTATATAACAGTTCCTACCTGAGCAACCATTTTATACTTTTTATGACCTTAGGTTATGCCTGTTCTTGTAGTTCATATAAATGGAATCATAAAATGTGTACTCTTGAGTCCAGCATCTTTTACTTGGCATTAGGTCTTCAACAGTCACCAATATTGTTGTGTGTATCTATATATTTTTCTACCTTTTTATTACTGGGTAGTATTTTTTTGTATGAATATGCACAGTTCGTTCATCCACATCTTTTTGGGTGTATACACACAATTCATTTTCGTGTATTATTTTATTATCCTTCAAGAACAGAAAGAGTTAGCCTACTCTGCATTCCAGCAACTAAACCCTCATGCCTACTTTTTTATTAACCACTATTATGATTTCTTTTTCTTTTTCTAGTGTATAAAAATATTACTAATAAAGTTTATAAATTTGTTCCTAAAATAATTAAAATAAAATCTGTGCTGTCCTGGTCAGTGTGGTTCAGTTGGTTGGAGCATCTTCCCATACGCCAAAAGGTGGCAGGTTCGATCTCTGGTTGGGATACTGTGCAGGAGGCAACTTATCAATGTTTCTCTCTCAAATTGATGTTTCTCTCTCTCCCTAAAATCAATAAAAATAAATAAACAAATATATAAAAATAAAAAATTGAAAAACAACAAAAACATGTGCTATCAATTCAGTTAAATCAGCAAATAACATATACTGATTGCTAGAACTATTTATAAACCCAAACATTCATTTGAATCTTCTGTATAAAATTTTTTTTTTGCTTTGTTTGAAAACTGGACTGAGAGCTATATATCAAAATAAGTTCATGTATTTTTTTTTTTACTCTTTTAAAATTTATTTTAAAATTATCATATGGTAAACTTGACCTTTTTCCTTTGGTGCACATTTCTATGAATTTTAAGACATGTATTGATTTATGTAACTGCCACCACAGTCAGAATACAGAACCCTTCTAGCATCCCTAAAACGTGCTTCCTGCTATCCCTTTATAGCCACCCTCTCCCCCACCTCTAACCTCTGGAAAGCCTTAATTTTCTCTTCATCACTCTAATTTTTGTCATTTCAAATATGTCTTATGAGTGAAATCATACAATTTTTAACCTTTGAAAACTGGCTTTTTACACTTAGCATAATGCCTGTGAAATTCATCCAAGTGATTCTGTGTGTCAGTGGTTTGTTCCTTTGTATTGACTAGTCATTTTTCATTATGTGGATATAACAAAATTTACTTATTCACTCAAAGGACATTTGGGTTGTTTCCAGGTTTTGGTGATTATAAATAAAGTTGCTACAAAATGTGCTAGGAACTTGGGGTAGCTCTTTATCTTGTCTGAGTCTCAGTTTCTTCACCTATAAAATAGAGATAATCACCTTACGAAGCTGTTAAGAGAATAAACTTATAATGCATGTAAAATATAGTATGAAATTTAAAAATACAAATAATTACTAATATCATAAACATTCTATAACAATGAAAAAAGGTTAAAAATGGGAATAAAATGAGGTTTTGAATTTGAGTCCAACCAACTGGAAAAATAAATGCATCATTATAAACATAAAAAGATCAGAAATGGGGGGGGTATTCAATTTTGGATATAAAAGTCTCAGTGGTAAAGTAAATGTAAAATTGTTTTTAGTATATAAATTAGATAAACTGACAAACAAATAGAAACAGAGACATGGATACATGGAGCAGACTGACAGCTGTAAGAGGGGAGGAGGAGTTGGAGGGCTGGAAGAAAGAAAGTGAAGGGATTAAACAAAAAAAAACCCACACATACAAATATATATATATACACACATCCCCATGATTATTTTGGTAGTATCACACTGTACCTCTCAATCCCTTCACTTTTTCACCCATTCCCCCAAACCTCCTCCCTTCTGACTATCATCAGTCTGTTCTCTGTATCTATGAATCTGTTTTAATTTTGTCTATTTGTTTATTTTGTTCTTTAAATTCCAAATATAAGTGAAATCATACAGTATTTGTCTTTCTCTGATTGACTCATTTCACTTAGCATAATACCCTCTAGGTCCATCCATGTTGTCACAAATGGTAAGATTTCGTTCTTTTTAACAGTTGAATAATATTCCATTCTTTATAATACTTACCTGGCAAGGGAGATACTATGATAATGAAAAATAACTTATCTCTAAATATCTTAGAGACAAGAGAAGAACAAAGGTACATATTAGTACTTAATCACATTAGTACTTAATCCAGGATAAGAAAAAAAATGTTCTGGAGAATGACATCAGTATCATGGTAGCAATAAGATGTTCCTTCTTTATGAACTCACCCTTTTACAACAAAAATTTGTCGTCTATCCATGAACAAAACTACCTCTATGTGAGTTGTGGCATTCAGTGTCAAGAGACTGGAGGATTCTTGCACACTTGCATATCAGGTAATAGTCAGGCAGACCTTGCTGTGCATTATGGAACCAGAAGGAGCCTGTAAGTCAGCTTCAGCTCCTTTTGGTGACAGTCTGGGAGCAAAGAGAGAACACTGACTTGGTCAGGAACCCATAGATTTAGAAGCCTTTGTAGATGTCCAGGTTTTACAGAGAAGAAATTCCAGCATTCTTTTGAAGCCAAAGAATTAATTAATTAAATAAAAATACAAGTTTATACTCACTGCAGTGGATAAAAGAAACTTTACTAGTGTCACTCCCTCTCCCAAGGCAGCACAGCTTAGAGCTGTAAGAGGCCAGCTTTCCCAGCTATGTGAGATGCTGCTAAAGATACCCATCTCCCAAAGTATTAAATCAAGAGCTCTATAATGGGGGGGGGGGGGGGGCGATGAAGGAGATTAGAAGAGAGGAAGATAAGAATATCAGAAGGCATTAAAGGGACAGCGTTTCTGCTGACTTCATTTAGACTCTAGAGGCTGACTGTTCATGAGTTACTGGGAAAATCGCACCTGAAGATCCCCTCACCTGACCTGCAGGCATCCCCAATGCCTCAAGTGCCAAACTCGCACCTCCCCCTACTCTATAGCTGGGGTTTTGTGCATGCTGCTGAGTATGGTGGCTAGTGTGAGCTTGGGCAGACAGGGAGTGTATGCAAAAAATAACCCAGGGTCTATGGATAAGGGAGAAACTACAATCTTGAACTGAAGCTCCATCTTCAGAAAAACAAAAGATATTTACAGCAGCCAGCCTGGGGCATTATAACATTGAGAAAAAAACATGCAAGCTTAATAATTCTGCCAGAAGAGGGAGCAAAAAGTGTGGACAAGAACATCTAGACAAGGTGGGAGAAAATCCCAGTTATAAGCAAGACCAACAAAAAGTATCTCCTACCTGAAGGCAGCTATTACATATTGGAGGAGGCAACTGCTACTTCAGATGCAAAAATGGCAATGCAAAACTCCAAGGATCATGAAGAATCAAGGAACCATGATACCATCAAAAAGCCACAATCATCCTCCAGTAACTGAACCCAGTGCTATAATTTGTGATTTAACCAGTAAGGAATTCAAAATAGCTGTTTTGAAGAAAGTCAATGAGCCACAAGAAAATATAGAAAGACAATTTAACAAAATCAGGAAAACAATACACACACACAAAAGAAAAATGTAGCAAAAAGATAGAAATCATTGAAAAGAACCAGACAGAAATTGTAGTGCTGAAGAATTCAATGAATAAAATGAAAATGCAGTAGAGAACGTCAACATCAGGATAGACCAAATAGAAGATCGAATCATTGAGTTAAAGGAAAGGAACCTTGAAATAACCCAGTTAGAGGAGAAGCAAGTAAAAAGAATGAAAAAGAGCAAAAACAGCTTGCATGATCTACAGGATACCATCAGGAGAATGAATATCAGAATTATTAGTTACAGAAGGAGAAAAGGAAAGGGGACAGAAGGTTTAGTTAAGGAAGTGATATCTGAGAACTTTCTAAACCTGGGGAGAGACTTGGACATCCAAGTTCATGAAGCTCACAAATCACCCTATTATTTCAATTCAAAGTGGTCTTTCCCAAAATACATTGTAATGAAACTGTAAAAAATCAAAGACAAGGGTAGAATTCTAAAAGAAGCAAGATTAAAATATTGTAATCACAAAGGAACCTCAATAAAGTTATCATCAGATGTCTCTGCAGATACCTTATAGGCCAGGAGAAAATGGAATGGTATATTTAAAGTAGTGAAAGGAAAAAAATGCCAACCAAAAATATTTATCCTACAAAACTATCCTTCAGAAATGAAGAACTAAGGGAATTCAACATTAGATCTGCCATACAAAAAAAATGCTGAAAGGGAGTCTTCCAGATGAAGTGAAAAAATAATAAGTAACATAAAAACATGAAAATACATAATACACTATTAAAGTTAATACACAGATTTAGAAAACACCAATTCTGTAATATGATGTTGTGTTAACCATTTAACTATACTAGAAAAGTTAAATAAAAGTATTAAAATAACTATAGCTAATATAATTTGATAATAGATATACAATATAATATAAAAAGGTAAATTGTCACATAAAAAAAAGGGTGAGTAAAAGGTAAAGTTTTTATATGTAATCAAAGTTCAGGTGTTATCAGAATATAATGGACTATTTATCTATAATATGTTTTATGTAAGCCTCATGATAAGCACAAATAAAAAATCTATAGTAGATCTGCAAAAGATACAGAGAAAGGAGTCAAAGGAGACCACCACAGAAAGTCACTAATTCATAAAGGTAGGCAGCAAGAGAGGAAAAGGGGACAATGGGAATAAAAAACAGCGAGAATACCAAGATGCCATTAGTAAGCCCCTACATATCAAAATTACTCTAAATGGAGAATGGATTTTTTTAAAAACACAAATATATGGTGCTTAAAAAAGACTTTCTTTAGCTTCCAAGCCACACATAAGCTCAAAGTGAGGGGATCAAAAAGCCATTCCATGTAAGTAGAAACCAAAAGAAAGTGAGTGTAGTTATATTTACATAAGACAAATTAGGTTTTAATCTAAACATGGTAACAAGAGACAAAGAAGTTCATTATAAAATATAAAGCTGTCAACTCATCAAGAAGATATAATCATAAATATGTGTGCACCCAACATTTGAGCACCTAACTATATTAAGCATATACTAAAAGGCCTGAACGGAGATATAGACAACAATAAAATAATAGTAGGAAACCTTAATACCCACTTCCAGCAATAGATAAATCATCCAGACAGAAAATCAACCAGAAAAACATTAAACTTTAATCATAATTTAGACCAAATGGAATATATATATATATTACACACACACACACACACACACACACACACACATTCCATCCAATAGCACCAGAATACACATTCTTCTCAAGTGCACTGTTGGTGGAAATTTCATTGGAGCAGCTCCTATGGAAAACAGTATAGAAGTTCCTTAAAAATTTAAAAATAGAAATACAATATGTTCCAGCAAAATCCCACTTCTAGATACATATCTAAAGGAAATGAAAACAAAATCACAAAAAATCATCTACTCTCTCATGTTTATTGCAGCATTATTCACAGTAGCCAAGATAAAGAAACAACTGAAGTGTCTGCCAAGTGATGAATGAATAAAGAAGTGTATGTATACAATGGAATATTTTTCAGCCATGAGAAAGGTTATCCTGCCATTTGTGACATGAATGGACTTTGAGGAGACGTTATGCTGAGATAAGTCAGACAGAGAAAGACAAACACTGCATGATGTCACTTAAGTGTGGAATAAAAAAGCCAAATTTCTAGAAACAAACAGTAGGACAGTGGTTACCAGGTGCTGGGGGTTGGGGAATTGGGTTGATGTGGGTCAAATTGTGTAAACTTAAAGTTAAAAGATGAATAAGTTCTGGAGATCTAATGCACAGCATTGTGATTATAGTCAACAGTGCTGTACTATATGCTAAGTTGCTAAGAGACTAGATCCAAATTGTTCTCACCACAAAAAAGAAATGATCATTATGTGATGTGACGGACGTATTAGCTAATGCTATGATGATAATCATATTGCAATATATAAATGTTTCAAATAAAATTATACAACTTAATCTTATTCAATGTTATATATCAATTATATCTTAATTTTTGAAAATGTCCTGAGGGTCGTTTGCCAGTTTTAGCAAATAAAAATACATGACACCCAATTAAATTAGAGATTCAAATGAACAATGAATAATTTTATTTAGTATGACACATACCTTAATAATATTGTATAAGACATATTTATCCTAAAATTATTTATTGTTTGTAAAGCAGAAATGTAACTGGGCATCTTTGATTTAGTCTGGAAACCACTGAATGTGAAGAAATTTGATGAGCCCTGAATGTCTCCAAAAGAATAAGCAATATCATTGACAAGTCTCAGATAAAGTAAGGGCCAGAAGAGAAACAGAGCAGAAGAAAAGGTAAGGAATAAGCGATGGATTTGAAAAACAAAATGAAACAAACAAACAAACAGACAAAAAACAGAAAAGAAAAGATAGGGTCTGAGATAAAGTGAAACAAATGGTAGAGAGTGATATACCATCATGAATCTAGGAGAGGCCCTTA
The DNA here is from genome assembly GCF_964146895.1 of Miniopterus schreibersii. Taxonomy (NCBI): domain Eukaryota; kingdom Metazoa; phylum Chordata; class Mammalia; order Chiroptera; family Miniopteridae; genus Miniopterus; species Miniopterus schreibersii. The sequence goes on from NC_138104.1 coordinate 35,182,041, forward strand.
TGAGATTCATTCAACAAATGTTAAGCAGCCATAGGACAGCTAGTACTTGGCTAGTTCTCAGGTAGACTTCATGAAGCTGATGCGATTGTCATAGAAGATTATCTACAATTTAGAGACTGAAGATACCAAGATAACTGAATAAACATATACTATATTTGCTTCAGTTTACCTCTGGAGTAAATGCCCTGGATGGTAAATGTGGAAGATGAAGAAACTGAGTAGCTAAGGCATGCCCCAGGTCATACAGAATTTTAGAAAGTAAACTAGAACTAGAGCCTAGGTTTTCTGTTTGCCACTTTTTTTTTTTTTTTTTTTTTTTTTACCTAGACTTTGATATCTCAGTAGTTCATAAAGAAAAGAAAATAAGCCAAAACAAAATAAGGCAAACAAAGAACCAAAGAGAATTTGATATCTCCATAATATAAACAAGATACAATGATCCTCAGAGTTTAATTTCTAATGCCAGGATATAAATAGTCCGAGAAAAACCATTGAGCCAAGATAATGATTAAGTGGTGAGCTCTGCTAAAGTAGGAGTCATGCTTCAACTCAATATTTTATCCCCAGTACTGAGCACATAACCTTGCACATACTAGGTGCTAAATACCCACTGAAAAGGGCAAGTAAGATTTTTTAATTTATAGTCGATATTAAAGTTTCTATCAACTTAGTCAGAAATTTTACTGACAACTAACTCAGTATACACATACCACATAAAATCTCTGAGAGATAAATTAAATTTATATATATTATATATAAATACATAAATCAATACAAAAATTATATATCATATATAAAATATAAAATATTCATGGTCTTCAGCACATGAAGCAGAACTTTGTCAATTACATAAGACTCATAAGGCTATGTTGAATAAATGTGTCACTTTGAAAATAAACAGGTTTAAAACATTTTTTAAAAGGTTTCAAATCCAAAATAAGGTGTACATAATTTTGAGTCATCAGCACATCCATTCATTCTCAACCATCATCTCTTGTTTCATCCATGAGATACATAAGGTTTTATCCAGAATTAGAAGGCTAAAGAGTGCTTTGGCTGGAAAGCATGACAGGCCCATTTACAATAATGAACTGCTATTTGAAAATTTAAGTATGTCCTTATTATGTCTGAAGCCAAAGAACGACCTGGAGGCATTCTGAAACCTCATTTGTCATACTCAGGAGGTAATTCTCTTAATGACTTTAAGTCCAAGCTTTATGCAGTGTGCTTTAAGTGTATTTTAAGGATCATTTGGTTAAACAATTTCCTAAGGACAACAGATTAAAAAATGGCTGAGTGCAACTAAAATTGACATTCAGTTAGCAACAACTCTCATCCACAGTGGATTTGGCAATATCTTTTCCTGGTGGACATTTGTTTTGGGAGCATGGGCTGATTAACGGCTATCTCAAAACAAGTAGTCTTGCTTGGTTAGCACTGCATTCTAGCCTACAAGAGAAAAAAGGCTAAAGGCATCAAGTGGAAGATATTTTGCTTACTGTCTATGTAATGTAGCATTTGGTTTATTTCAGACTCTAACCCCAAAGGATTTCATTGCATAGGATATATGAGAAAACTTGGATCATTTCTTATAGGCCTGTAGCTATGGCAGAAACCTAGCAGAATCTTAAGCAAGAATGAGGCAGATGTTGCTTTTACAAAGGCCATAATAATCCCATTTATATGAAAAACATAATTATGGTTCCAAAGATCAAATACTGATTATTTACTTCACAGATGTATTATGTATACAGAATGGAAGACACAGTTGCATCTAATTACTAAAATCTCTCCCACATTGCACATAGGAGAAGAGAATACACATGTCTTTGGGAATTCTCTTTGTTACTAATGTTATTAATACAGAACAGGCTAGTCGACAAATGACCATCAAGAAATGCCACACCTAGCAGAAACTAATTAGTAGAATGGTGTTTTAATACTTGGCAGTGCTATTTGTTAGAAACAGCTGTTCAGTATGGTATTTCTCATGGAAAAATTAGGACTATACTACACTATGGGCAAAGGATTCCACCAATTAGGGCGTCTTTACTGTCACACAAGAGAGATGAGGAAAAATGTGTGTATCTGAAGATTGCCAGTTTTCAAGTCCCAGCTTTGCAACTTAATAGCTATGTAATTTTGGGTCTCTCCTCTCAATATTTTCATCTACAGAGGGACATGATGTTAGAATCTATTTCATAAATCCATAGAGAGAAGTAAGTGAGATAATGTATGTGAAATGCTCAGCACTGTCAGAGTCAATTCATGTTAGCTATTATTATTATTATCATTATTATTAATACACCTATGTGCCATACACGATGCTAGGCATTTTACATTTCTTATCTTTTTTTTAACACTCTTAAGCATTTTTTCAGGACAATATTATTCATCATTTTATCAAATAAGACCTGTCTTGCAAGCCAAAACATTAAATTTGGATACCCCCCACGCACTTAAACACACACAATAGATACTGTAAAGCTCTCAGAAGCAAAATAATTCTGAATAGCTGAAAGACTAGTTATAAAGAGGGTAGAAACCAGGATGATTCTAGTGATTCAAAGAGTAAGTATGCTATGCTGCTTCTGTTGGGGTGAATCAAGTCTAACTATTTTTTCATTTTTTTATCACTCTGCTAAAGAGAGACTCCAATTGGTTAAGCTTGTTTTTTTTTTTTTTGTTTTTTTTAAATATATCTTTATTGATTTCAGGGAGAGGAAAGGAGAGGGAGAGAGAGAGAAACATCAATGATGAGAAAGTCATTGATCAAACCCGCAACCCGGGCATGTGCCCTGACCAGGAATCGAACCACGATCGCCTGGATCCTAGGTTGATGCTCAACCGCTGAGCCACCCCTGGCAGGGCAAGCTTGGATTTTTAACTACCATTTGCCTAAGGAAGGGATGGATACCCTGTTGGACAGTCCCATAAAGAACAATCACAATGGGGAAGGGGGAATCTTATAACAGGAAGTAAATGTGCTGCTACTTGAAGAAGACAAAGGATGATGGATAGTCACAGACAGAAAGTTTCTATGAATTTTATTCTAGAATTCAATAGAGTTTTTTGTGTTTTCACCTTTAAGGAGTGGAAAAAGGTGTTGAATAAAGGAAGATGATCCATTAGATGGTGTGGAAGTTCAGGCGAGCCAGTAGTGCTGGTGATGTATTAGAAACCATTGTGAGAGATTTCTCTTGTGAATTCAATTTCTGAAATTCCTGATAAATTTTTCTAACATTTCCTCTAGAGGATAGAGAAGTATCATCTCTAGCAAAGAATTTATAAAATGGCCTTGATATTACATGTGTAGAGATATCTTGCTACAGGCTCCTCACACTATTTTAGAGCCTGTGCAAATAAGAAATTTTGATAGGATCATTTTTTTTATGGAGAGTATACATGAGAATCCTTACCCTTTAATACATTAATTTGCCTACTGATCTCAAATGGAATTTAATTGATTGTGTAACTGATCATGAACCTCACTTTAAAAGCTATCAAATTGATGTCAGTTTCCTTAAATACTTTCCCAAATTACTAGTGATAGTGATATTAATAGAAATTGTTCAAATATGCAAACATCTAATAATGTTTCAAAGCCTTATTGAAGTTATCCATTGTTAAATATCAAAATATTACATATATATATAATATGAAAATGTAGTGGAAAGTAAAATTTCTTTTGGGAAATTATGTATTACTTTTCTCTCTAGTAAGTAAAGATCATCTTATTAGACATTTGCTTTCAGATTTAGTTAATTTGCCTTAAATACTACTAAATAACTGTGACAATAGAAGAAAATTAGGCAACTGAACTATAAAACGTTCATAAAATAACCAGAGCTTAAGTATGAACTGGTTTTGAACATTTATTTCCTTCTTTTTTTCCTTTCCTGGTAAGATAATTGAAGCAAGTTTTCTTCCTCAGCCATATTCTTTGGCTGTTGAAATAAATACTCTCAAGTATAAATTTTGGTTCTTGGGTTTGTTTATTGTCTGGTATTTTACTTCAGCCTTTTAAATGCTTTGCATCACCCATTTTAAGTTTATGGCACATCTAGTGTAATATGAAGTCTTAGGACAATATTTAGTTCTCTCAAATTCAGCGACTGCTGTAATTGTATCTTTTGCACCTGCTTGGAGAGAAATCAAGGGTATCCTCATTTAGCTCTGAAGAAGGGAGAAGTTCCTTTAAAGTACAGTTTTATCTATTTCAATAGTACTTACTTTAAATAGTCATAAAGGAGGAATGATTTTACAGTTACATAATATACTATCGCTTTAAGCCAGACACAAATGTTTCAAATTAAAGTGGTCCATTTTTAGAAGCACAAAACCAAAGAAAGTTTTTAAATGGTAGGATGACAAACGGCCTACTTATCAATGAGCCTGCTCCAGAAGCCCTAGGTGTGCTCTCCCATTATAAAAGACAAAACCTTTTAAAATGTGTACACATCATAACATTTTTAAAAATGGAGGTTTCAAAACGACTGGCATTTAAGACCACTTGCTTCCAGAAATAAAGCCTTGGTTGTGCAATAAGCCCTCTCTGAGCACTACCTTTCAGCTCTACACATAATTAGGATTTAAAACATTAAAATGGCAAAAATCATGAAGCAGCACCATTATCAGTGTAATAAAATTGTCCAGTAAGAAAAATTACATTTACACTTGTATTAACTGAGGAGGTCAGGGAACCTCCATAGCCAATAATATTTATCAAACTAGCCCTGCAAGAAATTTCTACATTATCCACTTCTTTGTATTAAAGCATATTAATTATCCTGCATCAGATGGCTTATAATATCTGAGAGGGTGCAGAACATTCAGCTATTAAATGTGAACTTTCATTTGGTTAAATTTAAGAAAATGAGACACAGCTCATTTAGTTGTTGTTGTTTTTAATTGAGGTGACATTAACAGAAAATAAAACTGACCATTTTAAAGTGAATAATTTAGTGTCATTTATTACATTTACAAGGCTGTACAACCACCACCTTTATCTAGTTCCAAACATTCTCATCACCGCAGAATAAGATCCCATACACATTAAGAAGTTATTCCTCATTCCCCCTTCCTCTGGTCCCTGGAAACCACCAACTTGTGTTTTATTTCCATGGGTTAACCTCTTCTGGATATTTTACATAAATAGAATTATACAATATGGAACATTTTTGCCTGACTTAGCATAAATGTTTTTGAGGCATGTATCAGTACTTCATACCTTTATAAGGCTGGATATTTTTCATTTCATGTATGTATCACAATTTCTTTTTCCATTTAGCCATTGATGAACATTTGAGTTGCTTCAGACTTTTTTCTATTGTGAATAATGGTACCATACAATGATCATTTGTATACAATTAATTTTTGAGACCTGTTTTTAATTCTTTTGAATACATACCTAGGAGTAGAACTGCTAAGTCATATGGTAATTCTATTTTAATTTTTTGAGAAAGCTGAAAACTTTACACAGCTATTGAACAATTTACATTTCAATCAGCAATGTGTAAGGGTTGCAATTTCTTCACATTATTGACACTAGTTATTTTTGCAATTAAAAAAAATTATAATAGTCATCCTAATGGGAGTGAAGTGATATCTCATTGTGGTTTTAATTTGCATTTAATTCATCATTAATAATATTGGGCATGCTTTCATGTTCTTACTGGTCATTTGCATATCTTTAGAGAAATATATATTCAAGCCCTTGAATTGGTTACTTTTGGGTTGTTTTGTTTTGTGTTGTTCAATTATACATTTGAATTGTTTGACTCTTTGTAATTGAGTTATGAGTTCTTTACATATTCTAGATACTAGACCATTATCACATACAGGGCTGGGCAAAAGTAAGTTAATGGTTTGTTCATATAAAAAATACTAGATAGTATTTTAAATTCTTTCTACCTATTTTATTACAATTGACTTGAAATAGTTTTCATTTTCATTTATAAGGACAGAAATCAAAGGTTAGAATCCTCAATTTCACAGGACAGGTGCTCTTATTTTTTAGTCATGTCTGAATAAAGATGAACAGAAAATTATCCAAGTATAGGTAGTTCTAATCCACTATTCAATTTTTACTTCATCATAAAAGAATGTCAGTAGATAAAATAAATTGCCATTTTGATCATTTGATTCTCACCTACCAAGATTGATTAAGTTGGTTTTGCTTTTTAACCCTATCCTTTAATGTACTTATTTGGCACATCAAATGACTGCCTGACCTAGAAACCTAGTTTCTTTCTGAACACTTTTCTCTCATTCTTCACCCACGTTTAATTTATCAGCAAGTCTTGCAATTTCTACATGCAAAATATATCCCATCTGTCTATTTTTCTTCCTTTCCATTGTCACCAGCCTAGAAAATACCACCCTCATCTCTTGGCTGGATTTTGAAACATCCTTATATTTGGTGTCCCCACCTCTAACCTCTTTGTTAGAACTGGAGACTTACTCATTAGTTCAGTATTGGGCTTAGGAAATGAAGATTTACTTCTTTCCTTTCCATGGAAAAATATCCTACGAAAAAGGCTAACAATTCTATATATCTGATAGATTGCTTATCTTCATTTTATTTAGCTCTTCTTCTGGAGAAGTCTCTTGTTCTTTCGTTTGGGGGTTGTTTTTTTGTCTCCCCACTTTGGCTACCTATTTGGGCTTGTTTCTATTTATTAGGTAGATCTGCTAGGGCTCGCAGTCTTTTTGGAGGATCTCTGATGTAGGCCAATATCAGACACTGTTTGTGACTGGCCCTGAGTACCCCGTTTGGAGCTATCAACAACCCATGGCTTTTGGTTCCCTCTGCTGGCTTAGCTTTTTGTTCCCTCTGGCGGGTATGTGTGTGTTTGGACAGGACCAATATAAATAACAAAGTCTTCCTTTTCCAGGGCCAGGGTCCAGAAGCAGATCAGGCAAAGACTCAAAGCACTCTGAGGTCTGCCTCTGCCTAGAGGCTGATTAATCTGATTCTCTTAATGAGCCTCAGACTGAAGACCACAGCAAGGTGTAAACTCCACAGGATGGGGCAAGAGGTTTTCAGTGAGTGGGGCAATTGCTTACCCCTCAGGCAAAAGCTGCCTGGCTCGCAAAAGTCTGCCTGAGAAAGATGTCCTCTGCAGTCTGGGGACATGACTCAGCACAGGAATCCAGATAGTTGCCCTTTGAGCTCTATCTCCAGAGCCTGCCACTCTGGATTCTCCTCACAGAGCTCTAGTCCACTCTTCTCTCCCTCTGCTGGAGCTCAAGGTGAGTGGCTGCACATGAAACTTTGTGTGTTGGCCCTTTAAGAGGGTGCCTGCAGTTCCAGCTCTCTCTCCCTGGCAGACAGAAACCTTGCTGCTTTTCACAACCACATGTTATTTGGGCACCTTTCTCAGTTCTGGTGCTCTTGGCTTGTAAGTCCAGCCTAAGTTTTGGGCCCTAAAGTCCTTAGTGGGAACCCCCACAGCTGAGCTACCCTCCAGATCTTTTTTTTTTTTTTTAATATATCTTTATTGATTTCAGAGAGAAGAAAGGAGAGGGAGAGAGAGAGAAACATCAATGATGAAAGAGTCATTGATCGGCTGCAGCCCGCAACCTGGGCATGTGTCTTGACTGGGAATCGAACCCTGATCATCTGGGTCCTAGGTCGACACTCAACCGCTGAGCCATGCCCGGCCGGGCTACCCTCCAGATCTTTAGCTGCTGTGTGTAGGAGCCCAGCCAGTGCTCTCACACCTATGCACTTCTTACCAGTCTCTATGCGGTCTCCACTTTTCCTCCATGGTTATGAGGGTGCTCTCCAGCTAATCTTCAGTTGATTATATGGGATGGTTTTTCTATATTTTATTTGTAATTTCAGTTTGGTCCTGGGAGGGTGTCAGTGTAGCTTCCACTCAATCCACTGCCAAAAAAACATATTGAAAAAAATTGTTTTAATGGAGTTGAAGCTGCCATTTCAGAGAAACTGCTTTTTACATCATCTTCCTTAAATCTTCAGACTGGGCCAGACCTTTGGACCAGGTTAAAACCAACATTGTTTTATAAACAACTGTTTATAAAGCAAGCAGGAAAGTGGATATCCTGATCACAGGGAGTGATGATTATGGACTCTCTATCTGAAGATAAACTCATTGCCAGTCATGTATAGCCAAGATTAGCTTAGCTTGTCAACATCAATAGGAATTTTTTTTCTTTTTATGTAATTGTTCCTTTGCTTTTCTCATAAAAAAAAACTTTGTCTTCACCTTGTGATTCGAACATTTTGGTGCATACATTAATCTATATTTCCCAAATTGGAATTATTTGATCCCAAATAAATGCTTGTTGCCTCTCATTTTTGCTTTTTTTAAAAAGTATATCTTTTATTGACTTCAGAGAGGAAGGGAGAAGGAAAAAGAGACAGAAACATCAATGATGAGAAAGTCATTGATCAACTGCTTCCCGCAAGCCCCCGACTGGGGATTGAGCCCACAACCCTGCATGTGCCCTGACCTGGAATCAAACCTCAATCCCCCAGATGCCAGGTCAATGCTGAACCGCTGAGCCACACCTGGCTGGGCTCATTTTTGCTTTTTAATTTTAGGTTACCATTGCAAAACTTGGAAGCCACCAAGATGCCCTTCAGTAGGTAATTGGATAAATAAATTGTAATAAATCTAGAAACAACGGAATATTATTCAGTTCTCAAACAAAATGATCTATCAAGCCATACAACGACATGGAGTAAAATTAAGTGCATTTTTTTTACTAAGTAACAAAAATATAATTTTAAAAAGCTAAATACTGTTTGTTTCCAACTATATTACATTCTGGAAAAGTCAAAACTATGGGTCAATAAAAAGATCAGTGATTGCCAGGGATAGGAGAAAGGGAAGAACTAATAAGTAGTGTAAAGAAAAGTTTTGAGGCAATGAAAATATTTAGTTTAATATTATAATGGTGAATACTTATTATTATACATTTCCCCAAACTCATAGAATGTACAACACCAAGAGTAGCCCTAATGAAACTATGGACTTTGGGTGATAATGACATGCCAATGTAGGTTCATTACTTGTGAAAAATGTACCACTCTGGTATGGTAATGGAGAAACTATGTGTATGGGAGGAGGGGTATATGGAAACTTTATGTATTTTCTCAATTTTGCTATAAACTTAAAAACACTCTAAAAAATATAGCATAGTAAAATGAAACAGAAAAAATAACTCATGTTAGACATGTGTTGCTTAATTTCTAAATATTTGAGGGTTTCCCAACTCTGTTTATATTATTGATTTTTAGTTTGATCCTTTGTGGTATGAGAATATACTTTGTATAATTTTAATTTTTTAAAATTTATTAAAATGTGAATTTAGGCCACATTTATCTTGTCTATCTTGGTAAGTGTTGTCTATCTTGGAGAGTGTTGTATATGAGTTTGAAAAGAATATATATTCTGCTATTATTGGATGAAGTGTTCTATAAACATCAACTTTATCACACTGATATATAGTACTATTCAAGTCAGTATAACCTTCCTGTTTTTCTACCTGCTTGATATATCAATTACAAAAGGAGCTGTTGAAGTCTACAGCCATATTAATGGTTTTTTCTTTGTCTACTATAAGTTCTATTAGCTTTTGGCTTACATATTTTGACTGTTTTTAGCTGCATACATATTTCATATTTTTATATCTTCTTGCATATTTAATCTACATATTATTATATAATATCTTCCTTTATCCCTGATAACTTTTAATTGTTCTGAAGTTTGCTTTGTTTGAAATTACCATACCTATATTTCAGCTTTTTTCCCTCAGAATTGGTATGGTATAACTTTCACAATACTTTCCTTTTTTTTTTTAAATTTCTTTAACTTAAAAAACATTATTTAAATCATTTTTATTTTTAAATTACAGTTGACATACCATATTATATTAGTTTCAGGTGTACACCCCAGTGATTAAACATTTATATAACTTACTAAATGATCATCCTGATAAATCTCATACTCACGTGACACCACACATAGTTGTTAGAATATAATCGACCATATTTCCTGAGTTGTACTTTACGTCCCCATGACTATTCTGTAACAACTAACTTAACACTTTACTTTTAACCTATTAGAGTCTTTGCACTAAATACATCTTTCTGATATACAATATATAGTTGCAATTGTGGGTGTTTTTTTAAAATTGCACACTATCTTTGTCCTTTAGTAGGTACAGTTAGACCATTCACATTTAAAGTCTTTATTGATATTATTGAATTAATACTTAGCATGTTTGTAACTATTTTTACTTCATTGTGTTTGTTTCTTTTGTACCCTCATTTTATGCTTTCCCTGATTTTAATTGACCATTTTATATGATTCCATTTTAACTCATATTTTAGTATTTCCATTATGCTTCATTAAAAAAAAATGAGTGTTTGCCCTAGAGTTTCCAATGTAGATTTTAAAATAACATAAGTCCATCTTGAAGTAATACTATATTACCTCATGTTTAGTTCATGTACCTTCTAACAAAGTACTTCCAATGCCTATCTCATGCCCATTATAACATTGTTATCATTCGTGTAACATATATCCATACTCTGTAATCATAAAATGAATTGTTAATATTATTTTAAACACAGTTATCTTTTATATCAGTTAAAATAAGAAAAATAATATATTTTATCTTATATTCACTTTTTCCTTCTTTAATATACTTTTAGTAGATATGAGTTTAAAACCTTTATTATTTTCCTTCATTGTCATATAAATTACTAAAAATTTGGCACTATTAAACAACATGCATTTATTATTTCATACTACTTTAGACCAGAAGTCTGGGTGGTCTTTACTGTTCTTTGCACACCTGGGCTCGTAAGGCTAAAATCATGGATAAAGGATCCTTGTTATATACCAGTAGCAATAAAAAATCTAATATGTATATCTTAGAATCAAGAAAGGGACTACACTGTAACAAATACATAAAAATGTGAGAATAGCTTTTTATTTAGGGTTTGGGCAGAGGCTGGATGATTTTTGAGGGGTAGAAAATATCTAAATTGCTTTGAGCAGATTCTCTGTGAAAACTGTTTTCTGAAATGATTTTATTATTATTACATATGTTTATCAGAAATATATAAATATTCTAGCTGGTTTTCTGTAATTTGTATGATGTATTTAAAATATGGCTCCATACTTTCTGAAACCTCCTGGATCTCATTGGATTTTTCACTTTGGGTCTTTGTCTTTGAAGGATGATTTTGTTGGTTAGTTTTGATGGTTCATATGGCCCTCCTGCTCCATAATCTAACTCCAGTCTCTGCACTCACTTGTGATTTCTCAAGTCATGACTTTTCCAGGAACACTAAAAAGTAAAAAAAATAAATAAAAAAAATAATGCTTGTAGGCACTAATCATTTATTGATACTATAATTAGGAGCTAAGTTACTTACATTAAAATTAGTGACAATATAATGCTATGATTTTTGATATGTAATATTTGGGCATTAAAGAAAGACCAAAGACATATAAAGTAAACTCTATATAGAAAAAAACTGTTGCATTATCACTGTGACAATAAACACATGACATTATGCTTATTTCATTAAAAAATAAATCCTTTATTCATTTTATTTTAATAAAGTAAAAGTCTCATTGTTAAATCATTGTGTGAAAATAAGATGACACTTTGCAGGGCTTTGTCTTTTGACATAGTACGATGTATTTGCTTAAACATCTTTGGAACAATTTTCATTTGATACTAACCTTAGAAGAAAATGTAAAACATGTGACATTGGCACTTTAAAGTCACACACAACAAAAGGAAAAAGAAATTGTTCAATAAGATTTCAGAGCACTTGCCCTCAAATTGTTAAAATATTAATCAATGTGTAATGAGATCTATAACAGTGAGGTAGGGAGCATGTCTTTCTTTCATTTATAAAGCTTTATTTAGAAGGATTTAGAGGCATACAATATTAATGTTTGTGGCTGTGGAATTAGATAAGGATTTTATCATAGAGATTACTTTTCATAATCAGCTACATACATAATACAAATAGTCAGAAACTACCCTTTCATCAGGTCAGTCAAAATTTTTAAAAATTAAAATTCAAACCTTACCAAGTCATAAATAACACATCCTGTAAGTCATTCCAGACCCATTGTTTAAACATATAAAATATTTGGCTACCATTAATGTTTTTCACCAGAAAATGATTGTTTTTATCAGCCACTCTCAGTTACTGGAGATAAGAAAAGCACTACTAGTTGGATTTATTTTTATTTTCTAAAACTTTCAATGTGTTTCAGAACTCTGTAATTCCACTATCAGAAAATCATCTAGAAAATGGTAATTGTCTTCCAAGTAAGTCTGTGCTTTTGTTACACGAAAAGACATTGTATCAAACATTTGGAACACTGTCTTAAATTGATAATTAACATTTACTGTAAATGCACCACATTTCTCTTTCAATATTAAAACTCCTTGAGATCAAAAAACATATTTTTCACTGGTTTTCTTTTAGTTAGCATTGGAAAAAATGAAAGGTTATTAGTTACTCTAAAAAAATAAAAATAAAAAGCATTGAACCTGCTATATACTAAAAAAAGAATATCACTCCATAGTCATAAAAGTGTATCTTGCCATGGAATCATAATCACCTGTAAAGATGCAGTATGTAGTACAATTGTTGAAATTATTTAAAAATTATCTCCACATTATATAGATCTGATGGTAATTTAAGTCTGACTGTTGAAAAAAAAATCCATCCAGGGAGTTAGTTTAGAATGCAAAAAGGAAGAAGCAGAATGGCTTAAGTAGGGAAGAAAGATGTAGAAGAGGAGATGAAGTGAGTCCTTTCCTAAAAAAAATTTTTAAAAATAAAAATAATAAGGTGTACCTCTTATATACCAAACATAATGGCTAATTAACATTTACTGCTGCCAGGCAAAATGCTAAGAACTTTTCAGGTAAATTTCATTTAATTTCCTTAAATATTTACGAGACAGATATAATTGTTATTCCATTTTACAAATTGAAAAATTGAAGCAGATGTTATATAACTTTTACAAGTCTTTTAGCCAGTAAGTGGCAGAAATAAGCTTAAATGTAGATGACTCTTCTGGCTTCACAATGTGCACTTTTAATCTCTATATTGTACTGCCTCCTAGTTGTATAATACTCTGAATAAGAATGCAGTTAGCATAATACTCTCCAGGTCCATTCATGCTGTTGGAAAGGGGAAAAGGTGAAGTGATTAAGCAAAGAAACAAACCCTCAGAGACACAGAACAGTGTGGTGATTATTAGAGGGGTGGAAGGATGTAGAAGAGGGTAAAGGGGGATAAATGGTGATGGGAGACTTGACTTGGGGTGGTGAACACACAATACAATATACAGGTGATGTGTTATAGAATTGTACCCCTGAAACCTATATAATTTTATTAACCATGTCACCCTAATAAATTCAATAAAAAATTAAAAGTAATAAAATAACTCTTCAGGCCATGCAGTTGGACTGATTAGAAAGAACTGAGGTTTTATACAATAGCACAATAACTTGAATATTTTTTTCAATATGTCTTTACTGATTTCAGAGAGAAGAAGGGAGAGGGAGAGAGAGATAGAAACATCAATGAGGAGAGAGTCATTGATCAGCTGCCTCCTGCATGCCCCCTACTAGGGACTGAGCCCAAAACCCCAGCACATGCCTTTACAAGGAATTGAACCATGACCTCCTGGTTCATAGGTTGAAGTTCAACCACTGAGCCACGTTGGTCAGGCTAACTCAATTATTTAAGTACCACATCTACTCAATATTTTGTCAGATCTGAAGCAAAAGAAGCTTATTATATAGTCCTCTATAAAATAGTGACTATAATTTAGTATGCTACCAAAAAATACCTGATACTAATTTATTATCTTACTAAAGTAATATCTTTTTTAATAGAAAAAGGAATGCAGTTTCTTCAAAACTTTATGATCTAAGGATCAGCTTTAACCCTGAGAAAACATAACTCAATAATATTCGTTGCTAGTCTGAATTGCCTGTGTGCAACTCTGCCATAATCATTCCATTCTTACTTGAGATTCCATCTGTAGAAACTTGACATCTGTTTCCCTGTAACCACAAAGAAAATGTATCCACGTGTTCACATAAACAATTTGAAGCAGAGAATAAATTATCACAGAGAGCACAGGCTGCAATTGAGGCAGTAACATCTGTAGGAATATGTGATACAAAAAATTAACTCTCCGGTTTCCCAAAAGAATTTTTTACTCTTTCGTTATTATCATTTATTTTCAAAGTATTTCATATGAATTCATTGAAAATACAGTTTTGATTATTGCTGATGCTGATAAGTCAACTCCAAAGCACATGAGACTCATTCCAAATTTAAATCATTAAAATACAGTTTCACAGTAAAATGAAGCCTAACTGGAAATAAAACACGTGTTAAGAGTTAACTCAAATTATCCTTTGGCTTAGCCCATGTATCAACTGGATGCTTATCTTACATAGCTATATTAATTCTATAAAGTCATTTGATCAAAGAAGCAATTGTGGGATTCACAAATGATGCCAGTACCAATAATAAAGTTTTAAAATTCAGCTAACACAATAAATAACTAAAAATAAAGTTATAAAACAATCTGAGTTCTCTTAAATGTGTCTAGGTAGCTTCTATAGAAAACATATCACTGGGTAGTAAAACTATTCCACAGAAGGTTGAGGATTAACTAAGCAAGGAAGAGAACTTGAAGAAAAAAGTCTGTGTTGGGCAGGGGGTGAGGATGGTAGTGGCATATGAAACAGAGAAAACACATCATGCATTCCAATATCATCTTTTCACATTGATATTTAGATCCATTTTGAGAATAAGTATAAGTTCACTTAGGTCAAGAGCAATTAGACAATGCTTGAAAGAAATTACATTTTGGGATAGATTTCTCAAACATCATCATGAATCTCAGCAGTGGTGCTACAGTTCTTTAAGCTATCATTCTAGACAGTCAGATATACCATTATTATCACATTGACATAATTATAACATTGATATGTTGGATAGAGTAAGAGAAGTTCATCAAAGTTATCAAAACTGGTTGATAATTCCTCAAACTTAAAATACAGTCTATTGTTATTGGTTTAAACACAAATGCAAGGCCACTTTATTGGACAGGGGGAATACAAGAATTTGAAGCTATTTACTTTGCAAAGGTCTTACAAAATATATTAAGTATCGTGATCCACAGTGTTTTAATTACAGAAGTAATGTCCATAGCCCTGGAGCCAACAGATTCTTCAACCATATTAGAATGTTCAGAGTGACTGGTGTGCAGACGAAAATCTCCCATGGACACTGTAAGCTGAGCACTGGTGAGGTGAGGTTGAAATGGCATAGAGCAGGAAAAGAAGGTGAACATGGGGAGCATATGACAGAGAGAACCATGTGAATGAGAGAAATTATAGGAGATATGGGGTCATTATCATTACAATCAAAATGTGATTAGAAGGAACAACATAGAGAGAAGATGTCTGTGACATGTGGTATGAAAATCATTAAGATATTTTAGAATAAAGATCAACATATTTTTTAAGGTTGCTAGACAGAGGCATTTCTAAGTTCTTTTTATAAGGTAGAGCGTCTTTGGAAATGTGGTCAGGCAGGTGAATAAAGCCTGCTCCATTGGTAGGCGGGAGAGAACACACATTATAAAAAATGCCACTCATTGACTACTTTCCCCATATACATCATGTCTGGTTTTAATATTGTTTTACCCAATGACTTTTCAGCAAAATCTTAGGAGTCACTGAACATATTTAAAATAGTTGAAAATATTAGACAGCTTACTAAGTGGAAGTGACCATGTCCTTCTTCCTTCCAGCTACATATATGCTGCCACTGCTCTGGGAGTTCCAAATGTCCACAGGCCCAGAATTGTCTTATGAGATAATTAAACCAGACTGAAATGGCAGGTGAAACTTGGATGGATTTAGAACTTGCAGCTGGAACTCCAGGAATCTATGCTAGCTGAAGAGTTTACCCAGTAATTTATTTAATTTTGCATCAATGTGTCCCACAATCTCAGTGACTAAATATTTTAGATATCCCATAAAATCATTGTAGAAGGTTTTTACTCAAGTATTATGTTTCTGTCCCTAAAACAACAGCACCACACACACCTCACACACGTACTGGGTACTGTGATAAGAGGTTTTGTATGTGTTTAATGCTCCATGCTGCACAATTTCCTTGATCTCCTGGGATTTTTTGAATAATCTTAAAACATTTTTCCAACTATTTTTAATTGATTACCTCAGAAAGTGCTTTTTACATCTCATGAAATTATTCTGAACAATAATTATATGCAACAATTCCACTAATCATCTTCAATTTAGATTTAACTTTCAATTGTTCTTGGTTTATTTTGTCTTTTTCTATTTTGAGATTTTTCTCCTGATTTAATTTTAAGTACTGGCAATCATCAGTTTGCTCTCTGTATCTATGAGTCTGTTTCTGTTTTGTTTGTTCACTTATTTTGGTTTTTAGATTCCACAAATAAATGAAACCATATGATATTTTTCATTTTCTTTTTTACTTATTTCACTTAGCATAATAACCCCTAGGTCCATCCAGTTGTTGTAAATGGTAAGATTTCATTCTTTTTATGGCCAAGTAATATCCCATTGTATATATGTACCATTTCTTCTTTATCCAGTCATCCATTTATGGACATTGAGATTGCTTTCATATCTTGGCTATTGCAAATAGTGCTGCAATGAACATAGGAATGCATATATCTTTTGGAATTACTGTTTTGGATTTCTTTGGATAAATACCCAGAATTGGAATTGCTAGGTAATAGGTAGTTCTATTTTTAATTTCTTGACAAACCTTCATACTGTTTTCCATAGTGTCTGCACAAATTTGCATTCCCACCAACAGTACATGAGGGTTCCTTTTTCTCCACACCCTCACCAACATTTGTTGTTTGTTGATTTTTTGATGATAGCCCTTCTGACAGGTGTGAGGTTATATGTCATTGTGGTTACAAAATAGTCATGGGGATGTAAAAGTACAGCATAGGGAATATAATAAATAATATTACAACAACTATGTATAGTTCCGGGGAGGTATTAGATTATTGAGGGTTGGGGGGATCACTCCATAAATTATATAAATGTCTAACTACTATGCTGCACACCTAAAACTAACATAATATATAATATCAACTGTAATTGGAAAAAATGCATCTAAATGGGGGGAAAAAAAGAATAAATTGGACTACCACTCCACACAAAGGTAAGGGAGACTGTGTTTAGAATACAGGAGATCCCTTAGCATGTCTCTTAATATTACTATGCCCCGGGATTAAGATTAAATGAAAACTACAACAGTCCATTCTACGCAGGAGTACTAATAGCCCAGACCCTTCAGGAATGAGTGTTTTGTTTACTTCACCAGATAGGAATCACAACCAGCTGAGGTGCTTACTGAAGGTAAAGGGAATACTAAATGGATGATGGAAGAAGGTAGTTATAAATACCAGCTACAGCCCTAGCCAGTTTAGCTCTAGTGCTTAGACAGTCGACCCACAGACTGAAGGGCCCTGGGTTTGATTCTGGCCAAGGGCAAGTTATCTCAGTTGCAGGTTAGAGGGAGCATTGGAGAGGCAACCAATTGATGTGTCTCTCTCACCTCAATATCTCTCTCTCTCCCTTCCAGTCTTTCAAAAAAGCAATGGGAAAAAAATATCCTCAGGTGAGGAATAAATAATTAAATAAATAAACACCAGCTGCAACCACATGACCAGGCATAGAAATGAAGACTGTGATTGTCATGAGTACTTCTTTTGTTATAAATCTATTTTTGTACATATAAAAAATCTTTATTTCTTCCCTATTATTTCCTTATGTATCATAAGATATGGAGAACTAATATTAAATATTGTTAATTTTACATCATAATATTTAAGTTACAGATATCAAGAAGACTAAATTTCACTCAAGGACTGTACCTACTCTCCTGTGAGAGGGGTCAGTGCATTTTTGGTCATATGCAAGATAGTTGTATCATGTTATATAAAATTATGGATTTTTTATTGTCTTTTTTTGGACATTAACTTTAGTTTAAGGAGATGTGTACTAGTGCCAAGTTGACAAGAGGTGGACTTGTGATAATTAGCTTTATATGTCAAATTTACTTGGCCACAAGCTTGACACATACTTGGTCAAATGTTATGGGTGTGTCTACAGGGGGTTTTTCTAGATAAGATTAACATTTATTTATTATTATTTTTTTATTCAGATTACAGATGTTCCCTTTTTTCTCCATTGACCCCTTCCACCCCACACCCATTGGTACACTGAGTAAAGAAGATTACCCTCCTTTATGTAGGAGGATCTCTTCCAATCAGTTAAAAACCTGAGTAAACAAAAAGCCCAGCATCCCCATGAGTAAGAAAGAACTCCTTTTGCCTGACTGCCTTCAAACTGGGACATTGTCATCTACCTTCAAATTAGAACTGAAACACCAGGTATTCCTGGGTCTTCAAACTTTTGGCTTTTGGACTGATATGGGTTCTCCTGGTTTTCTGGCCTTTGGACTCACACTGGAACTAGCCATTAACTATTTTCTTTTATTTTGTCAATGGAATTTAATTTTTTCTTTCAGTGATAACCCCTACCCTTCTCTTATTTGCATAATTATGGTGAAGAAAACCTCATCTCCCACTGAAAAATTGGGCACCAACCCATGCTCAGCTTATCTGATACTCATTGTAATTGGTTCAGTGATGTGAGCATGACCCAGTGTGGAGTGGTTATAATCATGCCTGGGACTTCTTCAGGAAAAGTGAGAAAATGTGGCTCTCTTCCCACTGAGCTGATAAATTTCTAGTTGCTGTGGCAATCCTGCAACTATAAATGTCTTTCTGAGAATGATGCAAACACAGAACCTCAATATGGAGATAATAAAACATTTAATGAAAAATTTTGAGTTCCCCAACTTGCTATTCTTTAAGTCTATCTGATTTTTTTAGTTCTACAAACTATTTTGGGTAGGTTTCTGTCACTTATAACCAAAAAAATCTCGTTCAATACCACTTGCACAGCTAAAAATATTACTCTTTATCTTCCCATATGAATGCTATCTTGCTTAAGCATAGGTTTCTTGCCTTACAATCATTTTTCTTATCCTTTAGGTATTCTCCCATGTTATAACTTAAACTTATACAAATGAGAAATTCAATGACAGTATGATTCTCTTTCTTCCATCGTTATTGTGCTTTTCCCTCTGTGGGAGATTAGCAGAGTTTTCTTTTTTCTAATTTAAAAATTTTGACATCACTTGTATAAGTGCAGGTCTTATTATTTTAATTTTATTATTTATTTAGTTTTATCCTCACCTGAGGACATGCTTAGAGAGAGGAAGGGAAGGAGGGAGGGAGGGAGGGAGGAAGGGAGAGAGAGAGAGAGAAAGAGAGAGAGAGAGAGAGAGAGAGAGAGAGAGAGAGAGAGAGAGAGAGAGAAACATTGATATGAGACAGAAGCATCAATTGGTTGCCTTCTGTGCATGCCCCAGCCCGGTATCGAACCTACAACCCAGGTGTGTGCCCTTACCAGAAATCAAACTGGCTTTCGCTGCATAGGACAGCGCTGCTCAACCAACTGAGCCACTCCAGACTAGTGCAGGTCTTTTTAATTTTTTTTAATTTATCTTTATCGTTGAAAGTATCACAGATGTCTTCTTTTTGCCCCATTGATCCTTCCACCCCCCCACCCACTCCCTGCCTAGGCCGTCCCCACACTATTGTTTGTGTCCCTGGGTTATGCACATATGCATATAAGTTCTTTGATTAATCTCTCCCCACCCACCCCCACCTTCCCTCTGAGATTTGTCTGCCCCATGCTTCTATGTCACTGAATCTATTTTGTTCATCAGTTTATTATAGTCTTTAGATTTCACATATAAGTGAAAACTACTTCTTGTGACTGTGTGTGTTCTTTCCATGTGAAGATGCAATTTTTAAATTATTTTGGTTCAAAATTCAGTGAAGTTTCATTTTAATTATTGCTTTGAGAATAGATTTTTCCTTCCTTCCTCCCTCTATAAGTCCACATCCCATTTTATCCCCATAATTTTGTCATTATCAGTAATGTTAACAGATGACAAAAATAATAACTCAGTCTTCATTCATTGTCAAATAGCCATGATATTAATTTTACTTAAAAACTACATTTATTGATCAGAGATATGACTCTGTGTTACACCCAAAGACCGCCTTCCTTTTTAGATGAAAATTTGAAAGTGGATACTATGACTCATGAGAACTATGCTATAAAATTTTTTCTTGTATTTTAGTCCCAAATTACGAAGAATCATAAATGTCACTTTGTATGTTTCTGAGACAAGAAGAAAGCTTGACATTGTGGCATCTAAACATGCATCTAACTTTCAATGGTGCAGTTCAAGATCATGGAACATTTATCACCGTGTCTCTGGGTCATCGTGCTGAGGTACAGAAATTGGGCAGTTTTGGTAGCTGCAGTATAGACCAGCCTACTCTGATGAATACAAAAAATTTCACCTGATTTTGAGTATATCTGTGACAAAAATAAAATAAAACAGTATAATGGAGACTGTATAGATGGCTATCTATAATATACAATGACAAAACAGTTGGGAATAATGTCATCTTTGATAAGTTGTGAAACAGAACATAGAAAAAAATGAACTTTAGCAAAAAGGTTGGAAAGCAAAGTAGAAACCAAAAATGCTTGCAACGTTTCAGTTATCTGCTGTGTTCTCACAGTACAGTATTACAATAAAAGTGGGAGTCTGGAAATAATTGGCTAGTTTCCAAGCAAAAAAAGAAAAGAACAAGAATAAAGAAGTCCAGAAATTGTGGTTCTCTCAGTGCTTGGAAAAAACTACTGTTTCTGGGCTCTAAACATAAACTAAAAGAGTGACAAAGGCTTTGAAGAACAAATTCCCCAAACAACCTTTAATCTGAATAAATTGCCTCTGTGAAAAGTTCTATTTGTGTGGCAACCAATAGAATCTTTCAATAAAATAAAGTAACTCAGAACAAAGATCCCATTAAGAATATGGGCTTCCAAGAGAAGACTCAAAGCCTCAAGTTAGCCCCCTTTAAATTGAGGGAGAGAGAAGAGAGGTGCAAGAAGAATATGTATACATACTTAGTTACATTTATACAAATATATACTTTTAAATAATATTTTAGAATCTGTCTTAAAAATAATTGATGGTATAGTTACAAAGTTTAAAAGTCAATTATTTTAGAAAATGTCAACCATGTAGATAAGTAGAGAGAATCATATAAAAACACCATGTTTTCAACACCCATCCTATAATTTAATCAATAATGTTTTAACATATATCTCTAAGATAGATACTTTAAAAAACACATCAAGCACAAAACCTTTTGATCACAAATAAATTTTTAACAATAATTTCTGATATCAAATATTGGTGATCTAATATCTCATTAATATTTTTTACAGTAGGTTTATTCAGATCAAGATCCAAACAGGATTCACACATGATATTTTGCTGGCATGTTTATTAAATGTATTTTAATCTATAGGTGCTACATATTAGTTGAAGAAGCCACTGGTTTTCAAAATGTAGTACACAGACCAGCAGCATCAGCATCACCTGGGAATTTAAAAGGGCAAATTTCTGGATCCTACTCCACACCTATTATATTAGAAACTCTGAGAGAGAAGCCCAACAATCTGCTGATGTACTCTAAAGTTTGAGACCAACAACTGTAGTCATACACACTTAAGATTTTGAAGGTTGTATTTATATGATATCATTTAATATGTTCCTCTCCTTTATTTCATGCAAACTGTAGTACACTTAGGTACATAAGATCTAAAGTCTTATAAGGTACAATTGTTTTGACAATAATATCTCATAGACAGTGGGTTTCATTAACTTGTCATTAAATCACATCCTGAGGTTCAATGTTTTTTGTCTCTTTTGCACTGATAAAAAGATTGAACAGTAGGTCATGTGTGTCAGCCTGGTCCAGTCATTAAAAAAATCTCCATCAGTGACCCTGGCTGGGAAACTCAGTTGGTTAGAGCATTGTCCCTATATGCCAGTGTGGCAGGTTTGATCCCTGGTCAGGGCACATACAAGAAACAATCAACGAATGCATAAACATGTGGAGCAACACATTGATCTCTCTCTCTCCTCTTCCCTCTCTCTCTCAAATTAATAAATAAATAAAAATTCTCCATCAGCTATTCACAAAATAATTTTAACATCTATTGAAGATCACAGCCCCAATCCATTATTTTACTAGGGTTTGCCAAATGGTAATATACTAATTCTGTCATTTCTTCTATATTTATTAGCTGAGATAATTCTAAGGATAAGAAATTTTCTTCTTAACTATTTGCTTACACTTGGATACATTTCTACAAAAGAAGCAGAATGAATGCCTGACTTGTTCCTTTTATATGCTGGTTTTCAGAATGATTTTTGACTCCCTAGATATCTGCAAAGTAAGCCAGTACATTGCTTTTTATTTATTTGTTTGTTTATTTATTTAATCCTCACCGGAGGATATATTTTCCATTGCTTTTCAGAGAGTAGAAGGGAGAGAGAGAGAGAGAGAGAGATCAAAGTGAGAGAGACACATCAATTGGTTGCCTCCTTGATGCACACCGACCAGGGGAAGGGATGGAGCCTGCAACTGAAGTATGTGTCCTTGGCCAGAATTCAACCTGGTACCCTTCAGTCTCTTTAGTATGCTGCCCTATGCTATAACCACTGTGCCAAGTAACATGATTGACCCCTACAATTTTAATATATTTGTTGTATATCTTTTAAAAATTTTTATTGAATTTATTGGGGTGATATTTGTTAATAAAATTATGTTTCAGATGTACAATTCTATAATACATCATCTGTATATTGTATTATGTAATTCACCAACCAAAGCAATTTACAACTTTGTACATCATGTACCAATCAACACATATAAAATTGTTGCTTTATGAAGATGTTTTTAATTTTTTAATTTTATTGATTTTCTTTTCTTTCTTATTTATTTTTAATCTTTATTGTTGAAAATATTACAGATGTCCCCTTTTTACCCCCATTGATCCCCTCCACCCTACATCCACCTCACCCCCAGGGCTTCCCAATACCAATGTCTGTGTCCATGAGTTATGCTTATAAACATATAACTTATTTGATTAATCTTTCCCCAAACACTCCCCCCTTCCCACCTTCCCTCTGAGATTCCTCAGTCTGTTCCATGCTTCTATGTCTTGGGATCGATTTTGTTCATCAGTTTATTTTCTTTATTACTTTCCACATATAAGTGAGATCATGTGGTATTTGGCTTTTTCTGACTGGCTTATTTCACTTAGCATAATACTCTCCAGTTCCCTCCATGCTGTCCCAAAGGATAAGAAATCCTTCTTCTTTACATCTGCATAGTTTTGCATGGTGTAAATGTACCAGGGCTTTTTTATCCACTCACCTGCTGATGGGCACTTGCACTGTTTCATGATCTTAGCTATTGTAAATTGTGCTGCTATGAACATAGGAGTGCATAATTTATTTCTAATTGGTGTTTCAGGTTTCTTAGGGTATATTCCCAGAAGTGGGATCACTGGGTCAAATGGCAGCTCCATTTTTAAGTTTTCGAGGAAACTTCATACTGCTTTCCACAGTGGCTGCACCAGTCTGCATTCCCACCAGCAGGGTACTAGGGTTCCCTTTTCTCCACACCATGGCCAGCACCTGTCATTTGTTGATTTGTGGATGGCAGCCATTCTGACAGGTGTGAGGTGATATCTCATTGTGGTTTTAATTTGCATCTCTCTGATTAGTCACTTTGATCATTTTTTCATATGTCTCTAGGCCATTTGTATGTCCTCTTTGGAGAAGTGTCTGTTTAGGTTTTTTGCCCATTTTTTAATCGGATTGTTTGTCTTCCTTTTGTTAAGTTATATGAGTTTCTTATATATGTTGGATATTAACCCTTTATCAGATGTGTCTTTGGCAAATATGTTCTCCCATACAGTGGGCTTATTTTTTGTTTTCTTGATGGTTTCTTCTGCTATGCAGAAGCTTTTTACTTTGATGCAGTCCCTTTTGTTTATTTTCTCCTTTGTTTCTCTTGCTCTAGGAGATGTATCAGCAAACATATTGCTAAGAGAGATGTCTGAGATTTTGCTGCCTATGTTTTCGTCTAGGATTTTTACACTTAAGTCTTTCACCCATTTTGAGTTTATTCCTGTGTATGGTGTAAGTTGGTGATCTGGTTTCATTTTTTTTGCATATACCTGTCCAATTTTACCAACAGCATTTATTGAAGAGAATGGCTTTACTCCATTGTATGTTCTTGCCTCCTTTGTCAAATATTAATTTACCATAATGGCATGGCTCAATTTCTGGGTTTCTGTTCTGTTCCACTGATCTATATGTCTGTTCTTGTGCCAGTACCAGGCTGTTTTGATTGCAGTGCCTTTGTAATAATAACTTGATATCTGGTACTGTGATCCCCCCAACTTTCTTCTTTCTCAAGATTTCTGTGGCTATTCAGCATCTTTTTTGGTTCCATATAAATTTCGAAGTGTTTGTTTTAGATTTGTGAAATATGGTGTTGGTATTTTAATAGAGATTGCATAGAATTCATAGGTTGTTTTGGGTAGAAAGGATGTTTTGATGATGTTAATTCTTCCGATCCATGAACATGGTATATTGTTCCATTTGTTTATATCTTCCTCTATTTCTTTTTCAGTGTTCTGTATTTTTCCAAGTATAGGTCTTTTATCTCTTTGGTTAAGTTTATTCCTAGGTATCTTATTTTTTTTTAGTTGCAATGGTAAATGGGATTGTTTTTTTCAGTTTCTCTTTCTGAGAGGACATTATTGGTGTGTAAAAATGTCATCAATTTCTGGGTGTTAATTTTGTATCCTGCTACCTTCCTGAATTCATTTATTAAATATATTAGTTTTTTTGTGGAGTCTTTAGGATTTTCTATGAATGATATAATGTCATTTGCAAGTAATGACAGTTTAATTCCTCCTTTCCAATCTGGATGCCTTTATGTTTTCTTCTTGTCTGATTTCTGTTGCTAGGACACCCAGTACTATGTTGAATAAGAGTGGTGAAAGTAGACACCCCTATTTGTTCCTGTTCTTAGGGGAAACGGTTTTAGTTTTTGCCCATTGAGTATGATGTTGTCTGTAGGTCTGTCATTTATGGCCTTTATTATGTTTAGGTATGATTCCTCTATTCCCACTTTGCTGAGAGTTTTTATCAAAAACAGGTGTTGGATTTTATAGAATACTTTTTCTGCATCTATTGATATGATCATGTGGTTTTTGTCTTTCAATTAATTTATGTGATGTATCGCATTTATTGACTTGCAAATATTGTACCAGCCTTGCATCCTTGGAATAAATCTCACGTGGTCATAGTGTATGATCTTTTTAATATATTGCTAGATCAGGTTTGTTAATATTTTGTTGAGGATTTTACCATCTATGTTCATCAGGGATATTGGCCTGTCATTCTCTTTCTTTGTAGTGTCTTTATCTGGTTTTGGAATTAGGGTAATGCTGGCCTTGTAAAAAGAGCTTGAAAGTATTCCTTCCTCTTGTATTTTTTGAAATAGTTTGAGGAGGGTAGTTGTCCGTTCTTCTTGAGTGTTTTGTAAAACTTCCCTGTGAAGCCATCCAGGCCAGGGCTTTTGTGTGCTGGGAGCCCTCTGATTACTGCTTCAACTCCATCAGCAGTTATTGGCCTATTCAGGTTTTCTGACTCTTCCTGGTTGAGTTTTGGAAGGTTGCACTTTTCTAGTACTTTGTCCATTTCATCCAGGTTGTCTAGCTTGGTGGCATATAGTTGTTCAAAGTATTTTCTTACAATCTTTTGTATTTCTGTGGGGTCAGTTGTTATTTTACCTCTTTCATTCCTGATTTTGTTTATTTGTGTCCTCTCTCTTTGTTTCTTTTTTTTTTTTTTTACATATCTTTATTAATTTCAGAGAGAGGAAAGGAGGGGGAGAGAGAGAGATAGAAACATCAATGATGAAAGAGTCATTGATCCGCTGCCTAGCCCGCAAACCGGGCATGTGCCCTGACCGGGAATCGAATCCCGATCTCCTGGATCCTAGGTCGATGCTCAACTGATGAGCCACGCCCGACCGGGCTCTCTTTGTTTCTTGATGAGTCTGGTTAAAGGTTTATCAATCTTGTGTATCTTTTCAAAGAACCAGCTCTTGATTTCATTGATCTTTTGTATTGTTTTTTTAGTCCCTATGTCATTTATTTCTGCTCTGATCTTTATTATTTCCTTCCTACTACTTACTCTGAGCTTTTCTTGTTGTTCTCTTTTTAAGTTTTAAGTTGTAGGGTTAGATAGTCTACCAGAAATTTTTCTTGTTTTTTGAAGTAGGCTTGTAGTACTATGAACTTCCCTCTCAGGACTACTTTCATTGTATCCCATAGATTTTGAGTTGTTGTGTGTTCATTTTCATTTGTTTCCAGGAAGATTTTTACTTCATTCTTGATCTTTTTGGTAACCCATTCATTGTTTAAAAACATGCTATTCAGCCTCCATGTGTTTAAATGTTTTTTAGTGTTTTTATTGTGGTGGATTTCTAATTTCATGCCATTATGGTTCTAGAAGATGCTTTATATGATTTCAATCTTCTTAAACTTGTAGAGACTTGTTTTGTGTTCTAACATGTGGTCTATTTTTGAAAATGTCCCCTGTGCACTTGAGAAGAATGTCTATTCTGCAGCTTTGGGGTGGAATGTTCTGTAATGTCAATTAAATCCATCTAAACTAGTGTGTCATTTAGGGTCATTGCTTTTCTGTTGATTTTTTGTCTGGAAGACCTATCCAGTGAAGTCAGTGGGGTGAAGTCCCCTCGTATGATTGTATTGCTGTCAATCTCTCCCTTAAAGTCCTCTAGAAGTTTTTTTTTTGTTTGTTTGTTTTTTAATAAATTTAGGTACTCCTTTATTGGGTGCATATTTGTTTATCAGGGTTATATATCCTCTTGTTGGATTTATCCCTTTAGTATTATGTAATGACCTTACTTGTCTCTCATTATGCTCTTTATTTTGAAGTCTATTTTGTCTGATATGAATATTACTACCCCAGCTTTGATTTTAATTCCGTTTGCATGTAAAATTTTTTCCATCCCTTCACTCTCATCCTATGTCAATCCTTTGTTCTGAGGTGAGTCTCTCATATACAGCGTATATTTGATTTATGTTTTCTTATCCAATCAGCCACCCTATATCTTTTTATTGGGGCATTTAATCCATTTACATTTAAGGGTATTATTGATAGATACTTATCTATTCCAATTATAATTCTTTATACCTATGTTTCCCTTTCTTTCTATTTCTACTTCTAATTACAGCAGTTCTTTTAAGAGTTCCTGCAATGCTTGTTTGGTGGTAATACTCTTTTAGCCTTTTTTTTTTTTTTTTTTTTTTTGCCTGGGAAGGTCTTTACTTCACCATCTATCTTGAATGATAATCCTGCTGGATAGAGTACTCTTGGTTTCAGATCCTCGTTTTTCATTACTTTGAATACTTCATGCCTTTTCCTTCTAGCCTATAGAGTTTTTGATGAGAAGTCAGCTGACAGCCTTATTTGGGCTTCTTTGTCCGTAGCCAATTGCTTTTCTCTAGCTTCCTTTAAGATTCTCTCTTTGTCTTGAATTCTTGGCATTTTAATTATGATGTGTCTGAGCATGGGCCTCTTTGTATTCTTCTTGCTTGGGATTCTCTGTGCCTTCTGAACTTGTGTGACTTTTTCCTTCACCAGGTTAGGGAAGTTTTCTGTCATTATTTCTTCAAACAGGTTCTCTATCCCTTGCTTAGTTTTGAACTCCTCTGGCACTCCTATGATGCAAATATTGTTATGTTTCATCTTGTCCCGTAGATCCCTTATACTGTTTTTTAATTGTTTCCTGTTTTTTAATTGTTTTTTCTTTTTGGATCTTGACTGAGTGGTTTTTTCTACCCTGTCTTTTATTTTACTGATCCGATCCTCAGCTTCCTATAATCTGCTGTTTATTCTTCCCAATGTATTATTTATTTCTGCTATGTCATTCTTAATTTCCTTCATAGTTTCCATATCTTTTTTCATGCTGTTGAACATCCTTACAGTCACTATTCTGAACTCTATATCTGATAGATTGCTTATCTCCATTTCATTTAGCTCTTTTTCTGAAGACTTCTCTTGGTCTGCCTGTGAAAGATGTCCTTGGCAATTTGGGGGAATGACTGGGGACAGGAATCCAGAATGGTGCCCTCTGATCTCACTTTCTAGAGTTCACAGCCCCAGACTCTCCCCACACAACTCCAGTCGACTCCACCCTCCCTCTGGCGGAGCCCAAGGTGAGTGGCTGCACAGGAAACTTTGTGCATTGGTTCTTTAAGAAGGTGCCTGCAGTTCCAGCTGCCTCTTCCTGGCAGACAGAAACCCAGCCACTTTTCACAGCCACATGTTTTGCGGCCACCTTTCTCAGTTCTGGTGCTCTTGGCTGAGAAACCTAGGCTGGGGTTTAGGCCCCAGAGTTTTCAGTGGTAACCTCCCACAGCTGAGATATCCCTCCATCTGCTGCCTGTTGGAGCCCAGCCAGCCCTCTCATGCCTCTGCAGTTCCTACCAGTCTCTATGTGATCTCCACTTTTCCTCCTTGGTTATGAGGGTGCTCTCAAGCTAGTATTCAGCTGATTATTCAGGATGGGTTTTCTATATTTTAGTTGTAATTCCAGCTTGGTCCCTGGATAGTGTCAGTATAGCTTCCACTCAATCCGCTGTCATCTTTAATCTCATATTTGTTGTATTTCTGTACATTGCTATTATTGTTGTCGTTCATGCTCATTTTATTTCAACTTTGGCCAGTAAGAAATTCTTCATGTTGGCTATTGAATTAATTCACAGTATTCAAATAATTTTCTTATACCTTTCTTGTTTTCTAGTATGACAACACACCTCAGGCTTATTTGTACCTTTTATGCCCATACCTACTATTAGCTACTTCTCAATAAACCTCTAGTTGCTGTCATTGGGAAATCATATTTAGAGATCATAATCTCAATGTTAGGGATACTCATCACATCTAAGTTTGCCTTTACTTTCAACATAAAGCAAGAAAATAAATATTCTTGAGTACAAATACATCATGAGTTCTTACTGATATTTTAAATTTAAAATTAGGAGACCAATGATTTGTATTTCTTCTCCAGTATGCAAAAAATATGTTTCTAATTAAAAAAATTATTTATTTACTTCATTTTGCAATGTCTATGTAAAAGTTTCAGATTAAGTAATGTCAATATTATTAGTAAAATTTTGATTATGAAACAATTTAACATTTCTTTGCTCTTTCTTTTATCCTTAAGATATTACTTATTCACAATATATCATGGCTATGTTTTTAAGTCTCAGTGCATTTATGCCACCAAGAAGATATACAGTTTATTTGATTTAGTATTTTTTTAAGAATTGATTTTTCATTTTAATTTGATTTTGCCTTATAAGACATTTATATACACTCAAATTCAAATTTACAAATTTATAAACATAGTAGTCTAGTTTCTATTTCTATTCCCTACACTATGCCCCTGCCTTTCTTTTAGGTAAAATTTTTGTTAATTTGACTTAAGATTCCATTATTTATTGAAAAGAAATCTATAAACAAATATGTATAGATATTTAGATACATTTTTTGTCTTACTTAGATGTCAGTTAGCACACTATACATACTCATGCATCTGCTCTTTCTTACTTGACAATATATTTTGGAAATCATTGCATAGCAGTATAAGCAGTCTTTTTTTATTCTTTTTTTACATCTGTACAATATTTTACTATGTGGCTGGTCAATCATTTTCTCAATCAGTCTTCTATTACTGGACATTTAGATTATTTTCAGTTGTTTATTATTACAAAACTGGTGCTACAAGTAATATATTTTTGCTGGTATAACTTTAGTGTATACTCCTAGAGGTGACTCTGAATCAAAATTATGTCAACATTAAATTTTTTAATAAATAAATAAGTGTGTTTGACCATCTCACAAAGATGAAGTAGACCCTCTTACAAAATTTGGTTTGGATCTGAAAACTGATGATGCCACATATACACCACAAGTGTATGAAAGCTTTTATTATTCACATAATGAAACTTTTTGAAAACAGGACAGGCTCTCAAGCATAACTAAGAATGCCTTCAGAATGAGAAAAGATGACTGGCTTGTCTTTTACAGTGGTTAATGGATGGAACTAGAATGAAGGTTCCTGAGTAAGGGAAGAATTTCCCATGGCAATAAAACAGAGAACAAACAGGATATCTTAGTTTGCCCAGAAGGGTGAGAGAGAGTGATGGGGCATGAAAGCTGTCAATAGCCATAATTATGAAAAATTGAGTCAGATTCTTTTTTAAATTCATGTATAATTTTGCTAGATTTTGGAAAATTCTACTTCAAAATGGTTGTACGCTTTTGCAGTCCCAGGTTGCCAATTTCTCCATAGCATTGAAAAAAAACGTGTTGTCAAGATTTTGAATTGTTTGCAACCTGATAGGTGTAAAACGGTATCTCAGTGTAATTTTATGTTTTACACTAAGTGAGGTTCTGTATATTTTTATATGTTTAAGGTATGGCCAATCTGTTCTTTTTTTATTTAGCCTATTTTTCTTTAAAGTTATTGTTCTTTCCTTTATTCTCTCTCTCTCTCTTTTAAATAAAGACTTTATTTTTAAGAGTATGAGATCTAAAGCAAAACTGAGAAGATATAGTGCTTTCTCATATAAGTCCTACACCTACACATGCATAGATTCCTCCATAATCAAAATCTTCTACCAGATGATACATTTCTTAAAATCAATGAGGCCACATTGACAAATCATAATTACCCTGCCCATAGTTTACTTTAGGGTTCACTCTTGGTGTTGACAAATGTATAATGATATGTATCTATTATTATAGTACCATATAGCATATTTCCACTGCCCTGAAAAGTCTCTGTGCTCCGTCTACTCATCCTTTTCTCCATCGCAGCCTTATCTTTTAAGAAACTTACTATACATTATTGATATTCACATTTTCTATGATATAACTTACAAGTATTTTCTATGTTTGTCCATTGATTTTTTTCTTCTTTTAGGTTTATGTTGTCTTTTTCCTGGTAAAACATTTTTATTGTTAAATATCATCACACTTATCAATATTTTACCATATAACATCTGGATTTTAACTCAGTGTTAAGAAGATATTTGCTAGTCCCAAGTAATAGAGTAATACTCTTTATTTTCAACCTCCCATCTACTTGGAATCTGTCCAAGTGTATGGTGTGAGAAAAAGACCAAATATTGTTTTTTGCATTGCTGTTCTGGAATTCTAACATTACTCATTTAAAAAATCATATTCTCCCCCAGTGTTTTGAGATACCATATTTGTTATAAACAATGTGTCTATATTTTTAAAACGTCTTATTCTGGTCCATTGATTCACATATATATTTGTATGCCAATGCTACAATATTTTGACGAAAGAAACATGATATTACATTTTATATTTGGTAGGATTTGTCATCCTATGAAGATGGTCATTTCTTCTGGATTCTCCTAGGTATTCTTGTTGGTTTTATCAAATGAACTCTAAAATCTAGGTTCAGAAAAGTACCTAATTTTATTTTTGTTGGGACATTTTAAATTTAAATAACTCAGGGAAAATTGACATATTTATGATCTTGATTCTTCTTACTTAAGAACAGAGTACCCTTTGTTGTTCATTAGATCCCACATATGAGTGAAATCATATGGTATTTGTCTTTCTCTGGCTGGCTTGTTTCACTTAATGTTTCCAGGTCCATCCATGCTGTCTCAAAGAGTAAGAGTTCTTTCTTTTTTTTATTTTTATTTTTATTTTACAGATGAACAGTATTCCATTGTGTAAATGTACCACATCTGATTTATCCACTCATTTACTGATGGACATTTGGGCTGTTTTAAAATCTTAGCTAATGTAAATAACACTGCAATGAACATAGGGGTGCATATGTTCTTGGAATGAGTGTTTCTGGTTGCTTTGGATATGTTCCCAGAAGTGGCTTGGTGAAAAAGGTGAAGGGATTAAGCAAAGAAAAAAAATCTCATAAACACAGACAACAGTATGGTGATTAGCAGAGGGAATGGTGGGTGGGGGGAGATAGAAGAGGGTCAGGGGGGATAAATGATGATGAAAGGAGACTTGTCTTGGGGTGGTGAACACACAATACAATATACAGATGACTATTAAGAAGAAATTGTCTGATAGCACTTGGCTCCCTCCGAGTCACAGCGCTTGTCACAAGGCAGTGGGTTGCCTGCTTGCTCTTCAAGTGATGACTGGGAGCGCCTGATAGGGGGTGTGATGCTGGCAGCCTCTCTCTGAGAGGAGATTGTCGGCATTCTTGACCGGGGCACTCCAAGAGCCTGGGAAAACACTTTGATTTCAATGTGGCTTTAAAAACCAATACCAGGTTGAACCAAATAACTGTGTAAAATAGTCCACAGAGCAGCTTTTGTGGGATTAGCCTGTTCTCAGTGCCCCTAAACAAACTCATGACAATGTCGGTGTGCTAAGCAGCATACCCTCTTATTTGTATGTATTTAATTTGACATACAAAATCAATATTCTTCAAACTTATTGCGCAGAAATTAACATGTAGAGTAAGAGTGAGAGACAAAGCTTGTGAATTAGAAATATGGAAAGAATCAGGTATGAAATACAAGGGTGTGAGTTGTGAGGGTGGGCAAGAGGATTCCCTGCTGATGGGCACAGTGGAAGGTGATCCAGGCAGGCCTTGTAAAAAAAGAAGAAAAAAAAGAAGAAATTGTCTCAGAAAAAAGAACAGAGTACCCTACTAAATTTTTAGAGTTGTACTGCTAAAGATAACAGAAAGCAGTATTAAAACATGGTATAATTTTTTGAGTTTTAAAATGTACCTTGGACTATCTATATTTAGGAAAAAGCCCGGGAATGAAATATTTCCCAGCATTCACTTCACATAGAGCCAAGAAGGAAATTGTAAATGAAGAATATTCCAGAGCTTAGAGCCAGGACTATGGAGAATGATTGACAAAAAAGCTGAAGACAAGACAGGCATAAGCAAGGGGCATTCCTCAACCTCAAGTTAACTTTATTCCATTTCAGAATTTATATGCATCAAAGACTTTGTATATATTTATTTCTATTTTTCTCAGTGGAAATATTTATTGTTATCACTCTTTGTTGTTCAACCAATGTATGTTTGGATGTTTAGTTCAAAGACCTCTGGAACAAGAGAAGCCACATATACCATGATATAGAGACTGTTATGTATAAAACAGAAATTCTGTACTTGAAGAGGAACAACATATGTTCCATATGAGAGGAGAATAAACCCAACATTTGGTAGTGAGAAGAGGGGAATCCTGCATGGACTTCTGTGCCACCTATATTCAATTTCTCTCTGTTTATGAAAGCACAAGGTATTAATTTTTCCCCCTGTTGTAATGAATGAGATTGTCTGTTACCATGACATGTATATATGTATTTTGACTAATACATAGGGACTGTACATTTTCTTTTTTCTCTCTCTTGTTCCCTATTACATTATATAGACAGTTAGCAAATATGTATTAAAAAACTAGAAGTTTACCCAGCCGGCTTGGCTTAGTGGTTGAGTGTCAACATATGATCCAAAAGATCAAGGTTCGATTCCCTGGGTTGTGGGCTCAGTCCCCAATGAGGGGTGTGCAGGAAGCAGCCAGTCAATGACTTTCTCATCATTAATGTTTCTATCTCTCTCTCTCCCTTCCTCTCTCTGAAATCAATAAAGACATATTTAAAACAAACAAAAAATCTAGAAGTTATCGTATCAGAAATTCTAGCAGGATCATCACTTCACTTCATGTATTTTTGCATTGTAAATATAATCAAATTTCCAAAAATTTGGGAGCTCTTACTTTTTTTATTGACCTCCAATTTTCTGATCATTTCTGAATATGCATCTGAGGAGATTGTTTAGTTTTTTTCTGTATTTTGCTCATCCTTTAGAAATTCTATTCTTTCTCTACCAATCTCTTAGTTATGTCTCGGCATTTTAGTGCTATTTTTTCAATAAAATAATATATAAAATGAAAGATTGTTTTTAGTTTTCCAGTGTAAAACCCTCCACCTGTTTTGCTTAAATGAGTCTAGAAATTAGGTAAAGCTCAGCAATAATTAGAATATGGATTAACTGTACCCACGTGGATCATTCTACTTCCAATTTAATGGTCTGTTTATTCAACTGACATCTAGTGTCTCCTTTAAGGATGTTTTGTACAAAAATACAAACAATTTGAGCTTGATAAAGCACTGAGGGTATGACAGCAGCACGTGGGTTCATCAAATGATAGTAATGTTTAAGGGAAGATTTTTGCATGGCATTCCCAAATTCTATGCTTTTTGGGAGATTCCATTCCTTAAAGTGAGTATAGTACAAGGAAACTGTCATTAAATCCTGTTGATTCAAGGCACCTGGACTTGAGTAAAGGCCTACATAGCCAAATAGTATTTAATCTTAGGGGTAAAAACTGCTGTTTTGGAAGTCCTTACATCTAATTTTAAAGTAAATAACCAAAACATCACATTTGCTTAATCTGCCTTTTAGATTTTCAGAGTATTTATTATTTCAAACCTAATTTTCTACAAACAAGATGCAGAATGTTCTAGTCTTAAGCAGATATTTAGTAATTTTGACCTGGTATTATAAAATTTTACTTTTGAGTTACCTAGTTTCAGAAATCACCTGAAAAAACTTACATCTGAGAAACACATTGAGAAAACTGCAGTGGGGTATTACATTACAGCAAAACTTTTCTACATTTTTCCCCCCAAAAGAAAAAGAAAAGAAATCAAAGTTGACAACATAATTAAAAAGCTGCATATACTACTTATGCTAAAGAAATCACATAGCAGACTTTCGATTAACCACAGTAATGGAGTCCAGGGAAAGGACAAAATTAAATTCCACAGATAATCATTTTCACTATGAGTTTCAACCATCTAAACTATTAGTAAGTAGCCAATTTTCATTTCACTACTACCCTGGCTTTCCTTTCCAGAATCATAAAAAGAGATAGGTAATGTCAAGAGTGAGTTATTAACCAACCAATATATTTTAAACCTGAATGGTTTGCTGTAAGATGTAAGATTTATGATGCCTCTTAATTGAGGAGACTGGTTTATATATGGGTCAAAAGAGAGAGAGAAGAATTGTTGAAAGGACTTTGTTTGAGGGCCAGAGAAGAACCCAAACAAGACTCGACAGCACATTAAATGGACAAGAAGCTAAACATTCCTATAAGTTTTACCCCATGAAAGGCTACAAATCCTTTATGAATTCACTGTATCCTTGATGTTTCTATAGCCTAAAAACATTATTTGAAAATTTCATTGACCTCTGGAGATTTATAAATTAATCGATCACATGACTATTATACCTAATCACATATCGTGAATGGAAAGACCACTTTATTTTATTTCATTTTATTTTATTTTATTTCAATTACGGTTAGCATTCAATATTATTTTATATTAACTTTAGGGTGTAGCATAGTGGTTAGACAATTATATGATTTTCAAAGTGATCCCCTTGATATTTCCAGTACCCACCTGGCACTATACATAGTTATTACAATACTATTGACAATATTCCCTATGCTGTATTTCACATCCTTATGACTGTTTTGTAACTACCAATTTGTACTTCTTAATCACTTCACCTTTTTCAACCAACATCCCAACCCCCTTCTCATCTGGCAACCATCAGTACGGAAAGACTATTTTTAAAATTTTTATTAATGTTGTGATACATATTATATTACTATCTTGAAGTTAGTAATATAAATTTAGTAATTACTTCTTGTACATTACTTTCTACATTTCGAAACTGCAATTTGGTTATTTTCCTGATATTTAGTTTATTCCAAAAATGAGTACTTAACTTTCATCAGTAGCATGTTTTTACTCTAATTAATTCAAGGTAGTATGTCAAAGCATGGTTTAAAATCTTACCATCCATGCCAGAGATACAAGGAGTGGTGAAGATTGTGGTAAGCTAGAGAGCACATGTTGCACCCTAATAATACAACTGTTGCTGAGCTTTATTAAGTATTTACATTAAAAATATAAGGCCACAGTCGCCAGATCTTCCACTATTTCAAGAGAAGCCATTAATTATCATACTTACACCAATTCATATTTTCATAATATTTTTGTTCTTTATACTTAAGGAACATAATGGCAGAGTATAGGTTTTCTGTTCCTTACATTTTAAGCAAATTTTTCAGGCAGCCACATAGTTTTCATATCTTGCTTTATTAAATAACTGTATTTTTAAATTGCCCTTTTGAATTTTTGTGACCCATGCAGACCACAAAGACGAAACTCAGTTACTTAGAAGTTGTTATTACACACAATAATTAATTCATGTCATTTTGAATCAGATGATTAATAAAATCTATTTCTATAAAACTCTCTGGACAAACCCTATGATGCTAAACAGAGGAAGTAAACATAAAATAAATATTATCTCCTAAGAATATTGATTCCCTCATATCTTAGTAAGCACAATGCTGATGGTGACAGAATACCACATAAGTATGTGTGTGGGTTAAAGAGATAGAGCTATCTTTTGAAATCTGTAAAAGATAAGCCAAATAGTTGATCTTTTATATGTGCATGAATGGAAACGCACACCCATTGATTTTCATTTAGTCCCTTTTGGAACAAAATGCTACAGAAGTGGCTATTGGTAAAAAATTGCAAGATTCAGGAGAAAGTATTATAAATTGTTGAGTTTCTTGATAAAACTAGCTGGTATGCTGTGTAGTGGGTAGAGACTGTTTAGCTAAACTTCTGTAATCCGAACCTTGAGGAGAACTAAAAATTAAACATAGAGCAAAAGTTTCATGTATAGATGACACTAGTTCTCTTTCAAATGTTTTTTTAACATATTAAGAAACATAGCAATATTAAATTTTAATTGAATATGCCCATGGAAGAGAAATAATAACAACCCTCTCCCCCCAAGTAATGGATAATAGGGGCTGATGTTGTAGGCTAACTGGACAGAACGTAAGAATGTAAAAACTTCTGAAAACTAAACTCCCATGTTTTAATTAGGATCAAAGGCATGTCCCACATTTTAAGAAACAATATCATGCTCAGAGTATGAGACTTTGGTCTAAGCAGAGCAATATGACACATGATAATATCAAACTTCTCTCTAAGGACATAGGAGGTAGCAGAGAGCCTAGAATCAGTACAGTGTGCTTGTTATTGTGGGCTTGGCATTTATGTTATTTGTCAGGAAAAAAAAAACTTGACTCTCTATATTGACTAATATATATTTCTTATCTGTGTAGCTTCATTGAACAGATCCAATCCACTATAAAAATGTGAGATAGAAAGATATTCCCATTCAAGAGGAAGTCCTTAAACTAAGCTATCAATACACAAAAGGGAAACTAAACCTTTCAGTTAAATGTGTAATCATTGAAATATAAAAAGTAATAAGATCTGATAAATTTTAGAACCAAGGTGAATAAAGAATTAAGATTAGAGGACAGTACTGGAAAATTGGCACAGAATGCATTACAGAGCAAAAACAATATTTAAACTAAAAAAATAAACTCAGAATCGTAGAGAATCGTTTGAGATTAATTTCATGACTAAAAGGATTTCCAAATATAAAGAATGGGGTAAATGACATAAAGATATTACTTAAAGAGTTAATAGTGAAATATTTTTAGAATTGAAGACATGAGTCATGAGCTTTAAAAATCACACCAAATGTTGTACTAGATTATTTTTTTAAGTGTGCACCTAGCCCGGCCAGGCATGGCTCAGTGGTTGAGCATCGACCCAAGATCCAGGCGATCGGGGTTCGATTCCCGGTCAGGGCACATGCCCGGGTTGCAGGCACAATCCCCAGTCAGGAGCGTGCAGGAGGCAGCCGATCAAAGACTCTCTCATCACTGATGTTTCTATCTCTCTCTCCCTCTCCTTTCCTGTCTATGAAATCAATAAAGATATATTTAAAAATAAATAAATAAAGTATGCACCTAGGTACATAATAAACTGCAAATTATCTTAGGTGAAGACCAAATCTCAGTCTAACTGCAAGTCATAGCACTTTTCATAATGGCCCAAATCTGGAAATTATCTAAATATCTATCAATAGTTATGTGCACAAATAATTTGTGCTTTAATCACACATTGAAACACTATCTAGAAATGACAATGAATTAACTACAATCACATGCAACATTTTAAATTCTTAAAATGGCAAATATTTATCTCTTGCTAGTGTTGTATCTATATGCAGGTGAATAAGGGACCTCTATTCCATCATAATCACCTGGAAGCATTCCTGGTATGGGAAGTTAGTGGATAATTATCCCAGCTTTCTCACTCCTCGGTTTGTATAACTAAGAGATTTGTTCTTCAAATGGATCCAGAGACATAGCAGCATGGAATAGACTGAGGGATCTCAGAGGAAAGGTGGGGATAATGGGTAGGGAGAGATTAATCAAAGAACTTATATGTTAATAAGCATAACCCATGGACACAGACATTGGTATAGGGAAGGCCTGGGGGTGGGATGGATTCAGGGTGGAGAGGATCAAAGGGGGTAATAAGGGGACATCTGTAATATTTTCAACAATAAAGATAAAGAAACTTTAAAAAATAAAATAAAATAAATAAACAGGCTTTATGTTAAAAAAAAAAAAAAGAAAAAAAAAAGAGGGAGATTTGTTCCTCACTGTGTCCCAGAGACCCTCAGTGTCATTAAACTATAGTTGTCACAATGATGACTGATAATGTAAATGTTCTTGGTTTCCTTTCCTTCCCCATCTTACTTCTGACTTCCCTGCTGCTGTAACTTACCAAGATCACCTTCCAAATAAACTTAGTACTCAAATTCTTTATTCAGTGTCTGATTCTATGGGAAACTAATTCAAAGCAGTTTCCCTTCTGGGTAAAAACGTTACAAAAAGACACTCCTACAGGAAAACAAACTAGAAAGTCATCTTCCCTCAGGTTTATGCAGCTGTTTTCCAGCTGCTAGGCTTAGTGAGCAAAGTAAAGGTTAGATTTAGGTTTCCCACTTTCCTTTGTCCATCTTTTTCTTATGTAGAGTATATTACCTAAAATACCACTGGAACCTGGCCAATGTGGCTCAGTGGTTGAGCATCGACCTATGATCCAGGAGATCATGTTTCGACTCCTGATCAGGACACCTGCCTTGGTTGTGGGCTCAGTCACCAGTAGTGGGAGTGCAGGAGGCAGCCTATCAATGACTCTCTCATCACTGATCTTTCCATCTCTCTCTCCCTCTCCTTTTCTCTCTCTGAAATCAATAAAGACATATTTAAAAAAAAAATAAAAAAATAACCAATGGAATTTTGCTCTGGGGTGTGGGGGTCCCTTTTATTACCTTGTTCAGTAAGACTATCTGTTAAACCATTTCAATTATTTTTCTGTCAACAGGTTATAAGGATTCTCATGGAGCAATTAGATATGTAAAAAAATATGAAGCTGTGGTACATTTACATAATAGAATACTACGCAGCCATAAAAAAGAACTCTTTGCAACAGCATGAATGGAATTATTAGGCTAAGTGAAATAAGCCAGCCAGAGAAAGACAAATATCATATGTCACTTGCATGTAGACTCTAATGAACAAAATAAACTGATGAACAAAATAAGACCAAAGGCATGGGTGCATGGACCAGACTGACAGATCTCAGGAGGAAGTGTGGTGTGGGGGAATGGATAAAAGAAGCAGAGTGATTAGACAAAGAACATATATGCATAGCCTGTATACACAGACAACAGTGTGGTGATGGCCAGAGGGAAGCGTGTGGAGGCTGGGTGGAGGTGGGCAAAGTGAGGGGTGGAAGTGGGGGACATCTGTAATAGTGTCAACAATAAAAATAAAATAAATGTTGAATCTGTTGAACGGTTGTTAAAGTGTAATTGGCAAAGTTGCTCACATTACAACTTAAATCATTCTGAAGAGCACTTTCTTTTTGGGCTTCACTCAAAGAAGTTAGCTTTATTGGTCACTTGACAAATGGGTTGAAGTAAACACAAATGTACAACATATTGCATACAAAATTTTAAAAATTCCAACAAAAATTATGCATATTTCTCAGTGGTAGAGATGTAAAGTACAGCAACCCATCATTCATGAGATTGAGATTCAGTGCTCTGAACCAATCATGGGACTGAATTTAGCTCATTAGTTGTGGGTTTGCACAGGTAAAGAATTGGGAGGTACTCTAACCCAAGTTTACCGACTTTGATGGAAAACCCCAAGGTGAACCTGTCAAGTTATAAGCTGCAAAACTAATTTCTGTGACTTTCCAATACTCTTCTTTATTTAAACATTTGTTTTTCATGAAACCCTGTAAAATGCAAATTGGAATATACTTGGGCAACTGTATTAGTCCATTAGGGCTGCCATAACCAAAACTGGGAGGCTCAAACAACAGAAATTTATTTTCTCACAGTTCTAGTGGCTGGAAGTCCAAGATCAAGATGCTGTCAGAGTCAGTTTTTCCTAAAACCTCACTCTCTGGCTTGCAGATGGCTGTCTTCTCACTGTGTCCTCACATGGCCTTTTCTCTGTGCATGTGCATTTCATTGTCTTTTCTTATAAGGACAGCAGTCCTATTAGATTAGGGCCCTTATGACCTCACTCAACCTTAATTGCATTGTCAAAGGTACTATCTCCTATTATAGTGACATTGAGGATTAGGGTTTGAACATATATGATTTATGGAATTACATAATTCAGTCCATAGCAGTAACTCATCAGCTCTCAATTGTAAGTGCTCACTTAAGTTTGTATAAATTCCTTTGTCCTAAGACATAATGATTGACATTTTCATGGATAGAAAAACTCTTTTTTTTTTAAAAAAAAATCCTTTTTAAAAAATATATGTATCTTTATTGGTCTCAAAGAGAGAAAAGAGAGGGAGAGAGAGAAATAGAAACATCAATGATGAGAGAATCATTGATGGGCTGCCTCCTGCATGCCCCCCACTGGGGATCAAGCCTGCAACGCAGGCATGTGCCCTGACCAGGAATAAAACCACAACCTCCTGGATCATAGGTCAGTGCTCAGCTGCTGAGCCACGTCAACCAGGCTAAATACTCTTGATCAATGTTAAAATTCATTTAATATTAGTTATGAGTTGGTTTTACATTAATCATTTAATGCACATGTATAGGTATTGTTATGGACTGACTTATGCCCTACTCTCCTAAATTTATATGTTAAAGTCTTAACACTCAGTACCTCAGAATGAGATTGTATCTGAAGATAGAGCTTTTAAAGAGGTAATTCAGGTTAAATAAGGTCATTGGGGTGGGCCTTACTAAAAAAGGACTGGTATCTTTATAAGAAAAGATAAAGACACAGACACACACAGAAGGAACATCATGTA
The DNA here is from genome assembly GCF_964146895.1 of Miniopterus schreibersii. NCBI lineage: Eukaryota > Metazoa > Chordata > Mammalia > Chiroptera > Miniopteridae > Miniopterus > Miniopterus schreibersii. Next base: position 35,223,565 of record NC_138104.1, read on the forward strand.
AAGACACAGGGAGAAGACAGCCATCCACAAGCAAAGAGAGGCATCATAAATAAACAATCCTGACAACACCTTGACCTTGGACTTTTGTTAGAAAATAAATTCATGTTATTTAAGCTACCCAGTCTATAATACTGTGTTATGGCAATCCTAGCAAACTAATACAGATACCTAGTTTTTATGTGTGTTTTTTCCACATTTGACTCAGGTTCCTGTCCCTCTCCTGACCTGATCATTGTCTGCAAATTTATCTGCTATGAGATTGGGATTCACATCTCTGAATCAACCAGACATTGGTGTCAACTAAACTTTTGGGGTGGTATGCCCAGATGACAATGTTATAGAAACCCTGTTTCAAGCACACCAAATTAGGTGCAAAATTTAGAGAAATTCTGTGCAATTTATTCTTTTCATACTCTGTCAATTCACTCAAAATGTCTTAGTAACCCAGTAATGACTGAAAAATCTCCCAGGAAAACTTCAATTCCCTTGTCACTGTTCAGATAAACCCTTTCATTTAAAGTCTTGTTTTGCACAACTGACAGTGAAAGAAAAAAGTGGAATGCATTTTGGGAACTGAGAATCTCTCTCAATTTTACACTCACTTATGTTTTAGCCATTTCCTCTGACTGGGGTTGTGAATTGCCTTCTCTCTGTGCTTAACTGTCTTTCCTCTTTTTAAGATGAGTATCTACAAAAGAATAACATACAGACAATAATGATATCAAATCATAAATGTGTAGGTTGATTAATTAACTATTTAAATCAATACACATTGAATTGCTTCCAGTATCTAAGCCTTCTTTGTGTCCCATATCTATCACTGTCCACACCCTGTTTTATAAATTTATATATATCAATTAAATCATAAAGTGTGTATTCTCTTGTTACTTTTTTTGCTTCAACATTATATTTGTGAAATTCACCCATGTTGTTGCATGTGGGAACTTTGCCCTCTTTTTAATTCTTCATAGTATTCCATTGTATAAATCTCCTGAAAATTAACTTACTCATAGCTCATTCCATTCTTGATGGAAATTAACATTATTTCTAGTTTATAGATATTATATACAGTTGTGCTATGGACATTTTTGCATTTGCCTTGTGGTGCATACACACACCATTTCTGTTGGTTATATATCCATGAATGGAAGTGCTGATTCAAAGACTATGCATATGTTCAGTTTTAATAGAGGTTCATTAACAGTGTTACAGTTTAATTTAACCAATGTAGCTATTCTCATCCCACATTGCCTTAATAAATTGGTTTCTTGTTTTCCTATTAGGTTGTAGTCTTTTATTAATTTCTAATAATTTTTATATATTATACAAATGAGCACCTTTGTATACAATATATATGTCCAGTTAAATGTATTTCAAATGTCAGCTCATAGTTGTTGGCTTATATTTTCTTTCTCTTCATAGTATGTTTTGATTTAAAGAAGTTCTTAATTTTAATGTTGTTAAATGTATCTTTAGGGCTAGTGCTATTTATTTTTCTTTTCATGAACCTTCGCCTATCACAGGGTCTTGAAGATATTTTCAGATATTATATTGCAAATATTTCCTTGTTTTACACTTCATGTTTAGAGCTTACAAAGTCTCGTTAAAGATCACCAGGAAAAAGCCAGTAGTCTGAGAAAATCAGATATATAAACTCACCAGAAAAGAAGGGTATTTGAGGGGAATTGTGGAATGTCAGTTGGCAAGGTGGAGGAGGTTAAGAGTCTTTTGTAAGGTTTGGACTACTAATAAAGGATACCGAGAACAGGCTAAAGAAAGCATGGGGGGGGAGGGAAGGTGGGGCCCTGTGGGAAGCAGAAGAGGCCCCCGCTCCCAGCGAAGGACTCAACTGACCCCTAAAGTCCTACGCAGCCAGCTGGGAAAAACCAGAGAAACACACCTGAGTGGACAGAGCGTGAGTGGGGAGCACTGAAGACACATCACAGAGTCCGGTAAGAGAGGGGGGTATAGGACGGGGGAGTCCCCCTGAAGCCAGTGCTGGGCTCCGAGCCCTGAGTCTTAGAGGCTGCAAAGCTCCCTCCCCTCAGGAGTGCAGATGGCATCAAAAAGTGGAGATCCCATGCCGGGAGCAGAGAGGGGAAGGAGCGCCCCACGCACAGGGCAGAGGGCCCCAGGGGAGCAGTGAGTTCCAGAGGGTTTGGTGCCTTCCTAGGAAACAAAGCTTCTAGTGGCGGCTGCAACTGGGCATCTAATGCTGAGAGTGCTGAGCATAGGGAAGGCTGTCCCAAGGTCTGTGGCAGAGGTGAGGGACCAGAGGACTACGCTGAGCAGCCACACAGGGGGACCCTCTGCCTCCCTGTGGGGCATTGTGTTGAGCCCCAGAAAGCACTGAATCTGCATGGCACGGGGGAGGGTAGGGGCCCTCCGGCCCTGAGCTTCCAGTGAGGACTGGCTGGGATCCGCGACCGGCCCTGAGCGGCGCTGTGGTGGGTGGTGGCCCGTGGAGCTGCCCCAGCTTTACTGAGACCTGCGTGGTGCGGGGAGCTGCATGGAGCTGACTTTGGGTCCCCTCCCACTGGGGGCCTTGGTGTGCAGGCAGCTGGACCTTTCGGGGTGGACTCTCTGCCTGTGTGCTGCTTTCTGCATTTTTGAGTCTGATCACGGAACTGGCTCCCACCTTCCCAGCGTGCACTGTGCCGACAGACCAGCGGAGGCTGGGATTGGGGTCTGCACAGCAGACGGTCTGAGGGGCAGGCCTAGTGCAACCAGCCAACCAGAGCTGAGCAGGGAGGGGCAGAGCCTGCCAGCCTCCTTCAGCTGGGAGCACCCCCCCCAACAGGAAAAGGGTGTGTCCCGCTCACTGAGGCCCCAGACACCCAGCAGGGCACAGTCCTGAGGGGGAAGGGAGAGCAGCTCACAGGAGGACTCTGCAAGAATAAGACTCTCAGGGACTTGTTTGGGAACTGGAGGAAACGCCGAAAGCCCCTGCTGGGGGCTGGGCAGGCAAAGGGCTCACCAGAATGTTTTTTTTAATCGAACCCACTGAGCCCAGGCTGCTGAAATGGCCCATACAGAAAAGGCAACAGGCTGAAATCAATCTGAAGCTGCAACAGGCCAGAGCCTGGGGAACTAGAATCAGAGGACAGGGTAGGGACTGAGGAGCTGGCAGTGAAGCAGAGACTAACCCCCACAGGGTGAGCTCCTGACAGCAACACCTCTAAGGAGAGTGATACCCTGAGCTACACTAGCCACCCTGCACCCTAAACACTCTACAGAAGACTCTGGAGAAAGACCAGGCAACTACAAGGTTGCAAAATAGTTGACGAGAGGAGGTGGTCCACAGAGAGCCTCAGTTCAACCATGTACCAAAGGACACCAGAGCCAAACCTAGACGGCTCCTTACATTGGCTGATACACAAGCACCTCCCAGGGGAACTGAAATCACCACACAAAACAGTGACCTGCAGACAACACAAACAGCCCAGAAGAAACACACCCAATTGCCTGCCTTTTTTTTTTCCCTTCTCTTTTTCCCTTAGGAAGAAGGGAAAGGGAGGAAAAATCATTTTTTTTTCTTTTTAAATTTTATAATATATTTTTTTAAATTTTTAATTTTTAATTATTTTTTTTCTTATTTTATTTATTTTTTAATATATCTTTATTGATTTCAGAGAGAAGAAAAGAGAGGGAGAGAGAGAGATAGAAACATCAATGATGAGAGTCATTGATTGGCTGCCTCCTGCACCCCGCCCCCCGCTGGGATGGAGCCTGCAACCCAGGCATGTGCCCTCACCAGGAATTGTACCCCAGGCACCTGGATCCTAGGTCGACGTTCAACCACTGAGCCATGCCCGGCCGGGCTATTTTATTTTTTTAAAGAATTTTGTTTTGCTTAGCTTGTCTTTATTTTGTTTCTCTCTTTTGTTTTGTTTCTTTGCTTTGTTTTGTTTTATCCTTGCTTCTAATATCAAGACTTTCTTGATATTCCTGCTTAATGGCTGGGACTTTATCATTATAACCAACAAGTTTACTGATTTTTCTCTATAGTTTACCCATATCTCTTATTAGACCCCCTCCCTGCCCAGGCTTTATCTTTCTCTCTCTCCTCTCGATCCATTGGCATAATTTTTTTTTTCGTTTTTCTTTTTTTCCTTCTTCTTTTCTTTCTTGCTTTTCTTTTCCTCCCTTCTGTCTTCCTGTCTTTTTGTTAGATTGTTAGTTTCTCTTATTCTCTTTAATGTATTTTTAGTTTTTCATTTTTAACTATTATCCTATTCCTATTCTCTCCCGTAATTATTTGCTGGCCCTTCTTTCAAAATCTTTTCTCTGCCTCTATTATCTTCCAGTAGCTTCTCTATTTTTTGCATTTTAGTTTATTATTATTTTCTAAATGTTAGTTACTATTAACAACAATATACTTCTCTCTCTCTAAGCTTTACTTTTCTTTCTCTTTCTTTTTTTTAAGCTATTTTTTTTTTCTCCAGAACTTGTGTTCTCCCTTCACACTACCAGTTCTATTTTCACTTGGGTTGTCTTCATTGTGACTGTGAAGATATTTTGTAAGATACCCCTTGTTTCCTGGAAGTTTAGTTGAGTATTGTCCTGCCTTGCCAGCACCCATACAACAGCTTACACAATGAGGTTGGGGCTGAGACACAGTTAGCCAACCTGAGAGGAGAGTCCTCCCGAGGACTGATCAATAACACTCTAGACCCAACCACAACAGGAGAACCCAAAGAACCCACAAAAGGGACACCCACAAAAGGGACACACCTAGAGCAAAGAGCTCAGAAGTATAAGGAAAACACACCTCTGGGCTCCACTGGACCCACAAGACAAAATCCCATCCCACAAGACTGGGGGACAGCAAATATATCTAATATATAGATACAAACACTAAGACCTACCAAAATGGGAAGACAAAGAAACAACCCCCAAATTAAGGAAAAAGAAAAATCACCAGAGAAAGAGTTTGATGAGATGGAGTTAAGCAAGTTATCAGAAACAGAGTTCAGAGTACTGATTATGAAGATGTTCAAGGAACTTAAGTAGACACTAGATGATAAGATCGAGGACCTTAATGAAAACATGAAAAAAGAGATACATACCATAAACAAAGCTCAGAGATAAAGAACGCTGTATCTGATATCAAGAATGCACTGGAAGGAATTAAAAGCAGGCTCAATGAAGCAGAGGATAGAATAAGTGACTTAGAAAACAAGGTAGAAAAAATCACTCAATCAGAGCAGCAAAAAGAAATAAAAACACTTAAAAACATGAAGACAGTCTAAGGGAGCTTTGGTACAACATGAAGCAAAGTAACATTCACGTTATAAAAATGCCAGAAGGGGAGAAAAGAGAGCAAGGGATATAGAACTTGGTGGAGCAAATAATGACTGAAAATTTCCCTCCACTGGCAAGGGAGAAAGCCATACAAGTTCAGGAAGCACAGAGGAATCCAAACAAGAGAGAGCCAAAGAGACCCACTACAAGACACATCATAATTAAAATAGCAAATGTTAAAGACAAACAATATTAAGGGCTGCAAGAGAGAGGCAAGCAGTGACCTACAGGGGAACCCACATAAGGATGACATCAGATCTCTCAACAGAAACTCTTCAGGCCAGAAGGGAGTGGCATAAAGTTCTCAAAGTAATGAAAAGCAAGAACCTTCAACCAAGATTGCTTTATCCAGCAGGCTATCATTTAAAATTGAAAGTGAAATAAAGAGCTTCCCAAACAAAAAAATAAAATAAAAATAAAATGGCTAAAGGAGTTCAGTACCATAAAACCAGCATTGCAAGAAATGCTAAAAGGACTGCTCTAAGTAAAAGAAGGAATAGTGAGAGAAAGGAACATCAGCATAAAGGGGAAAAATGGAACTAAATAAGTTTATATCAATAGTAACCTTAAATGTAAATGGAATAAATGGTCCAATCAAAACACATAGAGTAGCTGAGTGGATAAGAAAACAGGACCCAAATATATGCTATCTACAAGAGACCCACCTGAGAGCAAAAGACTCACACAGACTAAAAGTGAATGGATGGAGTAAAATATTTTATGCAAACGGAAAGGGAAAAAAAGCTGGAGTAGCAATACTTATTTCTGACAAAAAAAGACTTCAAAATAAAGACCATAACAAGAGACAAAGATGGTCACTACATACTACTAAAGGGATCAATACAACAAGAGGAAATAACCCTTATAAACATTTATACACCAAATATAGGAGCACCTAAATATATAAGAATTTTCTTGGTGGACTTTAAGGGGGATATTGACAGTAAAACAATCATAGGGGGGGCTTTAACATTGCACTGTCAGAGTTGGACAGATCATCAAGACAAAAAATCAACAGAAAGACACAGACATTAAATGACTCACTAGATCTAATGGATTTAATCGATATTTACAGAACATTTCATCCCAAAGCAGCAGAATAAACATTCTTCTCAAGTGTACATGGAACATTCTCAAAAATAGACCACATGTTAGGGAACAAGACAAGTTTCTACAAATTCAAAAACATTAAAATCATGTCAAGCATCATCTTGGATCACAGTGACATGAAACTAAAAATAAACCACTATAAAAAATCTCAAAAATATTCAAACACATGGAGGCTAAATAGCATGTTATTAAACAGTGAATGGGTTACCAATGGGATCAGGGAAGAAATTAAACAGTTCATGAAAACAATGAAAATGAGTAGACAACAACACAAAATTTATGGGACACAGCAAAAGCATTCCTGAGAGGAAAGTTCATAGCATTACAAGCTATCTCAAGAAACAAGAAAAAGCTCTACTAAACCATCTAACACAACAACTAAAAGAACTAGAACAAGAACAGCAAGGAAAACAGAGAGGAAATAGAAGGAAGAAAATAAAAAAGATCAGAACAGAAATTAAACATACACACTAAAAAAAAAAAAAAAAAAAATACAAAAAATCAGTGAAACCAAGAGCTGGTTCTTTGAAAAAATAAATAAGATTGATGCACTTTTAGCCACACTCACTAAGGAACAAAAAGAGAGGACCTAAAAAATAAAATCAGAAATGAAAGAAATGATAGAACAACTGACCCAACAGAAATACAAAGGATCATAAGAAAATACTACGAGCAACTATATGTCAACAACCAACCAAATGGGTGAAATGGACAAATTCCTAGAAGCATACAATCTTCCAAAGCTGAATCAAGAAGAGGCAGAAAACCTGAATAGACCAATAACAACTAATGAAATTGAAGCAGTAATCAATAAACTCCCAGCAAACAAAAGTCGTGGTCCAGATGGATTTCCAGACGAGTTTTACCAAACATTCAGAGGAGAATTAACACCTATGCTCCTCAAATTATTCTAGAAAATTCAAGAGGACGGAAAACTCCCAAACTCTTTTTATGAGGCCAGCATCATCCTAATCCCAAAACCAGATAAAGGCACTACAAAGAAAGAAAATTACAAGCCAATATCCTTGATGAACATAAATGCTAAACTCCTCAGCAAAATACTAGTAAACCACATCCATCAATACATTAAAAAGATCATACAGCATGAAGAAGTGGGATGTATTCTGAGGATGCAAGGCTGGTACCATTTTCACAAATCAATAAATGTGATACATCACATAAACAAAATGAAGGACAAAAATCATATGATCATATCAATAGATACAGAAAAAGCATTCCACAAAATCTAGCACCCATTTATGATAAAACCTCTCAGCAAAGTGGGAATAGAGGGATCATACCTCAACATAATAAAGACCATATATGACAAACTTACAGACAACATCATACTCAATGGGCAAAAACTAAAATCATTTCCCCTAAGAACAGGAACAAGACAGGAGTGTCCACTTTCACCACTCTTATTCAACATAGAACTGGAAGTCCTTGTCACAGCCATCAGACAGGAAGAAAACATAAAATGTATCCAAATTGGAAAGGAGGAAGTAAAACTATCATTATTTGCAGATAACATGATATCGTACATTGAAAATCCTAAAGCCGCCATCAAAATACTACCAGATTTGATAAATGAATTTGGTAAGGTAGCTGGATGCAAAATCAACATCTGGAAATTAGTGGCATTCTTATACACCAATAATGAACTTTCAGAAACAGAAACTAAAAAAAAAAAATACCATTTAGCATTGCAACTAAAAAAATAACATACCTAAGAATAAAATTAACAAAGAACTTAAAAGACCTTTACTCAGAAAACTATGGGACACTAAAAAAAAAAAAAAAAAAAAAAAATAGAGGAAGATATAAACAAATGGACCAATATACCATGCTCATGGATTGGAAGAATTACTATCATTAAAATGTCCCTATTACCCAAAGCTATTTATAGATTCATTGCAATTCTTATTAAAATGCCAACAGCATATTACACAAACCTAAAACAAACATTTCAAAAATTTATGTGGAACCAGAAAAGCCCCTGAATAGCTGCAGCCATCTTTAGAAAATAGAACAGAGTTGGAGGGATCACTTTACCTGATATCAAACTGTACTGCAAAGCCATTGTAATCAAAACAACCTGGTAATGGTACAGCAACAGACATATAGACCAATGCAACAGAACAGAGACCCCAGAAATAGACCCACGCCATTATGGTCAGTTAATATTTGACAAAAGAGGAAAGAGCATACAATGGAGAAAAGACAGCCTCTTCAATAAATGGTGCTAGGAAAACTGTACAGGTACATGCAAAAAAAAAAAAAAATTAAACTAGACCACCAACTTTCACCATACACAAAAATAAACTCAAAATGAATAAAAGAGTTAAATGTAAGTCGTGAAACTATAAAAACCCTGGAAGAGAACATAGGCAGTAAAGTCATAGACATTTCATATAGTGGAATTTTCACTGATACATCTCCTAGGGAAAGAGAAACAAAAGAGAAAATAAACAAATGGGACTACATCGAACGAAAAAGCTTCTGCACAGCAAAAGAAAACAGCCTCAAAATAAAAAGTAACCCTACCGTCTGGGAAAACATATTTGCCAAGGATGTATCTGATAAAGGGCTAATTTCCAAAATGTATAAAGAACTCATACTACTCAGCAAGAGGAAGACAAACAATCCAATTAAAAAATGAGCAAAGGATGTGAATAGACACTTCTCCAAAGAAGACATACAGATGGCCAAGAGACATATGACAAAATGCTCAACGTTGTTAATCATCAGAGAGATGCAAATTAAAATCACAATGAGGTATCACTTCACACCTGTCAGAATGGCTGCCATCAATAAATCAACAAATGACATGTGCTGGTGAAGATGTGGAGAAAGGGGAACCCTAGTACACTACTGGTGGGAATGCAGAGTGGTGCAGCCACCATTGAAAACAGTATGGAGGTTTCAAAAAATTAAAAATGGAGCTGCCTTTTGACCCAGTGATCCCACTTCTAGGAATATATCCTAAAAATCCTAAAACACTAATCAGAAAGAATATATGCTCCCCTATGTTCATAGCAGCACAGTTTACAATAGCTAAGATCTGGAAACAGCCCAAGTGCCCATCAGTAGATGAGTGGATATAAAAGCTGTGAGACATTTACACCATGGAATACTATGCAGCTGTAAAGAAGGATCTTCTACTGTTTGGTACAGTATGGAAGGACCTGGAAAATATTATGCTAAGGGAAACAAGCCAGGCAGAGAAAGACAAACAACACATGATTTCACTTATATGTGGAATCTAAAGGACTTAATAAACTGATGGACGGAAATGATTCAATGACATGGAAGCATGGATCAGACTGACAAATCTCAAAGGGATGAAGGAGGGCGGGTGGGTGGAGGGGAAGAGATTAACCAAAGAACTTATATGTGTATATGCACAACCCTAGGACATGGACAATGGTGTGGAGATGGACTGGAGAGGTGGGTGGGACAGGGTGGAAAGGGTCATTGGGGAGAAAAAGGGACATATGTAATATTTTGAACAAAAATAAATAAATAAATAATTTTTAAAATAAAAATTAAAAAAAATTAAAAAAAATTAAAAAATAAAATAAAAGCATGGATGGGTTCTCAAGTAGTTATTTCTGAGGTTGGATTAGAAGAAATTCAGATTAACAAGGGTTTGGTTATTGGCAAGAAGTGAGGAAATTTAACATTTGGCTTTCTCGGGTAACAAATAAATGGAAAATCTGGCCTGGGAATATCAATCAGAAGAAAGTAGCATTCACTCAAATGGTTATCTTATGGCATATTACAGCTATTGCATGACCCTGTAACAATGTTTACTTTTTTATTTAATTTATTTTATTGTTGAAAATATTACAGATGTCCCCCATTTTCTCCCTTTTCCCCCCACCTCTCATCTCCCACCCCTTCCCAGTTTTCCCCCTGTCTATTGTCTGTGTCCATGGGCTGTGCATATATGCTTATAAGTTCTTTGGTCATTCCCTTCCCGCCCTCCTTCCCACCTTCCCTTTGAGATCTGTCAGTGTGTTTTATGCTTCTATGTCTGTGGTCCTATCTTATTTTTGTCTATTTATTTTGTTTCTTAGATTCCACATATAAGAAAGATCATGTGATATCTGTCTTTCTCAGACTTGCTTATTTTGCTTAGCATAATATTCTCCAGGTCCAACCATGCTGTCCCAAAGGGTAAGAGATCCTTCTTTTTTACAGCTGCATAATATTCCTCAGTGTAAATGTCCCACAGCTTTGTTTCCTTTTAACTGCAACTGATTTTATCTGTGTCTGATTAACAACAGGGATGTCATTTTTTTTTTGATACACAATTGGCTTGATACCAATGTTGAAAGGTACCCCATTATTCTGATGGGATAACTTTGAAGTAAATCAGATGATGTTTTTTGGGTCTGTTTCTGGGCTCTAGAATCTTTATTTTCTTCCACTGATCTACTATATAAAAACACACACACACATCATCTTAATTACTATATATTTTTAAATAAAGCATGAGTTTCTCAAGATTATTGAGCATTGTTTTTCTTTTCTTTTTTTTTTCTTTCTTTTAATCCTCACCTGAGGATATTTTTTCCATTTCTTTTCAGAGAGAGAGGGAGAAACATTGATGTGAAAGACATATCGATTGGTCGGGGATCAAACCTGCAACCAAGGTATGTGCCCTTGGCTAGAATTGAGCCCTGGACCCTGCAGTCTACAAGGTGACCCTCTAACCACTGAACAAAACCAGATAGAGCCAGTTATTGAGTATTCTTGACCCCTTGCAAATATATATACATTTATAATCACATTGTCAGTTTCCATAAACAATTGGCTGTGATTATGATTAGGACTGCTTTGAATCTATACATTGTTTTGGGAAGAGAAAACATTGAACTAAAACTAGACAGGCTGTATAACGTCAGTATTTGCACCCATAGTACTCAGGTTGAATTGTTGGCTCATCAACATTTTGTTACATTGCCAGGTCTCACATGTGGGTAGGATTAATTTATTAGTGGGAAAGCCAAACAATGTGAAGTTGAAATTACCAGTTAAAATTGAAGATGATGATTTTAAATCAGAAATGATGTTCACTATAGAAAACCTACAATAAGACAATAATGCAAAATACTTAGGATGAGCATGAAAATAGAGGATACCAGCAGGAAAATAAACAAAGCAGGGCACTTAACTCTGGAAAAGGTGGATATCTACTGTCTAGGCAAACTAAGCATTTACAGATCATTTTGAATATCGGTGAATCAGAAGAATTGATACCAAGAGTTCAGCTGAACCAACTGGTATGTTTGTGTTAGAATTTTATCTGGTATTTGGTACAATGAGATGATTTTTCTTTTCAGTTCTCTTCTGATTATCTGAGAAACATCTCCTACCATTTTCCTCTAAATTAATTCTTTATTTAACTTTATCCTTCTACACATCCTTACATACTACCATATCTTTTCATCCCTGTTCTACTAGGAATCCTGAGTCATTGAGATATTTCTCACCAGGACATGTATAATAAACAGCATTCAGGGCTCTGTAATGACTCAAAGCATGTGCCTTATGCAAACACTGAAATTGCTTTAGGTCTTGAGATCAGTTAATGGTAAATACTTGTCTTATTTATCTGCCTTCCTTATCACTAAAGAATTTTCATATCAGTAAAGTAATTGCAGTTCACTGTGATATGAGTTATAACAAGCCACAAAAATTAAGATCACTCAAGCCCCTTTACTTTTCTTTGAATTATATGAAACTGTTTGATTTGGTACCATTCATATCTGCCCATCTTTTCACATAGTAATATTTCCCAGTATCCTCTTATAATGAATTTTATTTTAGAAATGTTAAAATAATTAAATTTATCCCACCACCATTTCCTTAACTACTATCAATTTGCAGTTTTCCATCTCAAAGTCTTCCAGAAAGGAAATTTTCTTGAACATAATCAATTTCTTTGATCAACCATGATAGTTAAGGTTGATGTTTTTAAATTACTTAGCAAGAAAAGAGTTGTTAAAGATCAGAAAAGAGAAAATGGTTGTTTAAATAACTTTAGTTCCTATTTAAGAAATTAAGAGACATACAGCTCAATATTCCCAAAATGGAGGAAACTAGGAAAACCAGGCCATTCTGGTCCCAGTAAATTCTGGGGAGGAAAGTTAATACAGAAGGTGAATTAAGAGATCAGATACTAGGACTTTTACTACCATTATTAGAACAAACAGATATGGGTAGAAAAGTCAGATGGATGAAAGGATTAGAACTATTGGAACACTAGGCAGAAGCTTCAAACCTCTAGAAGAATCCTCATATACCTTTAGTTTCAACACAAATTTTTAGCTATGATGCTGAAGTGTATTAGGCAAGTAGTTTGATAAACCTGAGGCAAAGTCCTCAACTCCCTTTGTGATTTGAATAATAGGGGCCCAGTTATTCTAGTGTGTGTCATTGAGGGTGCTATTCAAGGTTAATAGAACATTTTTCAGCATCACAGAAACCTGAAATTACAATTAAAAGAGGCCATCATAGATTGGAACTTCAAGATCTGGGGTCAATGTCCAAGAATATGAGCTCCACAAATAGGTGCAGCCCATAATCCCTGGGAAGACAAATGAGACCAGTTTTACCTCAGCACTCACAATTCTTGGAAGCAGAATAAACCATCAAGGATCCAGAGAGACCAATGGGAATCCAAAGAGCACTTTAAGGCTGCAAGAAATCCCATAACCACATTAGTACCATGAGAGTCACAAAAATATCTACCTTCCTTCCAAACATACACACAAGCCATCTGACAAATATCAAGGGGAGGAAGGGAGAAGACAAAATTTAAAATGGTATTTGAGTCTTTCAAGCAGAGACTGATCGAATTACCTGAATAGACAGTTTAAATTATTGCTGTGGAATGAGATTACAAGATTGACCTCAATCTAGGAATGGGGTTAATTTGTTTGTTTGTTTGTTTATATTCATTGCTACCCAATAAAGCTATGGACACGCCCTGGCAGAAAAATCAAGTCAGTTATATAAAATTAAAAAATAACATTGGATTTTTATATCTGAGGGCACTTTTTGAACAGTTACCCTTGCAAAATTTAAATACATTGACTAGTTGAGCTAGTATTCTATTACTAGTCACTTATGCTTTTCCATTGTTATGTACTGCATTGACTTCCAACTTCTCCCAGCTCGCATGTAGGAAACCCATATTCAGAAGACAATGAGGACAACACACAACTCACAAAGTGAAGCAGAGTTAAAGGAATGAGGGAGAGCAAAAGAGAGAATACCATCATTTGAAAACCTTAATATAGTCATACCCCAAAATAAATCTACTCAGAGTCTTCTTAACCTATTACACATGTTGATAACTTTTCTGTTTTACATAAGCTATATATTGTTAGGTTGTTATCATGTACATTTAAAATAATCTTGAATAAATAAGATTTTTTTTTTTTTATAAAAAGACACAATGAAGTAGAAAGATATTCAATGTCCTTGGAATGAAAGAATCAACATAGTTAAAATGTCCGTATTACCCAAAGCAATATAGAGATTTAATGCAATCCTCATCAAAATATCAATTATATTTTTTAAAGAAATAGAAAAAATTATCAGATTTGTATAGAACCACATAAAACTCTTTATAGCCAAAGCAATCCTGAGAAAAAAGAACAAAGCCAGAGGTATCACACTCCCAAACTTCAAATTATACTACAAAGCGTCAATAATCAAAGCAGCATGGTATTGGCAGAAAAACAGACACAGACCAATGGAACAGAATTGAGAGCCCAGAAATAAACCCATATGTATATGGGCAAATGATTTTCATCAAAGGATCAAAAATCAGTGGAGGGGAAAAAAGCCCCTTCAATAAATGCTGCTGGGAAAATTGGAAAGCCAAATGCAAAAGAAGAAAACTAGACTACTGTTTGCCTCCATATTCAAAAATTAACTCAAAATGGATCAAAGATCTAAATATAAGACATGAAACAATAAATTACATAGGAGAAAACATAGGTACTAAACTTATGAACTTTGGTCATAGAGAGGATTTTATGAATTTGACCTCAAAGGCAAGGGAAGAAAGGCAAAAATAAATGAATTGAACTATATCAAACTAGAAAGCTTCTGCAGAGCAAAAGAGACCACCAACAAAACAAAAAGGCAACCAACCAAATGAGTGAAAATATTTGCAAATATCAACTCTGACAAGGGATTAATATCCAAAATATATAAAGAGTTCATACCAAACAAACAAACAAACTAAAAAATTGGCAGAGGACTCATTTTTCAGAAAATAGACACTTGTCTCAAGAATACATAAAAATGGCGAACAGATATGTGAAAAGATGCTCTACTCCACTTGCTAGTAAGAGAATGCAAATATGAACTACAATGAAATACCAATTCACACCTGGTAGAATGGCTATCATCAACAAGAAAAGTAATAACAAATGTTGGAGAGGTTGGAGAGAAAAAGGACCTCTCATTCACTGTTGCTGTGAATGTAAACTGGTACAGTTACTATGGAAACAGTATGGAAGTTCCTCAAAAAATTAAGAATAGAGTTACCATATAACCCAGCAAATGCTCTTCTGGGTATCTACCTAAAAAATTTGAAAATATGTATTCAAAAAATATGTGCACTTTTATGTTTATTGTAGCATTATTCACACTTGCCAACACATGGAAACAACCAAAGTGTCCTTTGATAGATGATTGGATAAAGAAGAAGTGGTGCATATATACAATGGAATACTACTCCTCCATAAGAAAAGACAAAATACTGCCATTTGCAAAAACATGGATGGATCTTGAGAATATCATGCTAAGCAAACTAAGTCAGACAGAAAAAGTTAAGAACCATATGATTTCACTCATATGTGGGTTATAAAACTGAAAGCAACAAATGAACCAACAAGAAAAACAATCAATCAAAAACTCATAGACACAGACAATAGTATGGTGGTTGCCAGAGAAAAGGGGTGTGGTGAGTAGTAAAGGTTAAATAAGGTCAATTATATGGGGATGGAAGATGATTTGACTTTGGGCAGTGGGCACACCATGCAATATACAGATGATGTATCATAGAAATGTACACTTGAAACCTATATAATATTATTAACCAATATCACACCAATATATTTAATCTATAAATGAAAATAGATTAAAAACTAAAGAAATAAAAATAAGATGGTTTCTTTTAAATGTATATGATCTCTTAATGATAAGAAATATAATCTCTTAATGATAATATACAATATCTCATAACATAGTAAGTATGCATGCCAAAGTTCCTAACTCTTGGCTTTTATATTTATTGTAAAGATTGGCACCAAGTTCAGTGTTATTTATATGTATGGGTAATTTGAAACCATATATCTGTCATATAATAATCTTCTCTTCTATGATATCGTCTGTTTGGAAAGTCAGTAATGCTTTCCTCAACAGATATCAAATATGTATTCAACTACAGTTGTCCCATTTATTTTATTATTTTGTTATTAGTATAATGAAATATTTAATTATTTGTTACAAAAATACCCTCTACTCTTTTATTTTATTTTTCACTTATTTGTTAGGTTATTTGACCTACAGTTTTATTACAGGTTCATTGTTTTCTTATTTATTTTTTTATGCAGATGATCTTGCCATTGCTGAAAATGGGTTATTGAAGTTTTACATGGCTGGTTAAGCTGGGCTTTTTTTTTTTTTTAAATCTTTATTGATTTCAGAGAGAGGAAAGGAGAGGGAGAGAGAGAGATATAGAAACATCAATGATGAGAGAGTCATTGATCGAGCCCACAACCCGGGCATGTGCCCTGACCAGGAATCGAACCCTGATCACCTGGATCCCAGGTCGACGCTCAACAGCTGAGCCACGCCCGGCCGGGCAAGCTGGGCATTTATTCACACATTCTTATTCTCCCCAGTGGGAGAAATGACAGGCAGAAAAGATCTCTTTTGGCACTAAGATGTGCCAGCTTAGGTGTGACTTGGGTAAAGTGAAACTTATTCTTACCCTCTTCAGTGTATCCAATCTCAGAATTATTTTGCTTCAACAATGTGCTGGAAATTCCTTGGTGAACTCCCAGAATTTCACAAAGGTACTCTCATATGTGGATGATTGTTAAAATTGTTTTCCTTTGGTGGGGGAGGGGTTGTTAAAAACTATTCTGCCATTGTGCTGATGCCAATCCTTGTAATATATTTTCAAATCAGAATGCTTGATGTCTCTAGTTTTGTTCTTTCTCAAGATTGCTATGGGCATTTGAAGCCTTTTTATGGTTATATATGGATTTTAAGATTGTTTTTGTGTATTTCTGTACAAAAAAATGCTATTGGTATTTTGATGGAGATAGCATTGATTATATATATCACATTGAGGAGTAGAACATTTTAACAATACTACATCTTCCAGTACATGATCATGGGAGATCCTCCCATTTATTTGTGTCTTCTTTAATTTCTTTCAAAAATGTTAAGTAGTTTCAGTGTACAAGTTTTCACCTCCTTAATTAAGTTTATTCTTAAATTTTTTGTTGTTATTGCTAATGCTCACCTGAGGATATTTCTGCCATTGATTTTTTAGAGAGTGGAAGGGAGTGGGAGAAACACAGAAAGGTAACATTGATGTGAGACACATAGATTGGTTGCCTCCTGCAAGACACAGACCAAGGCCAGGGATAGAGCCTTCAACCAAGGTATATGTCCTTGACCAGAATCGAACCCACACCCTTAAGTCCACAGGCTGACATGCTGACCACTGAGCAAACTGGCTAGGACATTCTTAAATATTTTTATTTTATTATACATAAGATAGCTTTCTTAATGTCCTTTTTGGATAGTTCATTATTGGTATATAGAAATGCAACTGATTTTTTACATTGATTTTTTTTAATCCTGTAACTTTACAAAATGTTTTAATTCATTCTAATAGGGTTTTTGTGGAATCTTTATAGTTTT
Source organism: Miniopterus schreibersii (assembly GCF_964146895.1). Classification (NCBI taxonomy): domain Eukaryota; kingdom Metazoa; phylum Chordata; class Mammalia; order Chiroptera; family Miniopteridae; genus Miniopterus; species Miniopterus schreibersii. Next base: position 35,240,947 of record NC_138104.1, read on the forward strand.
CTACATATAAGATCATGCCATCTGCAAACAGATAATTTTACTTCTTTCTTGGCAATTTAGATGTCCTTTTTTTTTTTTTTTTCTTGACTAAATACTCTATTACTTCCAGTACTACATTCAATAAAGGTGGTGAGAGTGAGAATTCTTGTCTTATTCCTGATTTTAGAGTAAAAGCTTCAATTTTTCACCCTTTAATATAATGTTAACTGTGAGCTTGTTATATATGTCCTTTATTTAGTTGAGATACAGTCTTTTTATATCTATTTTGCTGAAAGTTTTTATCATGTAACTGTGTTGAATTTTATCAAATAATATTTTCTGTACCTATTGAGATAATCTGTAATTTTTATCCTTTGTTCTGTTAATGTAGTGTATCAAATTAAGAGATTTGTATATATTGAACCACTTTTCCATTATAGAGATAAATCTACTTGTTCATGTTATATGATCTTTCTAATGTGCTGTTGAAATTGGTTTGCTTGCATTTTGTTAAGAAGTTTTGCATATACAGGGTGTACCAAAAACATGTATACATACTTTAACAGCTGATAGCTCAATTGGTGTTTCTTTTCAGCCAAACTAAGCTTTGAACAAAGAAAATTTATCTACTAGACTTTTTTATGGGGATACATAAAAGATAAAATTTACAGTACAAAACCAGCAACAGTTGATGCATTGAAGGCTCACAAATACCACACAAAATGATTCTTTTTAAATTAAATTTATTGGGGTGACATTGCTTAATATGATCATATAGGTTTCAGGTGTGGGTTCCTATGTTACAAGATCTGTATATTGCACTGTGTGCCCACCACCCAAAGTCAAATGTTGATGTTTGGGATTCCATTGCTTCATGTTATCAACAGTGTCTGGATCAGAACTGTCAGCTTGAAAACAGACATTGACAAAAAAATTCATTCATTTCTGTAGATTCTTCTAAAATTTTAAAATGCACTTTATGTTAATAAATTCTGACTTTATAATCATTCAAAGTGTGTATGCATTTTTGGGGGCCATCCTATATGTTCATCAGAGTTATTGGTCTGTCATTTTATTTTCTTGTAGTGTTTTTATCTGGCATTGATATCAGGGTAATGTTAGCCTCATAAAATATGTTCCTTGTTCTTTGTGCTTGTTTTTGTTTTGTTTTTTTTAACAGTTTGAAAAAGATTGTTGCTAATTCTTCTTTAAATGTTTTGTATATTCATCAGTGAAGCTATCTGGTCTTGGGTTTTTCTTTGTTGGGAGATTTTTGATTACTGATTCAATATCTTTGCTTATTGGTCTGTTCAGATTTTCTATTTCTTCATTATTCAATCTTGTTAGATAGTATGATTCTAGGAATTTATCCATTTCTTCTAGGTTACCTAATTTGTTGCCTTATAATTATTCACAATGATCTCATAATCCTTAATATTTCTTTGGTATCCACTGTAATGTCTCTTCTTCCACTTCTGATTTTATTTATTTGAGTCACTTTTTCCTTCTCAGTTATTCTAGTTAAAGATTTGTTAATATTGCTTCTCCTCTCAAAAGTTAACTCTTGGTGTCATTGAATTTTGTCAATTGCTTTTCTGTTTTCTATTTCATTTATTTCTTCTTTAATCATTATTTCTTTTTTCTCTGGTCTTAAATTGTCTTTTTATTTTTGCTGCTTGAGGAATAAAGTTTGGTTGTTGTTTTCAGATCTTCCTTTTTAAATGTAGGCATTTATAACTATAGATTTTTCTTAGCACTGCTTTTGTTGTATCCCATACATTTTGCAACATTTGTCTTTATTTTTCTTTGACACATAGTATTTTCTGATGTCTCTTTGATTTCTTCTTTGACGCCTAAGTTGTTCAGGACTATGTTGCTTAATTTACTCATAAGTTTTAATTTTCCCATTTTCCTCATGTTCTTCATTTCTAGTTCCATTCTGGTTTGGTAAGAAAAGGTATCTGGTGTTCTTTTATTTTTAATATGTTTGTATTACAAATAGTTTCCCTTTCTTTCCTCTTCTCATCCCTTATTATGTAACTTGATATGACACTGGTTTTGCATCATGAAATTTAAGTATTTTTAACTTTACCTTATGCCATTTTTGTTACAGGATGTCAAAGAGACTAAACATCATTCAAAAATCTGTACCTCAAATTCTGGGGAAAGGTTTTGCTCATTTCTCGTTGTATGCAGGATAGTTGTATCGTGTTAGGTGAAATTATGATCCTGCTACTGTGTTTATTTGAAAATCAAATATGGTTTAAGGAGATGCATATGTGTGCCAAGTTGACAAAGGGTGCACTTGTGATAGTTAATTTGATCTGTTAAATTAACTGGGCCAAATTGTGCCCAGATTAAACATTATTTTTGGGTGTTTCTGTGAGGGTGTTTGGACATGAGTTGAGCATTTGAATTGATGGACTGAGACAAGTAGAATGCCCTCCATAATGCGGGTGGTATCATTAAATCCACTGAGGCAATAAATAGAACAAAAATGTAGAGGAAGGAGGAATTCTTCCCTGTGCTTCCGGCCTACCTGCATGAGCTAAGATATGGGAGTTCCTCTGCCCTGGAATTGGGATTTATACCATAAGCTCCTCTGGATCACAGGCCTTCAGATTCAGATGGGAATTACACCACTAGCTTTCCTTGATCTTCATATTTCAGACACCATATTGTGGGATCTTGTCAACCTGTATAATACTTCTATATTCTTTTGAGCTAAATTCCTCATAATAAATATCTCTCTATATCTATTTATATTTCTATATAATCAAATTACACATTTAATTTGCCTTCCGAATCTTATTTGAATGCAATAGCAGGCACATTAAAAAATTTTTCTGTCCTGGCTGGCATGGCTCAGCAGTTGAGCGTCAACCTAGGATCCAGGAGATCAAGGTTTGATTCCCGGTCAGGGCACATGCCCGGGTTTCGGGCTCCATCCCCAGCAGGGGGCATGCAGGAGGCAGCTGATCAATGACTCTCTCATCATTGATGTTTCTCTCTCCCTCTCCCCTCCTCTCTCTGAAATCAATAAAGACATATTTTTAAAAAAATTTTTTTTCTGCTTTTTGTCTCTAACTGGAGAAATTTTTCTTGTTTTTTAAAAAAACTTATTTGATTGGATCAGGTCTATCAGATAATATCTATATATCAGTTCATGTTAATGTCAACTGACTTTTATTACATTTGTAATATCACTTCAGAGCCATACTTAGATTAATATTTAATTGAATAACCGAGGCATGGGAATTATGGGGCCAGAGAGGTGTTAGAATTCTACCACAACTTTCATAACTCCAGTTGCAAGAGAATTCTTGATGCTTATTTTTCAATTTTCCATTTACTATAGTACTAAAAGTCACAGTACAAGGAACTTAAAATCATGTCATTTAAACATATTCAGTTCAGGATGTTGGGAATAAATAGGAAATATTTTTTAAAGTAGCATATTTAGGAAACTGCAAGAAATTTGGTAAAGCATAGGGCAGATATACAATGAGGAAAAAGGCAAGTAATGAGCCTCTCAATGTGGGTTAGAGAAAATTATGAAGAATTATGTATGAATATATAAGAATTTTGAACTTCTTTCTGAAGGCAATGAAAAGTTGTATAAGATAGTTTAAAATAATGAATACTGAAATAATATTGAGGTCAGAAAATATTGGTTCATATTCTGATTTTAAAGCTTACTAACTTTATTTCTTTGTGCAAATTACTTGACTTTTCTGAGCGTCATTATCTTTATATGTAGATTGGATAACAATAATAATCTACTATTTGAAAATAATGAAAAAGATTACACAAACAAATAGGATATAGACAGCACTTTAAAATGCTAGTTTTTATTGTCTTTAAATGTATTGTATGGAGAGTTATGTGATTTAATATGTGTCTTAGAAAGAATTACTAAATCATTGTGGAAGATAGTTTAGAATAGAGAAGAGACCAGAGTCAGTGCAACAAATTAGCAAAGGACCAGATAAGAGATGATAAGAATATATAAACTAAGATACTGTTAATCTGAAAGAAGAGGAAAAGACACAACAGAGAATGCTTTCAGAAACAGATTTGGTTTATCTGTGTTAATTTATCCAATCCACAGATGTACTCAATTGATCAATAATAGTACCTGCTAGGTCAAAGCCATTTCCCTGATAATGGAAATGACCTCTGGTTGTTTCTTGATTATGTTCTGCTCACATGACATCCTACTGCATACTTCTACACAACCAAAACTGAGCTATGGTGGATTAGATTACAATTGGCCACTTGACCATGAAAAGCCATTCCCTAAACACATCAGAAGCCTATGAGATGACAAAACATGAACAATTCTGGTAAATAAGGGTGAATTGGGCCAATCATATTATCTTTTTAAGAACTATATACTGGGAGTCCCAAGAAAAGTGCATGGTTAATAAAGGTAACTGAGGCTGAAAACATGTACAAAGGGATAAAAATGCAAGAAGGACCATGGGGGAAAAAATGATTAAACTGAAGTTCATGGGCTGGTCAAAATTATAAGCAAGCAGAACATTTGACTAAATTGGAGATTGTTTTATAGAATGTCAGTGTAGCACACAAATAAAAGAAACTTACTATGTAACATATTTAAGGGTATTGGAATATGGTGAATTATGCATGGTAAATATGGTTAATATCAGGGAGAGAGAAAATATCCTGAATAGAGGGTAAAATAGTCAATGCACAGAAGGAGAAGTGAATAGGCACAAAGAAGACAACAAACACTGAAAGAATGTCTGTGGCACATTAATGCTGGAACACTAATGTGAAAATCCATGAGCAAGTGCCACAGAGGTTCTTGGAACAGCCTTGATAGTCTGTAACATTGTCTCAGAACTGTGTTATAGTTCCTGTCTCTGTGAACTCATGCTACTATATGGCTCATCTTTTGGCAGTTCCATGAAAGCCCTGTCACAAGTTTTCCCATATTTTTCCTTATATTAATGCCAATAATGTGAACTCTTTAGAGAGAGGCCCTGTTTCATGCAACTAGAAAAGACAGAAATTAAATAAGGAACTTCTTATCTGTCCTTTCTATGATCCATTTATTAGTTTCTCTATTGCTTGGATTTTTAATATCTCCCACTGTTGGGTTTTCCTCCTGTATCTATAAGCATGGCTCAGCTCTCCCTAAACTAAAATTTTATTTATTTCTGTCACCTCTTCAATGTACTATCTCATTTATTCTTCTTCCATATTTCCTTCATAGAAGATTTTATAATTGTCTTAACTTCCTCACCACTTATTCACAATTTTAGTTCTTAAAATCAATCTCTTAACACTGTCATTCTACTGAAACTAATTTACTAAATATTTCAAATAAACTTCTGGTTTCTAAATTTAATCACCCATGTCAATATTCACTTTTCTTGATATTTCTGCAGTATTTGAAGTTGTTGACTTCATACTTCTTCAAATTCCTTCTCTTGGCTTCTGTAAAACTATACACTCCTCATTGCTACCTGACTAATTCTTCTGTATCCTTTGTCATCTCTCACTCTTCCAGTCTGCTAAGTATATATAACCCAAAATTTACTACCTTTTTATCCCGCTTGCTGACAGATTTTACTCCAGTCCCTTTAAAATGGCTATCCTTATCATTTCTCACCTTGGAGGAATACACTTAGTATTATACTCTCAATGTATCTTCTATTGTGCTATTAGGAGTTACAGTCACTCCTGCCCTTCAGCTAGGTACCATAGTACTCTAATTTTAATGGCTGCTGATCTGCCTAGTGTGGCAGGCATTACTCTGATATAGGAGGTCAGGCTGCTTCCACTGATTTGTCCCTGCTTTTCATGATACAGTATTCCTTCTCCTTGATCTACTTGGTACACAATTATCTCTTCCTGTTGCCAAAGCTGAAAAGGTTTGTGTCACAGTGTGATGGAGAGTAACTCCCTTTCTGGTATTTTACAAATTTTAAAAGAATCCCAAAGAAGTGTTCTTAATCCAACAGGAGCTGAGCCAGTGGACTAAACATAATAAATAATAGTAAGTCTCAAAAACTGTTCTATATATTTACTGTATTTTAACTTCTTTAATGACTACAACAATGTTATGGGCTAATATTATTTTCTAAATTATGCTTTTGAAGATACTGAGGTACTGACAGTTTAAGATACTTGCATTAAACCACACAACTAGTGAGTGGCAGGGCAAGGACTCAAACCCACATACTCTGCTTCTAGAAGACTCTAGTTTTAAAAATTTTTTTTTATGCTTCACTTTTTATTTAGAACTTTTAAAATTTATCTCAGAAAAATTTTGGAGTTTTCAATGTACATACCATCACATATTTTGTTAAATTTATCCCTAAATATTTATACTTTGTGATGCTATTGTAAAGATATATTTAAAATTTTTCGATCTCCAGTTGTTAGTTGCTAGCATATAGAAATAATTCCTTTCCTATGTTGACCTTGTATCCTGTGACCTTATTAAATTTACTTTTTTTTTATTTTAATTTTTGTTTAAAATATTACCGATGTCCCTTTTTCTCCCCAATGAACCATTCCACCCCATCCCATCCCCATCCCCAGTCCCTCTCCCCACCATTGTCCATGTCCTTGGGTTGTGTATATATGCATATAAATTCTTTGGTTGCTCTCTCCCCCTCCACCCTCCTGTCCTCCTCCATCCCTCTGACATTCCTCAGTCTGATCTATGCTTCCATGTCATTGAATCCATTCTGTTAATCAGTTTATTAAGTTCTTTAGGTTCCATGTATTGGTGTGAAATTGGTTAATAAGATTATAGGTTTCAAATGTACATTTCTACTATACATGAACTATATGTTGCATTATGTGCCCACAGCCCAAAGCCAAATCATCTAACCTCTACCATCTTTCAAAGTCCATGCTGTGGACAAAGTGTTTTTCCTAGATTATCCTTTCCTAAATTAGCCAAGGTTTGGTACCAAGTCAAGCACAGCATTTTTAAACCTTCTTGCCAGAAGATTTATGTTAAAAGAGCCCACCAGTTTTCTAGACATGTCTAGTTATATATGAATGATTTCCCCAAATTCTTCTCATACAGTTTACTTTCTGGGTCCATCCCATGTATTACATAGCATTTATAGTTCCTCCTAATCACTTCTACCTTTAAACTGGATCCAGTTACTTTTGTATATTCCTTAAGATTCTGTTCACGACCTTCTGGTAATTTTTTCTTTAAAATCTATTCCTCAGTAAATTCATCTACATCCATAGATTCAGCTATCACTTCTATGTAAATGACCATTAAATCCATATCTTCAGTCCTAATATCTCTTTAGAACAGGAGACCTGCAAACCTAACTGCTTCACTGATATTTCCATCTCACTGACACTACAAATTTAACGTTTTTAGAATTGAACTCCTCATTTTCTTGCTCAAGACAATTTATTTTCCTGACATTTAATTTATTCCAACAGTCTTATTCAGGCTTGAAATCTCTATATCATTTTTGATTCCTCCCTCTCTCCTATTTCCTATGACCAACCAGTTGCTGAATTGTATTAATTTTAGTTCCCATGGGATACCTTTTATCCATTTTTTTTCTGTTTCCTCTGCCACTGCTTAAGTTCAGGCTTGATTAATTCAATCTTGTGCTTTTATAAGGCCTACTTATCTCCTTTTCATCTCTTCAGCCTTTTCATGCCCAAATTACCCTGCTGTTCTATCAGAAATTCATTCTTTCAGTAAAGCTTTATATATTTTATTTTCCTACTTAAAAATTATCTATTGCTCCTCCACAGCTAACTATCATATTAACTCTGCATCAAAAACTCTCATCATTTTGTTTCAAATTACCCTTTGTAGGCTTATTTTTCTAATCTGCTAGACCATCTACAAATTATCATTCCACGGACATTCTGAGATACTTACTCACTAATGCTTTTGATTTATCCATAATTATTTTACTCCATCTTTCTGGAATGCCTTCTATATCCACCCTGAATTCTACATTTTAAAATTCTACAATTTTATCTCGCCTCTTCTTTAATGAAACCTCTTCTGATCTCTCTAATTAGATGTGATTTTTTATTCATTTGTTCCTACACCATTTTGTACCTATTTTAATGCAATTGTCACATCCTGATTTTTATTTTAGATATTTTTCGTTTATCTCCCTTCCATCCCCACCTTACAGCTCCACTCCCAACTTTATCCCAACTAATGTGTAAGCAATTTAAGAGCATAGATGATCTTTCTTGTATTTGTATTCCCTGTGGTGATTAACAAATTGCCTACACATAAAAAGTACTCAGTAGAACCATTTAGTTGAATTAAAATTTTAAGTAAGTGAGAATTTCTAATGTATGTTGTAGAGGTATAAAACATCTGTTAGTGCACATGGAGGGAGAAAACATCTACTAGATTCTTTAGTAGGGCAAGTGTGACAATAAATTCTGCCCACTAATACATTTTGGAGGACACAAAAAATGCATCACAGACCTTCATTGCACATATGTGACTGGCTGTGAAATAATAAACAATCAAGCATCTAGAACAGACTGTGAAACCTCCAAGGGCAGCAAATGTCTATTATTTCCTTCACCATTGCATCCTCTAAGACTGGAGGACTAGTCAATGCATACTATGCCTCAAATATTTATGGAATGAATAAATAAAGAAAATAATAAAAATTGAATGAAGAAAGTGAGAGAATACCATGAGGGAAGTGGCTTCCTTTGTCATACTATTTAGAACGTTTTTCATAGCTTAGTGGGAGATTAGACTGGTTTAGGGATCTCTGAGTAGAGTGAGGGTAAGGAAAGAAGCCATAAGGATACTTTAAACATAGTAATTATTAGAACTTTAAAATTCACTGATATAGTTAGTAATCTTTTTTCAAATAAACTCTATGCCTAAATATAAAATTGTATTACAACTTATGATTGCATAAAATGTGCATACAATTTTTTATTCTACCAAATGTAATAAAATGGAAAGAGAATGGAACTGGTGGCATAAGGAGCTTAGAAATCACCACTTTGTACTAATAAAAACAAAAAAGAGAACAAACTGAAAAATTAACAACTCTTGGATTCAGAAGAGAAATGAGGTCACAAGGCAAACCACTGTCTCCAAAATTGAACAGAAACAAAGGTGAGTACTAAGAATTATAACTTACCAGAGGAGAAACACATGAACAGAAACTCTTTGGAAAACTATGCTGGGTTAGGAAAGCCTGCATTTAATGAATTGCTGGAAGCTCAGCTTTAACAAATCTGAGAGTTACTATCTCCAAGGGAACCCAGAAATAAGGAGGTATCTCCAATTTTGTGATGCTTACCACTAATAATTTGAACAGGTCCTTACAATGAATATTTGAGAAGAAACTCCTCCTTCTTCTGTCAGAATGAAGGAAAAGGTAACCATTTTGAAATGCACTAGAACAATGTGTTCCCCTTAACAAGTCCTGCATTCAGAAAAATACCATTTAACAAGGGCCAGACTTACTGGGGTTTTATCAAAGTCTAATTAACCTGAGTGTAGAAAAATACTCAACACCAACCTCCTCTAGCCTTCCATATGGGTGAAGGAATTTATCCAATTTCAGCCCACACTACATGCTAGCTATCCTGTCCCAGCTAAGGGATGAGCTACTGAGATGTACTTGGGAAGTTTGTAGTCCAGAGGCAGAGGCTCTCTAAAATACTGAGACCTAATCATAGGACTGTATCCTCTTTTCACACAACTTACCACTACATTATTAAATACCTATTTACAACAGTTTCTTTTACCCAGTACACCATGTCTGGCTATCAACAGACAATTACAAGGCATACTGAAAGGCAAAAAATAATTTTTAAAAAGATAGAGCATGCTTCAGAAACAGACTCATAAGAGGGATGTTGGAATTATCAGACTATCAATTTAAAAAATAAACTATGATGAATATGCTAAAGGTTTTAATGGTTAAAGTACACAGTGTTCATTTGAGAACATTCAAACCTATAGAGAATTTTTATAACAGTTTATTTGAGCCAAACAAAGGATATGCCTGGAAGCAAGATCTCAACAAACTGAGAAAGACAGTTTGCAGTTTATGCTTTTGAAATTAAGGGTGCAATGTAAGAAAATTGCATAAATGTGGGAGAAGGCAAAGCAGGAATTAGATTACAGAATAGTTGAAAAGATTATGTATTTTCTTGAGGGTGGTTACTGTTTCTAAAAGGTCTGAAAAATAGACATTTCAAAGGTGTCATAACCTAGATGCACAGAAACAGTGGACAAGGCTTGCTTAAGGAAGAGATAAACTTTTACTAGGAAAGCTGTAGGCCTGAGGTGTGACTACTCACTATGAATAGTTATAAATTTATGATCATATCACCCTGTGAGGTTACTTTTGGTTAGATTTATTACAACACTCCTTTTTCATCCATAACTGTATACAAGAACTGATGAGCAATATAAGCCAGGACATAGAAATTCCAAGAAAAAAATACTAAAGTTAAAAACACTATAGCAGAAATTAAAATGCCTCTGATTGGCTTTTAGTAGATTAGACAAAGCTGAGGAAAGTGTCTCAGCTTGAATATATCTCAATAGAAATTTCTAAAACTGAAAAAACAAAAGAAGACTGAAATAAAAAATTGAAAAAAGAATAGGATATCCACGCACTGTGGAACAACTACAGAAGATTTTAAAAACATTATGAGAACATTGAGAGGAAGAAAGAGAGAGAGGAACAGAAAAAAAATATTTGAAAAGATAATGACTGAGGTAATATGCTCATTTTAACTATGTTGATTCTTCCAATGAACAAATATGGAATATCTTTCTGTTTCATTGTGTCTTTTTCAATCTTTTTAAATAATGCTTTGTAGTTTTTAGTATATAGGTCCTTAATATCTTTTAAGTTTATTCCTAGGTATTTTATTATTTTTGTCACATTTACAAAAGGAATGTTTTTTTTCTCTTTTTCCCCCCTGAGGTTTCATTGTTAGTATATAGGAAAACAGTGAATTTTTGTAGATTGATTTTTTTATCATGCAACTTTGTTGTATTTGTTTACTGTTTCCAATAGTTTTTCGTGGAGTCTTTAGGTTTTTCTATATACAGAATCATGTCATATGCATTTTACTTATTCATTCCCAATTTAGATGCCTTTCATTTTTTTCTCTTGCCTGATTGCTGTGGCTAGAACTTCCAGAACTATGGTGAATAAAAGTGGTGATAGTTGGCATCCTTGTCTTCTTCCTGATTTTAGAGAAAAAGCTTTCAGTTTTTCACCATTATGATATTGGCTGAGGATTTCTCATATATGGCCTTTATTATTTTGAAGTACTTTCCTTCTGTACTCATTTTTTCGAGTGTTTTAATCATAAATGGATGTTGTAACTTTATCGAATGCTTTTTCTGCATCTATTGATAAGATCATATGTTTTTTATCCCTTGTTTTGTTAATGTGGTGCATTACATCAATTGATTTACATAAGTTGAACCATCCTTGTATCCCTGGAATGAACCCGAAATGATCTTGATGTATTTTTCTTTAGATGTACTGCTGCATTCAATTTCTAGTATTTTGTTTAGGATTTTTGCATCTGTATTCATCAGAGATATTGGTCGGTAGGGTTTTTTGTGTGTTATCCTTGCCAGGTTTTGGTACCAGTGTTATACTGGCTTCATAAAATATGTTAGGATGTAGTGCCTCTCCTTCAATTTTTTCGAAAGAGTTTTAGAGGATGGTATCAAATTGTCTTTGAGTGTTTGGTGGAATACACTAGTGAAGCCATCTGGTCCTGGACACATATTTTGAGAGGTTTTTGGTGGTCGTTGGAATTCCCTCATTGTTGATCGGTCTATTTAGATTTTCCAATTCTTCATAATTCAGTATAGGAAAGTTATATATTTCTAAGAACTTATTCATTCCTTCTAAGTTATTGAATTTGATGGCATATTGTTTTTCATAGTATTCTAGTATGAGCCTTTGTATATATGTGATGTCTGTGATGACTACTTCATTTTTACTTCTGATTTTGTTTATATGAGTCTTCTCTCTTTTTTCCTTAGTGACTTTAGACAGGAGTTTGACAATTTTATTAATCTTTTCAAAGAACCATCTCTTGTTGTATTAATTTTTTGCATAACTTTTTGTTCTCTATTTCATTCAATTTTGCTGTAATTTTGTTATTTCTTTTCTTCTGCTACCTTTGGGTTGCATTTGTTTTTCTTTTTCAGGTTCTTTAAGATGTGATGTAAGGTTGCTTACTTGGGATTTCCTATTTCTTTTTTTTAGATAGGCCTGCAATAATATAAACTTCCCTCTTATTACTGCTTTTGCTGCATCCCAGAAGTTTTGATACATCATATTGTCATTCTTATTTGTCTCTATATATCTTTGGATCTCACCTTTTATTTCTTCTTGACCCAGTAATTTTTTTTTTAGTAGTATGTTGTTTAATCTCCACATACTTGTGGGTTTCTTTACTCCTTTTGTGCAATTTATTTCTAATTTCAGAGCACTGTGGTCAGAGAATATGCTTAGTATGATTTCAGTCTTCTTCAATTTGTTGAGTCTAGTTTTGTGACCCAACATATGGTCCGTCCTTGAGAATTTTCCATGTGCACTGGAGAAGAATGTATAATCTGATGTTCTGGGATGAAAGGTTCTATAAATGTGAATTATGTCTATTTGGTCTAATGTATTATTTAAAGCCAATATTTCTTTATTGATTTTCTGTTTGGATGATCTATATAGAGCTGTCAATGGAGTATTAAGTTCCCCAAATATAATTGTGTTCTTGTCTGTTTCTACTTTTAGTTCTGTGAGTAGTTACTTTATATATTTTGGTGCTCTCTGATTGGGTGCATATATATTAAGAAGTGTTATATCTTCTTGATATAGTGTCCCCTTTATCATCATAAAATGTCAATCTTTGTCTCTTATTACATTTGTTATCTTGAAATCTATTTTGCCAGATATAATATGGCCACACCTGCTTTTCAGTGGATGTTATTTGCTTGGAGAAACATTTTGTACCTTTTCACTTTCAGTCTAACTTTGTCTTTGCAGCTTAGATGTGTCTCTTTAAGGCAGCATATGGTTGGGTTGGGGTTTTTTTAATCCACTCTGCTACTCAGTGCCTCCTTATTGGTGAATTCAGTCCATTTACATTTAGGGTAATTATTGATTTATGAGGATTTTCTATGACCTTTTTATCTTTTGTTTTCTGGTAGCTCTGTGCTTCCATTGTGGTTTTTTTTCCCTTTGTGTTTCTGTCTGTTGCTTTGTTTGGAGGTATTCCATACTTTTTCCCTCTGTTTCCTCTTTTTTAAAGCTACATGTCTCAGTTTGGGGTTTTTGTATGTGGTTACCATTACGTGTATAAAAAAAAAGTTGTATATAGTCAGTACTCTTTCTTTTTTCTTTAGAATGCACTTGATCTACATCCTTCTTTGCAAACTCAGACCCTTCACCACCTTCCCTTTTATGTTTTTGTTGTTACAAATTATCCCTGTTTATGCTGTAAGTTTGTTGGTGATCTTGCTCATAGTTTTGTGATCTTTTATTCTTTGTTTCTAGTAGAATAATCCCCTTGAGTATTTCCTGCACTGGAGGTCTTCTGGTGATAAATTCCCTCAGCTTCTGTATGTCTGCAAAAGGATTTATTTCTCCTTCGTATTTAAAGAGTAACTTGATGGATATATTAATCTTGACTGGTAATTTCTTTCAATAGTTTGAATATTTGTTTCCATTCTCATGTAACTTATAGAGCTTCTGCTGAGAAGTCTGATGGTAACTCGGGCTCTCTTTTATAGGTTACTTTCTTTTTTCCCCTGGATGCCTTGAGAATTCTTTCTTTGTTTTTAATTTTTGACAGTTTTCATACAATGTGCTTTGGAGAAAGCCTTTTTAGATTGAGGTAATTAGGTGTTTTGTTTGTTTCTTGGGTTAGAGGATCTAGCTCTTTCCATAGGTTTGGGACATTTTCATCAACTATTTGTTCCCTTCTCCCTCTTTTTTCTTTCTGGTATGCCTATTGTTCTTATATTGCTCTTTCTGATGGAGCCAGATAGTTCTCATAGAGGTTTTTTTGGTGAGTTTTTTCTTTTTTTATGCTCAAATCTCTCACTTCTTCCTTTGGCATTATTTCTAGATTTCTATCTTTGGTATCTCAAACTATTTCCTTCATCTGCTCTGCTTTATTTCTAATGCTCTAATTTTTTCTTCATCTCTTTTATTGAGTTGTTTATCTCCAGAAGTTCTTCTTGGTTCTTTGTTAAAGTTTCAATTTTTGTGGTAAAGTACTGGTTTTGTTTGTTGGTTTGTTTTCTGATCTCATTAAATTGCCTATCTATATTTTCTTGCATCTCACTGAGTTTTTTTCAGAACTGCAATCTTGAATTCTCTGTCATTTATAACACATATTTCCATGTCCTTACATTTGTTTTCTAAAGATGTTTCATTTTCTTTCTGAGCTGCCTCACTATCTTTGTTATTCATGGTATTTGAGGGATTTCTTCTCTGTGTGGGCATCTATGCATGAGTGGGATTTCTCTAGTAGATAAATACAAAGTGATGTTTCTACTATTTCCAGTAGGAGGCGCTGAATCACAAGTTTTTTAGCTCTCTTGCATTTCTCTGGCTTTTCAGATTTCTGTGGGTTGGTGTTCCCTAGGTAGGTGGTTTCCTCTCCTATGCTCTGGTCACTCTGTTCCCAGGGGACAAACCTCACAGGGTAATGCCTTGGGCGATTAGGCTTCAAATTCTAGAAATCCCTCCTCTGTAGCCAGATACTGTCATTGGTGTAGCAATGATGTCTGGGGGCGGAGTGGGCTGGGAGAACCTGGCCAGCTTCTTTGTTATTTTGCTCTCTCAGTAATTGCAACCTTGGATCTTTGCAGGGTCCCCCTGCACCCTGACTCCAGGACCAGTCAAATAGTGCACCCATTGCTCAGAAAGAAAAAACAAAAGTGATTCTGTAGTAGAAGTTCTCAGATTTGCACATAATGTGCTCCACAACCTGACACCAAGGGCAAAGGGAGGCAGACTCTAGGAAGTTAGGATGTGGTCATGCTTGGTGGCTTTATTTCTCTGTCTGGAACATAGACCATCTGACAACTGTGGTTGTAAGGTGCTGTGTCCTTGCCCAGGTTTCTGGGCTCAACTGAAGCTTGTAATTCTCATTCTTACAGGAATCCTCACCAATTTCTTTGCTCCTCCCAGCTGAAGAGAATGTGAGCCACAGCCAGCTCCTTCCCCTCTCTGGGCTGACTGTGCCTTGAGCTTCCAGCTGGCTGCAGGGCTGCATCCCTGGCTTGTCTCCACTTTTCTCTCTTCCTGCCTTCCAAGTTCACTTCTACTTTCCCAACTTTAAATGTTTCAGTGCACGGATGTCTCAGGTGTGTCTGTGTGTTAAGCAGGGAATCTTGTTGAATTTTAGCTATTCAAATTGTGGAAACTTCAAGAAGAGAGGCAAAGGTGATCTCTAACACCACCATTCCTATGACACTACTTCTATTGATGACATTTTAGATGCAACATCAAAAACACTATCTGTGAAAGAAAGCAATGATAAGCTAAACTTTATTAAAAATAAAAGTTTCTTTTTGCAAACAACTTTCAAGAGAATGAAAATACAATCCACATAAAGGGGGAAAATATTTGCTAAAGATATGTCAAATAAAAGATTGTTATCCAAACTATTAAAATAACACTTAAAACTTAATAAGGACTTACCCTTATTAAGTGTTAACAACTTCATTATGAAATAAAGTCCTTATTGGGCACCTCACCAAAGAAGATATGTAGCTTCCAAGTAAGCATATGAAAAGGTATTCCACATGATATGTCATCAGGGAAATAAAAAACAAAAACAATAATAAGATACTACTACACACCTATTAATAAAAACAGAGTCTGGAACACTGACAAATCCAAATGCTGTAGAAGATGAGGAGTAACAAGTAGTCTCATTCATTACTGTTGGGAAGGCAAAATGATACAGCCCCTTTGAAAAACAGTTTGGCTGTTTCTTACAAAACTAAACATACTCTTGCCATATGATCCAGCAATCATGCTCTTTGATATTTAACCAAAGGATTATTTCTACAAAAAAATCTGCACACAGATGTTTATAGCAGCTGTATTCATGATTGCCAAAACTCGAAAGCAACCAAGATGTCCTTCAGTAGGTGAATAAAGTTTGTTTATAAATATCTAGACAATGAAATATTATTCAGCTTAAAAAGAAATGAGCTATCAGCTTAAAAAGCCATGGAGGTAACTTAAATGAGTACTTTGAAGTGAAAGAAGTCATTCTTCAAAAGCTACATATTGCATGATTCCAAATATATGACATTCTAGAAAAACTATGGAGATAATAAAAAGATCAGTAATTGATAGGAGTTAAGAAGAAAGGAAAGATGAAGTGGTAGAGCACGGAGGATTTTTAGAGCAATAAAGCTATTCTGTATGATTCTGTAATGGTGGGCACGTCATTATACATTCATCCAAACACGTAGAATATACACCAAGTGTGAACCCTAATGTAAACCATGGACCTTGTTTGATAATAATGTGTTCGTGTAGGTTTATCAATTGTAACAAAGGTACCACTTTGAAGGGGGACATTGATAGTGGGGGGGGGTAGACTTGTGTGGGTGAAGGGGGTATAATAGGAATTTCAGTACCTTCCTCTCAATTTTGTTGTAAAGCTAAAACTTATATAAAAATGTCTATTTTTTAAAGTAGAAGAATACAGTCTGCCAAACATATCACTGAGCAAATAATTAGAATTTGCTAAACTATAGATAAGACAGGAATTCTGCCTTAGATCATTTATAGATTTCAGTGTTTTTTAAACCTTAGCCCTTCTAACTTCATTGAGTAATGCTGTACTTTTAATATATTTGACACCTCTAAACTTTTCTTTTCAAATATTGCAGAGGAAAGATATAAACAAATCAAATGTTTTTTTTTCTACAGAGACACAAAAACTCTGTACCTAAGTTTAAACATGGCAAAACCAGGAAAGTTTACTTTTTTTTATCAACGATGTTTTTATTTAAGCAGACTTTTCTTTCAGGGAAAAAATTGGTAAGAAAATGTATTTAATACTTTTCATTCTGGGTTGCAAATTATAATTTTGATCTATGTTGAATTACTCAAGAGGCAATTTGTATGCAAAGTAAAAATGATGAATCAGAAGATTTTCTTCCAGGGACTTTCTGTGATTTATCAAATATTGTATCTCAGTGTTCTTCAGATAAATGAAAGAAATTAAAGCAGCAGATTTTAAAAACTTATTTAAAAAAAAAATATTGTATTAGTGTAAGGCAGTGGAGAACTGAGAGCAAGGTACATATAATTGACTATTTTTGTTTATTTTCCTTTGTAATTGATTGTTTTTATGTTATTATATAAATACCAATCAAAACTATAAGTTAATCATCCTGGCCAGTGTTTCTCAGTGGTTAGAGTGTCTACCCACACACCGAAGTGTTCTAGGTTCAATTCCCAGTCAAGGGCAGGTACCTGTATTGAAGGTTGTTAGATCCCTGGTCCTGGTTGAGACTCATGAAAGAGGCAACCAATAGATGTGTCTCTCTCAAAGATGTTTCTCTCTCTCTTCCCCCTCCCTCTCTAAAAGGCAATGGAAAAAATATCCTTGGGTGAAGATTAAAAAATCAAAACTATAAATTAATCTTCCTTTTATGTAGACATACACTAGTCACAGCCTTTGTCTTAGCAAAGAGTAAAAAAGCAATTAAAGGCAGCTTTTTGTGGTTTACCACAGGCCAGGAGAGTATCCAAATTAAAAATGTGCATATCTCAAGGACATTTTTTTCTGTAAGATATCCCTATGCAACAATGAAATTGCCAAGGTTATCTTTGCCATTATAAATTAAAATAAACATCTATGAATACATATACCTAATGAGATTTTGACCAAAAGAAATAAGATGAAATTGGCTCTGCTACAGATATACATTACAACTGAGATGAAGAAAACACATGAATGAAAATTACATTTACATTGTTTTCAGCACAACTGAATTTCTTTAACAGTTTGTTATAATAAAATTCTGATATACTTTCAAAACATACCTTAGCTTTTTCCTTTTTTATTCCAGGATTTTTGTTAATACATGATTTTAAATGGTGAAATGTTTTTGGTTTGGTTTTGCTGTTTGAGAAGGTTATTAAGTCAGAGTGAACTATGTTTAAATCCCTGCTTTACCACTTTCTAAATCTCAGACTTTGGGAATGTTACTTATTCTGTTCAATCTGCAGTACTCTCATTGTGAATAATAAAATATACTTTGTAGAGTTGTTGTGAGAATAAAATAAGTTAAATAAATTGTATTTACACATGTATATGTTACACAGTCATAAAGATGTACCATCGACTGTCTTAAATTCCTTGTGGCTGAAACTCATATAAAAGTTATTGAAGGGAATGCTTTCATTTAGAGGTTTTTCCTCAAGGAAATCAACATTTCCTAGATAGTTAAAATATTTAATCCTTTCTCAACAATTTTTTTTACAGAATGTAAAACTTTTGACAGAAAATTAGTTTAAATCCTTATGATCTCCAGCACACATAGCAACCAATATTTTCCACATTTACCTTCATG
Organism: Miniopterus schreibersii; assembly: GCF_964146895.1. Taxonomy (NCBI): domain Eukaryota; kingdom Metazoa; phylum Chordata; class Mammalia; order Chiroptera; family Miniopteridae; genus Miniopterus; species Miniopterus schreibersii. The sequence continues at coordinate 35,259,536 of NC_138104.1, forward strand.
AAATATGTTGCTTCAGAAAACTTTCCTTTGGAGCCTAGAAAAATAGGTGTATCCCTCCCAGTAATGCCAAATTTGGGCCATTGTCTCAGCAGATTTCAATTATTTCTCAAACGGTATACAGTTCATAATGTTAAAAAGCATAGTAAAAAAGAGAAAACAAGTACTCCGTTCTCCAACAACATAAGATAATAAACAAGAAAATGAAAGATAGCACAAATATAAAAATGACAGCCAGAATATTCACTTCCTGTATCAAAAGAAGATTAGAATATGCCCAGCCAGTGTGGCTCAGTGGTTGAGCATCGATCTATGATCCAGGAGATCGCAGTTAGATTCCTGGTCAGGGCACATGCCCAGGTTTGGTACTCAGTCCCCAACAGAAGGCGTGCAGGAGGCAGCCGATCAATGACTCTCTCATCATTGATGTCTCTATCTCTCTCTGAAATGAATAAACATATATTTTTTAAAAAAGATTGGAATAAAACACAGAATCTATTAATATGTTGGCACCTATAAGAGAGAGTTTTAGAAAAAAAGTTAAGAAGACAGAATAAAAGATGGGTTTTTGATATACTTCTAAAAAGCAAGAAAAACAAATAGAAATTATGATGTCTGGAAAATGATTTAAATAAAGAAACTCTAAACATGGTTACTGACTTAGTGACACAAAGATAAAAGCCAGAGTAAATGATTTTTTTAAAATTTGTGTATATATTTCTGAAAGAAATCATCAACAAAACATATACAAGAAAAATTGATAAAAATGCATGGAGAAAACAATGGAAGCATAATTTCAGCGAGATATATGTATATCCCATTAATGAGCTAAAGGATATAATTAAGATAAAGAAGACAATTAATAAATAGATAACAGATTTATGGTGTGTACTAAGTAGAAAAACTATATTTACTGCAAAATATTCCTGTATATTTAATTAAAATGATAAAATAGGCTGTCATTAGAGGCTGTCATAAGATTTTTTTAAATAAGAAGTTTACACATAATATCTTCAGATTGCAACCAATAAACAAAATATAGTCAAAATATTTAAATATGTGGACTTTTTAACATACCCTCTTAATAATTACAGCATCAGGAATGAAGTCATAATACATCATCAAAACACATATGTAAATAAGAAAATTAAAAGCATGTGTTGGTTGGTTAATCCAATGTACAGTCATTCAACAATCTTTGATATACTGTCAATGCTTATTTGGTTGTTATAACTTGCAATATGGAGCAGTAATTGGGGTCTCTCTCACATCACATTTGCTGTCTAAATCCTTTCTATAATGCAACTTCTACAATTTCTTTTTGCTTTTTTTTTTTTTTTAAACTGGAGCAATAATTTCTATATCCTTATGAATCAAGCTGAATGTGCAAACTATTTAGATTGTTATAACTTGTTACCCTGTCTTTTAAGGTTGTCTTAACTGCACTTAAAATTTGATAGCAGTTATCTTTAGCATCTGTTTGATATTGTCTTTCCAAAGCATTTGACTTAGATTCTATAGAAACGCTTCATTTTTTAACTCGTATTTCCTGAACATGCACGATATTATTTTTGTATATAATTTTAATTACAAATATAAGTAGTATAAATAAGCTTGGCAATAAACTCAACTCACATTATATAAACACATGATTTAACTGCAAATCTGTTTTCAGCTACATCTATAGCACTTTTAGAGGAATCCAGAAAATATTAGTTGCTTATGCTGTATTACAAGGGTGTTCGGAATTCTGTTAGATTGCCATTGACTCCATCCACTTAGTCTCCTTCCTCACTCATGTCAGTAAAATACCTGTACCAGTAATAGTGTGGAGAAGGTCTGGGTGGAGGGAGTGAATGTGGGAAGGAAAGGAAAAGTGAGGGAAAATTGGGACATCTGTAACACTTTCTGCAATAAAGATAAATTTAAAAAATATTTCATTAGGCTATAAGCAACAGACAGTTGCACTAATTGTGGCCTAAGCAAAAAATTGTTTTCATTTTAATTTATCTTAATTGTTGAAAGTATTACAAATATCCCCCCATTTTTACCCATTGATCCCCTCCACCCCACATCCACCCCCACGCCTTTACCATACTATTGTATGTGTCCATGGGTTATGAATATATTCATGTAAGTTCTTTGATTAATCTCTCCCCAAGCATTCCCCCACCCCCATCTTCCCACAGAGATTCATCAGTCTGTTTCATGCTTCTATGTCTCCAGATCTATTTTGTTCCTGAGGCTATTTTGTTTATTAGATTCCATATATGAGTGAGATCATGTAAAACTGAATCAGGAAGAATCAGAAAACCTGAATAGGCTAATAACAACTGATGAAATTGAAGCAGTAATAAAAAAAATCTCCCAGCAAACAAAAGCCTTGGTCCAGAGGGCTTCACAGGGAAGCTTTTTAAATCTTTAAGTTGTAGAGTTAGATAGTTTTCTAAAAATGTTTCTTGCTTTTTGAAGTAGGCCTGCAGTGCTATGAACTTCCCTCTTAGGACTGCTATCTCTCTGTCTCATAGATTTTGGGTTGTTGTGTGTTCATTTTCATTTGTTTCCAGGAAGTTTTTAATTTCTTTCTTGATCTTATTGGCAACCCATTCATTGTTTAATAACATGTTATTGAACCTCCATGTGTTTGAATGTCTTTAAGTGTTTTTACTGTAGTTGATTTATAATTTCATGACCTTGTGATCTGAAATACTTGATATAATTTCAATCTTCTTGAACTTGTAGACACTGGTTTTGTGTCCTAACATGTGGTCTATCCTTGAGAATGACCCATGTGCACTTGAGAGGAATGTATATTTTACAGCTTTGCGGTGAAATGTTCTGTAAATATCAATTAAATCCATCTGATCTAGTGTGCCATTTAGAGTCACTGTTTCTGTGTTGACTTTTTGTCTGGAAGATCTATCCAGTAAAGTCAGTGGGGTGTCAAAGTCCAAGACTATGATGACTGTATTGCTGTTGATCTCTCCCTTAAAGTCCTTAAGGTTATTATCAATAGGTCCTTATTTATTGCCATTTGAATTCTTTATGCCTATGTTTCTCTCTCTATTTCTTCTTATTATTACAACAGTCTCTTTTAACATTTCCTGCAATGCTGGTTTGGTGATGATAAACTCCTTTAGCCTTTTTTTGGTCTGGGAACCTCTTTATTTCACTGTGTATTTTGAATGATAGCCTTGCTGAATAGGGTATTCTTGGTTTCAGATCCTAGTTTTGCATTACCTTGAATACTTCTTGACATTCCCTTCTGGCTTGTAGAGTTTCTGATGAGAAGTCAGATGACAGCCTTATGGGAGCTCATTGTAGGTAACAGATGGCTTTTCTCTTGCTGCCTTTAAGATTCTCTCTTTTTCTTGAATTCCTGGCATTTTAATTATGAAGTGTCTCAGTGTGGGCCCCTTTGGATTCTTCTTGCATGGGACTCTCTGTGCATCCTGAACTTCTGTGACTTTTTCCTGAGAAGTTTTCTTCCATTATTTCATCAAAGAGATTCTCTAACCCATGCTTACTTTCGACCTCCTCTGGCACTCTTATGATGCAAATATTGTTCTGTTTCATGTTGTCCCACAGCTTCCTTAGATGGTCCGCCTATTTTTTAATTGATTTTTCTTTTTGGATATCTGATTGAGTGATTTTTTTCTACCCTGTCTTCTAATTCACTGATCCGATCCTCAACTTTCTCTAATCTGCTGTTTATTCCTTCCAATGTATTCTTTATTTCTGCTATGCCATTCTTAATTTCCTTCATAGTTTCCATAACTTTTTTTCATGCTGGTGAGCATCCTTACAATCAGTATTCTGAACTCTATATCTGATAGATTGCTTATCTCCATTTAGCTAGCTCTTTTTTTGGAGACTTCTCTTGTTCTGTCATTTGGGGCTTGTTTTTTGGTCTTCCCATTTTGGATGCCTATTTGGGTTTGTTTCTACCTATTAAGTAACCCTGCTAGGACTCTCAGTCTTTTGAAAGGTCTCTGACGCTGTCAGATGCTGTTTGTGACTAGTCTTCAGTACCCTGTTTTCAGCTATCAACAACCCACGGCTTGAGATCCTCTCTTTTGTGCTGGGTGTGTTTGGACAGGACCAAGATGCACACCAAAGTCTGCTTTTCCAAGGCCCAGGTCCAGAAGCAGACCAAGCAAAGACCCAAAGCACTCTGAAGTCTGCCTCTGCAGTATGGGAGAATGACTTGGTACAGGAATCCAGAGGTGTGCCCTTTGAGTTCTATCTCCAGAGTCCACAAACCTAGATTCTCCTCACACAGCTCCAGTTCACTCTGCTCTCCCTCTGCTGGAACCCAAGGTAAGTGGCTACACAGGAAACTTTGTGCATTGATTCTTTAAGAGCATGCCTGCATTTCCAGCCATCTCTCCCTGGCAGAATGAAACCCAGCTGTTTTTCACAGACAGATGTTATGTAGACACCTTTCTCAGTTCTGGTGCTCTTGGCTTGGAAGCCCAGCCTGGGGTTTAGGCCCCAGAGTCCTCAGTGGGAACCCCCCTACAGCTCATATACCCCTTGGGGCCTTCAGCTACTGTCTGTGGGAGCCCAGCCAGCCTTCTTGCCCCTCTGCAGTTCCTACCAGTCTCTGTGTGGTCACCAGTTTTCCTCCTTGGTTATGAGGTTGCTCTCCAGCTTGTATGCAGTTGCAGTTGATTATTCAGGATGTTTTTTCTTTATTTTATATGTAATTCCACTTTGGTCTTCCCAGGAGAGTGTCAGTGTAGCCTCCACTCAGTCTGCCACCATCTTTAATCTCTTAAGAAAGTGTTTTCGGATATACCAAGAAGTCTGTTAATTATATAGCCCAGGACCTGTGAAGTTCAAAAAGAATGTCATCAATGGCCCAGTCTCTCTACTTCCTGTTATGGCATCGTCAATATGTTTTTTTGTCTCATGTTTTCAATATACCTCTATAAAGGAAAACAGTGAAGGTCTGAGGGTATAATATGCATGAAATAGCTGAGCAATTGACTGAATATACAAGTAGAGAATGTTTACCTTATCCTTAGTAATATCCTTTGTTATGTAGACTACTCTGTTTTCTTGGATTAGAGTTTTACATATTAGTTCTGCTTCATTGTTGTTGTTTTCTTTTCCAGGCAATCCAAGTAAATGTATTCCTTACCTTTTGCTTGATTTCCATTTCTACCACTTTGTCATTTATTCTTTTTTATTTCTTTACTTTATTCTCTTATTTGTGTTTTTTAAACCTTTCTTTAGAGCTCATTATTAAATACTTTATTTATTTTATTCTTTTTTTGAAACCTTCGATTTTATTTTTAAATCTGATATAATTTTGTCTATTTTTCTATTTTTTCTAAAATCTCTCAACCCTCTTTATTTCCTCCCATTTTTTGTCCATTTTCTTTTTAGTTTTAGAAATTTGAATTCAATCTGTTTTTCCATATTCCCTCATTTTGTTTCTTTTCTTTTTTTTTTTTTTTTAAGTTTTCTTTGGTTTTATTTTTTGGGGGGAAAATAATTTTGTTATCTGAGGATTTATATTCTAGTTTGTGTATAAACAATATGTATCATGTACATTTCTTTAGTTTTCTTCTGTTTTATTTCACAAATTTGAATAATTTAAAAATAATCTCATATTTTTTTGGATTGCTTTTCTTTCACTTTAGCAAATCCAGTTCCTAGAATTTATGAGGTTTCTAAAATTGTTGATGGGGGAAAAGTTTGTGTGTCTTCCAATTTTTTAATTATATTTTGCTTACTGGACACTGTCCCATTTTGGTTCTTTTCCCCTTGACTACAAAGTACTAAGGAATTATTCTCTGTTACTTTTTGGCTTTTTTTCTCTTGCAGAAACTAGTACTTCTCAAGACTGAAACTTTGAATTACAAGTACATCAAAGCCCTTCACTTAGAATCACTGATCAGACTTATCAGGACACTTTTTATATATTTTTACAATTACTATGGATTTTTTTTTTTCTGTCAGTGGTATTAGAGCCATTTATGCCTGATGCTAAGTTCCTTCTCTCCCTCAATTTTTCTTCAACTCCTTTTATTTGGAAAAAGAAAGCTTTCAACAGAAGAATGAGAGCTCTCTCAATGTTATTTTTTTCTTTATTAATTAAAAGCTATTTTTAACTTTTTAAAATTCTTGGTGTTCTAGATATCCTGACATTATAGTTTTTGTATAGTTCTTTTTATCCTTTTACTTTCATATTGTTTCTGGAAGATCTATGTAGAAATGCAGATGTAGGTAGCCACAATAGTTTTCAGCTACCCAGATATCTATTGCTCACTGATTTTGCATGTTAATTTTTTTCTCTTCCTGGATCATTTAACTTCTTTATTTGTTTGGGTACTTATTCTATTTTAAAGATTTTTAAATTGATTTTTTATAAAAAGAGGAAGGCAGAAGGAGAGAGAGAAACATCAATATGAGAGTGATTCATGAGTCGGCTGCCTCCTGCACACCCCCTACCAGGGATTGAGCCCACAACGGGGCACGTTCCCTGACCGGGAATCGAAAAGGCAAATTTTTGGTGTATGGGACAATGCCCGACCAACTGAGCCATACCGGTCCAGGTTTAGGGTACTTACTTTTAACATCGATTACCTTGTGTTTTTTAAATAAAATATTCAACCAATATATAGAGAGATAGTTTAAGTTATTTCATTTTAATTCTTAAATTTCTAGTTATTTCCCTCTGTCTAATTTAATTGCCTAATACCATAATTACAGTGATAAGTAGTAATAAAAATAATGGGCTTTTTAAACTTTGTTTCTATCGAAGAGTGGAAATGACTCTAGTGCTTTCCATTAATTAAGACACTTGTCTGAGATAAATGTATAGCTTACCGTGTTAAAGAAGAATACATTGATTCTTGTTTTATTAAAGGTTTTTATTAGCAATCAATGTTAGAATTTAAGAGTTCTAGTTCCAGTAACAATTGATAAAAAAAGAATTTACTCTTCCAGTTTATGCTATTAAAACATAGTAAATAAATTTTAAAATGCTATCCATGAATACGGTATATGCTTTCACTTATTTTTATCTTCTTCAATTTCTTTCTTCAGTGTCTTAAAGTTTTATGAGCACAGGTCTTTTACATTCTTGGTTAAACAGATATTAGGCAATAAGCAATGCAGGACAGTGATCATTTGGACAAGAGGAACAAAGGAGATGAGCCATGTCATTGACCCAATTACTGTATATAGATAGTTTCCAGGCTGAAGCATATTGAGAGCAGTTCCAGAAACATCACACAGGGCTGTCTAAGTTGAAGAAAAATAGCTGAGAAATCAAGAAGAGAAAACAAGGTGGAAATGACAAGGGAGACAAACAGAAAGGAGGGAGTTGCACAGAGAAGGAGCTCTGGAGAATTGCAGAGCACTCCCTTGGGTGTGCAGTTTATCATTCATTAGTGCAAACAGTTTTGTAAATTAGAGGAAGAGAGAGTACAACCAAAAAGTAGCTGGGAGAACAACTCCTGAAGCTCACACAGAACTGGAATAGTTCATACTCCCAAAAGAAAAGTGAAACCTCATCCCGCACACAATATGTAGAGTTATCTGAAGGATATTGCCTTAGTAATGATGCCAAACTCACCCTAGACTAAAGACTGTTCATGCCTCACATAACAAAGTTTACAAGGAAGCCTCATAAGGATTAAATGTTTACAAGTAACTTAACTTCATTTCAGAACAAAGCTCAAAGTTATTTAAATGAATTTAAAAATAAAACTTAAGCACTCAACAATGTAAAATTCACAGTGCCTGGCACCCAATTAAAAAAAAAATTACTTGACATGTGAAGAAGCAGGAAAAAATTACTCATAATTTTGAGAAAAGAAAATCACCATAAATGGAGATGAAAATATACTGGTTGAGATGAAAGGTAAATTAGACAATGCAAAAGAAGAGATTAATGAAGTTGAAGGCATATCAATTTTTACAAAACTATTCAAAATGAACACACAGAGAAAAAAATTGTGTAACTGGTGTTTTAGGAAGAAAGAAAAAAAATATTTGAAGAAATAGTGACAAAAATCTTTCCAAATTTGATGAAAATTTTGAACAACAGTTTTTTCACAGAAGTACTATGAAAGGATTTGCAAGATAATTCTTTGTTGTGGGAGACTATCCTTTGCATTTTAGCACATTTAACAATATCCCACTAGGTATCAGTAGAGCCTCCACCTATGTAGTAACCAAAAATGTCTGTAGGCATTGCCAAATGACTCTTATAGGGTAAAGTCATTCTTGGCTCATATATCCAGAAGATGTAAAGAACTCCTTCAACTAAAAATTTAAAAAATGGAATCATTGCATATTGCAGAACAATAAAATTCACCCAATCTACATAACAGATGGAAAAATAAATTTTAAATTTTAACACATCCTCAGGACCAATGGAAAAAAACAAAAGATAAAAATTCTGATCATAGTCCTAGAAAAAGGGGAGAAACAACATGGGATTGTATAAGTATTTAAAGAAATAATGGCTGAAAACTTCTAAAATTTGGCAAAAGACACAAATCTACTACTGCAAGGTGCTAGCTGAACCCCAAACAGGGTAACCCAAAGAAATCCATACCTGTACACCTGAACTTTTGAAAACTGAATACAAAGTACAAACCTCAAAAGTAGCCAGAGAGTAATAATGTCACCTATGGGTGAAAACAAATCAAATAAAAACGTATTGTTCATCTCAAACAATGGAGGACAAAAGAAAGTGACACAATATTTTTCAAATGTCGAAAGGAAGGAACTGTCATCCATAAATTCTATAGCTGGTGAAACTTTCGGTCAGGAAAGGAGGAGGAATTAAAACATTTTCAAATAAAAGAAAAGTAAAATAATTTGTCATTAATAGAACTACCAGAATCCATTAAAAAAGAGTAAAATAAGTTAAAGCAAAAGGAATGCACAAAATTCTATCCATAATCTGTATAATAAGATAGTGCATAAAATAAATATAAGAGCAATTGTCAATAAAATTGACAATAAAAAGTCAAATTATAAATAAATTAAATTTTTATCCATTGAAAAGATCAATAAATTTAATAGATCTCTCTAGTGAGGCTAACAAAGAAAAAAGTGAGAAAAGATAAAAAATATTAATATCACTATTGAATAAAAAATATCACTACATACTGCATGAATCTAAAGAATAAAAAAGGAATAGTATAAAGACTCTATGTACAAAAACTTAACAACTTCAATAAAATGAACCAATTCCTCCAAAAGCATAAACTACTACTACTCATCCAATATAAAATAATCTTATAACTATTAAAGCATTTTAATTCATAATTAAATAGTACCCAAAAAAGGACTCTGCAAGCCCAGTGGCTTTTCTGATAAATTTAACCAAACTTTTAATGAAGAATTAATATCAACTTAACAGAGTATCTTTCACACAGACCAATATCTCTCATGACTATAAAAGCAAAAGTCATTGGTAAAATAATAACAAATTGAATTCAAAATATATAAAAAGACTTATAGGATATAAACAAGTAGGGTTTATTCCAAGGATAAAGGCTGGTTCAATATTTGAAAATCAATCAATGCTATCCACCATGTTCATAGGTTAGGGGCAAAGTATATAATCTTATCAATTGATGCAGAAAAAAATGAACAAAAATTTAAAACCCATTCACAATTTTAAAAAAGTTTCAGGAACTTGTTATAGAGGGGAAAACACCTCTACATGATAAAGAGCATCTAAAATAGTCCTACAACTAACATCATTAAAATAATTACTTGACAAAATTCAGCACCTGTTCATGATAAGAGCTTTCAGAAAAATAGTAATATAGGGGTCTTTCACAACTTCATAAAGAGTGTCTAAAAGGGACCTACAACTAACATATTTAATGGTTAAGTAAATCTCTTTCCGTTAAGATCAGGAACAAGTAAAAGATGTCTTTTATCACCACTCTTATCTAACAAAGTATTGACTATTTCAGTCCATGCAATAGGCAAGAAAATTAATAAAATACCATAGAATTTGGAAGGAAAAAATAAAATTTGATGATGACATGATAGTATACGTAGAAAATTACAAGTAATGTACAAAAATCTGCTAAAACTTACGAGTGAGATCAGCAAGGTTGCAAGATACAGGATCGAAAATTAAAATCAATTGCATTTCTCTATACTAACAACGGACATTTGAAAACTAATATTAAAATCAAAATCTCACTTACAATCACTCCAAAGAATATTCAGTACTTACGTGTTTACTTCAAAAAATATACACAGGTTCTGGAAAAAAACACTGATGAAAGAAATCAAAGAAGAATTAAATAAATGGAAAGACATACCATACCCACAGATAGGAAGAGTCGACATAGTCATTATGCCAGTTCTCCCCAAATGGATCTATAAGTTTAGTGCAATTTAATCAAAATCAGAGCAAAGATTTTTCAAGACTTAAGCTCATTCTAAAATATACAGGGGTGGGTAAATGTAGGCTTACAGTTGTTCATATGGAAATACACTAATTAATAAATAAATAATAATACAAGAATAATCTGTTTTGTATTCACAACTGTAAACTTACTTTTGCCCACCCCTGTGTTTACAAAGGCACAGGACTTAGAAAAACTAAAATAATCTTGAAAAGAGAAGTATGGGAAGTATCTGTCCACTCTATATTAAGCCCTACTAGACAGTGACAGTGATCAAGACAGTGGAAAATTGGTATGGAGGGATAGACACAAAATTAGTGGAATGGAATAGATAACTCAGAAATAGATCCACACAAATATGCCCAAATGATTTCTGACAAAATTGAAAAAGCAATTCAATAGAGGAAAATTAACCTTTCCTACAAATAGTCATGGAGCAATTAGACATCCATAGATAATTTTTAAAAATTATTTCAAAAAGGACTGCAGACATAAATGTAAAACTATAAAATTTTAGAAAAATCATAGGTGAAAATCTTTCTGATTTAGAGCTAGGCAAAGCGTTTTTAGACATGCCACCAAAAGCATGATTCATAAAAAAGATAAGTTGATTAATTGAACCTGATCAAACTAAAAACAAACATATTTTCCTTTTTGAAAACCCATGTGAATATGATGAAAAGACGTCATAGATTTGGGGAAAACATTTGCAATTCACATATCCTGCAAAGGACTAGTATGCACAAAGAATTCTTGAAACTAAACATTTATTTTAAAATGTATTAAAAATAAGCAAAAGACTTAAACAAACATTTCACTGAAAAGGATATGTAAGTGGAAAATAAGTACATTAAAATATGATCCACAACATTAGCCATCAGGGAAATGCAAGTCAAAAACTACAATAAGATATCACCACACGCCAATTAGAATCACTAAAATTAAAAATAGTGGCACACCAGATTCTGTCGCACATACAGAAAATCTGGATAGCTTATACATTGCAAATGTGAAATGATATACCCAATCTAGGAAAACTGGGAAGCTTTCCTGAATAAAAATGACCACACAATTACCATACAACCCAGAAATTCCACTCAAGCATTTATCCAGAGGCATGAAAACTCTTCACAGAAAAGCCTGTACATGAATGTTCATAGCAAATTTATTTGCAAAAGCCAAAAATGTTGGTCAATCCAGATGTCCTTCAAGTAGTGAATGGTTAAGAAATGATGTACCTGGCCGGGCATGGCTCAGCGGTTGAGCATTGACCTGGGATCCAGGCGATGGGGGTTCGATTCCCGGTCAGGGAACATGCCCAGGTTGCAGGCTCGATCAATGACTCTTTCATCATTGATGCTTCTATCTCTCTCTCTCCCTCTCCTTTCCTTTCTCTGAAATCAATAAAGATATATTTTTTTTAAAAAAATGATGTGCATGCATATTATGGAATACTACATCTACATTAAAACAAACTACTGATACATACAAATACTACTCAGCAATCTAAACAAATCATATTGATTCAACTTAATTGAATCTCCTTGGAGTTATGTAAAGTGAAAAAATCAATCCCTAAAGGTTACATCCCATTTGATTCCATTTATATGCAGTTTTCAAATGAAAAATTTTAGAAATGGGAGACAAATGGAAGTTTCTGGGAGTTAGGGACTGGAAACAGGGTAAAGTAAAGGAAGTGGGTGCTTTTAGAGAAAAGCAATGTCAGGGACACTATCAGGGATTCTTTTGTTGGTTGAAATGTTGAGTATTTTGACTATGGTGTTGAATTCACAAACTTCCAGTTGTGATAAAATGACGCAGAACTAAATACAAACATAAACACACAAACACAATCACACTCACAAGTGAATACAAGTAAACCCAGCGATATCTGAATAAGGTCAGTGGCTTTTATTGTCAATATTCTCACTCTAATACTTTATTGTATACTTTGCATATGTTACAAATGTGGAAACCAGGTAAAAGATACATAGTATTGCTGTATTGTTTCTCATAACTGCATGCGGATTTGTAATTACCTCAATAAAATTATCTTTCTTTGAGGAAAATAAATTTTAATTTCTAGTTTTAGTGTTAACAGTTGAAGATAAAAATAATATGCAGAAGGAAAACAAACCACCTAGGGAAATATTGAAAAACTCATTCTGCTGTATGCATATAAAGCATTAGCATTGTGTCCTCTTGCAATAGAGCAAGTGCTTAATAAATGCTACTAATATACTCAATGACCCTACCTCATTGAGAGAGCAATTACTCCTGGTAGTCTAATTTGGAACACTGAACATGTTTTTCCATAGAAACCTTGTTAAATATAATATAATGCTTTGTGCTACAATATGTTTAGAATAATACCTAAGGGACCTTAGAAGTTAAATAAGATGTTACTGGAGTGCCATAGATATCATTTACCATACTAAATAGTCCTGTGGGGGGAAAATAATTACTTTCCCAAGAACTCACATACAAATGAACTTTACAACTTCTCATACATTTTAAACTGTTATAATTAGATTTTTAAAAATATTTTATTATAATGCACATAAATTTTTCACATCCAAATATATGTGTAAACTTTACTTCAAGAGTCATCAGTATCACATTTATTATTTACATTGCCAAGAAAAATTTGCTCTATCTTTAAAACCAATTATTTTATATTGCACCAATTATTTTTATACATATATTGTAATTTTAAACTGATTTTATTTCCATATATCTCTATTCTATATTTGTCCTCATTAAGTGTGCTCCTTCTCTTTTTCCTACTTCTTCAAGTCAAGTCTTGAATGTCTATAATCATAGACATTTTAAAGTACCTAGATCTGAAGAGAGAAAGTGTCTAGATCTGAAGATAGAAAATGTTTCATAAAAAAGCTATTGAATCTTAGGAAAATCTGAAAAATGTAAGAGGTGAAAGTTCAGACACTTAAATGATGAGAATTTTTGTAATGAAAATCCAAATTATAGTTAAAATAAGGACTATCTTAAAATTAAGTTGTGGTTAAAGAGTTGAATCTGTAAGAGTTGGGCACCTGCTTCTAAATAGGGTAATTTAAATAACCCATTGGAAACATGGCCCTTCATTCTGATGTAAAAACTTTGAGGGCTATGGATCAAGGAGAAGCCCAACTTCTAGTAAAAGGAATAGAACCTATATAATCTTATTCAACAATGTCATCCAATAAGTTTAATAAAAATATAAAATAATATAAAATATAAAATTGGTAATCCCAAGTAAATTACCTTATTTTTTTATTCTAGACTTCATTCTGTTTGTTTATATCACAAGTGCCTGCAGAAATACTTTATTAATGTGAAATTGATATTAAAAGGATTCTTGGTGCTCTTGTAATGGTATTCTAAAGAATAATTAAATATCTGTTTCTTTACCCTTGCTTCTTGTATAAAATAAAATAAAATAATAAAATAAAAATTTCCAGTTTAAATAAAAAGTAAGAGAGAAGGTAGGTACTCTAAAAACACTGACAATTTTAAGGCTCATATCTTGCTAGTTTGTATGATACACTGAGACCTAATTGAAACTCTTAGCTTTTCCATTTTGTATGAAGAACTTAAGACGTGGAACCACTGCAGCAAAGATGTATCCCGAGATGATTTAATACAGTCGCAATAGCAGCTAGACACATCTATCCAACAGAAGAATGCATTGCATAGATGTAAACCTAGAATCCTTTCTAAGTTCAAAAGTAGGAGTATAAGGAGCAGATGATTTGGGCAGAATGTTATCCTTCTTTGCCTAAATTACTTAGATTATTTTTTAAGAGTCTGGTATTGCATGCTAGTTTTGAAGGTACAAGTTAAATGACAGGAATTAACTGTTTACTTCTTCCTTTAGTACTTCCAAATAACTGTAGAGTTAACTAGAATGGTTAATAATCGACATTACATGTAACCTCTCTTATGTCAGGAATGATTTACATGCACTGCCTATTTTGATTAATTGAATTATGTTTGAATAAATGTGACAAGTTTAGTATGTCTACTAACATAAACATGACATCAATTAACGTAATAATTCTCATTCCATGGAAAAGGAAACACAAGTACAGTTAGATTAAAGAATTCAAGAGGAAGTTGAAATTCAGTTTTCCTGAATTTATGCCATTAACATACATTAGGTAGAATGGTTTTTAACAAATCAACTGATTTAAACTTTGACATTATCAAAAGCCACTTGTTTAATCTCTTAAACTATGTTGATTCTTTATATATTCTCCTGCTTTCCCCTCAAGGTAGAGTTTGTTTTTGTGTGACAGTTAAATAACCATTAATTCATTTATAAATTATCCCTTCTCCTCTCCCATATCCGCACCAAGCCTATCCTTCCCCCATAAAAAGTATGTGTTTGCCCGTACTGCTAAGTTTTGGGACATTTTGTGCAAATATCACAAAGGGTGAAGAAAACATTTGAATGAAGTCCAGAAATACTATAATGGCCTATAAAATAATATATAGCTCTCTAACTGGATGGGAAAAAATAGATTGGAATTCAAAAATCTACAGTAATGCTTAGGAAAGTTGGAGTGGCGGTGAGTGTAGAGGACTTTGGGAAAAGTATTGTGAAGAGTATGACTGGAGATAAGTAATTTTAGCACATTTAGATATGTGTCATGCACATACATTACTCTGAAATCAATCAATAATTATTTAAATTGCTTATTGTGTTTTTGTCTAATGTCACATCATGACAAGGCTGACCACAGTGATTCAGACAGATTTAGATTTTGCATATTTTAATTTATGTTGTAAATTTAAATTTTTTTGTAAGTATAGAAGTCATACCTGCTTGTTCTACTAAATTAAAATAATATAGAAATGTAGAAAGTCAAAGTTGAAGGAAATATGTGTTCTCATACATTCTGGTAAGGGTATAAAATGTTAAAACTACATTAGAAAGCCTCTTAATATGATGAAAATGTTTACTTAAATTTTACTATACAATACTTAAAATGATTAAATAGCGTATTGACATAGATAAATCTATAAAACATGATAACCAAAAAGCGTTATCTGTACAAAGCTATGCCCGTACAAAGATATGCCCTGTATGATAATTGTGATGGTAGGCAGCCAGAGATTACTTCTAATGATTCCCACTTCCTAGTATTTATGTCCTTGTGTAATCTTACCCCTTTGAGTGTGGGCTGAACATGGTAACTTGCTTCTAATAAATAGAATATGACAAAATAAAAATAAAAAGGTGAAAGGATTAAGAAGTACAAATTGGTAGTTACAGAATAGTCACAATAGATGTAAAGTACAGCATAAGGAATATAGCTAATAATATTGTAATAATTATTTATGGTGTCAAATAGGTACTGGATTTATCTGGGATAATCATTTAGTTATATAATGTCCAATCACTGGGTTATACACCTGAAACTAATATAATATTGCATGTGAATTGTAATTATAAATTAAAATTTATTTTTAAAAAAGAACATAAAATTAATGTGATGTTATTTTCTAGGATACATTACAAAAACAAATCTGGCTTTGGTTTTAGTTGCCCTCTCATGCTAGCTCTGATGTCAGCTGCCATGTTGTAAGCTGCCCTATGGAGAGGTCCATGTGGCAAGAACTTTAAGGAGATGCGATGCTTAATTTTATGTGGCAACTTGAGTAGTCTAAGGGATGCCCAGATAACTGGTAAAATATTTATTTCTGAGTGTGTCTATGATGGTGTTTCCAGAAGAGATTAGCATTTGATTTGGTAGACTGAGTAAAGAAGATTGCACTCACCACTGTGTGCAGGCATCTTCCAATCCCTTGAAGGCCTGAATGAAACAAAAAAGTGGTGGAATGGCCAATTTGCTTCCTTTGCTTGAGGTAGGACATTCATCTTATTACCTCAGAAATCTGCACTCCTGGTTCTTGGGCCTTTGGATTGAACTGAATTACACCACTGGTCTTCCTGGTTCTCCAGCTTGCAGACAGCAGATTGTAGAACTTCTTGGTGAAAATTGTGTGAGCTAGCTCCTATAATGATTATCCTCATATACTTATCTCTGTCTCTATAACACACACACACATCTTATTGGTTCTGTTTCTGTGGAGAGCCCAACTATTACAGGAGGCTTCTAGTCAACAACCAGTAAGGAACTGAGACCCTCAGTTCAACAGCTCACAAAGAGCAGGATCTTGCTAACAAACATGTGACGAGCTTGGGAGGAGATTTTCTCTCTGATGAGCTTGCAGGTGAGACTGCAGCTGTGGTGACCAATATCTTGATTGCAGCCTTATGAGAGACTTGAGATTGAGACACCCAGTCAAACCACACCCAGATTCCTGACCCACAGAAAGGATGAGATAAGTAGTGTTTGTTCTTTTAAATAAGTTTTGGTGAAACCTGATATACAGCAATAAATAACTAATATAATATCATTTACGTAAAATTTAAAAACACAAAAAATTACATTTTTATGAATGCAGACATATGTACGATATAAAAACATGAATAGGAACAATAACAGCAAATTTTGGATAATGCTTACTTTTAGGAAGAGAGGAAGGGAAAAGTAATTTGGGCAGGGGAATGCAATGGCAAGACATAAGTTATTTTCAGTTGTACCTCTAACACTTGCTTTCTTAAAAAGTATTTCAGCCCTGGCCAGTGTGGCTCAGTTGTTTGGAGCATCATCCTGTACACCAAAAGAGTGTTGGTTCAATTCCTGTCAGGGTACATACCTGAGCTGAGGGTTTGATCCCAGGTCGGGCTGCATGCAAAAGGCAACCAATCAATTCCCGCCCCCCCCCGTCTCCCATCCCCTCTTTAAAAATCAATTTAAAAAATTATTTCAGAATCAAATATATTAAATCTAGCTGGTATATAACTAAGGTGTTATCTCTGTTTTCTCTATATTTTGTAAATATATCATAAGTTAAAATGACAGTAATAATAATGTAAAAATTCTAAATATTTTATGCTTATGAAAACTTATGCTTATCTATATTTTCTGCAACTTGATTTTGTACTTATGAATACATACAGGATATCTTTTATAATATCTGTCTTATAGTTGTAGAGTGGTCCATTATGTGGAGGTACCATAAATTAGACATCAAAATTGATAAGCATTTTATTTACTTCCAATAGTTCATTAAGCCATTATCTCTAAATATTTTTCACATTTGTGCAAATGCTTGTTAAGATAAATTTGGAGAAATGGATTTTATAATTTATAGTTTTGTGCAATTTACATTTTAATTAATATTTCCATTGGTCCTCTGAATATTCTCCACAAATGTACCCTTGTAGCAACATTATATGAATCTGTTCTCGCTATTAATATAAATGTTTTATACTTTAAATCATTGAAAATGTGATGAGAAGAACATTTTAATTTGCATCTCTGATTAGCAAATTTGAAGTCCCCCCCCTATTTTATGAACAATTTGCAATTCTTTTGTTAATTCTTCTTGTGTTCATTTATTTTTTATGAAGTTTTCATTTTTATTGCTTTATAGGTTTTCATATATTATAGATACCACTCTTTTGTCAGCCACATGTATTTGTATATGTATTTCCCAGTTTGCTACTTGTTTTCTAAATTTGTTTACAGTGTCCTGTGTCACATAGATTTTTTTAAAAAGTATTTACACCTGCCTAAATTTCTTTAAATTTTTAATCTTTGAATCACATTTATGTACAAATTCTCTTATATTTTCCTTTAATACTTAAAAATTATCATTCTTTTTGTTTACATTTAAATCTTTCCACCATCTGGAATCTATTTCTGAAATGGTTATGTGAGCTAAATATGCAGCTATATTCTTTTTCTAAATGGCTAATTAATCAGTTTATTGAATAATTCATCCTTTCTTTACAATTACTTGAAACACTTCCTTTTCTATACAAATTCTTATGTATATATTTTATTCCATTTCTGGACTCTGTTCCATTGATCAATTGTTCTACCTTAGCTCAACTTTCTTGAGTTTTACAGATTTAAAGTAGGTTTTGATATAGTTTATGAAAGTCTTAAAAAATTTCTTCCAAATTCCTTATCTATTCTCACACAACTCAATAAATATTTGACTTTCTAATATCTATCAGACACTGCATTAATTATTGGACATATAGTAGTGGATAAGCTACATGTGGACATTTCTAAATAGTTTTCTGATTAATATTACATTATTGATGTTTTTTATTATTTTTTGGTATTTGGAACAGAGCCGAGCACTTCATAGTCAAATTATATCAAATAAAGAAAGAACTTCAATTCATAAATGATATAAAGCTATTGCTAACCTTTTTTTCTAAAATTATGTTTTATTATCAGTGTTACTCTAGATTGATAAATGGATTCAGGTAGTTTCTTTCTCTATGCTATAAGTGATTTAAGAAACATATGAATTATTTATTACTTGAAAGTTAACTGAACTCATATTAAATGTAATCTTTTCCCAGAATTTTGGTTTTGGGGGTAGATCTTTGACAATCTTTCAAATTTTGGGGGGCTTGGATAGGGTTCAAAACTAGCTCCACTCTTTAACTCTGTGTCTTGGACAAGTATTTTTTCAGCCTTATCTCTAAAATGCAGAGAATAATAGTAGCAAACTTACAGGGTTCTTTTGAAAATGAAATAAGATACTGTGTGAAAACCACTTAGCAAGTGTTTGGAAAACAGCAATTTTCTTTGTGACTTAAATAGATGATTGCTATTTCAAGTGTGCTATAAATACTTTAAGGCAATGAACATTTTCTGTTTAAGAAATATTAGATAAAGAGATTCCGAGATGGCTGCAGAGTAGCTAGAATCTCCATCCACTTGCTCCCAGCCCCAGACCAGACTTACAGATAAATTCCAAAGCAATCAACTTGAAAAACCAGTTGAAGTGTAGCTGATCTGAAATATTATAACAAAGGAGCATGACAAGAGGAGACTGCTATGAGGCAGTTAAGACTTGAAGAGGGTGAGCCCTCTCTGCAGGTGCAGAGGCTGAGAAGCCAGAGAGATATCCAGCTGCAGAACTTCCTCTCCTTGGGAGTATGGGGTCTCAGCCTCATGCAGGGATTCCCAGCCCAGGGCAGTGGAGATGGGAAGGGGAGCTTACATAGCATTGGGCAGTGGGAACTGGTGGAATTCTGTCTGGCTGGGAGACTTAGACTGCACCATCCCAGGGAAGGAGTACTCCTATCATTACAACATCAGCCTCAGGTCAGTGACTTCATGAGAGGCCATGTAGCCATGCTGGGGTCTTACATAGCATTGGGCAGTGGGAACTGGTGGAATTCTGTCTGGCTGGGAGACTTAGACTGCACCATCCCAGGGAAGGAGTACTCCTATCATTACAACATCAGCCTCAGGTCAGTGACTTCATGAGAGGCCATGTAGCCATGCTGGGGTCTGATAGAAGAGGTCTGCTGGGTACACCCAGTAGTGCCTTTCAAGGGCACTCTATTCTCTGCGGGAACTTTGAACAGAGAGCCAGTCAGTGACTGGACTGTACGGCTTGAGAAAGAGTATCCATCTCGCCCACCTCAAGTTCATGGATGATGCCCCTACCCCCATCTGTTAAACTGCTTGCTCTGTCTTGTTCTCCTGTGTTCCAAGGCACAGGGGAGCGGAGCAGTACTGGGAATTTCAACCCAACCTACTGGGTTGGATGGTACAAGTGAGCCAGACTTTTTGCCTGATTGGGGTTTGGGAGGAGCTGGGAGTTTCAGCCCCACCCTGCTGTGGCCAGCCATACTGAGACAGGAGTGGCAAGCAAGGCTGATTATTGACTCTTGCTTGGTTTGGTGGCACAGAGTTGCTAGGGATCCACGCAGAGCTGGGATTTGGGGACTGTGTCTTGCGGGTGGCGGGGGCGGCTTCTGTCCCTGAGTCAGGTGGGCGAGTGCTCAGTTCTGCAGCTGCATTACAGGGAAGCAGATCAGAGCACCCTTGCAACTTCAGCCCCAGCGTTCCCAGGAAGGAAAGGAAGTGCCCGCCCCCACTCCTGCAGGTTGCAAACATCACCCTCAACAGGATACTGTTCAAATCACCCTGTCAAACTCTGGATACTGACACTGAGCACAGTTCCATTGGGTAGGAGAGAGCAGTTCATAACTGAGAAATTCAAAATGCTAGGCAGTGGCAGACCCAACCTCTGGACTCCAGAGGCCCCACCTACCAGACTATTAGGACTCTGCCCTACCAAGCCTTGGACAGGTGTCAGAGGGCCAGGCAGAGGTGAAGTCTGACATTGGCTTGCACCAGAGAATTTCCTGGGAGGCCCAGAACTAGCACACCAAGTGGCCAGCTTCAGAAAACAATGGAGCAAGATCCAATAAGCTTCACAAGCAGCAAATACACAGGATGATCACAGCAGGCATTAAACTCTCCTGAGTCAAAATCCACTTTTTTGTTTTTTTATTATTTTATTTATTCCTTCTTTTCTCTTTTTTCTTTTATATTTTTATTTCTATATTTCCTTTTCTTATCCTGATTTTCTTCTCTTCTTATTCTTTTTTTCCCACTTTTCTTTTTCTATTTTTTTTATTATCCTTTCCTGCTATATTCTTTTTTCTTTTCTTTTTTTCTTCTCCTATTCTTTTTGCCTTTTGTCCTTCATTATTATTATTTCTCTTTTTTCTTTACTTATTCTTTCTTTTTTGTTGTTTTTAATGTTTTAGTGATTGGTGGTTTTTTGTTTTTGTTTTCATTTTGTTTTGTCTTATTTTGTTGTGTTCTGTCAGCACCTGTATAACAGTTTGCATGTCAGGGCTGAGCCTTACAGTAAGCCAGACTGAGTGTCGACCCCACTCATGAACAGACAGTAGCAATCAAGACCAAGTTAGAACAGGAGGGCCATATTACCCACACAAGGTGCATTCCTAGAACACCCAGGTAAGAGAACAAGGAGACTGCACCATTTGGTCCCACAGGACACTTACTGAAGAAGACCATGCCACAGAGACTGGGAGTCATCGCAGTCCTATCTAATACACAGAAACAAACACAAAAAGACAGCCAAAATGGAGAGATAAAAAAGAAAGAGGCCCCAGATAATTATTTAAAAAATTAGGAGGAATCTCCAGAAAAATAACTAAATAAAATGGGGGAAGCAATTTATCAGAAACACAGTTCAAAGTAATGGTTATAAGGATGCACACAGCATGAAATAGGACATAGAAACAATGAAAAATAACCTGGGAGGGAATCTCGGCAGTGGGGGTCTCCCGGAAGGAAGAGGGGCCCAGCCCCACATCAGGTCCCAAGCCAAGGCTCCAGGGCAGGGAAGAGAAATTCCCACAACCTCCGGCTGTGAAAACCAGCAAGGACTGCCGCTGACGGTCCCAGAGGCTGTGGGAGTCCCAGGCTTTCCTCAAAGGGCCTGCGCATGGACTCACTCAGACACGCTCCCACTGAGCCCCAGCGCCAAGCAGCAGCTTGAAAGCAACATTTGGGTACAAACTAACCTGCCTGAAATTTGGGCAAGAGGTGGAGGGCAGCTTTCTCCCAGGCAGAAGAGCTGGCAGAGGCCATTGCTCCTTTGGTGAGCCCTCCCCCCACAGAACTGGTAGGCAGGTACCATATTTGAATCTGTAGCACCCAATTCACACGTTTGGCCCCACCTCATGATTCCCGGAGGCCCTGCCCCTCCCTACTTGCAGGTTCATCCAGGCCATTTCTAGTGGCTTTTCTGTGCAAGTGGCCTCTCAAGCCTTATGCTTAGGCTTTCCTAAAATCTCTCAAACAAGCAACAGCATGCCCCATATGGCTTGATAAGTGGCCCAAGGCCTGGCACTAGTGGCAGCCTGCATTGGCTCATAGCTTAGCCTCTCCTGGACACCTCCAAGCCCAGCACAAGTAGCAGCCAACTATGGTTTGCTGTGTAGCCCATGCTGGATGGCCCTGGGCAAGGCACTGGCAGAGGCTGACTTTGCATCTCCAGGGAGGCACCAGAGACAGTGCACCTGGTGGTCAGACTCAACCACGCTGGATTACAACCCTACCACATCCACAAGGGACACATTCAAGGGGCGCACGTGGTGAACACAAAAGCTCCACTGAAGTAAATCCTGCTCCATAGGGGTGTCTCCAGCATAGCAGCTCTTTGGCTGTTGTTGCTACTGTTCCTCACAGCTGATTGGGGTTAATTCACAGTCTGGCGGTCAATTTCTCCCAGTGAGGCCAACAGCAACCAAGGCTCAACTACAACAGGACAGTCCACATAGCCCACACAGAGGAGCACCTAGAAGGCTTAGCTCAGGTGACTGGGGAGGCTGATCCACTGGACCCTACAGGACACCTACTACAAAAAGCCACTCTACAAATTCCAGGAGACATAGCAGCTCTACCTAATACATAGAAACAAACACCTGGAAGCAGCCAAAATGCTGAGGCAAAGAAACATGTCACAAAGGAAAAAAACAGACAAAATCTCTAGAAAAGGAACTAAATGAAATAGAACCAAGCAAACTAAGAGATGCAGAGTTCAGAATTTTGTTTATAAGGATACTCAACCCTATTAGTAAGAGTTTTACAAAAATAACTGAGAAAATTGATGACATAATAAAGTACCAATTTGAAATGAAGGCTACATGAACTGAAATGAAGAATAACTTACAGGAAATGAACAGTAGAGTAGAGGACACTGAGAATCAAATCAACAACTTGGAACATGAGGAAACAAGAAACACCCAACCAGAAGAGCAAAAAGAAAAAAGAATCCAGAAATATGAAGATAGTATAAGGAGCCTCTGGGACAACTTCAAGAGGCCCAACATTTGTATTATTGGGGTGACAGAAGGAGAAGAAAGACAGAAAGAAATTGAAAACTTATTTGAAAAAATAATTACAGAAAACTTCTCCTACCTGGTAAAAGAAATAGACTTACAAGTCCAGGAAGCACAGAGGGTCCTAAACAAGGGGAACCCAAAGAGGCCCACAGCAAGACACATCATAATTAAAATGCCAAAGGTTAAAGACAAAGAGAGAACCTTAAAAGCAGCAAGAGAAAAGCAATTAGTTACCTGCAAGGAAGCACCCATACTACTGTCAGCTGATTTTTCAACAAAAACTTTGCAGGCCAGAAGAGAGTGGCAAGAAATATTCAAAGTGATGAAAAACATGGAATTACAACCAAGATTGCTCTACCCAGCAAAGCTATATTTAGAATTGAAGGTCAGATAAAGAGCTTCTCAGACAAGGAAAAGCTAAAGGAGTTCATCACCACCAGACCAGCACTACAGGAAATGTTGAAGGGTCTTCTTTAAGAAAAAGCTAATGAACAGAATAATCTGATGAACTAAATAGATCCAGAGACATTGACACATGCAATAGATGATTATATTTCAGAGGAAAGAGGGAAGGAGGGTAGAGGGTGGGAAGAGATTAACCAAAGAAGTTATATGCATATAAGCATAACCCATGGATACAGTCAATAACGGGGTGAAGGCCTGGGGTGGGAGTGAGAGTGAGGTGGAGGGGGTCAATTGGGGGGAAAAATGGGACACCTGTAATACTTTCAATAGTAAAGATAAATTAAAAAAAAAAAAAGTACACTGGAGGGAATAAACAGTAGGTTGAATAAAACAGAGGATCAAATATGTGATTTAGAAGAAAAGGTAGAAAAAACACACAAATTCAGAGCAGCAAAAAGAAAGAATTAAACAAAACAAAGATTGTTTAAGGGAAATGTGAGACATTATGAAACGTAACAACATCTGCAAAATAGGGATGCAGAAGGAGATGAAAGTGAGCAAGGGATAGAAAACCTGTGTCAATAAATAATAATAAAAAACTTCCCTAACCTGGTGAAGAAAAAAAGTAACCTAAGTTCAGGAAGCACAGAAAATTTCCATCACAATGAACCCAAAGAGACCTACATCATAATTCAAATGGCAAAAGTTAAAGACAAAAAGAGAATAGTAAATGCAGCAAGAGTAAGATATTTGGTTACCTACAAGAGAGCTCTCATAAGGCTGGCAGCTGATTTCTAAGCAGAAACACTACAAGTCAGAAGGGATTGACATGAAGTATTCAAAGTAATGAAAAGCAACAACCTGCATCCAAGACTACTCTATCCAGCAAGGCTATCATTTAAAAATTGAAGGCAAAATAAAGAGCTGCCCAGACAAATAAATAAATAAATAAATAATAAATAAAAGCTAAAGGAGTTCATTACCAGTACTGTAAGAAATGTTAAAGGAAGCGTTTTAAGAAGAAGAAATTGAGAGAGAGGGGGGAACATAGGTGTGAAGAAAAAAATGGCAACAAGTAAGTACCTGTCAACAACAACCTTAAATATAAATTGACTAAATGCTCCAATCAAAAGACATAATGTAGCTGAATGCATTAAGAAAAGATGACCCATATATAAGCTGTCCACAAAAGACCCACCTCAGACCATAAGAGTCACACTGGCTGAAAGTAAAGGGATGAAAAAAATATTCCATGCAAATGGGAACAAAAACAAAGCTGGAGTAGCAATATTTATACCTAACAAAATAGACTTCTAAGTCCAAAAGGCCAAAACAAGAGACAAAGAAAGCCACTGTGTAATACTAAAGGGATCAATCCAATAAGAGGATGTAACCATGGTAAACATATATGCACCCAATATAGAAGCACCCAAATATAGATATATATATACACACAACAACAAACCATGGTGGGCTTGGAGGGAGAGATAGGCAGCTATACAGTCAGAGTAGAATACTTTAACACCCTACTGGCATCACTTGATAAATCTTCCAGACAAAAAACCAACAAGAAAACAGTGACCCTACATGATACACTAGATCAGATGGATTTAATTGACATTTACAGAACATTTCATCCCAGAGCAGCAGAATATACATACTTCTCAAGAGCACATGGAACATTCTCGAAGATAGACCACATGTTAGGACACAAAATAAGTATTAACAAATTCAAGAAAACTGAATTCCTATCAAACATCTTCTCAGATCACAATGACATGAAACTAGAAATCAACTACAATAAAAATGACTCAAAAGCATTCAAACACATGGAAGCTAAGTAGCATGTTATTAAACAATGAACGGATTACTAAGTCGATCAAGGAAGAAATCAGAAATTACCTGGAAACAAATGAAAATGAACACACAACAACCCAAAATCTAAGGGACATAATGAAAGATGTCCTGAGAGGGAATTTCATAGCACTACAGGCTTACGTCAAAAGAACAAGAACAATCTCAAATAAAAAATCTACCCCTACACCTAAAAAAACTAGACAAGAACAACAAGAAAAGCCCACAGTAAATAGAAGGGAGAAAATAATAAAGATCAGAGCAGAAATACATGACTTAGAAACTAAAAAATAAATACAAAAGATCAACAAAACCAAGAGCTGGTTCTATGAAAAAATAAACAAAATTGATGAACCTTTAAGCTAGATTCAAGAAACAAAGAAAGAGGAACCAAAAAAATAAACTCAGAAATATCTGAGAAGTAACAACAGACCCCACAGATAAACAAACGATTGTAGAAAAATACTATGAACAACTATACACCAACAAACTGGACAACCTGGATGAAATGGACAAATTCCTAGAAATATACCATCTTTCAAAACTTAACCAAGATTCAGGAAACCTGAATGGACAAAGAACCACTAATGAAATTGAAGCAGTAATCTATAAACTCCCAGCAAACAAAAGCCCTGTTCAGGATGGCTTCACAAGGGGGTTTTACCAAACATTCAAAGTACTAAAACCTCTCCTCAAACTATTCCAAAAAATGCAAGAGAAAGGAACACTTCTAAGCTCTTTTTACAAGGACAGCATTATCCTAATTCCAAAACCAGACAAAGACAGTACAAATAAAGAAAATTATAGGCCAATATCCCTGATAAACATGTATGATAAAATCCTTAACAAAATATTAGAAATCATATCCAAGAAAACATTAAAAAGTCAGACACTATGACCAAGTGAGATTTATGTTGGGGATGCAAGGTTGGTACAAATTCAAAAATCAATGAATGTGATACATCACAGAAAAAAATTGAAAGATAAAAATCACATGATATCAGACATTTCATGTAGCAATTATTTTTGCCGACATATCTCCCAGAGCCAGGGAAACAAAGGAAAAAATAAACAAATGAGTCTATGTCAAACTAAACAGCTTCTTCACAGATAAAGAAACCATCAACAAAATAAAAAGGGAATTCATTGTATGGGAGAACATATGGGCCAATGAGACATGATAAGGGGTTAACCTCTAAAATATATAAAGAACTTATGTAACTCAACACTAGGAAGACAATCCAAATAAGAAATGAGAAAAGAGAAATCCAGGTTGGCAGTGGACAGAGTGGAAGCAACACTGACACTCTCCTGGGACCAATCTGGATTTACAACTAAAACATAGAAAAACCATCCTGAAAACCAACTGAAGACTAGCTGGAGAGCACCTTCATAACAAAGGAAGAAAAGTAAAGACCTCATAGAAACTGGTAGGAAGTGCATACATGAGAGGGATGATTGGGCTCCCACAGGCAGCAGTTGAAGGTCTGGAGGTATATCTCAACTGTGGGGGGCTCCCACTGATGACTGCAGGGTCTAAATGCCATGCTGGGCTTCCCAGCCAAGAGCACCAGAACTGAGAAAGGTTCCCACATAACACCTGGCTGTGAAAAGCAGCAGGGTGTCTGCCTGCCAGGGAGAGGCTGCTAGAACTGCAGGGCCCTCTTAAAGAGCTAATGCAAAGTTTCGTGTGCAGCCACTCAACGTGGGCTCCAGTGGAGGGCCAGCAGAGTGGACAGGAGCTTTGTGGGGAGAGTCTGGGGTTGTGGACTCTGGAGAGTGAGATCAGCAGATGCCCATTTGGATTCCTGTGCCGAGTCATTCTCCTAGACTGTGGGGGACATTCTTCTTGGGCAGAAAATTTTAGGCTTTTGACTGAGGGGGGAAGCTATTGCCCCACCCTGCTAGAAAGCCTCTTGCCCTGTCCAGAGGAGTTTCTGCAGCCTGAGGCTTGTTAAGAGACCGAAAACAACCAGCTGCCCCAACCTGTGGAGCTTCTACAGCACGAGGCTCATTAAGATAATCGATTAATCAGCCTGCAGGCAGAGGCAGACCTCAGAGTATTTGAGTCTTTCCCTGAGCTTCTTCAGGACCCAGGCCTTGGAAAAGCAGATTTTACCATGCATCTTGATTCTGTCCAAACACACCCAGCCCCAGCAGAAGAGACCTCAAGCCTAGGGTTGTTGATAGCTCCAAACAGAGTACTCAGAGCCAGTCACAAATTGCATCTGACATTAGTCTGTACCAAAGACCCTCCAAAAAGACTGAGAGTCCTAGCAGATCTACCTAATAATTAGAAACAAACCCAAAAGGTAGCCAAAATTGGGAGACCAAAAAACATTCCTCAAATGGAAGAACAAGAGAAGTCTCCAGAAAAAGAGCTAAATGAAATGGAGATAAGCAATCTCTCATATATAGAGTTTAGAATACTGATTGTAAGGATACTCAACAGCATGAAGAAAGATATGGAAACTATGAAGGAAATTAAGAATTACATAGCATAAATAAAGAACACATTGGAAGGAATAAACAACAGATTAGAGGAAGCTGAGGATAGGTTCAGTGAATTAGAGGACAGGGTAGAAAAAATCACTCAATCAGAGATGCAAAAACAAACAAACAAAAAACTATTAAAAAACAGGAGGACAGTCTGAGGGAGCTGTGGGACAACATGAAATGTAAAAATATTTGCATCATAGGAGTGCCAGAGGAGGTCGAAAGTAAGCAAGGGTTAGAGAATCTCTTTGATGAAATAATGGCAGAAAACTTCCCTAACCTGGTCAAGGAGAAAGTCACACAAGTTCAGAAGGCACAGAGAGTCCCATGCAAGAATCCAAAGAGGCTCACACTGAGACACATCATAATTAAAATGCCAAGAATTCAAGAAAAAGAGAGAATCTTAAAGGCAGCAAGAGAAAAGCAATCTGTTACCTACAAAGGAGCTCCCATAAGGCTGTTATCTGACTTCTCATCAGAAACTCTAAAGGCCATAAGGGAATGGCATGAAGTATTCAAGGTAATGCAAAATAAGAATCTGAAACCAAAACAACTCCATCCAGCAAGATTATCATTCAAGATAGATGGTGAAATAAAGACCTTCCCAGGCGAAAAAAGGCTAAAGGAGTTTATCACTACAAAATAAGCATTACAGGAAATGTTAAAGGGACTTCTATAATTAGAAGTAGAAATAGAGAGAATGAGAAACACAGGCATAAAAATATAAAATAGCAGTAGAGAAATATCTTTAAATAATACCCTTAAATGTAAATGGATTGAATGCCCCAATAAAAAGATATAGGGTGGCTAAATGGATAAGAAAATATGACCCAAATATATGCTGTCACACAAGAGACACACTTCAAAACAAAAGACTCACACAGGATGAGAGTGAAGGGGTGGAAAAAATTTTTCATGCAAATGGAAATGAAAATATAGCTTTAGTAGCAATACTCATATCAGACAAAATAAGCTTCAAATTGAAAACCATAACGAGAGACAAGAAAGGTCATTATGTAATACTAAAGAAATCAATCCAACAAGAGGATATAACCCTGATAAACATATGCACCCAATATAGGAGCACCTAAATTCATAAAAAATCTTCTAGAGGACTTTAAGAGATAGATCGACAGAAACACAGTCATACTAGGGGACTTTAACACCCCACTGGCGTCACTGGATAGGTCTTCCAGACAAAAAATCAACAAAGATACAGTGACCCTAAATGACACACTAGATCAGATGGATTTAATTGACATTTACAGAACATTCTATCCCAAAGCTGCAGAATATACATTCTTCTCAAGTGCACATGGGACATTCTCAAAGATAGACCACACGTTAGGACACAAACAAGTCTCTACAAGTTCAAGAAGATTGAAATAATATCAAGCATCTTCTCAGACCATAATGGCATGAAAATAGAAATCAACCACAATAAAAACACTAAAAAACATTCAAATACATGGAAGCTAAAAAGCATGTTTTTAAACAATGAATGGGATACCAAAGAGATCAAGAAAGAAATAAAAAATTCCTGGAAACAAATAAAAATGAACAAAAAACAACTCCAAATCTATGGGATACAATGAAAGCAGTCCTGAGAGGGAAGCTCATAGCACTACAAGCCTACCTCAAAAAACAAGAAAAATTTCTAATATACTCTCTAACACTACAACTTAAAAACTTAGAAAGAGAACAGCAAGAAAAGCCCAGGGTAAGTAGAAGGAAAGAAATAATAAAGATCAGAGCAGAAATAAATGACATAGAGACTAAAAATATATATATATATACAAAATATCAATGAAAC